>NC_086325.1:100770821-101384052 GCF_036172605.1 Pelobates fuscus
AGATTTACACTGGGGAGCTGGAGGAGCTGCTGGGAGGTGAGTAAACGCTTGCTGCCCCCCCCCCCCCCCAGGACCGTCGGGCTTGTAATGAGCCTGGCGGTCCTGGGAGGTATTATCGGCAATATCGGTATCTATATTGGCCGATACCGATATTGCCGAAAATACCGAATATCGGCCGATTATATCGGTAAAACCGATAATCGGTCGATCCCTAGTGTGTCTGTCAGTAAATGTGTGCGTCTGTTCATGAGAGTGTGTGTGTGTCTAAAGCACTTACCTTTCTCCAGCGCCGGGCTCCCTTGGCGCTGGGGATCTCTCCGTCCCGATCCGCCTCTCAGCTCCGAATGCACATGCGTGGCAAGAGCCACGCGCGCATTCAAACCGCCCATAGGAAAGCATTACTCAATGCTTTCCTATGGACGTTCAGCGTCTTCTCACTGTGATTTTCACAGTGAGAATCACAGAAAATCCTCTAGCGGCTGTCAATGAGACAGCCACTAGAGGCTGGATTAACCCTCAGTGAAACATAGCAGTTTCTCTGAAACTGCTATGTTTTCAGCTGCAGGGTTAAAACTAGAGAGACCTGGCACCCAGACCACTTCATTGAGCTGATTTGATCTGGGTGTCTGTAGTGGTCCTTTAAGTGTATGTGTTTATGCATGCACTGGCGTACATACCGCGGTCGCACGGTTCGCAGCCCTGCGACCAGGTGCCCGCCGCCATGTGTTGCGGCCCCAGCCCGCGCAGAGTAAGCGCGGGGGGGGGGGGGGGCCACGGATCAGTTTTCACACCGGGGCCCCATGGGTTGTGTGTACGCCACTGCCTGGTCTCTTGTGTCTCATTGGGATAGGGGGGCAGCGGGTGGGTTGTACAGTTCATCTAGACAGCAGAGCCGCAGGGTCAGAGCGTTGCCACGGGTTACCGTGGCAACGCTCCGCGCGGCCGCGAGAGTTGCAGAGGGAGCTGACCTGGGAGCTGCACGGACGGAGGAGAGAGAAGGGAGCTGACAGGAGCTGCGGTGAAGGTAAGTTACAGCTTCCTGACAGCCCCCCTCCTACAGCCCATCCACTGGACCACCAGGCAGTGAGAGCCCCCCTCCCTGGCCAGCTAACAAGCAGGGAGGGGGGACGAAAAAACAAATAAAAAAAATAATAATAATAAAAAAAAATAATAATACAAAAAATAATAACAACATTAAAAAAAAATATATCACAATAATAATAAAATAATAATAATTAATAAAATGCCCACCCCCACCAATGCTCTGCACTCACACACACACACACTGCACTCACACACACTGCATTCATACACACTCATACACACACTGCACTGCATTCATTATATACACACACTGCATTCATACACACACTTATACACACACTGCACTGCATTCATTATATACACACACTGCATACACACTGCATTCATACATACACACACTGCATTCACACTGCACTCATACACACACACTGCACTGCATTCATTATATACACACACTGCATACACACTGCATTCATACATACACACACACACACTGCATTCACACTGCACTCATACACGCACTGCATTCATTATATACACACTGCACTCATATACACACACTGCACTGCATTCATTATATACACACTGCACTCATACACACACACTGCACTCATATACACACACGGCACTCCATTCATTATATACACACTGCATTCATACACACACTGCACTCATACATACACACTGCATTCATTATATACACACTGCACTCACACACTGCACTCATATACACACACTGCACTGCATTCATTATATACATACTGCACACACACTGCACTCATACACACACTGCACTGCATTCATTATACACACACTGCACTCACACACACTGCACTCATATACACGCACTGCACTCCATTCATTATATACACACTGCATACACACACAGCATTCATATACACACTGCATTCATTATATACACACACTGTAAATAAATATTAAATTAATATAATTTTTTTAGGATCTAATTTTATTTAGAAATTTACCAGTAGCTGCTGCATTTTCCACCCTAGTCTTATACTCGAGTCAATAAGTTTTCCCAGTTTTTTGGGGTAAAATTAGGGGCCTCGGCTTATATTCGGGTCGGCTTATACTCGAGTATATACGGTACCTAAGATTGTCTTTCAGGGCCAAGTGATCCTCACCAACCAAAAACAAACCTCTAGCTATGTAGAATTATTACTCCCTAGGAACAAATGCAGAAATAAAAACACTTTCACTGTCAATTAGAACTTAACTGAAATGTAGCAACACCAACAGAGTTCTGTTAACACAAACTGGTCACAGAACTGCTTGTTATGTGGGGGCAATCATGCTGGCTGACTGTGCAGCTGTATTTGACTGACAGCTTTTTGTTATGGATTGTTGAGCCATTGTGTGCTTGCTGAAACATTGCAACTGCTTAAGCTTTCTACCAGCAATCTGAGCAAACAAAATTACAACGTGCTTAAAGTGAAACTATAAGCACCAAAACAACTTTAGCTTAATGAAGCAATTATGCTGTATATATATATCATGCCCCTGCTGTCTCACCGTTTTATTCTCTGCCATTTAGGAATTTGTACAGCCCTAGTCACACCTGCCGGCATGTGATTTGCACAGCCTTTCTACACACTTCCTGTATGATGAGAGCAAATGTTTTTACCTCCTTTATTGCAAATTCTGTTTAATTTAGAATGTATTATCTCCTGTTAATAGCCTCCTAGACTCTGAAGGATCCTCCTGTGTGCTATGAGTCACAGCCATGGAGGTGTGGCTAGGGCTGCATGGGAAAAAAAAATAATTAAGTGATTTAACTCCTAAATGGCAGAGAATGAAGGGACAGGATCCATGCACCAACTCTGCTTCATTAGGCTAAAGTTGTTTTGATATCTATTGTGTCCCTTTAAAACTGATGGAATCCAAGTTGAGGTGCATCTCTCCAGAGTGACAGTCTGATTCTATGACTGTAAAGTTTGGATTCTCACTGCAAAGGGTTAACTTCTTGGTTCCCACGGACTGTCCTTTCCCTTCGTTGCTGCTGCTTCAGTTTGAGGGCTTGCATAGCTCTTCTGTAAAGATCTGTTAGGCAAGAATACAAATCTATAACTTGAGTATGTTAGAGGCATTTAAATAAACATATGCAGGTTTATTCACTAAAGTGAGAATTCAAAGTGTAGTAGTACCTGAACTGAAAGCATAGCTGCCTTGGATAATTTTGTAATTTTTCCAATTCAGTTATATATATATATATATATATATATATATATATATATAAAAATCAGACATAAGTATATCTGTACTCAAGGTCTTGTTGTCTCGACATCACTGTACAGCATCACAATTTTACAATTACTTCTGTGTGCAGGATACAGAATACTAGACAACAAGAGAGTGAGTGCAGATATATGTATGTCTGATAAGAGGCCAGTATGTAGCATCCGGCATAAGAAGTGTGGTGTGCAGGGTGAATGCGTAAATTGTGTGTATATGAGGTCTGTCCGGAAAGTATCCAGCCATGTAATATAAAAAATAAAGACATATATTGAAGAAGATACAAGATACACAGCACTTTGTGCATAGGACAATGATGCATCATTCCCCTTCAAAGTAGGCACCTTGGGACCTCTCACATTACTCCCAGTGTCTCTTCCACTGTTCAAACCAGTCTGCAAAATCCTTTGTTGGAATCACCATCAGCTGTCTCATCATATTCACCTGAAACTCATCGACGGAATGAGGCCTCTTCCCTTTTAAAGGTGATTTTAGTTTTGGGAAAAGTCAGAAGTCGCAGAGCACTAACTCTATCAACAGATTCTCGACATTTTTTATTACCCCAGTAAATGATTTTAAAGTGTTTATTGGGGTGCTGAATCGGAGAACTGTCAAAAAAAATAAATTTCTTTCTATCGCTGATCATTTCACCCATTTGCGATATATTGTTGCACATATTTAGTAAAATGTCATGTATTATTGTATACGTAGTGTGTTTTGGTACACGTGTATATTCCAGTCTTCTCATTATTTCTCTTTCATCTATAGCAGTCTTCCCCAACCCCCGGGCCGCGGACCGGTACCGGTCCGTGGATCAAACGGTACCGGGCCGCCCAGGGGTGTGGGGTGTGCGAGCCTGCCGGCTAATGCAGGGCTGGCATTGCCCAAGTGCCAGCCCTGTAATGTGCCTGCGGACCGGAGGGGAGATCAGAGATCTCCCTCCCCGGTCTGCAGGCACATTGCTGACAGCCAGCAGGGGAGGGAGTGAGAGAGGACCCGGGAGCTCTTACCTGCAGCTCCTCCGGGTCCTCCTCTCGCGAGATTTGGAGCGTTGCCGTGGTAACCACGGCAACGCTCCAAATCTCGCGAGAGTGAACTCTAGCCCTGTAACTGGGCTAGAGTTCACCTCACCACCACCGGACCACCAGGGACTAAGAAATGTCCCCCCTCCTCCCAGTAAAGGTAAGAAGGGAGGGGGGACATGAATATATTAATTTTAATTAAATAAATTTAAAAAAAGCCTCCCTACCCTCCTTACCCCCCATACACACACTGCCCCACAAACACTGCCCCATACACACACTACACACACTGCCCCATACACACACTGCCCCATACACACACTACACACATTGCCCCATACACACACTACACACACTGCCCCACAAACACTGCCCCCATACACACACTACACACACTGCCCTGCAAACACTGCCCCCATAGACACACTGCACACACTGCCCCACAAACATTGCCCCCATACACACACTACACACACTGCCCCACAAACACTGCCCCCCACACACACACTGCCACCCTCACATACACACTGCACCGCTCACACACACATACACACAATTTTGAGTCTATGTCTTTATGTGACTGTGTTTGTGATTTTCTGACTATGTATGTGTCTGCGTGTTTTTTTAATATATGTGACTGTTTTTTTTTGTTTTTTGTCTTATTAAATCAAAACAAGCGGGCCACGGAAAAATGATCAAACGTTTACCGGTCCGCGGCGATAAAAAGGTTGGGGAGCACTGATCTATAGGATCCACTTACCAAACGTATTACTCATATCATCTGCACATGCTCCTCCCTCCTGAGACTTTATTTGGTTCTTCAGAATGGCTTTTCTCTTTTTCTTTTTTTTTCTGGATCCTGGATAAACAACAAACACATGTATATCACTATCTTCATGTGGCCTTATGATTCAAGAGTCACTGACACCTGGTTGCAGGGCTACATATGGATTTAGCTAAATAGTTCTTCCCTTTTCATATTTATTTTTCGTACCTTTATAAGTGTTATGGCAAACATAGGCCTTGATTTAATATATTGGATACGCTTTTAAAATTATTTATCTTCAGTAGTCACCAACAGGGTCTATGAAATTTTTTGTAGATAAATCATATGTAAAGTTTATAGAAAAATATTAATTTGAAGCCGTATGTCCTGAAAAATCTAACAAAATGTGGTCGCTAGTAAAAAATAATAAACACGTACACTCGAGGTGTTTGAGAAACATACGGCCCATGTCCAGCAGCCTAAAGGTGTGTGAGCAAGGATGTTGGAAATGGTTGGAGGGTGGGTAGGCAAATCTGTCTGCATTGTATAAGCTGGGTGCATGGAGCCATATGACTGGTGGCTTTATGACTAATGGTCTAGTAGGTGTAAATGAAACATTGGGTAGAGGTATGTGAACAGGGATGATGGGTAAAATGTGACAGGGTGAGTAAGTGTGGCCATGGATAGACATGTGGCTCAGTAGGTGAACGTAACTGGATTGTTAACTATATTATTCAGAGGGTTGAGGGGGATGAGATTAGGTGGATGGGGGTATGTGACAGGATGCATGCAGAAGCATTTGAAGGAGGTAGGGGCTGACCTGGGCTAGAGTCCTGAGTGGACCCCTAAAAAGCCCCAGGTCTAAAATATGTAATTTCTGACTATTAGCCCCAACTTGTGACCCAGAACTGGTTCCTTTACTCTTTTTCCCTGCACACCTCAGCAGTCTTTAGCACTCCTCATCCATTAGGATATCTGTGAATGAACAGGCTGCTTGGCGACGTCCTGCAAGATTAGTAAAAGTTACTGTTACACTCAGCTTTTAAGTAAATTTCTTCACTGCAGCACAGGGACTTAGGACATTCAGAGTTAAGGCGAGGATTAAACTTACCTTTAACCCTAAGTACCATAAGTCTGTATGCTGCAGTGAAAGCAATAACTGTATACTAGTGTGACACTAACTTTTTCTTACCTTCCAAGACCTTACCGAGCAGCCTTAACAGCCACAGCCACAGAGCCTGAGGAAAAGAGCTGAAAATTGTCTGAAGGGGAAACAGGGGCAGAAAACTGATTTGCCAGAACACCAGATCAAACTATTTATGGAAGGGCATTGTGGGGATAGGATCTAGTGTTGTATTGGAAGGCATTTTCGGGAATGCGATTAAATACACTGTGGGTATGGGCATGAAAGGTTGAGGGCACCCTGGGTAGATAAAATAAAGGAAGTGGGTACTGGGGCCCCTTTGGTAGGGGAATCAGAAAGGGTTGGGGCATCTTGGGTACAGAGATGAAATAAAAGATGAGGGCACTGTGGGTGTAAGAATCAACAGTTGAGGGCAATGTGGGTATAGGGAACATAAAAAGGGTGAGGGCACAGTGGGTATGGTGGTCTGTGTGTACCTGTTATTGAATGTGTGCCTGTCTATGTATACCTATCTATTCCTGTCTGTACTTGCGTGTGTCAGTGTATGCCTGTCTTTATATGTGTATGCCTGTGTCTGTGTGTGTCTTTAAGTAACTCTGGGTGTGTTAAGAGACCTGAAAAGATGTGGAGTTGGGGATGGACAAGGGGTTGGGCTTTAGGAAGAGGGTTCACCAAATTATTTTTGTACTCAAGTCCTAGGTGTTTTTTGACCCTAGTAATGCCTCCTGGTGCATAGCAGGTAAATGTAACTAATTGGGGTCCTTGTTATAGCTACATAGGCTGTTAACACTTAACACGTTAGTTAGGTGGGTGACTGTAAAGATAATCAACAAGAGTTGCAGACTTAGTAAATCCACCTTCAACAGTGAGACAAATGGATATACCTGAACCAGTGCAACCCTCCCCCTTTAGCTGTCCCATTGTGTCTCTATTGAAATGTTACCCTATAGTTGAAGTTGTTTTCTAAGTTTGACTTTACTCACTGTCTCTGTTTAACTCTACAAGCAATAAAACTATAGTCAATATCCCACAGTTACTTCCATCGGTTGGCCTTACCATTTGCCTGGTTGCTTTGCTGTGACTCTGGCTGGACCACCGTTCGGTGTCCCATATGGGCGTGCTGAGTTGTAATGGATGGAGATGTTCTGTGTTCAGTTACCCGTTGCTTGCTCTCTGTTTCCTTCTCATCTTCTCTCTTCTTCACAGCCTGTGGTGCACTGGACTCTTTCACTCTTACCTTTCTCTTTCTTTTCTTCACTGTGCTCAGACTGTGACTGGTCTGTCAGAATTCAAGCATTATTAAAGCATGATGGGATGTGATAGAATTCTTTGCAAAAGATGAAGCCTATATTTACATTAATGTTTCCTCTGTTTGCTTAACTTTTACAGTACTGCCAAAGAACCCTCTATTTAAATATCTCCAACTATCTATTTTACAGAATCAGAAGCAGAGATGTTTATCGGAATAGATTAGTTATGCGAAAGCAAATTTTTGGCCTGTAAGTGCTCAGTATCCCTGGGGAATGGAACGGAGCTTCTTTTACTTATGTTTAAGTAGAATTTTTACTTCTTTGTCTATACAAAGCAGAAAATAAATTTGATGTAAACATATTTGCTAGATGTTTGAATATCATACATTATTTAACATTAAAATCTTGCCAGAGCTATTTTGCATTGTAAAAGTATAGGGTTCAGAAATTTAAAAACAAAAATATACATTTTTTTTTCTTCTTAAAAAATCAAAGTTCATATAGAAACGACAAAAGATGATTGTAAAATTTAGACCACATTAGCACAGCAAGCAGTCATTTTAGATGTACAGATCACGTAATTATACATCGATGTGTTGATTGCCAACATGATCAACAGAATCTGGTCCAAATGTTCTTTGCAGATAGATCACAAACTGCATCTTAGTATAGGGCAGTGCCAAGCTTTGTATCATGGGCGTCCACAGGGGGGGCACTTGCATCCCTTGGATTTTTCAGCTTGTTCTGAGATTGAAAATACACCTCAATACCAGCGCCAGTATACCGGCACTCAGGCCCGTCGCAACAAGGCAAGCAAACCAAGCAATTGCTTGGGGCCTCGAGCTGGCCTGGGGCCCCAAGACAACGACCAAGGATTAGCCGCGAGGCAAACAAGGCAAAAAAAGCCGCCCCCAAATGCCCAGGGCAAATGTCTTGTTAGCCTTGCGGCTAACTAACAATCCGGTCGGGCGGGTGGCGCTGGCGAGGGAGCACTTTCCCCTGAGCGCTCTGCTCAGCTCCCTCGCGCAGGAACCGGAATTACTCTGCAGCGTGCAAGGGAGCTGAGCAGAGCGCTCAGGGGAAAGTGCTCCCTCACCAGCGCCGCCCGACCGACCGCCCAGCAGCCCCACTAGATCCCAGGGAGAGGGAGAACCCCCCAGCATTCCCAAAGGTAATAAGGCTGAGGGGGTTAAATTAAAAAAAAAAGTGAGTGTGTTAATGTGAGTGAGTGAGTGTGTGTGTCTGTTAGTGTGTGTCTGTGTGTGTCTGTTAGTGTGTGTGTCTGTTAGTGAGTGTGTATTTGTCTGTTAGTGTGTGTGTGTCTGTTAGTGAGTGAGTGTTTTTCTGTTAGTGAGTGTGTGAGTGTGTTTGTCTGTTAGTGTGTGTGTGAGTGTGTGTCTGTTAGTGAGTGAGTGTGTGTCTGTTGGTGAGTGTGTGTGTCTGTTAGTGTGAGTGTCTGTTAGTGAGTTAGTGTGTGTCTGTTAGTGTGTGTGTGTGTGTTAGTGAGTGTGTGTATGTCTGTTAGTGTGTGTGTCTGTTAGTGAGTTAGTGTGTGTGTGTGTGTGTCTGTTAGTGTGTGTGTGTCTGTTAGTGTGTGTGTGTGTGTGTGTTAGTGAGTGTGTGTTTGTCTGTTAGTGAGTGTGTGTTTGTCTGTTAGTGAGTGAGTGTGTGTCTGTTAGTGAGTGTGTGTGTCTGTTAGTGAGTGTGTGTGTCTGTTAGTGAGTGTGTGTGTCTGTTAGTGAGTGTGTGTGTCTGTTAGTGTGAGTGTGTTTGTCTGTTAGTGAGTGTGTGTCTGTTAGTGTTTGTGTGTGTGTGTGTTAGTGAGTGTGTGTTTGTCTGTTAGTGAGTGAGTGTGTGTCTGTTAGTGAGTGTGTGTGTCTGTTAGTGAGTGTGTCTGTTAGTGTGAGTGTGTTTGTCTGTTAGTGAGTGTGTGTCTGTTAGTGTGTGTGTGTGTTAGTGAGTGTGTGTATGTCTGTTAGTGTGTGTGTCTGTTAGTGATTTAGTGTGTGTCTGTTAGTGAGTGTGTGCGTGTCTGTTAGTGTGAGTGTGTTTGTCTGTTAGTGTGTGTGTGTGTGTCTGTTAGTGTGTGTGTGTGTGTGTGTGTGTTAGTGAGTGTGTGTTTGTCTGTTAGTGAGTGAGTGTCTGTCTGTTAGTGAGTGTGTGTGTCTGTTAGTGAGTGTGTGTCTGTTAGTGTGAGTGTGTTTGTCTGTGTGTGTGTCTGTTAGTGTGTGTGTGTGTCTGTTAGTGTGTGTGTGTGTGTCTGTTAGTGTGTATTTAGAAGGCGGGCAGGGGGGAAGGGTTGGGTGAGGGTGGCATGGGGGGAGTTGGGGGGCCTCCATGTCCATTTTGCTTGGAGCCCCCAAATTCCTTCAAACGGCCCTCGGCACTGTGTATGGAGAAATACAGGGACAGGAAGCTACATCTTATCCCAGCTTCTCTCTTCTGACTGAATCCACAGGGGAGCAGCACAAGCAGCCAGCAACTCCCAGAGTGCAGAGACAACCTACAGATCAGGTAAGTGAAGCATGGGGGGAGGGGAGAGAGAGCCTATAGATCTGGGAAGTGAGGCATATGGGGGGCAACCTATTGATCAGGGAAGTGAGGCATATGGGGGGCAGTCTATAGATCAGGGAAGTGAGGCATAGGGGGGGGCAGCCTATAGATCGGGGAAGTGAGGCATAGGGGGCAGCCTATAGTTTAGGGAAGTGAGGCATAGGGGGGGCAGCCTATACATCAGGGAAGTGAGGCATAGATGTGCCATGGCAAGTGATTTATTTTTTGTATTTGTTTTTATTTTCAACATTACTACAACCAAGCCATGCAATATGTTTTTAATTTGAGTTGGCACTATACCTGTGTCAGCATGTTTTGAATAGGTTTTAAAGTTCTCTTTTTGCCCCCTGGCAAAGTTTTATACTTCACAAGATCTGTGATGCTGTCGTGTGCCACGTCACATCCTTGTATAGCCCTGAAAATAGCAACACAATGTTAATAAATCCTGCATAAATAATGGAGCCTGCCCATGTTCCCCCTTCCTGATCCACCTTTTATATTTGTTTATGCTTATTATACACAATATATAATAGTAGCTCTGTCTCACATGTCATCTTGTATCCTCCCAGAAGCTCTCAAATGCAGGCTCTCTCGCTGTTCTGTAATATCTTGTAATACGCGAGAACTCAGGATGGGGTAGCTGAGGGTTACAGATCTCAATATCCAGCGCAGTCCCTTCAGTATAGCCCAATCATGTTCACAGCGGAAATCGGTTGCTGCAGAGCATGGTTCCTAAGGATGAACAAAATACAATGAAACAAACTTTATCATACCTCCCAACTGTCCCTGTTTAGGAGTGACAGTCTCAATTTTGGACCCAATTCCCTCTGGCCCTCTTTTCTATCCTAATGTTGCTCTTTTATACAAGCTCTATACTGTTGGCATGTCTCTATACCAAAGCTCCAAAGCAATAATACTCTTATAAATGTGTCCTTAAAGGGACTCTATAGTCACCAAAACAACTTTAGCTTAACAAAGCAGTTGTAGTGTATAGAACATACCCCTGCTGCCTCACTAGAATAGTCCCACCAATGTGCACCCCTAGTCACACCTCTAAAATGAAAGTGTCCCTCTTTGTCCATTTGAAGTGTTGAGAGGTATGCATTACTGCTATACACTTTCACATAAACTTTGTAAACCTAAGTAGCAAAACACATATCTCACTAATGCCTCCTCATTAGCTGTTATATAAGCCTATGTTGCTTTCTATGACGACTATCTCTTACTATTCGACTGCTACTACTACTGATTGCTTTACAGTGAAAAAACAAATCATCATTAAACAGATGCTAAAAACATTGTATATAAATCAGGGCTCAAAATTTTCACTAGCCATTGACTACTAGTGAAAATTTAGCACTGAGAAAAAGAAATTCGCCCATGGTGAGTGTGCCACGGATACTCTAGGCTTACAGTAGTGAGTAACATTTAGGCCTGTCTAGTAGCATAGAAGTTGAAACTCTCAGTTCTGCGTATATGTTTAGTAAGGTAAATGCCTAACATACAAATTAAATCTCACTCTATACTGACTTCTAAAGAAGTTGAATCTTTGTTTGTGATCATTTATGCATATAGTTAAAAAAAACAAAACACTGAAATACACATAACAAAGGTCATATATAACACAATAATGAATATAAACAGTGGAATAATGAGAGAGACTCCAAAACATATGTAAAGTCTCCCTAACCCATAACTCCCAACATTTCAAATGGACAAAGTTGGACACTTTCATTTTAGGGGTGCAAGTGGGGTATGACCTGCTGCGAGGCTGTTCTGAGAAATGTTTGGTGACTTATGTAATTTAGAACAACATATCTTACTTCCCCCTTGGACCTTCTCCTGGTCCAGACTATATAGAATCCTACTGTTACTTGCAAACCATAATCACTATATATCATTGTAATGGCAATACAAGACTGTGTTTGTATGAAGGGGATACAGTACATTTGTGTGTAGATGTTGCATTATGTATGTGAACAAGGGATAAAGCTTGAGTATGTATGTAGGAGATGCAGTGTGCATGTGTGTTAGAGGGACTGAGATAGGGTTTTTATTATTTTGTTACTTTAAATAATAATACATCATTACTAAAACAAAAATAAAGTTTATTCCCCCTTTCCTCCAATTTACAACACTTTGTTAATCTCCCCACTTTATAGAATAAGCTATATCTCTTAAATAATTTTTATTTTATCTCTATGGTGACTGCATTAAATAAAAATTGATAAAACACTTCACAAGTTCACTTATTCACCGGTGTTATTTTGCATAAGTTTGGGCTCAAATTATCTGGGCCTTACAATATGTAACCTGCCCATTTTTGTGAAGCTAGACCTTTCTTTTTGAATTATCTCTTGACAACTTTTCATCATACTTATTACGTTTTCAAACCGCTTTGTTACCCCAGTTCATTCACTAATCCTGACAATGAACACGTTTTAAAAATATTATTTTTCAAGGAAGGGGTACTGTGGGTATGGGAATAAAATGACGAGGCACCATGAGTATGGGAATTAAAGGATGAGGCACTGTAAGTATGGGAATTAAAGGATGAGGCACCACGGGTATGGGAATTAAAGGATCAGGCACTTTGAGTATGGGAATAAAAGGATGAGGCTCTGTGGGTATGGTGGTTTTTGTGTATCTGTCTTTGCATGCGTGAACCATAACAACAGCCCACAGGCATCCTCACAGAATATTTAGTCAAACTGTTTAAGACTGCTTTGATAAGTGATCTCAGATAATGATTGCAGCTATCCACAGAAGATCTTTGTGTAGTTTATGGCAGCATCAGGGATGGTGGCAAGTGCTCTGTGGGTCCTGATAAGTTACTCAGAGAGGACTCCTGGGAACTAATGTAATGTACACAAAACAAATGCAATGAATCTAAAACCAAAATAACTATCATATACTCACAAATTGTTCAAAGATTGAAACTCCATATCATACAATCAATGAAATACAACCAAAACAAAATATTGCTAATGTTTACATAATGTGTATAACACGTTACAAACAGTTCTCCTGGTTCTGGGAAATTAGACTTTCAGTACACTTAGATGGCACTAAACCTGCATGCATATCTTTCAACACATAAAACAAAAGGGAATCCGTTGGGGGTCATCTCTATAGGTTGCATAGGGTTAGCTATATTGAACTGTCAAAGGTCAATATGTAGGACAATCCATGCTGGTATAAAGGAGGATGTATAAAGAAAATGTGTGATACTCTGTATCGGTGTGGCAGCATGTATCTAGATGTGTCTGTATGTGTTTCAGGATGTCTTTTAACATCTGAGAGTTTAAAGAAACAATCGGTGGTACAGGTGATAAAGGGACTATGGGTCCTGACTGGGGGTTATTGGATGCAAAGGGTACCTAGTTTGCCTAGGGTCCCAGAAGCCATTGCGCCAGGCCTGGGTGTTAAAGTGTTTGGTCAAGAAGTAACTGTAATTACCTGCTTAAAATAACATTTGCCTACTGATATTGTAACAAATTGGAATAAAAATGATGAATTTACAGGATTAAACCCTTCCATGTACTAATAATGTATAATGGGAATATAATAAAAGACTCTCTTTTACTTTGAAAGTACAGTTTGGAGGTGCTTTTTGAGTGACTGTGAATGTCACAAGATTTTTGTTTTTGCCTTTTACATTTTGCAGTAGTTCAGGTTTTCTTATAAAATACCTTCTCCAGTCCCTTGCTTTTACACACTTCTTTGGTTCTAACATTCAAGACTTCTCTAGGGCAGCACCATTTCTATGGATCTCCTCTCTGCTTCATTAGACTCTCCTCTGGTCTCCGTTTCCAGTGAAAAAGTTCACTAAAAACTCACTTCTTCAAGAAGGCATATCACCTAAACTGCGAACCTTCTCTTTCTCTCTTCTCCTTACATATTACAAACCTGCTTCACATTATACCTCCAAATGTGTCACTTAGTGTTTATGGATCTCATTTTATTCTCAAGTGATTTTGCTATATATGAATTTCCCTTTACATATATATTTTGTGTACCCCGCTCCTCTTGTTCTGTAAGCTAGTTTGAGCACAGCCATCACCATTATCTGTTCCTGTGCATCCAACTTGCCTTATTGCAACTATTTGTTAGTCCACCAGACCTGTGGAACATACTGGATTTTTTTTACATAATAATTATAAAAGGCTCTTTATTTTTGTTTACACCTTGCAGCTATAAAAATGAGAAGGGTTCCTGCAGTAAATTTGTTTTTGATTTTCATTGTGACTGTAGTTTTACAAACATAAAGTTAATCTCCTGTCTGACTTCCCTGTAGACTGGTATTTTGAAAATTATAAGAACAAAATTGATTAAAATATCAAAAAATCATATCAGTGATATGTCTGTGACTCTGACACAAGGTTGTCCCTTCGTCCACTGTGGACCAATGGTGCACATAAAGCAATTATCCTGCTCAATAAATTCAACCTATGTGAATCTTTAGGGATCCTGTGTGTGATGACGCTGAACTTTAAGTACGTCTGTCTGTCAACCACTTGAGGCATGTTTTTGGCAAAATGTTTACATTGCCACACAAAAGGGACAGCATCTGTGCACGAAAACCGCTGTGTTAAAATGTAGTAGTCTCAGTGCCTGGTTTTGTAAGGGAGAGATAAAGCAGCCAAAAAGCAAATATAAAAAAACCTCTGCAACCAAAAACTAATCTTCTGGGTATTCAGCCTTTGGACTTTTCTTTTTATTTAACAAAGGATCTCTCTCCACAATAGGTGTGGGTCTTCCTTCCCAGACCTATTACCCACAAATGTACACAAAGGGGTCAGAGTGGCTCCAAAGGATGAGTCAGCCAGGTTTTGTTTTACATGCATGCTGTGGGTGTAGGACATAGTTTTGTCACTGATGTATTAATTAATTCATTCATTATCCTACCTATGCACATGACTACAGATACAGTGCATAACCTCATGAATAAGAATGTATGTCTATTCAATACAGTATCTCTTATCCATACCTCATTAGTCTGAGTATTTGACTGTTTGATGTGATGTTGACCGGGATTAGTGCTTAGTACTATTTTGTATAGACTTGATGATAGTCATGACTAGAATGTAACCAACATAATAGGAGTTAAAGGACCACTATAGTGCCAGGAAAACAAACTTGTTTTCCTTAGGTTCCCCCCCACCCTCAGGGCCCCCCTCCCGCTGGGCTGAAGGGGTTAAAACCCCTCCAGCCACTTACCTTAATCCAGCGCCAGGCTCCCATGGCGCTGATGACCTCTCCTCCCGCTCTGACATCTGCCCCACGAGTGGAGCCGAATGCGCAGGTGCGGCAAGAGCCGCACGCGCATTCAAACCGCCCATAGGATTGCAATCCTTTCCAATGGACGTTCTGTGTGCTCAATGCGATTTTCGCATTGAGCGTCGCGGTAGCGCCTCTAGCTGCTGTCAGGAAGACAGCCACTAGAGGCTGGATTAAACCTGCAATGTAAACATAGCAGTTACTCTGAAACTGCTATGTTTACAGCTGCAGGATTAAAACCTGAGGGACCTGGCACCCAGACCACTTAATTGAGCTGAAGTGGTCTGGGTGACTATAGTGGTCCTTTAAGTATTCAATGTGTAACTGCTTTTTAATGAAAGAACGATACATTGTTGCAAGAAGTGTCCATTAGAGTCAACTAAGTTGTATAGTGTTAAAGTAAAGTTACTACTATTACTAACTAGTTAGATTGAAGTGTTTCACGTTTTCTTTTCACATTTTCTCTCTTGCTATTATAATACAACAAAGATGGATTTATTTTATTTTATTACATTTACTTTCTCCTTCTCTTTTGCGGTCTCATCTCCGGCTATCAGCTAGGTGAGATTTTGGTAATACAAATAAATGGACTAAGTAGAAATATATATGAATATAGTTCGAGAGAAGTCACATTCATTTCATGCAAAGTGAGTAAGATGGGACAGAACATACGATTCTGCAGAGGGTCTTGTTCTCATTCACGAGAGGTTCTAAAGACAGCAACTCTATAATCTCGCTGGGTAGGAGTGAGCAGGCTTTATCCTGTTTATTAGCCAATCTGCAATACAAAATCATATGAATTAATGGACATTGTGATTAGAATTAAAGGAAAACATTCATGGCTCCCAGCAAAACTCTTGGGCCTCCTTACACAATCATTGGTTGAACTCCCACCCAACTACATTAATAGAAAAATTAAATGAACAACACGAATGAGTACTAAGAGAGAGAGGCATGTCTTCTCCTCTCCCATTCTCCTTAGCTCACACAGTGTAGGGCAAGGGGGAAGGAATCTGTGGGCTCCCATAAACCTCTTGCCCAACCTGAGAACTAGGAGATGTGATACATAATGCCTATAGGAGACATGCAAGTGAATGCAGGTGGCGGGAGGCCATTACTATTTATTAGTTTGAGCATTCCAGGCTTCATCATATTTACCGGGTTATTTACCTAAGTGAGAATCCAAAGTGAATTTCACATTTAATTCAGAGTAGCTGAATGGAAAGCACTGCTGACTTAGATAATTTTTCCACTTTGGCATTATGACCTTAAAATTGTAATTCACTTTGAACTTACCTCGAATTCTAACTTTAGTGAATAACCCTGTTCAGAGGCGGCTCTAGACTTTATGAGGCCTTAGGCGAAACTCAAACACGAGGCCCCACTAACAAAAAAGTGTCACATATACACATTGATGCACAGTTTACCTGCGTATGTGCCTGAGAGTGTGTCTGACAGAGTATCCTTGTGTGTGAATGTATGTCTCTGTGAGCATGTTTGGGTTTTTGTCTGAGACCCTATGTGCATGGGGTAGCTGCTTGAAGTGTGTTGTGTGTATGGGGGGGTGATGGTGAGAAGGAGAGGTGGGTGATGGTGAGAGGGAGGTGATGGTGTGTGGGTGATGTGAGAGGGGTGATGGTAATGTGAGAAGGAGGGGGGGTAATGTGAGAAGGAGGGGTGATGTGAGAAGGAGGGGGGTTGATGTGAGAAGGAGGGGGTTGATGTGAGAAGGGGGGGTTGATGTGAGAAGGGGGGGTTGATGTGAGAAGGGGGGGTTGATGTGAGAAGGGGGGTTGATGTGAGAAGGGGGGTTGATGTGAGAAGGGGGGTGTTGTAATGGGGGGTTGATGCTGAGGGTGGTGGGGGTGATGCTGAGGGTGGTGGGGGATGGTGAGGCTGAGGGTGGTGGGGGGGTGAGGCTGAGGGTGGGGGTGGTGATGCTGTGGGTGGTGTGGGGGGAAGTGAGGGTGGTTGGGGGTGGTGAGGCTGAGGGTGGTGGGGGGTGATGCTGAGGGTGGTGGGGGGGTGAGGCTGAGGGTGGTGGGGGTGGTGAGGCTGAGGGTGGTGGGGGTGGTGAGGCTGAGGGTGGTGGGGGTGAGGCTGAGGGTGGGGGTGGTGATGCTGAGGGTGGTGTGGGGGGTAGTGAGGGTGGTTGGGGGTGGTGATGCTGAGGGTGGTGTGGGGGGTAGTGAGGCTGAGGGTGGTGGGGGTGAGGCTGAGGGTGGTGTGGGGTGGTGATGCTGAGGGTGGTGTAGGGGTAGTGAAGCTGAGGATGGTTGGGAGTGGTGATGCTGAGGGTGGTGTGGGGGGTGAGGCTGAGGGTGGTTGGGGGTGGTGATGCTGAGGATGGTGTGGGGGGTAGCGAGGCTGAGGGTGGTGGGGGGTAAGGCTGAGGGTGGTGGGGGGCTGAGGCTGATGGAGGGTGATGCTGAGGGTGGTGGGGGGTGGGGCTGAGGGTGGTGGGGGTGGTGAGGCTGAGGGTGGTGGGGGGTGAGGCTGAGGGTGGTGGGGGTAATGAGAGTGGTTGGGGGTGGTGAGGCTGAGGGTGGTGGGGGGTGATGATGAGGGTGGTGGGGGGTGAGGGATGTGATGGTGGTGAGGCTGAGGGTGGTGGGGGTGGTGAGGCTGAGGGTGGTTGGGGGTGGTGATGCTGAGGGTGGTGTGGGGGGTAGTGAGGCTGAGTGTGGTGGGGGGTGAGGCTGAGGGTGGTTGGGGTGGTGATGCTGAGGGTGGTGGGGGGGTGATGCTGAGGATGGTGTGGGGGATAGTGGGCTGAGGGTGGTGAGGGGTGAGGCTGAGGGTGGTGTGGGGGGTAGTGAGGCTGAGGGTGGTGGGAAGGTGAGGCTGAGGAGGGTTAGAATGAACCTACCTTTTCTTCCCTGGTGGTCCAGTGGGCTCCCTGGTGGTCCGGTAGCCACTGCTTCCTGTATGCAGCTCCGCTGAGTTGCAGACCATGTAATCTCGCGAGATGTCAGAGCGTTGCCGTGGTAACCCGCGGCAACGCTCTGATAGGCCGGTTTTCGTGAGACACATGGTCTTCCGCTCTGCTCACTGCGGAGCTGCAGACTGGTGTCTGCGGTGGCTGGCCGGGGAGCCAGGAGGGGCCTCGCACCCGGCGGCATACCGGGCAAGCCATCGGGCCCCCTCCTGGTGTCAGGTCCTCGGTCGCCAGCCAGCACGAGGCCTTAGGCGGCCGCCTAAACCACCTAATTAGAGAGCCGCCTCTGACCCTGTTGGATATCTGGTATTGATGCTTTGTTCTCCATCTTTGTTCTGGGCTTATTACGCTGATGCTTATTACACTGAACTGGTGTGTGTGTGTTTTTTTTTTGTTTTTCATTTGCCTGGAAAACTAGGCCAACTTTAAATTATTGGCTTAAAGTATCAAATCATATGCTGAAAGTCTATAATTTGTCTTTAAGCAGTGGGTTAAAATTGTCCAAACACAATATTTGTTTAACCCCTTAAGGACCAAACTTCTGGAATAAACGGGAACACATGTCATGTGTCCTTAAGGGGTTAATAGGCCTAGACAATATTCTAGTGGTAATGGTAGAACAGAATGTTAGTACATATTATATCAGTCGCAGATGAAGAAGGCTGTAGTGCATATATAGACTCACATTAAAAGGGGTTTCCCAGCCATTCGTGGGTGCCTTAGGACACTGGCAAGAGCACTTCCTACTTCTGCCATGCGACCAGGATCACTTGAATCAATGACAAAAATCAATGCATGGGCATGAGAGTAGTGTAGCCACCAGTTTGCCCTGGCCTTTTGTCCCCCTGGAAGTTCCAGTAGAGTGACATCGAAACGGTCGAGACGTAATTCAGTCCTAAGTGGATCGGTTGAAGAAGAGACATGGCAAATGGGTACTAGGGGCCAAAAGAAAGTAATGTCAGGTGACAGAGCATTATTAGAGTGAGACATGTTTATAACTTAGAGGAACACTATAGAGTCAAGAACACAAACATGTATTCCTGACCCTATAGTGTTAAAAACACAATCTAGCCCTCTTTACTCCCCTTAATATAGCAAAATCTTACCTTTACTCCAGTCTGCTGCTGCTGGCTCTGCCCCTGATCTGCCTGCTTGGCTGACATCATCAGAAGTGTTGAACAAAAGTCAATCATAATTGTTTCTCATAGAAGAGCACTGGGTTGGCTGAGACTGTCAAGGAGGCAGATCAGGGTCAGAGCCAGCACAAGCCAAACACAGCCCTGGCTAATCAGCATCTCCTCATAGAAATGCATTGAATCAATGCATCAATATGAGGAAAGTTCAGTGTCTCCATGCAAAGGGTGGAGACACTGAGTGGCAGGAAGCATCTGTAGTAGCTATCTCAGAAATGGTCAGTGAATGTATCCATAGACTGTAATATAAACATTGCATTGACAGTGTTTACTGCAAAAAGCCTGAAGGGAATGATTCTACTCTACAGAACAAATACAATAAACTGTAGGTTTTCTGGTGACTATAGTGTCCCTTTAATAGAAATATCATAGAGTAGGGGTTCCCAAGAGGTACGTGAAAAAAAAAGGAGAGACCACTAAGGGAAAGAGGGGAGTGGAGGACAGAACACTAGGGGGGCAGAAGAGAGCAGAGACCACAAAAGGGGAGGGGGTAGAGGAGAGATCACTAATAGAAAGGAGGGGAGAAGAGGAGAGTACACTAAGGGAGGTGGGGAGGAGAGTAGAGACCACTGAGGGGGAGAGGAGAGACCACTAATGGGGTGGGGGAAAGGAGAGACTACTACGGTACAGGGGAGGAGAGGAGAAACCACTAAGGGGCAGGGGAGAGCTCTATGGGGGTAGGAGAGAGCACTATGGGATGGGGTGGAGGGCAGGAGAGAGCACTAGGAGACAGGAGGGGGTAGTTCTAAGGGACAGGAGGGGAGAGCACTACGGGAAGGGAGCAGGGAGATCACTAAGGGACGGGGGAGATCACTAAGTGACAGGAGAGAGCACTAAGGGACAGGAGGGGAGAGCTCTAAGGGACAGGAGGGGAGAGCAGTAAGGGACAGGAGGGGAGAGCAGTAAGGGAGAAGAGGGGAGAGAGGCTGAGGAAGGGGGAAAGAGAGGCACAAAGGGGCTGGTAGGACTCCCCTATCCTACCCCACAAACTCTCTATTTTACACAACACACACCATGCTTCTCTATACATACACAGAAACACACAATGTATCCCTACACACACAGAAACACACCATGCTTCCCTTACACACAGAGAAACATACAATGCATCCATTACACACAAAAACAATGCATCCCTTGCACACATACAGAGAAACACACATTGCATCACTTACACACACACACACACACACAAACACACACTGCTTCTCTTACACACACACACACACACAGAAACACAATGCATCTGTTACACACACACTCAATGCACCCCTTACAGACACACACACTGCATCCCTTACATACACCAAAACACACCTTGTATCCCTTACACATAAAAACACAGATTCACACAATGCATCACTTAAACACAACCAGAAACACACAATACATCCTTTACACACAAACACACACTGCTTTCTATCCCTTACACAAAAACACACTGCATCCACTACACACACACGCACACTGTTTCACCTACACAAACTGGTATCCCTATACACTACATTCCATAAGCACACACTTTAGATCCTCCACACTAACACGTAACACACCCCCTACACACTCCACTTCCTGTGAGCGAACTCATGGGTGGAACATGTACGTGAACTTATGGGTGGGCCTTATGGGCATACGGGTGGGGGCCGGAGAGGGGGAGGACAGTAGGTCACCCCCCCATTGTAATTTATGTCCCCCACCCACCGCGCAGGGGTGGGAGCCGGGGGTAGGACACTAGGTCCCCCCCCCTCATTATCTTTATGGCCTCCACCCACCGCTCAGGGGTGGGGGCCGGGGGGGGGAATAGGTCTCCCCCCCTTGATTTACTTTAGGGCCCCACCCGTCGTTTAGGGGGTCAATAGGTTTTTATTTTTTTTACAGTGAGCAGCCATAGGCAGTATAGCGAGTAGGGGCATAATTTACTAATACTAAGTGATCTTTACTTAGTATTAGTAAATGTGGCTGAAAGACCGTGGGAATTAGGGAGTTATCTACTAAGCGGCTGCAAGATGCAGCCGCAGCAATGAATAGGATCAGAGTTTCATTCATTCAAATGAAATTCCGATACGAACAAAGTGCCGAATTGCGTTCTAAAACAAACAAACATACTGTTCTCATTCAGTTAGAACGCAATTCGTCAGTTTAGTCTAAAATGACAGGAAGCATTGCGAGATCACAGAGGAAAGGTAAGGATTATGGGAAAATTGCTCTGACCAGCGGAAATGACACTTTTCTCCTCCGCTGGTCAGAGCTGGTCAAGCGGAGGAATCCTCCATAAGGCAAAGAGTCCCTACTTTTTCTTATGATTTTAAAGAAAACTAAAGAAGACAGAAAGAAAAGAAGAACAGATCCTGAGAGAGGGGGAGAAGAGGAAGAGATTGAGGAAAGGTAAGTTCGGCATGACAGTGCTGCTTTAAAGGGACACTATAGTCCCCAGAACCACTGCAGCTTAATGTACTGGTTCTGGTGTCTATAGCCTGTCTCTGCAGGCTTTTTAATGTAAACACACACTGTGTGCAGCACTGGCATTAGTTCATATGGCAGATCATATGGGTGGGGCATTGTGATGTAACATGGAGGTGAGCGGCACATTTTTCTGTTGTCTAGGGTGGCAAAAATCCTTGCACAGGCCCTGCAACCTTGATCGGCGGGTGGGGACTTTAATTAATTAAAGAGGGGATGTAATGTCCCCCCTGGTCCCCACCCATGAGCGGCGGGTGTGGGGACCCTAAATAAGTAAATAATGGGGGGCACCTAATATCCCCCTCAGGTCCCAACCCATAAGCGGCGGGTGGGAAGTTTAATTAATTAAAGGGGGGGACCTAATGTCCCCCCTTGTCCCCACCTATGAGCGGCGGGTGGGGACCCTAAATAAATAAATAATGGGGGGACCTAATATCCCCCCTTGTCTCCACACATGATCGGCAGGTGGGGACCACAAATAATAAAGTGGGGACCACAAATAATAAAGTGACTAGGGGTCCCTAAGTCCCTAGTCACTCCACCCCCAATAAAAAATACACTAAGTGCAGCACTGGCGTTAGTTCATATGGCAGATCATATGGGTAGGGCATTGTGATGTCACATGGAGGGGGGGGCGGCACATTTTTCTGTTGCCTAGGGCGGCAAAAATCCTTGCACAGGCCCTGCAACCTTGAGCGGCGGGTGGGGACTTTAATTAATTAAAGAGGGGCCCTAATGTCCCCCCTGGTCCCCACCCATGAGCGGCGTGTATGGGGACCCTAAATAAATAATGGGGGGCGCCTAATGTCCCCCTCAGGTCCCCACCCATAGGCGGTGGGTGGGAAGTTTAATTAATTAAAGGGGGGACCTAATGTTCCCCCTGGTCCCCACCCATGAGCGGCGTGTATGGGGACCCTAAGTAAATAAATAATGAGGGGCACCTAATGTCCCTCTCAGGTCCCCACCCATGAGCGGTGGGTGGGAAGTTTAATTAATTAAGGGGGAGACCTAATGTCCCCTTTGTCCCCATCCATGAGCGGCGGGTGGGGATCCTAAATAAATAAATAATGGGGGGACCTAATGTCCACAAATAATAAAGTGACTAGGGGTCCCCAAGCCCCTAGTCACTCCACCCCCAATAAAAAATACCCTACCTCACCCTAATAATAGTGAGGGGGGGCAATAAACTAACCCTGTAAAATAATTTTTCATAGTTACCATTAGATGTCTTCTTTCTTCTCTTTCTTTATTCAGCCCCCAAAAAGGGCAAATAAAAATCCATAATACCCGTCGCAACTTTTAAATAACAATAATAAAAAACCCAAGAGCAAAAAATAAATAAATCCCGATGGTAAAAACATAATCCTTCTTCACCCATGGAGGGCACGGCACAGAATGAGCTCTGCAAGGCAGGGAAAGGCTTATAAAGCCTTCCCTGCCCTGCAATTAGGCTCAGAGCGTTCTGATTGGTTGGTTTATGCCAACCAATCAGAGTGCTCTGACAGGTAAATAAAGAGATTGACAGGTAACTGTCACAGCACTCTGATTGGTTGGCTTGGAATCCAACCAATGAGAGTGCTCTGTGTAATTTTACACAACATGGGAAAGGTCTTTAGAATTTTCCCATGCTGTGTAATTTGACTCGTAACACTGTGATTGGTTGCTTTCAAAAGAGAATAAATACTTTTTCATATTGCAACATTGTTATAGTTTTTGCTTTAACTTTTGGTTACACATACTTGTACTATTACCGTAGCTTTCTATCACTTCTATGTAAGATACTGATTTTTATATCCAGCTTTAAATGACAGCCAGCAGCCTCTAGCCCCTACTACACAGGGGGACTGAGGACCGGGAAGATTTAACCTGTGCTAGGTCCCCCCTTATTGCACTAGTGACTGGGCAGCAATAGTTGCCGAGGCACTAGTAGTTTTACATTTGTTTAGGCGACATGCCCCTACCCTAGGGGCATGCGGGTGTATTTAACCTCCCTTTTGTCAATATAGGGATCATACTGATTTATATTTAGTGTTAAATGACAGCGAGCAGCCACTGACTGCTTGCTGTTTAGGGACATGCATTTAACCTCCCTTTTATTAATAATATCAACTATAACCCCCATAGGTTTTCATGTGGGGGGTAGGAATGGTTAAATATTGCAAAGAGGGAGCTGGTAGCGCTGCCGGCTCCCTCCTTGCTTTTTTTGTGCACATGCGCAGTACTGTTTTCATCCTAATGGACAAAAACTTCTTATTTTTTAACGAATTTCGTTTGCAAACGAATGGTTTGTGGACGAAATTCGGGATTGACTAATGACATTTTTATTCACTACGAAATCATTAGTACGAAACGAAAATTTCACTGGGTAACATGTCTACTGAAAAGTGCAATGGCGTCACTTGGGGGAGATTGCTCCCCCCTTCCCCTCCCCCCAGCACCTGGAGGTTACCTAGGTCAGATGTGCGCTCCACCAGTAGCTAAAACTGGGCGCCCATGTACGCATACTGAGTGCGCACTCCATAAGCTTGCAATAGCCTCACAACGAGCCCTGTCATTATGTTAACCCTCAAGTTAACGCATATGCATGCTTTGTCCATTTTTGCTCTCATGAACGTACACATCCCCTATGCAGTGCGCAACACACAGGTTGATAGGGCAGAACAGCACCATGCATAAGACATGTAAAGGTTTCACCAGTTATGTTTTTATCTTATAAGGAATATATACAGTATATACAGCCTAAGGACCCATAAATGAATCTTGCCTTGGGTTACAAGGTTCTGAGATAAGGATAGTATGTATTAATCACTCCTAAATGTAGCAGTTTGAACTTTATAAAAAGTCAGTGCTAAGGGTGATAATAACAATACAGAATACTATCTACTGTAGCAATTAAACTAGGAGCAAATAAGTGTCCAAAGTTATAATTGCAATACTCATTAAACCTTGTACAAGGTCAGGAAATACACAGTCACTAGCATAGGGTGGAAATCGAAAGGATAGATGAGATAGTGTAGTTTAAGAAGAAAATGGATAGTAGGAATCAATGTAACACAGATCCAGATGCACAGAAGCTGTATGAATCAGCCTACTACTAGCTCCATACTACATGCTCAACAATCCCCCAGCAGTACATAGCCAAGAACCGATCTCTCCAGCATAGCTGTAACACATTAGAGGGTCAACTAAAGGTCTGGTAAAAACAACAACAAAACTTCAAAGAAAAAGCCCAACGCGCGTTTCGGCGGACTAACCGCCTTTCTCAAGGGCTGGAAAAAAGTGGACTAGAGGCAGACTCCATTAACCACATGGTTGCAAAACAACATAAAACTCTTTAAAATACATAAAGTCACATTTTACACATAACACACAGACATTTCACATATCCCCAGATAGCTCAGGTCTGAGTGCACATTATTAGGTGAATGGCACTCAGACCAACCGAATACAGTTTAATCGCCATAGAGCCAAAGTCTTTAATCACACGAATAGGCTCCATGGCATAGCTATCTGGGTTACCACAGCTCACACAGGGCAAGTACCAAATGACCCCACTGTATTTAAAGGGCCAGAATGAGTGACATACACTCTGGTATGGCCGAATACTGTTTTTAAAGGGCCCAATCTCCCAGGGCCATAGTCCAAAGGCAGCAGGCGGGCAGCCAGGCTTCTCCAATGCAATGTGGCGAGATTGCTCTAGTCACATCTCTCCCCTCTTCCAAACAGACTAACAGGGTATCTGACCTCCTGTCGGTCAGTGCCCTTGTTAGTCCAGCAGCCCACCCACAAAACAGAAACAGCAGTACAGCCCACCCACAATAACTGGTTACTACACCTGGGTAGAGGAGAAATTTGTCCATGTCCAGGTGCCTCACCATGGCTGTGTGGGGGACTGGTAGGCTGCCTTGGTGGGTTGCTGAGTGGGCAGAGACCAGCGGTACTCTGCCCTGATGCCAGCACTACCACGGGAGTAGTCTGGTTGAAGCCTGGTTGCTGGAGACCGACTGTCTCCCCTTTAGCTGCACTGCTCTGCTGCTGGAGACCGACTGTCTCCCCTTTAGTTACACAGCTCTGCTGCTGGAGACCGACTGTCTCCCCTTTGGCTAAACAGCCCTGTCGTGGGGGGGCAGGACCGACCATCCCTACCCCCTGTGTGGTAAGTGCAGAGACCACGGTCCCATCTGCACCGGTGGGGGGCTTACAGTCTCCCCCTGGTACCTTAAGCTGCCGCTGGGGAGAGGGGGTAACAGGCTCCTCTCCCAATAGAACACTCTGCCGCTGGGGAAAGGAGACTGGGCTCCCTATTCCCTGCACATTACGGATCCGCCGCTGGGGAGAGGTGGTAGCAAGCTCCTCTCCCATATATACTTCCCACCTTTGTGGAGGGAGACCGACTGTCTCTCCTCCCAATACAGTGTCCTGCTGCTGGGGAAAGGAGACTGGGCTCTCTATTCCCTGCTGGACACTCTGCCGCTGGGGAAAGGAGACTGGGCTCTCTATTCCCTGCACATCAATGATCCGCCGCTGGGGAGAGGTGGTAGCAAGCTCCTCTCCCATACATACTTTCCGCCTTTGTGGAGGGAGACCGACTGTCTCTCCTCCCAATACAGTGTCCTGCTGCTGGGGAAAGGAGACTGGGCTCTCTATTCCCTGCTCATCAATGATCCGCTGCTGGGGAGAGGTGGTAGCAAGCTCCTCTCCCATACATACTTCCATCCTCTGTGGAGGGAGACCGACTGTCTCTTCTCCCAATACAGTGTCCTGCTGCTGGGGAAAGGAGACTGGGCTCTCTATTCCCTGCTGGATACTCTGCCGCTGGGGAAAGGAGACTGGGCTCTCTATTCCCTGCTGGATACTCTGCCGCTGGGGAAAGGAGACTGGGCTCTCTATTCCCAAAAAATCACGCTGCTGCTGGGGAGTAGGACCAACTACCCCTGCCCCCTGTAACTCAGCCTGCCGCTGGGGAGGGAGGACGCTGCTCTCCTCTCCCTGCACTTCACACTGCCGGCATATCACTCTGCTGTTGGGGGGTAGGACCAACCACCTCTGCCCCCTGTAACTCAGCCTGCCGCTGGGTAATGGAGACTGGGCTCCCAATTCCCTGCAGGACCGGTGGAGAGACCTCGGTCCCATCTCTACCGGCCACCTGGGGTTCTTCCCAGTAAATCTCCACAATATCTTCCCAGCGGAATGGGTCTGGATCTGGGTCTGTCACTTTACTGTCCTGCTGAGCCTTCCCAATGGAGTGGAAGAGATCTCGGTAGTCCTGCTCCAGTTCCCACTCCATGGTTGCTAGGTGAAGCAGGTCTTGCCCTACCTCATGGGGGTCATCCCAGTCATGCCTAGCCTCCCTTGTGTAGAAAATATCCTGAAGTCTGGTCTGCGCAGGGCTCCCGAAGTCCGTCTCTGCAAAGGACTCCCATAACAAGCCAGGACCATCAAACTCCTCTCCCTCTGGCGTGTCATGCTCGGCTGTCCAGGGTATATACTGTGCCATATACCACCAGAGTGCCTGGTAGGCATCTTCCAGCCAAATCTCCTGCCATACTCGGAGCTCCAATTCCTTCACCCATTCCTCCAGGGGCTGCTCTCCCAGGAAGGGCATCCGCAGGGCCACTTGATTCTGCAACCGCTGCTCTTCACTGGGGAGACTCTCACCCCGCTGGTATTGTACATCCAGGGCCTGGTACCAGATGCTTTTCCTTAATGCATCCCGGCGATCCAGGTCCTCCTCCTCGTATAACACTGCTGGTTCCATTCTGTTGCTTTTAGAGTCGCTGTACTGGGACATGCGTTGCCCCCACTTGTAAATCCAAAGAAATGGTGTTTCCTGTAGCTGTCCTTCTGGCTGTAGGAACGATCCCGCCGCTTGCCACCAATTGTAACGGACCGTTTCAGCAGACAAGGGGTTAAAATCCGTTTAGGCGATATGCCCCTTTCTGAGAGACAGGCGCAGCTACTGCAGAACACCAAACTCTAGAACTGGATACAAAATAGCACTCCAAACTGGAACCTCACGAATAGCTGCTAGCAGACGAACAGGAAAAGCAGACATCAGCTTACACTCCTAGCAATCGATCTCCAACAGCATACAGTGCATCCCCCCAAGAACGAGACAAGGCTCCGTGTTGAGGGTCAAGCAGTGGTCTGAGGTGCTGGCACACCCAGCCTGGTTTTTATTACAAGTGAACACATACAGGCCACACCCAGGGGGAGGCATAAAATAACCAATAGTATCACGGGTGCAACCCACACATCCCCTCCCCTTAGTGTGACACATAATCCCATTATACATACAGTTAAAACATACTTTTTACCCAACTTTCATAACTCTAAAACCATACATCACAATCCATATCCACAATCAATCCATTCAGGGGAACAACATATTAAAAATTGGCATGAATCAGACCAGGGGTTCAAAAGTTAGTAAAGTATCTTTTAAAACCCCTGGCAGCATGGCAAAAAAAATCCCCACAATGCATCCTGGTTTCATCCCTTCTGCCCTGGAGATAATTGGTGAAGTAATCCAATTATCCAGGACTAGAGGCAGACTCCATTAACCACGTGGTTGCAAAACAACATAAAACTCTTTAAAATACATAGTCACATTTTACACATAACACACAGACATTTCACATATCCCCAGATAGCTCAGGTCTGAGTGCACATTATTAGGTGAATGGCACTCAGACCAACCGAATACAGTTTAATCGCCATACAGCCAAAGTCTTTAATCACACGAATAGGCTCCATGGCATAGCTATCTGGGTTACCACAGCTCACACAGGGCAAGTACCAAATGACCCCACTGTATTTAAAGGGCCAGAATGAGTGACATACACTCTGGTATGGCCGAATACTGTTTTTAAAGGGCCCAATCTCCCAGGGCCATAGTCCAAAGGCAGCAGGCGGGCAGCCAGGCTTCTCCAATGCAATGTGGCGAGATTGCTCTCGTCACACTAAGTAAGCAATTACGTCTATTAGAATATATTGCACGTCTATATCTCTCTGACTAACTACCTCCACGCTGCAGACCGTGACGTAGACATCCCAGCCTAACCTTTTCTAACACAATAATAACATAAAATTGTGCAGTTCATCCGTGCCAAGTGGAAATCTTTGCTGTCTAACAATTGTGTGCTGTTGTGGCACCTCTTATATGCTTGTAAGTCTGTTGCACAGAAAAAAAAAAATAAAAAGATTCAGGTAAATATATATAAAATAAATAAAAAATAATATTTGTTCTGCTGTTTCTGCCTGCAGAATAACACAACTCAAATTCAAAACTAGAGCTTTTGAATAAGGTTGTCCTAAAGTCATGCATGTCCCATTAATTATCAATGCATTATTAATAAGGCTAATTAGCAGCTACCGTAACAATAACCGTTTTTGATCTGCTGAATAACCAGTGCATACCACAATCGTACGTTAGCACTTTATCCATCAGTATGTATGTGTATATATATATATCAGCTTACATTAGACATACAGCAGTCCATATGTGCAAAGGGCTTGTTTCTTGAAAGAATCATAGAGGCGTCTACATATTGTAATTCTCTAGGCTGGGCCTTTTGGCCTAATTTTAGAGCTTAGTAAATCTCGTGACCTTGGCTTGTGATCTACTTATTGAATGTTTTTACGCAAGCTGACCTCTTTCAGCTGCTTAGTTAAGAATCAAATGAGATTTTATGAATTGCATGACAATACTATGTGGATCAGCACAGTTATTAACTAGAATGTAATTAGGACGTATGTGCAATTGAATGAAAAACAGATCAATTTTTTGTTGCTCTTTAAATAATCAGCTGTTCAGATGTAACAGGCATTTTTAAATTTTGAACCTTTTAAAAAATTATTTTTGTACTTATTAAAGGAAAACCCCAAGCACCACAATCACTACAGCACATTGTAGTAGTCAAGGTCCCATAATGCTTGTTGTTTGGAGTGTTCCTTTAAGCAATTATTGTCAGGAGTTTTTTACATGGTATATTAACACTCTAAACAACTTTATATCTGGGACCTAATGATTACCAATGCAAAACAATTATTTACTACTTAAAAACTTTTGTTATAATTGTTTGTTTTTTTACATTAAAATGTTGATTGAACTGGAGGGCGGGGCCTGACCGCAGAGCTGGAAGGACACAAGCCCTTGCAGCTCCAGCTACTGGAGACAGAAAAAGTCGAATTTCACAGCTAAAACGGCGATTACTCGCCACTAAAAGGCCACCAGGGGAGAGGTGACACTCAGGGGCACAGAATGATACCACACAAGCGACAGCCAAAGCAGCATGCACCTGGAATCATGGTGAGGCGCAGGAAGGACGTCCGCCCTCACGCTGCCGCAACTCGCCGAAAATCAGCACGAGTGCCTTTCCCCCCCCCCCTTTGGACTGTTGGGGGTTATCCCAGTCTACCCCCATAAGTCCCCCCAGTACAGCTATGACCAAGCAAAAACACAAAAACTCCCTATGTGACTCACAAAATGGCAGATGGCTGCTCCACTGATGACACAAGCAGTGCAGAGCATGAGACGGAGCTCCGGCTAAACAAAATATTCCAAGCATTCTGGCAGAAACTAGAGGTCCGCATGAACCCCTCTCCGCCAGAGACTGTACTCACAAACCTGTCACACTGCTCGCCTCGAAGAGACAAGCGGCGGGCCACCATGACCCACCTTAATAACACCACCACGGCAGACAAGCACCCACAAGGGGCCACCTCTGGAGCATGCTCCCGGAACCGGCCTAACAGAAAGCGCCGCAGACCTCCTCATCCTCGAGCCTTGGGGTGGCAGGAGCTCCGGCGGGGCGAGGCTGTCCCGAGCCAGCTAGATGGGCAGACAAGCGCAAGGCCCAAACATGTGGCAGAACACAGCAGGCCCTCCCGGTGTTCGGGCATACCGCAACAGTGCCACATGGCACGTCAGGCCACTGGGAGACATGGGGACACTGAGACACTGTGTCCCTAGCGTCTGTGTCCCCAAGTCTCTCAGTGTCTCCATATCTCCCAGCCAGTGTCCCTAGTGTCTCAGTGTCCGCATGTCTCCCAGTGTCCCTATGTTTCCCAGTGTCCCCTAGTGTCCCAATGTCTCACAGTGTTCCCATGTCTCTTAAGTGTCCCCATAGTGTCTAAGTGACACTGGGCAACATGGGGACACGAGGGGACACTGGGAGACATGGGGCACTGAGACATTGTGATACATAGGGACACTGTGATTCATAGAAGACACTGAGACGAGGGGACACTGGGACACATGGGGCACTGAAACACTGTGATACATAGGGGACACGGACACTAGGGAATACTGGGATACATGAGGACACTGGAAGACTAGGGGACACTAAAACACTGGGAGACACTGGGAACAATCCATCTTTTATTCAGCAGAATAAATGTAAGTCATTTTTTGGTGATTTTACAGAATTTTCTCTTAGGTCACTCCTTGTGATTTACAGGCATACATAATTAATTATGCAAATTAGTAGGGCCAGTATTTTTTTCCAAGAAAGGTGGCAACCCTAACTATCCTTCACATACTCTTGCTTAAGTATGGAAACTTTAGAGGGATGTATGGAAACAAAACTTGTGTTGACTGGCTGACAATGAGTTAGTTAAGGTAAAGCTGACTTTGTGCACAATGCAAATACTCTTGCTGCTTCAGTCTCTCTAACACTGCTGCATGTTCCCTTTCTTCTACACTCACTACATACAGCTTTTCTCTGTCGCAGACTATATACCAGGAGCTTCTGCCTGCTAGTAAGGAGGTTAGGAGAAGAATGGATCAGCGAGTCCTAGGGGACAGTCCTTAGAAAGCGTGGAGCAAACTCATCATTTGATGCATTTATGCCAAGCTCAGGGTGCTGTCTGCATAGTATGCCCTTAGTCGACCAGCCTGCATGATTGGCAGGCAGCCTGACATGCATTCATGCCAGGCTGGCCTTCCAATTCTTTAGGCAGACACGCCCCCTTTTTAAGGCATGTACTCCTCTTTCGGCAGTTCTGATTACATGATTTGTGTCAGTGGCCCATCCTTTTACCCTGTCCATTGACTGCCTGCTTCACTGGACACTGCTGTGAGGCGGTATGGATTTACTTGAAAGATGAAAGCATAAATTAGAGAGAGATTAGCATAGTGTGTGTTTTCTCATAGCTGCATCCCAGGGCCGCCATGAGGGGGTGACAACCATGACGGTTGTCACGGGCCCGGCGGCCCTGGGGGGCCCAGACTGCTCTGGCAGTCCTGGGCCCCACTTTCCCTCTCTGCACACATAGATAGCGAATATCGCTATCTATGTGTGCAGTCGCGGGCCCCCGGCTCCCTGTTACCGCAGAGGGGGCCCAGGCAGCACACAGCCTCTTCTCTTCTCGTCTCTGCTAATAACTCTCGCGAGACCCGGTTGCCATGGCAACGCTCCGCGGGTCTCGCGGGAGTTATTGGAGGAGAGAAGAGAAGCTGTGTGCTGCCTGGGCCCCCTCTGCGGTAATGGAATGGAATCCCCCCCCCCCCCCCCCCTCCCTAGACACAGGTAAGCAGGGAGGGGGGAGAAACAATTTAATTTAATTAATTTTTTAAAAAATTATGTTAAAATGCCCCCCCTCCCCCTCCTCATTGGACATACACACACACACACTACATACACTGATACAACACACACACTGCATTCACTGACACAACACACACACTACATACACTGACACAACACACACACTGCATACACTGACACAACACACACACTACATACACTGACACAACACACACACACTACATACACTGACACAACACATACACTGCACACTCTGACACAACACACACACTGCATACACTGATACAACACACACACTGCATACACTGACACAACACACACACTGAATACACTGACACAACACACATACTGCATACACTGACACAAAACACACACTGCATACACTAACACAAAACACACACTGCATACACTAACACAACACACACGCTGCATACACTGACAAAACACACACACTCTGCATACACTGACACAACACACACACTGCATACACGAACACAACACACACTGCATACACGAACACAACACACACTGCATACACTAACACAACACACACTCTGCATACACTGACACAACACACACTGCATACACTAATACAACACACACTGCATACAAAAACACACACATTGCATACACTAACACAACATACATACTGCATACACTAACACAACACACACACTGCATACACTAATACAACACACACTGCATACACTAACACACACAGTGCATACACTAATACAATACACACACTGCATTCACTAATACAACATGCACTCTGCATACACTACACACTAACACACTCACTGCATCCACTATACTGACACACACTCTGCATTCGCTACACATTACCACACTCTGCATTCACTACACTAACACACACTCTGCATCCGCTACACACTAACACACTCTCTGCATTCACTACACATTAACACTCTGCATTCACTACACTAACACACACTCTGCATCCGCTACACACTAACACACTCTATGCATTCACTACACATTAACACACTCTCTGCATTCACTACACTAACACACTCTCTGCATTCACTACACTAAGACACTCTCTGCATTCACTACATATTAACACACTCTGGATTCACTATACTGACACACACTCTGCATTCACTACACTAACATACACTCTGCATCAACTGTACACACAGCATCCACTACACAAACATCCTGTATTCGCAGTACACACAGACCTTGTGCTTTGTCAGGGGCCCCAAAATTTCTGATGGCAGCCCTGCTGCATCCTATGAGTTTCCCTTCAGCATCACTTCTGCCAGATACATGACGCTTGGGAGGTATGATTGTTTTAGTGTTTTTGGATGATAAGATTCTGTAATTAGAATTAGCTAATTCCCCTCCTTCCCTTAGGGAATATATCATACTATATGCTCAACTTCAATCCAAAAAGCTGGATTGAGAAGGGGATATATAAATTTCAAGATTTAATGGTTAGTAATGGGTGGATGGATTTTCAGACTTTAAAACAATTATATAAAATAGATAATAAGGAGATCTTTAGTTACCTTAGGTTAAAAGGTTTTTGCAATCAATATGTTATCACAGAAAATTCTGATCGATTGAAAGATTTAGGAAATATTCTTAATAGAGATTCTCCTAAAAAATTATTATCTATGGGATTAAGCCTAATGCAAAAAGATCTGGATAAACCTTTGGAAGCTATAATAAATTCCTGGCAATGGAGAGAAGCTTTAAACTTGGTCTATAAATATATTCACTGTCTTAATCTGGTAGAATGCCAATTTAAAATTGTAAACAGATGGTATATGGTACCTAGCAAAATTAAGAAGTTTAATACTTCAGGCGATTCCATCTGTTGGAGATGTAATTTGGTCTGTGGGAATTATTTACATATATGGTGGAATTGTGGTTATATACAGAAGTTTTGGAAAATGATCCTGGCTAAGATAAAACATATCACCACAATTGAATTACCCCCTGTACCACAATTGTGTCTTCTACAATTAGATATCCGCCAGGTTAGTTACAATTCACTTCCGCTTATTCTACATATACTTCTAGCGGCCAAATTATCTATCGCAAGGTACTGGAAAATGGCGTTAGTGCCTTCCTGGTCGATAGTTAAAGAACAAATTAAATATCAATTAAAAATGGAAGCTGGGTTAAATAGAAAATATCAAGAGCGCTATAACTCCTGGCTTGTGAGTCTAGATGCTTGTTGGTGATCTATAGATAATCTTCTGAAATACTTTGGGTCCATGATTGAGACTGATATCCCTATTAAGTGTGACCTTATATGACCAATTGGTGTTTTGTTTTTGTTTTGTTTTGCTGTATGTTTTTGTCTGTGGGGTTGTCTAAGTGGGAATTTTAGATAAATTTATCGGTGTGTTAAGAACAAACACTGTTATTTCATCTACCTATATGTAAAAGAAACTCTATTGTTAAAAAAAAAAAAAAAAAAAAAGATTCTGTAATTAGGCCCATCATAATTGTCAGCACCAGGCCCACTGGGCTCTTAATCTGGCCCTGTGTGTGTGTATGTATGTATGTATATATATATATATACATCCATTTTATATTCATCACATGCCTTATCATATGCCTAAAGTCTGGCCCCTGTGTTGAGGCTTGACTAGTGTGGATCTACAGTTTGTAGGACAACTATGACTAGATTAACTCTGCCACTAGGAAATGTAAAATGTTGCCAGCCTGCCTGGCAATTGGCCAGTATGTATAATGACCAATCTTAGTTTCAGTGGAGGAACATTTTAACAAACTGTACTATCAGTATATCTTAGCATTTAATTTACAGACAATTAACAACAGATTGTTAAACGTATAGCCAAAGAGAGCAAAACCAACCCCAAGACGTTTATTAAGTACATAAATTGTAAAATAAATAAAAAGAATGAAAGTGTAGGTACACTAAAAACTAGTATGGGGTTGTTAGTTAATGAATTTTAAATAACAATTTATCCTCCGTATATATTAAGGAAGAACCTATGGCAATAGCTATGCAAATGATTGCTGCAAAAAACATACAGAAAAATTGTAATTGGCTAACTCAAAACAAGGTGCTGCAGCAACTAAAGAAAGTTAATATAAACAAAGCTCCAGGGCCTGACGGTATTCATCCACAAGTACTTAAGGAACTAAGTGTTTTTAACCTTTCAAGATTCTTTACTTTCAGAAAGTGTTCCAGAGGATTGGAGGAAGGCGTATGTCGTTCCTATATTGAAAAAGGGTTTGAAATCCTTGCCTGGAAATGATAGACCTGTGAGCTTAACTTCTGTGGCTGGGAAAGTATTTGAAAGGTTATTAATAATTCCTTGAGAAGAACATGGTTATCAGATACAATCAGCATGGTTTTATGAAGTACATAACATGTCATGTCAAACTAACTTGATTGCATTCTATGAAGAAGTAAGTAGAAGTATTTATAAGGGTATTGCAGTGGATGTGATCTATTTGGATTTTGCCAAGGCATTTGAACAAAGAACAAATTCTTGTTCTTGGGAAGAACATTGGCTTAAAAATAGAGTACAAAGAGTTGTCATTAATGGTACATTTTCAAGCTGGACAGAGGTGGCAAGTGGTATCCCTCAGGGTTTTGTTTTGGGACCCTTCGTTTTGGGACATGTTTATATATGATCTTGAAAAAAGCATTGAAAGTCATGTTTCAGTGTTTGCAGATGACACAAAACTCTGTAAAGTAATAAAATGTGAGCAAAATATTACTTTGCTGCAGAGGGATTTAGATAGACTGGGGGACTGGGCACTGAAATGGCAGATGCAATTTCATGTAGAAAAATGCAAAGTTATGCACTTCGGCATCAAGAATGCACAAGCAACTTATACCCTTAATGGAAGCGAATTAGAGATAACCACATACGAGAAGAACTTGGGAATTATTATAGACAAAAACTATGCAACAATGTGCAATGTCAGTCAGCAGTGGCTAAGGCCAGTAAGGTATTGACATGCATGAAAAAGGGCATTAATTCTAGGGATGATAATATAATTTTGCCTCTTTATAAATCTCTGGTAACACCACATATTAAATATGCTGTGCAATTTTGGGCACATGTTCTAAAGAAGGATGTTATGGCACTAGAAAGAGTGCAGAGGAGGGACAGAAAATTAATAAAAGGAATGGAACATTTTGGCTATGAAGAAAGGTTAACAAATTTAAACCTCTTTAGTTTAGAAAAATGTTGCCTCAGAGGGGATATGATAACATAAAAAAAATATATTCATGGCTAATACAAACCATTGTGTTGAAATCTATTCACAAACAGGACTTTACATAGAGGACTGCCATGTGTTTAGACTGGAAGAAAGAAGATTTAGTCTAAGGCAAAGGAAAGCGTTTTTAAGAACAATAAGGATATGGAATTATCTGCCTGAAGAAGTGGTTTTATCAGAGTCCATACAGATGTTTAAACAACAACTAGATGCATACTTGCAAAAACAGAATATTCAAGGATATATGTAACGGAGCTCCGTGTACTCCGACCGAGTACCCTCCGTTGATGGATGCTCCTAGCGCTTACAGAGGACTCCAAGCACTGCAGACGACACCACAACCACCGCACGCTCCACAACCGCCGTAGCTTAACTGGAGCCGCGCCGTCTTCCTTCCACCCTGGAATGAACCTCCAGCATTCAGGACCGTGTGGGGAAGACCTCTCCTCCAGGAGAGCGTATCCGGAACAAGCTCTTAAAAGAGCTAAGTGATTAAGCTCAGGGGAATATGCAGAGCATAGCAATCCCCAGTGTGATACAGCAATTCCCTCCAATAACGAGACAAGGCTACGTTTTGAAGGGTCAAGAAGAACTGAGGACTGGAACACCCAGCCTGCTTTTTATTACAAAAAGGTACAAACAGGACACTCCCAGGGGGAGGTTGAAATTAACCAATCACCTACATGGTACCACCCCCACGTCTCCTCCCCTCAGATAAACACATAACATAATTATAGCATACAGTAAAAATACAGTTTTCACACATACACTGTAACTTTAAAACTATATCTCCATAAAAATTACATATTTGAACTCAGCACACTTCAAACATAAACACTTCCAAAAATCAGCCAAATCCCTCCAGCGGATCAAAAGTTAGCTGGAGGTCCCTTTATGACCGACCGCAAGCACAATTTCCTGCCAAAAACAGTTCCATAGATTTGGGCTGTGCGGCCGGTCAATTTCATGCGGAAAAACTACTAAGTCCCATTTCGAACGTCTCTGGAGCTGAAAAACGAAGTGTATGAGAAGGTAAGGGTCAGCGGTGTTCGGTAAAATGTGTAGCCGATTTCAGTTCCACAGAATCTTTAGCATACACCGCTGACCGCGTTCGACTGAACAAAGATGGCTGCCGCCACGTGCAATTAACCTGCAGTAACCTCACAGCCTGGGAGGTAAATTGCCTGCACACTTTAACTTCTGGGTGGTCCGCCTGTGTGGTACTTGGTTCAGTAAGCCCTATTTACTGAACCAAGTGGGAGAAAGTCAGGAACAAGTTATTTTACAGGTCTGGGGACATAGTCTTAAAGGGGTATTGTTCAGCAAAGTCACAATATGTCCCCAGACGGTTCTTAAAGGGCCATACACACCCAATAAAAGTTAATACGTTTTTAGGGGCACAATCTTCCAGGGGCCATAGTCATGAGGAAGGAGGCTGGCAAATAGGCTTCTCCACAATCCAGGGAAGCAGGGCAATTTTCCATTTAAAGGGCCAGTTACAAATAGCGATTTGTAACACATCTCCCCTTTGGGGGGAAGACTAACCAGGCACCTGACCTTCTGTCGGTCAGTTCCTCCGTTAGTCGATCCACCAACCCACAATAACCAAATGCCAGAGTAGCCCACCCACAACAAACAGGTACAAGGGTGACCCACCCACAAGACACAATTACTGCACCTAGGTATTTTGCTGTGGTGATGTGGTAACATGCTGTGGGGACTTGCGGGAGGGCAGAGGCCGACTGCACTCTGCCCAGCTGTCAGCTCTTCTGCTGGGATAGCCTGCAGGACATCAGGATCTGGACCAGGGACAAAGGTAGGGCAGAGGCCAACTGTACTCTGCCCAGCTGCCAGCTCTTCTGCTGGGGTGCTGGTAACGTAGTTTGGTTCAGTAGCCAGGGAAACATAGGAGTCAGTGAGGGTTAATGTCGCCTCTGTTAACTCTGGTGCCACGCTAGGAGTTAGCTGGGGAGGGGAATTTGTACTTACCCCCTCCTCCTTTTGTCCCGATGAGAGCAGTTGGGGATCTGGACAGGTTGTCCAGCATCCCTGTAGGTCAGGCACAGAGACCACGGTCCCATCTGCGCCGTCTGGGTGATTGGTGTCTCCCCTTGTTAGGGGAAGCTGCCGCTGGCGAGAGGGGGTGCTGTGCTCCTTTCCCGGAAACACAGGCTGCCGCTGGAGAGGGAGACTGCCTGTCTCCACTCCCGTAACATTGTCCTGCTGCTGTAGAGAGGGACCAACTGTCTCTGCTCTCTGTAGGACACACTGCTGCTGGGGGGGAAGGTCGACACCTTCGGCCCCCTGTAACTCACACTGCCGCTGGGGGGGAAGGACGACACCTTCGGCCCCCTGGGGTACACACTGCCGCTGGGGGGGAAGGACGACACCTTCGGCCCCCTGGGGTACACACTGCCGCTGGGGAGGAAGGACGACACCTTCAGCTCCCTGTAACACACACTGCCGCTGGGAGGAAGGCCGACACCTTCAGCTCCCTGGGGTTCACACTGCCGCTGGGGGGGAAGGACGACACCTTCGGCCCCCTGGGGTACACACTGCCGCTGGAGATCTGGGTTGGTTGCCCAGCATCCCTGTAGGGCCGGTAGAGAGACCTCGGTCCCATCTCTACCTGCCATCTGGAGGTCATCGCCGGACCAGTCAGTGAGGTCTGGTTCTGCTTGTCGGGTAGGTTGGGGCTGCACGAAGCTGAGCAGGTGTTGGTAGTCCTGCTCCAGCTCCCACTCCCTTGTTACCAGGTGGGTCATGTCTTTTCTCACCTCGCATTCGTCAGCCCAGACATACATGCCCATCCGGTAGTCGTAGATGTCCCAAAACCTAGACCCCTCCGTGCTGCCAAGATCAATGCTGTCCTCCAATGCATCCCATAATAGACCCGGGCCATCATAATCATCCCCCTCCGGTAAGTCGTGCTCGGCCGTCCAGGGGGTAAGTCGAATGGTATGCCACCAGAGGGCCTGGTATGCGTTGTCTAGCCAGATCTCTCGCCGTACCAGGGTCTCTAGTCTGGTCACCCACTCATCCAGGGGCTGCTCTCCCAATAGATACATCCGCATCGCCACACGCTTCTGTAGCCGTTGCTCATCACTGGGGAGACTCTCACCTCGCCGCCACTGGGCGTCTTCCAGGGCATCATACCAGAGTTCCTTTCTGTCTGCATCCCTGTAATCTGCGGCCGCCTCCTCCTCCTCATCATGGAACGCTGTCCGAAAACTAGCTGATTCCATCCTGCTGTAGCCAGGGGCGCTGTACGGATACTAGCGTTGCCCTCAATTTGTAATTCCAAACGTTACCAGTGTCTCCGAGCTGCTTCTCCTCGCACTAGGACGCCATCCCACCGCTGCCACCACTGTAACGGAGCTCCGTGTACTCCGACCGAGTACCCTCCGTTGATGGATGCTCCTAGCGCTTACAGAGGACTCCAAGCACTGCAGACGACACCACAACCACCGCACGCTCCACAACCGCCATAGCTTAACTGGAGCCGCGCCGTCTTCCTTCCACCCTGGAATGAACCTCCAGCATTCAGGACCGTGTGGGGAAGACCTCTCCTCCAGGAGAGCGTATCCGGAACAAGCTCTTAAAAGAGCTAAGTGATTAAGCTCAGGGGAATATGCAGAGCATAGCAATCCCCAGTGTGATACAGCAATTCCCTCCAATAACGAGACAAGGCTACGTTTTGAAGGGTCAAGAAGAACTGAGGACTGGAACACCCAGCCTGCTTTTTATTACAAAAAGGTACACACAGGACACTCCCAGGGGGAGGTTGAAATTAACCAATCACCTACATGGTACCACCCCCACGTCTCCTCCCCTCAGATAAAACACATAACATAATTATAGCATACAGTAAAAATACAGTTTTCACACATACACTGTAACTTTAAAACTATACATTCAATCTCCATAAAAATTACATATTTGAACTCAGCACACTTCAAACATAAACACTTCCAAATCCCTCCAGCGGATCAAAAGTTAGCTGGAGGTCCCTTTATGACCGACCGCAAGCACAATTTCCTGCCCAAAACAGTTCCATAGATTTGGGCTGTGCGGCCGGTCAATTTCATGCGGAAAAACGACTAAGTACCATTTCGAACGTCTCTGGAGCTGAAAAACGAAGTGTATGAGAAGGTAAGGGTCAGCGGTGTTCGGTAAAATGTGTAGCCGATTTCAGTTCCACAGAATCTTTAGCATACACCGCTGACCGTGTTCGACTGAACAAAGATGGCCGCCGCCACATGCAATTAACCTGCAGTAACCTCACCGCCTGGGAGGTAAATTGCCTGCACACTTTAACTTCTGGGTGGTCCGCCTGTGTGGTACTTGGTTCAGTAAGCCCTATTTACTGAACCAAGTGGGAGAAAGTCAGGAACAAGTTATTTTACAGGTCTGGGGACATAGTCTTAAATGGGTATTGTTCAGCAAAGTCACAATATGTCCCCAGACGGTTCTTAAAGGGCCATACAAACCCAATAAAAGTTAATAAGTTTTAAGGGGCACAATCTTCCAGGGGCCATAGTCATGAGGAAAGAGGCTGGCAAATAGGCTTCTCCACAATCCAGGGAAGCAGGGCAATTTTCCATTTAAAGGGCCAGTTACAAATAGCGATTTGTAACAATTTACTTTTTCAATGTAGGGTAATAGCTTCTTGATCCAAGGATTAATCTTTAATTAACCACACCTCCCCTGGCTGTGACTCACACAGCCTGCATGAAAAAAATGGTTTCATTTTAAATCTTATGTTAACTTGTTTTAAAAATTTGTATCTCCTGCTCTCTAAATTAAACTTTAATCATTCACAGAAGGCTCCTGAAGGGTCTAGCAAGCTATTAACAGAGCAAGAGACAAGAAATTCTACATTAAACAGATCGTGCAATAAAGCAAGTTTAACATTAGATGTCTCTTTACAGGACGTGTGCAGGGAGATGTGACTAGGGCTGCATAAACAAAGTGATTTACCTCCTAAATGGTAGAGAAGTGTGCAGTGAAACTGCAGGGGTGTGATCTATACACCTAAATTGTTACATTAAGCAAAAGTTGTTTTGGTGCCCATAGTGTCCCTTTAAGGGTGTGTTGCAATGCTTTTTTGTCTCCTTGTATACTGGTTTGTAGGAGGAACCTGGTTTCTGTTCATACTGGTGGTAGGTGCTGTGCCCCTTTTATGAATTCCACTATAGGGTTAAATGTGTGACTCCTCCAGAATGTCTCCCAGAATCGTCCCCTAATTCATTAATTGTCCACTAATTGCTTTTTTAGGCTGACAATGACCTATTGGGCAATAAATGTTACTTACATGCAATTCAGCACTGGACGAAGCTCCCTGTGCAGACCTCCCTCCTACGTTTGACGTCACAGGGGGCCTTGGTCGGTTCTATTACAGGCTTTTCATAGAAAAGCTTGTGAGTGACTGTTCCAATGGCTCAGAGCACATGCATGCAATCTGAGCCCATTAAGTTAGGAATTGTGAGGGATTTTGTGAAGTGGGATTTTTTATTCATAAAAAATGTTTTTTCCAAAAATATGTGCAATGGAGGGATCAGTCAGTGGGAGGGAGAGAGGGAAAGCTATTAGGTGGATTATTATGTCACTAGCTAGCATGCACATTATCTATACTTAGAAGTGAGTAACCCTTTAAATCAAGCATATATTCATCATACCTGGACTAGACAGATGTGCCATGGCTGGCCTTACACCATTTTGCAAGTGGTGAAAAGGAGGCTGTCAAATTACTAACAAACAATACAGATTTTCTGGACCCTCCCATCCTAAACTCTTTAAACTGTTGTTTTCCCTCATTCACACAGAACCACAGCATAATAAAATACACATTTCTAGTTATGCTATTATTACTATTATTATTATTATTATCTATTCATATTCTTACCTCTGTGTAGGACTCTGATCACTGAGCTTTTTCCAGAGTTATCAAGACCCAAGAAGAGAATTGTAACACGCCTGTGAAAGGAAAAAGACACACTTCATATCTAATATTTCGCCATCCATCCGTGTGTCCACCATTCCCGTATTTATTATAATCTCTATTAATCCTCAACTTACATTCCCATCACAGGTATCACACATTCCTGTGCACCCTGAATCCAAATAGTGAGCAGACTTTACTTAAGCTGTAAACCACTACCATTTTGTGGCTTATCAATTGTATTGGCAGGATGGACGCTTTTTAGTTCTGTGTGTGTATGATCTGCACTGGATTAAATATTCTCATCACAGTATTTATATATATATATACACTGTTCATTTAAAACATAAAAAAAACATCTGCCTAATATTGCGTAGGTACCGCTCGTACTGTCAAAACAGCTCTGATGTGTCGAGGCATGGACTCCATAAGACCTCTAAAAGTGTCCTGTGGTATTTGACACCAAGACATTAGCAGTAGATCCTTTAAGTTATGCAAGTTGCAAGGGGTGGCCTCCATGGGTTGGATTTGTTGTTCCAGCACATCCCATAGATGCTCATTCAGTTCTGAGGAAATTGGAGGCCAAGGCAACACCTTGAACTCTTTGTCATTTTCCTCAAACCATTCCTGAACAATTTTTGCAGTGTGGCAGGGTGCATTATCCTGCTGAAACAGGACACTGCCTTTAGGGAACACCATTGTCATTATGCGTGTATGTGGTCTGCAGCAATCTCTAGGTACGTGGTACGTGTCAAAGTAACATCCATTTGGATGCCAGGTCCCAAGGTTTTCCAGAGCATAAAACTGCCTTCACTAACCTGCCTTCCTCCCATAGTGCATCCTGCTCCCATCTTTTCCACAGGTAAATGATGCACACACATTCAGCCATCCACCTAATCTAAAAGAAACATGATTCATCAGACGAGGCAACCTTCTTCCATTGCTCCATGGTCTAGTTATGATGCTCACATTCACATTGGGCAGTGGACAGGGGTCATCATGGGCACTCTGACCGGTCTGTGGCCATACACAGCAAACTGTGGTGCACTGTGTGTTCTGACATATTTCTATCATGGTCAGTTTTATGTTTTTCAGCAGTTTAAGCTACAGTAGCTCTTCTGTGTGATCAGATAAGACGCGCTAGCTTTCACTCCCCATGTGCATAAGTGAGATTCGAACACCCACGAACCTGACACAGGTTCACAGGCACCATGCCGTGAACATCATGCCATGCCCCACCTTGTGCCCAACCAAATGCAGGACCAAATGTATCAAGGGGTGTACCAGCACAGCTCACACAGGTCCGGCTACCAGGGTCGAGGACTTCCCACTCGGGATAATTAAAAAAAAAAAAACATTGTGGCAGGGATGGGGTTTACCTGGGGCGGGGCCAAATTACAATGGGGCGGAGCTAAAGTTCCCAAAAGACATGCCGGTCGGGGGTAACTGCTGCACAGGAAAGGGGAAGCAGGAAGGAGTCCTCGCTTCACCAACATCCAGACTCCACGAGCTGCACTGCCTCCACTTTTCCCTTCCAGCCCCTAATGGGCAGAGGTAACTGTGTGTGACTGTGTCTGCATGTGTGTGTGTGATTGTAACTGTGTGTGTATGTGTGTGTGACTATCTGCCTCTGTGAGTGTGGCTGTCTGCCACTGTGTGTGGCTATCTGCCTCTGTGTGTGTGGCTGGCTGTGTGTGTGTGACTGACTGCCTGTGTGTGACTGTAACTGTGTGTGCGCGTCACTGTCTCTGCCTGTGTGTGTGACTGTAAGCTTGTGTGCGTGTGATTTTTTTCACACAGGGCACCTAAAGGCCTAAGGCAAGCACTGGCTGTATCTATCCCAAAATGACCGCATGGACATCCCCGGTGCTTCCTCCTGTCATGGACCCTTGAGGCGGGCAGCTGTGAGCATATCAGAGGCGGCGAGGGAGCTGTAATCCTCCTGCTCTGCTCCTTCATGCGCCGCCTACTGATGCCGGGAGCTGGAATACGACTCCCTGCATCAGTAGACGGCCTGCAAGGGAGCAGAGCAAGAGGATTACAGCTCCCTCGCCACCTTTGATGTGCTCACAGCTGCCCCAGCGGACCCCAGGGGCAGATCCACTCCAGTTCTCCCAAAGGTAGAGAGGCTGGGTGGACAAATTTAAATAATATTATTAGTAATTTGTGAGTGTGTCAGAGAATGTGTGAGAGTCTGTGTCTATCAGTGACGTCTGTGTGTTTGTCAGTAAATGTGTGTGTGACGGTCAGTGTGTATCTGCCAGTAGGTGTGTGTCTGTCAGTGAGTGTGTCAGTGAATGTGTGTATGTGTCTGTCAGTGAGTGTGTGTGTATAAAAAAAAATACAATAGTAAGAATTTGATTTTAAAAATAGTGCTACAATCACCTGTGTGAATCACTCTAAAACACACAAATAAAGTGCAAAATATAGAATAAAAAGGTGAGTGCACTCAGTACATCTAAAAGTTACCACAATTACATGTAGTAGCTCAATCTAGAAATACTATAAAGCGAGAGACCATATGGTAATACAGTAAAATACATTTTTAGGTAAAACACACTACTGGTCTACCTCACATGGTTCTGAGCCACTTAAAGAAGCTGGTTCAGACTAGAGGCTTTAACCCCTTAAGGACCAAACTTCTGGAATAAAAGGGAATCATGACATGTCACACACGTCATGTGTCCTTAAGGGGTTAAACGGAGGATACAGTGGATACTGTTGTTCCCAATTTATATTGCTGTACTCCACCACATAAAATCCAGGATGCAGGATATGGGTGATAAAACACGCTTATTTAGAGTGATTCACACAGGTGATTGTAGCACTATTTTTTAAATCAAATTCTTACTATTGTATTTTTTATGCACACACACTCACTGATAGACACATACACACATCCACTGACAGACACACACCTACTGGCAGATACACACTGACCGTCACACACACATTTACTCAGAGGCGGCTCTCTAATTAGGCGGTTTAGGCGGCCGCCTAAGGCCTCGCGCTGGCTGGGGCCTCGAGGCCACCTAAACCGCCTGAGGGCAGACTGTGTCAGGTACTCGGTCAGTGACCGAGGACCTGACACTAGGAGGGGACCCGGCGGCTTGCTCGGTATGCCGCCGGGTGTGAGGCCCCTCCTGGCTGCCCTGCCAGCCACCGCAGACACCGGTCTGCAGCTCCTCAGTGAGCAGAGCTGCAGACCATATGTCTCGCGAAAACCGGCCAATCAGAGTGTTGCCGCGGGTTACCATGGCAACGCTCTGACATCTCGCGAGATTACATGGTCTGCAGCTCTGCGGAGCTGCAGACTGGAAGCAATGGCCACCGGACCACCAGGGAGCCCACTGGACCACCAGGGAAATTAAGGTAGGTTCTCCCTCACCACCCTCAGCCTTACCACCCCCCACCACCCTCACCATCACCCCCCACCACCCCCCCACCACCCTCAGCCTCACCGCCCCACCGCCCCACCACCCTCAGCATCCCCCCACCACCCTCAGCTTAACCCCTCACCACCCTCAGCATCACCCCTCACCACCCCCACCACCCTCAGCTTCACCACCCCACCACCCTCAGCATCACCCCCCCTCACCACCCTTAGCATCACCACCCTCCCACCACCCTCAGCATCACCACCCCCACCACCCTCAGCATCACCACCCCCCACCACCCTCAGCTTCACTCCCCCCACCACCCTCAGCCTCACCACTCCACCACCCTCAGCCTCACCACCCCACCACCCTCAGCATCACCCCCCACCACCCTCAGCCTCACCCCCCTCACCACCCTCAGCATCACCCCCTCACCACCCTCAGCATCACCCCCCACCACCACCCTCCATCACCACCCTCAGCCTCACCCCCCTCACCATCAACCCCCCGCTCCCTCTAACCATCAACCCCCCACTCCCTCTCACCATTAACTCCCCGCTCCCTCTCACCATCAACTCCCCGCTCCCTCTCACCATCAACTCCCCGCTCCCTCTCACCATCAACTCCCCGCTCCCTCTCACCATCAACTCCCCGCTCCCTCTCACCATCACCCCCCGCTCCCTCTCACCATCACCCCCCGCTCCCTCTCACCATCACCCTCCTCTCCTTCTCACCATCACCCCCCTCATCCTCTCACCATCTCCCCCCTCTCACCATCACCCCCCTCTCCCTCTCACCATCACCCCCACACCATCACCCCCCCCTCAACATCACCCGCCTCTCCCTCTCACCATCACCCCCCCCCATACACACAACACACTTCAAGCAGCTACCCCATACACATAGGGTCTCAGACAAAAACGCAAACATGCTCACAGAGACATGCATTCACACACACAAGGATACTCTCTGTCAGACACACTCTCAGGCACATACACAGGTAGACAGTGCATCAGTGTGTATATGTGACACTTTTTTGTTAGTGGGGCCTCATGTTTGCGTTTCGCCTAAGGCCTCATAAAGTCTAGAGCCGCCTCTGCATTTACTGACAAACACACAGACGTCACTGATAGACACAGACTCTCACACATTCTCTCAGACACACTCACAAATTACTAATAATATTTTACTGTATTTCCTTATGGTCTCTCTGTTTATTGTATTTATGGATTGAGCTACCACATATAATTGTGGTAACTTTTAGATGTACTGAGTGCTCTCACCTTTTTATTCTATATTTTGCGTGTTATATCTTTTTTTGAGTGTGTGTGTATGTCAGTGAGTGCATGTGTCTCTGAGAGTGTGTTCGTGTCAGTGTGTGTCTGTCAGTAAACGTGTGTATTAGTTAAAAAGTGTGTGGGACAATGACTGTATGACAATGACAATGTACCATCTGTGTGGTCCATGGGTTTGCTTCTTCTAACAACCAACCACCTCTCGCTGTTAACCGCAAATTGCTTGTTAAAGAAAGTGTTTCCCCTGTGTGGCAGCCATTCGTATTACCGAACGCACGTTCTGTGCATTCTGTGTGTCGTCCAGTTAGTGGGGGAATTTTGTCTTGGATATTTGATTGCTTCCTCAGCTACAAGAATTATAAAGCGGAGATATTTATGCTGGGTATTGGATCTACGCTACACACGCTGCATTCACTACAAAAACACAGACACTGCATTCACTTTACACACACACAATGTATTCAATAAACTGCATACAATACACACTACATCCATGACATGGATGAAGGGGGAAAAAAAGACATGAAGGGGAAGGGAATGGAGCGGGAGAAAAGACATGGATTCTTCAATCCATGGGGTAGATGCAAGCTGAACAGACAGTGCAGCTACATCTAAGGTTTGACACATTACCTACCTGGCTGAGACTGCACTTTGCAGAGGGATTAAGGGAGTGTGTATATATATATATATATATACACACACACACACACACACACACAGAAATTGGTATACACACATAGAGAAATTGTTATGTAATTGTCACAGTCCTCACCGCGACATCCAGACAAGGTCACCCCAGAAGTAGCCAATGAGGGAATTGAACCTGGGTTCTCTGCAGTGCTGGGGCTGCTGTTTTGCATCTGAGCCACCATACAGCTCAGGAAATATCCAGAAGTCTACTCTTGCCTTGTATCCAGCACTGGAGGCTGGATGTTATCTGAGACTGCTCCTGTCACTCATGGTTCACCTGTGGCTGATCACTGATTAGCCAGGTATAAGACATTGCCTCTCCCTGAGGGCAGTGTCAGTTCATTGACTCTGGTTCAAGTATTGCTGTTTTGTGTTCCCCTGTTGATTCCTGACCTTGGCTTGTTATTTCGTGTACCCTGATTTCTGGCATCCTCTGACCTCGGCTTTCTACTGGTTTATCCTGATTTCTGGCACCCACTGAGCTTTGGCTTACCAACGACGATTCTCCTGTTTATGTCCGTATCTGCACTGCGACTTGGAGCATCATCCTGCACAGCCCCCGTGCACCGACTCACAGGCCAGGTGAATTCTTACCTGACCACCTTGGCCTGTGTTTACTTGCAAGGGTGAGCACATATATCTGCGCTACAGACTGCAACTCAGGTAAGCCCTGACAGTAATGCACCCTACTTTAAGAGTGTGCATGACGTAGTTGTTATGGTGAAAGGGTTAAAGTTCACCATTTGTCTGAAAAAGACTGGAAATGATAAATCCCCCTTACCACCCACACAAGCATAATAATATAAATATTACTATTTTAAAGCTGCCACCACCAAGGCGATTCATAAATGGGGTGCCTTGGTCCCCCAGGTAAGCCCACCAAATGTAACTTAACACCATATTTAAGCAATTGCAAAACACTAATTCATCTCTTCAGGTAACGTGATTCTTTCCCAGACAAAAGCAGAACTTAATAAAGGAATATTTATTATGAGCAAAAAATAGTCACAGTGCATACAAAAAATGGAGATAACAATCAAAATTATTTGCACCAACAACAGATAAAAACAAAAGGAATACAATAACAGTTTTACTCAGCTCTTCAAAGTAAAACTTCTGCCTCAGGGGGTCTCTGGTAGGAAAGACGGTGACTCACTTAGAATTCGGTTTTGTCCCTCAAGCAAGTACGATGCACACTTCAGTATCATTAGAGATATACCCTTGTGTCCAGATCCACATCAATCCAAATGGACACATTTGGTTTTATCTTCTCTTATGTACCTACCACAGAAATATTAGTTGCATCTACAAATTTGTTATTATTTTTCCAATCCATAGATATGTCACACACCTAACTTGCTATCCAATATGGCAGACATCACAATCCCTTCCCCTATGATTAAGTTATGACACTCATGTTTGGGCTTATTTAGAAGATGGAGCTTGTCACATTCCAAATATAACAAAAATGAGGCTTAATTATTATTCTGTGGGTAAATATGAATGTTTTTTCCTTTGGATATGATACTGGAACAAGGCTAATGGCCTTTAACATATCAAAGTGATTGACACATCAATTAAGAGGCACAGGCCATATGGCTGAAGCCGAACATTTAGGCTTTTCAAGTGTAGAATCTCACACCTTGCAGAGCCTTTGATTAATCACAGGATCCATCCATATGGTAAAACCCATTTCACATTCCTATGCAATATACATAACCCCTTCTGTAATCTGACCTCCTGTGGGGGTCCCAGCTTCAAAAAGGAATTAAGGCTAAAAACCTTCTGACCTTCAATACAATCAAATTAACCCCTTTTGACATTGACAATACCACCTCTACCAGGCAGGTCATCTGTGCACTACACAAATTACATTAAAGGACAATATCCCATAGTGCAATAATGAATTATGCACCCTTGCTGAGAAAACATACACGTTTTATAACCGCCCCCTACTTTTGTCCCTGGCCCACCATATGCCCCCCCCCCCCCCTAAATATGAACCCTAGAGACACCACTGTTCACAGGTTGTCCCTACTTGCACCACTTTTGGTCAATACTAACCACTGCATACTGGGAACGCCCCACAAGACTTGCCATATTGGAGATCCTCTGACCCATTCGTTTAGCAATCACTATTTGGTCCTTGTCAAAGTCAGTCAGATTTTTTCGCTGGCACATTTTTCCTGCTTCCAACACATGAACACATAAAATTCAAGAACTGACTATTTACTTGCTGCCTAATATATCCCACCCCTTGACAGGAGCCATTGTAATGATATAATCAATGTTATTCACTTCACCTTTCGGTGGTTTATACGTTGTGGCTGATCAGTGTATAAACATACAAGAATATTTATATCAACATATAAACCCGTTGTATACAACAGTTTCCCAGCCAGTAAGTGTGTGTGTGTGTGTGTGTGTGTGTGTGTGTGTGTGTGTGTGTGTGTGTGTGTGTGTGTGTGTGTGTGTGTGTGTGTGTGTGTGTGTGTGTCTCTCCATGACTTTCTCATGTGTTTTGTTTGTTAGAGACTTTTAACATCCTGCTGTATTCTCACTTCAGTTAATTTTGCTCGTGACTTATATAAATCATTTTTTTTTTTTTTTTTTTTATGTGAATGGTTTCCTGGGTGAAGTGAAGGTAATTGGAGAGTGAACACTGGAGGGGAGATTTAGCATGAAATAAAACTTTTTAGATGAGAATCTTTCATTTTTTGCTCTTTCTGAGAGTCAAAATGGATTCCTTCTCACGGCCTATATTTCTATGGGTGTTGTTACAGCACCAGGACTGCAGGACTAGTTTAGACATTTTGGTAAGGTGGTGATAAAATTAGTTAGGGATATCAAACTACAAAATAATTAGACTATAATGAGCAAGGCCAAAATACTAAATCTTGTCCTTTAAATAAATGAAAAATCCTCACACAATAAAATAGAGGAGAGAGTGTTAAATGCAGGGCATTTTATCTGAAGGCAATTCGGAGTATTTGCTTATACTGTTACACAGTCTGTGCAATAAATCTAAACCAAATTGCTAAATGACTGTGACACCACGTGTATCATGCTGTATCCTGGTCTATAGATATTTTTAGTCATAATTGTGAAGCACGGATTAACTTCATGTAAATAGCAAAGTTTTAACTAGCACACCTGTTCAAAGTTTAGACAGATGAGACCTGTTTTATTATAAATACTATGTGGCTGACAGCAGGAGAAAAAACTTACTTATTATACATTTGAAGTGTGTTGTTCTGTAAGAGTGATATGTTTTAAAGAAGGGAAAAAAAAACTATTGTGCAATAGTCACTAAGATAAATAGGTATCACAGGAGCACAACATTGCAAATTACATGTTAATTGTGCTTGAAACAATGCCTTCAAAGAATCAAAAAGGCAAACTGCAACATCTCCTTTCTTTTATGCAGGGTTGTTTACGAAAGTGAGAATTCTAAGTGAAGATCAAATTTAAGGTCACAATTGTCAAACTAGGAAAAACAACTCTAAGCCAAGCAAGCTTTCACTTTGGCCTTAAATATGTAATTTACTTGCAATACTCACCTTAGTAAATCTTGATAGTGTCCATTGAAGTGGGCTACAACAGTGAGAAAGCAATTTTGCAAACTTGAGGCTTAAAGGGACGCTCATTGAAGTACAGTGTCCCTATTGCCCTTAGTGCTGCAATGTAAAACATTGCACTTCCAGAGAAACTTCAATGTTTACATTGCGGCACGAAGTCTGGCCACAGTAGCTGTCTACTAGCCAGCCACTGGAGGCGCTTCCTAAAAGTTAACAGACTTTTGGTCCGCTAACTGATGCTGGACATCCTCACACTCTGCATGAGGACATCCAGCCTCAGTTATTTACCCAAAGGAAAGCATTGATTCAATACTTTCCTATGGGGAGGCCTAATGCACGAGATATACGCCGTGCCTGTATTAACCGGGGAGTGGGGGAACACAAACTTTTAAAATAATTCACTAATTTGATATTTATTTTTTTTTATATTGATATATACTTTTCATATGATATATTTTTGATATTTTATAATTTTGACAAAAACGTTATTTGTAAAGCATACCCAGAAATATTAAATTGATGTTTATATTTTACGAATTCATAGTAAAATGGAGGCAAGTCAATATAGCTTTCCTAATGATGTATCCTGTCAGTTTCACATATATGAATATACAAAATTAGAATACCTTCTCTTGACTAATGTGAATGTCAAGAAGTGATATATGGTGCATGTGCCTCACCTGATAGGCTCTTGCTTTATCTGGACCCAGCGCCAACAGTGAGATAAGAGATGGAACATTGTCTGATATCTGCTGAGAGATGGATTTGTCTTGTCTGTGTATCTAAGGGAGATAATAACATTACTATATTTACTTATGATTAGTAGTATTCATTACCCAAAACAATCTGGTTATAGCAAAGTAAATTTAAGAGACACATTTACTGATAGGAGCACATAATATATTAAAGTATAAAGTATTAATGTATAATCAACTTTTAAATCATATTCCATTCAAAGTTTATTGAAACAAAGTTATAATAATTCATCCATTATTGTAATTTCTGAGTCTTTATTTTTTTCCAGTTTTTATTGTTTATATCTAGAAATAAATGCACGGTTTGTTTTTTATTAACATCTAAAATATCTCAACTATGGTACTGCTTAGGGGAAGATGAATATAAGACACAGTAGGTTCCAGGAAACAATTTCATCCTGGCTGAGTGAATGTATATCTTTCATGAATATTTTAGAACTCCCCTGCTAATTTCTAAAAGTAGCTATGGTTGATGTTTTATACGTTTCTCCTATGGTATGAAACATACAAACTAATTAAACATAATCCAAAAATTCAAAATTCAAATGACCTAAAACAAATCATATAAGTAATGGATTAAAGCATAAAAATTTACATAAACAATAAACACATAACTCACTGTGATTTCGGTGCTGTTGCCAACACCTCCCTCTCCATGGCATTGTGTGCAAGTCCTTAATCCAGACTAATTGCCTTAGATTGCTGCTAATCTCATACTGGGAGGTGGGGCAGAGGCTTCTCAAGAAGCAGTCCTGAGATGAGAAACAATGATTGGTAGCTTTGGTTGTGGATGTATTACCCAGAAGCCTGACAATGACCCAATTACATGAGCAGATAAAACCAGACATACAAAGACACACACTTGTTGATGATACAGACCAGTGCGTCGGTATCATTACAATATAAAGCACCACTAAAATCTGCAGCACTGGACACAGAGAAAATAAAACATACACATTAATGTAATAGACAAGGTAGATATACATTAACTTGACTGACTGATGGCCCTGCTTAAACAAATGTACATTCTAGAAATATATCTACATCATAGGAGTGCACAAGGGGATTGCCATGTGTCCCTAGGCACACATTAACACATGCCAGATTTGTACCCCTTGACCTCAATCAGTGAAGTGGTCATGGTGCTTGGAGAAACCCTTTGATATCCACACCTCTATGTTCTGCAACACAGAACCTTCAGTTCTGAACTTTGAAGCGAAGACGAGATATGAAACAATGTTCCTATTGCTTTTTTCCTTTTGGCCATGTTTAACATGGCTTTGACTTGAAAACTGTTTTTTCCCCCATGTAATTTGGTAACTCGATTATTTAAATTGAGAAGAAAACTGAGAATCTCCGAAAAAAACAAAATGACCGGAGATTATTGTTTTGTTCAGTAGTGTAAATTCTAGAGAAGTGGTCATTACCCTTTAAGACACATCATTTTATAACCAAATGATTTTCTTTTCTTTTCTGTTTTTTTCATTTAACATTATTTCTTTTTATAATGATCATTTTCCATGTTGTAATTTGTAATTTTATAGTTTCTATAATCACAATATAGAACAGATTTTCTGCAGTGCTGTCAATTTATACCTTCATTTTATAAGTAGAGTCTGTGTACATTTTAAAATAGCATTTATACTTTGACTTTGTAATTATTTTTCTTTTAGTTATTTTTTACATATACCGTATGTATATCGTATCTGTGTATTTGTGAGTAAGCAGAAATTATATTAGTACTTAGAACCAGATGCTGCTTATTAGATTTTCTCTTTGCATAGATTTAATTTGACATTGCACAGACATAGTGGTATCTCCTGTATCTGACTAAGCCACAGCCTTCTACTTAAAGGGCACCATGCCCCAAACAATGCATGCTCATTGAATTGAGCATACGATTTTATCTATACTATATTAGTTTAGAACCTAAATTCCTCATAACATTTATAGAATTAATTCACATTGATTTTCCTCAATTCTTTCTTTCTTTTCCCCCTTTCTCTCACCTAACTTCTTATTTTCCTGCAACATTGCACACAAACATAGAAATAGAATAAAACTATCAAACAAATGATAACCAGTGGCGTCACTGGGGGATGGGGGCAAAGGGGGCCCCCCTACATTATGCAGTGCCCCACCCCCCCTTGAAATTAAAGTCGGGAGCTCTGCGTCTCCCTTCTCACGCTGCAGCAGCACTGTAACTGGAGGGCTTTTCCTGCCTGCGGCCAGAGGGGGCGCTGTGTGCTGGGAGGACTTCCTCCAGGATCATAGAGAGCAGCGCAGGGGAGAGACATGGAGAGGAAGATCAGCTCTGCACAGAGGCATCCAGGCAGCTGCTGGTAAGGGTTACTCAGTCTGTGTGTGTGTATGGATCAGTCTGTGTGTGTGTATGGATCAGTCTGTGTGTGTGTGTATGGATCAGTCTGTGTGTGTGTGTATGGATCAGTCTGTGTGTGTGTGTATGGATCAGTCTGTGTGTGTGTGTATGGATCAGTCTGTGTGTGTGTATGGATCAGTCTGTGTGTGTGTATGGATCAGTCTGTGTGTGTGTATGGATCAGTCTGTGTGTGTGTATGGATCAGTCTGTGTGTGTGTATGGATCAGTCTGTGTGTGTGTATGGATCAGTCTGTGTGTGTGTATGGATCAGTCTGTGTGTGTGTGTGTGTGTGTGTGTATGGATCAGTCTGTGTGTGTGTGTGTGTGTGTATGGATCAGTCTGTGTGTGTGTGTGTGTGTATGGATCAGTCTGTGTGTGTGTCTGTGTGTGTATGGATCAGTCTGTGTGTGTGTGTGTGTGTGTGTGTATGGATCAGTCTGTGTGTGTGTGTGTGTATGGATCAGTCTGTGTGTGTGTGTGTGTGTGTATGGATCAGTCTGTGTGTGTGTGTGTGTGTATGGATCAGTCTGTGTGTGTGTCTGTGTGTGTATGGATCAGTCTGTGTGTGTATGGATCAGTCTGTGTGTGTATGGATCAGTCTGTGTGTGTGTGTGTGTGTGGATCAGTCTGTGTGTGTGTATGGATCAGTCTGTGTGTGTGTGTGTGTATGGATCAGTCTGTGTGTGTGTGTGTGTATGGATCAGTCTGTGTGTGTGTGTGTGTGTGTATGGATCAGTCTGTGTGTAGGGGGGGGGCTCAGTCTGTGTGTGTATGGATCAGTCTGTGTGTAGCGGGGGGGGGTCAGTCTGTGTGTATGGATCAGTCAGTGTGTGTGTATGGATCAGTGTGTGTGTATGGATCAGTGTGTGTGTATGGATCAGTGTGTGTGTATGGATCAGTGTGTGTGTGTATGGATCAGTCTGTGTGTGTGTGTGTGTGTATGGATCAGTCTGTGTGTGTGTGTGTATGGATCAGTCTGTGTGTGTGTGTGTGTATGGATCAGTCTGTGTGTGTGTGTGTGTGTGTATGGATCAGTCTGTGTGTGTGTGTGTGTGTATGGATCAGTCTGTGTGTGTGTCTGTGTGTGTATGGATCAGTCTGTGTGTGTATGGATCAGTCTGTGTGTGTATGGATCAGTCTGTGTGTGTGTGTGTGTGTGGATCAGTCTGTGTGTGTGTATGGATCAGTCTGTGTGTGTGTGTGTGTATGGATCAGTCTGTGTGTGTGTGTGTGTATGGATCAGTCTGTGTGTGTGTGTGTGTGTGTATGGATCAGTCTGTGTGTAGGGGGGGGGCTCAGTCTGTGTGTGTATGGATCAGTCTGTGTGTAGCGGGGGGGGGTCAGTCTGTGTGTATGGATCAGTCAGTGTGTGTGTATGGATCAGTGTGTGTGTATGGATCAGTGTGTGTGTATGGATCAGTGTGTGTGTATGGATCAGTGTGTGTGTGTATGGATCAGTCTGTGTGTGTGTGTGTGTGTATGGATCAGTCTGTGTGTGTGTGTGTATGGATCAGTCTGTGTGTGTGTGTGTGTATGGATCAGTCTGTGTGTGTGTATGGATCAGTGTGTGTGTATGGATCAGTGTGTGTGTATGGATCAGTCTGTGTGTATGGATCAGTGTGTGTGGATCAGTCTGTGTGTGTGTGTGTGTGGATCAGTCTGTGTGTGTGTGTGTGTGTGGATCAGTCTGTGTGTGTGTGTGTGTATGGATCAGTCTGTGTGTGTGTGTGTGTGTGTGTATGGATCAGTCTGTGTGTGTGTGTGTGTGTGTGTGCGTATGGATCAGTCTGTGTGCGTATGGATCTGTGTGTGTGTGTGTGCGTGCGTATGGATCTGTGTGCGTATGGATCTGTGTGTGTATGGATCTGTGTGTGTGTGTGTGCGTATGGATCTGTGTGTGTATGGATCAGTTTGTGTGTGTGTGTGTATGGATCAGTCTGTGTATGGATCAGTTTGTGTGTGTGTGTGTATGGATCAGTCTGTGTGTGTATGGATCAGTCTGTGTGTGTGTGTATGGATCAGTCTGTGTGTGTGTGTATGGATCAGTCTGTGTGTGTGTGTATGGATCAGTCTGTGTGTGTGTATGGATCAGTCTGTGTGTGTGTATGGATCAGTCTGTGTGTGTGTATGGATCAGTCTGTGTGTGTGTATGGATCAGTCTGTGTCTGTGTGTGTGTATGGATCAGTCTGTGTCTGTGTGTGTGTATGGATCAGTCTGTGTGTGTGTGTGTGTGTGGATCAGTCTGTGTGTGTGTGTGTGTGGATCAGTCTGTGTGTGTGTGTGGATCAGTCTGTGTGTGTGTGTGGATCAGTCTGTGTGTGTGTGTGTGTGTGTATGGATCAGTTTGTGTGTGTGTGTGTGTGTGTATGGATCAGTTTGTGTGTGTGTGTGTGGATCAGTCTGTGTGTGTGTGTATGGATCAGTCTGTGTGTAGGGGGGGCTCAGTCTGTGTGTGTATGGATCAGTCTGTGTGTAGGGGGGGGGGGTCAGTCTGTGTGTGTGTGTGTGTGGATCAGTCTGTGTGTGTGTGTGTGTATGGATCAGTCTGTGTGTGTGTGTGTGTGTGTGTGGATCAGTCTGTGTGTGTGTGTAGGGGGGGGTGTCAGTCTGTATATGTATGGGTCAGTCTGTGTGTGTGTGGGGGGGGGGCAGTCTGTGAGTGTATGGGTCAGCCAGTGAGAGTATGGGTGTGGGTGGGGGGGGGGGGGGTCAGTCTGTGTAAGGGAGCAGTCTGTGTGTGGGGGGCAGAGTGTGTATGGGTCTTTCTGTGTATGGGTCTTTCTGTGTATGAGTCTTTCTGTGTATGGGTATGGGTATGGGTATGGGTGTGTATGTCTGTCTGTGTATGGGTCTGTGTATGTATGTGTATGGGTCTGTGTATGTATGTGTATGGGTCTGTCTGTGTATGTGTATGGGTCAGTCACTGTAAGTGCTTGAGCTCCAAGAGACAGAACTCTCATCTCGTGACCCCCCTGTACCCGATGGATAGGCAGCCTTCTCAACCACCATCGATCTGATTGGGACACCCCCTCCCTGCAAGGTAAGATGAGGGAAAGGGGAATACAGTAATCATTTTTTTTTTTTTTTTTTTTTTTTTTAATAAACAATTATTAAAGTTAAAATTTTAAAGCTGTTCACTGTCCCACTCTCTACACCCCCTGAACACAGTACACCCTCACACATCATCTCTTCACCCACATACCTTTATCCCCACAAACACATGCATACATGCTTTACCCCCTTACACACCATATCATATATATATATATATATATATATATATATATATATATATATATATATATATATAATTATAGGCACCCAGACAACTTCACCACTTCATCTTAATGAAGTGGTCTGGGTGCCAGGTCACTCTAGTGTTAACCCTGCAGCTGTAAACATAGCAGTTGGGGGGAGCCCGGCGCTGGAGAAAGGTAAGTGTTTGTTTCTAACCCCTTCAACTTTAATCTAGCACCCTCTCATGTCAACCGTTTATTTGTCTCCAAGATCCTCAGCTCCTTTGTGGTAGATACTCAGAGTAGATGGCTTCCTGTGGAGCAGTAGATGTAGTGAAGAGAGAAGGAATAAGGGGGCTCTTCTTCAACAAATTAATCATACTTTAACAGTACCTACAGAAGAGTAATAACCTCAACTTCCAATGATGCCAAACCAGAGCGGGATGCATCTTTACTGTGTATATACTGTCTGTGGAGGATTCAGGTAAAGGCCACACCAAGCCATATCTGCGTTTGTTGCAGCGACACACAAGACAAAGACAGCCATGATTTACCAATGAGATACAAATCCTGATATTTCTATAACTTACCTTGTGTCCTATAAAACATGTGCTGGGCTATTTTTGTGCTGCCTGGGCCTGTGTGTAGCAAGGTCTGCACCTTCGTCATGGCTGTCCCTTCTTTTGGGCTTTCTGCCTCTTAGTACACAACTACGCATAGCTGAACAAGATGCCCTACCATCCCTGTTAATGTCTGGATTATTCAAATTTCCAATGATTAGTCTTAACCAGATATGCAACCTTTTCAACTGAATCTTTAAATTATTTTTTTCTTGAAGCATGGGTAAGATATGAAAAGAGAGAAGTCAAGATCCAAAATAGAATTTAGTTTAAATATATCATGGAAACTTGGACCCCAGGAATAAAATGGTTCATTGAGAATGCAAGCTAATGTTCTATGGTTTTCCTGTGTGAACATGACAATGCATTTTTAATGTGAATTACTGCTGATGTGGATGTTTAGTTACAAGACTAACATGAATTTAATTTTTTCAAAACTTGCTGTAAACGCGGGATACAATTGGATTTTTTTTTTTAATTGTTTGTTTTTTTGTTTTTGTTTTTCCTGCAAGATGACTGCTTGATTTAGAGCTGTGATCACAATAATCACAGAGTGCTCAAAAATGAAACAAGCATTTCTTTGTTTGCTTCAGAGCTGATATAAGAGTTTAAAGCACTGAAACTGGATGAGCACATCATTTGGCCACCAAGCATGTGATGTGTTATCTTGCAGGGAAATAGAAAGTTTAGGCTGATTCAAACAACAAAAAGAGCAAAGGTTTAGTGGGTTCTATGTCCCTGGCCACCAACAAAGCTATTTGATGCAAAATTTAAACATTTCAACCTGAGTAACTATGGTCCGTTTGACCCCATTTTTATTCTGGTTAGATAGTTATTTCAAATTCAAGTGTGAAATAGTAGAATATGTTATTATGGGAAAGTGTGAAATGATTTTCAGACAACTAGATAAGGCTTATCTGCTTTGCTCTCACTGTTTAAATATTTTTGAAGATTTCCAATAAGAGTAGGTGTAATACAAATAGAGAGTCTAAGCGATTCGCTGAAATTGTACTGCAGTGAGCAAACAGTGACACATAGCAGCGATATTCAATATATGAGTGCTACTGCCCTGAAGAAAAAAACTATAGTGCCTGTATGCATCTGTTCACATAAAAACATTACCTATTAATATTATCAGGTCAGTAAAAAAAATGCACAAATACGTAAAATGTACTCGCTGTAATTTTAGCTCTCCAGCTATCTTTCATTACTCATGTATAGATCGATCCTGCCACAGAAAGGAAAAAAGAAGAGGCGTGTATGTTAAACTAAATATGCATATGCAATTGCAAGCTAGTATTGCCTAACATAGGTTTAAAAAGACAGCTTTTACCAACTCTGCATGTCTATTAGTCATGATGTCTATTAGTCATAAGAGGCACTTACTTTGATACTACAAATGTTTCGATTTTTTTTTTTTTTTTTTTTTTTTTTTATATATATTAAATCAACTCTGTCACCTACGGGGACTGTGAATATTTTGTGCAGACGCCCAAAGCTGCCATAACCAGTTTAAATTTGGAGGCTGGCAGGGTGAACCTAAAGGTAGATATAATTCCTTGACCTTTTCCCTAGTGGGTGATACCATTTTATTTCTTCACCTCCTAGTGCTTTATCCAACAGGAGCAGCGTTAGTGTTGTACTCTGGCATATGAGAGAGGGTTCAAGGCATTTAGACAGGGATATATGGAGGAGGCCGTGAAGTCGTCCATAGAACAACTCTCATGAACACTCGCAGAACAAGCCTTATTCCTACAGCCATCACTAGCAACTGCTGTGGGAATTGACAAAAGTTAGTGATAGAAGCTCTGACTAAAGTCAACTTTTATCACATTCGGGTTTATAACTGCTACCTCTTTTAGCCATACTGTTTGTAACCTTTCACCTTTATGTATTCTCCAATATGTTTTTTTGTTTTGTTTTGGTTGTTTTTTACAACCAGCCTTACTCTGTAATTAGCTTGCTTACTTACCAATGCACATGCCTATAATGACTTATTTCTATGAATTCTGCCTATTCCACCACCCTTTCTTTTATTGATACACTTACTAAAATGTTTGCATTTTTGGCTCTATTTCTGTCCCTCTCTTACACCCACCCTCCCCTAGCTTCTCTCATCATGTATAGATAGAATCTCACACATGATTGTAGCCTGCAGATACAGCAGCTACATTGTCTTAACCCCTTACACTCCAACCTCAATCTTAACCCTAGTTTTTCTTTTTCAAATCACCTTTTTATACATACCTTACAAGCAGAGCCAAATCAAGGTTGCCCAGGGCTCTAGGCAGGGTGCCAGATTGGAGGGGGGGGGGGGCGGGGTTGAGTGTGTCTGTGTATCTTGCATTATGTGCCAGCAGGGCCGCCCTTTGAGGTGTGCGAGCAGTTGGTCACTCACAGTTAAGTATTAAAAGTGTAAAGCAAGTCAAGTGCAATGCTGTTTGCCATTTGACTTGGAAATTATGAGAGAGAACAGCGGCCGGTCACAAGGAATCGACTTATAAAGGAAGAGGTCTGGAGCGCGGAGGAGGAGCCTGGGGGCGCGACGCCACGTACTTGTGTGACATCGACGTGCTCTGCTTTAATAGGGAGCTTTCTGAGTATAAATTACATTATTAGTAAATGTAATTTACCTAAAATTTCTCAGAACAGAAATCGCCACATCCCCACCCATACAATTCAAGTGTCCCCTCTTTGTCCATTTAAAAAATTGAGAGGTATGCTTTATCCTCCCTCCAAATAATACACCACTGCATCTCCTCTCCTTGCTAGCTTTATCCTCCCTCCAAATAATACACCACTGCATCTCCTCTCCTTGCTAGCTTTATCCTCCCTCCAAATAATACACCACTGCATCTCCTCTCCTTGCTAGCTTTATCCTCCCTCCAAATAATACACCCCTGCATCTCCTCTTCTTGCTAGCTTTATCCTCCCTCCAAATAATACACCACTGCATCTCCTCTCCTTGCTAGCTTTATCCTCCCTCCAAATAATACACCCCTGCATCTCCTCTTCTTGCTAGCTTTATCCTCCCTCCAAATAATACACCACTGCATCTCCTCTCCTTGCTAGCTTTATCCTCCCTCCAAATAATACACCACTGCATCTCCTCTCCTTGCTAGCTTTATCCTCCCTCCAAATAATACACCACTGCATCTCCTCTCCTTGCTAGCTTTATCCTCCCTCCAAATAATACACCACTGCATCTCCTCTCCTTGCTAGCTTTATCCTCCCTCCAAATAATACACCACTGCATCTCCTCTCCTTGCTAGCTTTATCCTCCCTCCAAATAATACACCACTGCATCTCCTCTCCTTGCTAGCTTTATCCTCCCTCCAAATAATACACCACTGCATCTCCTCTCCTTGCTAGCTTTATCCTCCCTCCAAATAATACACCACTGCATCTCCTCTCCTTGCTAGCTTTATCCTCCCTCCAAATAATACACCACTGCATCTCCTCTCCTTGCTAGCTTTATCCTCCCTCCAAATAATACACCATTGCATCTCCTCTCCTTGCTAGCTTTATCCTCCCTCCAAATAATACACCACTGCATCTCCTCTCCTTGCTACCTGACCTGACCAAACTCTACCTCAAAATCACTCCTTGCCTCTGCTTACCCCACCCACCTAAAAATCTTCATAGATATTTCTCTCTCTTCTAGCAGCTAGTGATATTTATCCCACCCATGGTGGGAGCACATCCAATGCGTACACCAGTGATGGCTAACATTTTTGAGCCTGAGTGCCCAAACCGCAATACAAACAAACTTTTCTGAAGTAATATTCCGGCCTGAAGTCATATCCCGGCTCCCGGCATCACTAAGTGGTGCACGAGGGAGCTGAGCAGTAAGAGTTCAGGCTAAAGCACTCCCTCGCCGCAAGCCCGCAAACGCCTGCCTGCCTGACGCCTGCCCTGACGCCTGCCTCAGGGGGTGCCCAAAGGTGGCCAGCCGGCCAGCTCTTGGGCCCCCCCAGGACATGATACCAACAAGGCAGTGCTGCACAAGGCAAACGCCTTGTTAGCCTCATGGTGAATACACCGTTGGGAACCCTACCGGCAACCTATGGCTGTGTGCCCACAGAGAGGACTCGGTATGCCAGCTGTGGCACGCGTGCCATAGGTTCGCCATCACTGGTTTACACTAAGCCATCTCAAAAACATATCAATCTTGCCTAAGTATACTGTAATTTATCGTCCTCTACCACAGTTCAGTGTGCACTCTCCACTAATCTGCAAACTCTCCGTTTACCCAACTCAACCCTCGCCTACTGTAGTTGTACAATTCCACCCTCTGCACTGAGCTAGATAACACATTCTTCATGTTCTAGCAGTCTGAAAGCATTCGATATTGCGGCTCCTGGGACACTGAGAGAGATTGCAGGCTATCAATCCAAAAACAAAAGGGCTATAAATTAATGTAATGATGGCATGGCAACAGACTCTTAACCCCTATCAAACGGTTCTCTTTGGCTGTTCTTTGGTATTAGCCAGCTCCATGTACCCTCTGCATTTAATAAGCCTTGTTTACAGAATGCCATGTATGCTAGTAGATTGGCAGGCAATTGCACCCTCTTCATCGTGCCAAAGTCTCCTGACCCTCACATTGGGAAAATGATTAATTTCACTGGCTATCCCCAGTTATTTTTTTATTTACCTTTTTATTTACAAAGTAATTGGTTTTATTTGTTTAGTTTGGTCAATTTGGAGAACGGTAATTATACTATAGTCACTCTATTCACGCATACAGACTGCTTTGTATTGCTGCTATAAATCCCGATATTGTTAGATAACCTTATTAGTGTTAGAACAGTCTGAGTACACAGACAAGCTTTACACACACACAGCGTTGCCTTGGTATCATGAAAACAAACAAACATACTGAACCTCATACAGAAGTTATAAAGATATAGTACTTAATGCTCAAACTGAACGGAACAATAACAAAAGGTAATAGGTTAAGTGTGACTTGAATACAATTCATTGTACAGTGCTATGAAACTTGCTGGCGCTATATAAATAATATTATAATAATTCATTAATGACACTGGCAAAGTATCAGCAAGCATTAATATTACATTGTACCAATAAAAGTACATGCCTATAATCTGGGACTCCAGGTACCATACACACTACAGCTCATTCCAGAAACCAGAAGCTCATGAGGCTGGGCCAGTACTCCCCTGCATGGCTGGGTTAGCCCAGTGCGATGCTTTCCAGCAACACAGGATGCAAATCGGGTCCCAGTTACATTGTACAACCACCCAGGGCCGTCTTTAACGCGGGGCAAACAGGCAGCTGCCCTAGGCCCAGTGACTTCTGGGGGCCGAAAGCAGCAGCCCTGTGGGCCCCTGCTTCCCTCAAGAATCCCCACCATTGCCACCAGCCAGGGTCCCACACACTAAGTAGGCCCACCTGGTGGCCCATGTACTTAGGTCCACCCGGTGGGCTTGTTATTAGCAGGGACCCATGCTTTTCGCCAGCCGTCTAGGAGGAAGAGACAGTCGCGAGTCACTTCCTCCCATAAAGAGAGGAGTCGTGCGGGAGGGGGTAGAAGGAGCTGCGCTGGAGGGAGGAGGAGAAGGAGCCAGTGAGTTACTCCTATCAGCCTCAGGCACCACACTGGACTCCTAAATAAATATATATATATATATATATATATATATATATGAAAAAACAGGGGGTTGGTTGCACTCACCAGAACATGCTTAAATTGGGTGCTGCTGTAACTAAATCCCCATTATTTTTTACCTAGATTAGGTGTTTTTAATAAAACTTACAAAATCAGCATCAAAGTTACTGTTTAGTAGATAGGGAGTGCGCTGTATTTTCATTTTTTTGCTGTATGTATTGGCCCCCAGCAGCACCCAATTTAAGCATGTTCTGGCGAGTGCAACCAACCCCCTGTTTTTTCATATATATTTATGTATTGAGGAGTGTAGCCAGCTCCTTGGTTCTGCACCCCTCCCTGTCACAGGTGCCTCATCCCAGGATCCTATTTGGCCTTGTACTGCAGAGAACTCGAGATGGAAGGATTTCCCCAAGTGAGTAGTTCATTTAGCAGACAGTTGTCAGTTAGAGTAGGACCTGCCAAAGATGGGGTACATTGGCGTTGTGGCAGGCTTATGCAATGTATGATCATATAATGTAACTAAATCCCCATTATTTTTTGCCTAGATTAGGTGTTTTTACTAAAACTTACAAAATCAGCATCAAAGTAGCTGTTTAGTAGATATGGAGTGTGCTGTATTTTAATTTTTTACTGTATGTGTATATGTCAGTATGTCTTTCAGTGTGTGTATCTGTGTGTGTCAGTATGTCTGTCAGTGTATCTGTATGTTGTCAGTGTATTTATCTGTATGTAGTCTGTGTGTGTGTCAGATTCACATACACATGTACATACACTGACTGTCAGTGTATGTGTGTGTGCCAGTATGTTTGTCAGTGTATGTGTGTCTGTCAGTATGTCTGTCAGTGTATGTATCAGTATGTCTACCAGTGTATGTGTCTGTGTTCGTATGTCTGACAGTGTATGTGTATGTGTATCTGTATGTGTGTGTGCATCTTTGTGTGTATCTGTATGTTATCAGTGTGTGTATCTGTAGTATCTGTATGTAGTCAGTGTGTATACCTGTGTGTCTGAGCATCTGCATATGTGTCAGGTTGTGTATCTGTTTGTTTGTATCTGCGTCAGTTTGTACATATGTACATGTACATATGTACATCTCAGCATTGATACACCAACACTACATACAAATACACCATTGCATTCAAACTTCACTACATACAAACACACGCCTACATTGAAACATCAACACTACATACACACACACACACACACACACACACATTTTGGTGTTAAATACCAATAATATATAAGCCCACCCCTACATTCAAAAACCAACACTACACATAAATGCATGCTTGCATTCAAACGCCACATACAAACACACCCCTACATTCACACAAACATACTCCATACAAAAACATGCTTACATTCAAAGACACCAATATGGCTCAGTGCTAAATACAACCCTGCAAGTATGGGAAAATGGTAGCGCCCCAGCTGTCAAAGCATTGTTGGAGTTGCACGACAGATATGGATCAACCTTCTGGCCACCCTTGCGGTTGGGGGGGCCAAAAAAATTCTTGCACCAGGGCTATTTCTACTTCAGTCCATCATTGTGTTGGGGTGGAGGGCTTGATTACATGCCAGGGAGTGAGGGGGAAGTGCAGGGGGCCCAAGCAAATGCTTGCCCAGGGTCCATTCAATATTAAAGACGGCCCTGCAGCCACCTAAGTGTTATAATTCATGCATTATTGGCCATATGATAATTTTTCACCAGTGCATTCCTGGCACCATGACTCCTACAGTGCAGTGGATATGGTGCTTGAAATGTTTATTTTTTTTAAATGGACATAAGGCCTATACAGTGTTCTCTACCCCTTAAATGATCTTACAAATCAGAGTACACTGAACGAGCAAGTAAATTATAAAAATATAGGGTTATTCACTAAATTGAGAATTGTTGGGTAAGCTAGAAAGTAGTTTTCTGGGTGTTTATATACCAAATAGTGAGATGATATTAACCCCTTATAAAACACGTGTATATACTTGCAATTCTGTAAGTATACACTGGTGGTATCTGCAAATAGGAGACAAAAAGAAAACCAGAAAGCACTCCTGGTGCTATAAAGTTACAAAAAAAACAAATATGTATAAAAAAAACTCTGTAGGTATTGAACTCACAAGTTGAGAGTGGTAATAGCCCCACTCAAAGCTATAATGCACAGGGAGGATCAGTCCCCAAAGTATGTGGGATCCAACAGATGCTCTGGTGACCCGGGATACAGGTAAACGAAACTCCTTTATTTCAAGCCTTAAAAACACATATAGCAGCAAAATAAGTCCACCGTCTGCTCACCAGCCCTCTGGTAGTAAAGGACATTTAGGATGTAGCTGCCGTCCATCTCCTTCCAATCGTGGTGGTCTCGTCGGTGTGCAAGCTTCAAACACTTCCGTGTTCCTGGTCCGTGGTCCTGTGGTCCCGTGACGTAGTAGAACTAGTTCATAAAGGGGACAAAATAGGAATCTAATCAGAAATTAAAACATACCTCACACTACTCAATAAGAAAAACTACTTGCATAAAAAAAAATCACGTATCCAAGATATACATAACATCTACATGTTAACCAAGGAACCTATATTAATTTCCCCATTACCATACCAGGCTACAAAAAAAGGGGAAGATTATCTAACTCAAAACTTAAAAATAGTCTCACATCAAAATGCAAATATGAGCTTCTCATGTATGTTAAAAAGCTGAAGGTGTGTGAGAAAACAGAAAAATAGAAAAAAATATATGAATATATCAATAAGAATAACAATGAAAAAATATATAAAAATATTTAAAAAATTAAAAACGGTAGTTAAAAGCGGCAAAATCATGCAATAAATAATTAAAACCATGCAAAGTAAACAGGACTAAACACATATATATATATATATATATATATATATATATATATATATATATATATATAGATGAATGAAAAAGCCAGCACTCTAGGACTTGTGAAAAAAAACTTTATTGTGCAGCCGAGCACCAGGCAACATCAGAAGGGATAGCTGGAGTGCAAAATTGTTTGGTATTATATATATATGTGTATGTATGTATGAGAGGTGTCTAGAAACCAAAAAAAACACTATAAAAGTAAAACAATACTGAAAATATCTATATATTATAAAAAGTTACACAATTCAAAATCCTAGTTAAGACCGGACTGGGCTAAAGTCTCTAGTTGGAAAATCCATTGCATCTCCTCCTGTCTGATCTTCCGAATAAAATCACCTCCTCTCCAATCTTTAGATACCTGTTTAATCCCAGAACATTCCAGACCACTTGGGTCCTGCCCATGTACCTTTTTAAAATGTTCAGAGACACTGTGACACTCCACACCTCTTTTAATATTATTAATATGCTCTCTGATCCTTATGTGGAGAGGATGTGTCGTCCTCCCCACGTATTGTAATCTACAGGGACATTTCAGTAGATAATATATCACTTTATTACTATGACAGGTAATGTGTTCTTTAATTGTCCTTTCTACCTTAAATTTTAATTCTGGTTTCCCATTGATTTTTTTTTGTGTGTTTTTACATGCAGAGCACATCTTACATTTAAAGAAGCCTTTGGGGCGTCCTAAAAAAAAAAGTGTCTAGTGGTCTATATATCCTTACTTCGTAAAAACTATGAACTAAAGTATTCCTGAGATTTGGAGCACCTCGAAAAGTAATCTTTTACTTAGATGGTAGTATTTCAAGTGAGCAAAGCAACCTGCTTTGCTCACTTGAAGCTGGATCTTGGTCTTGGGAGGACAGCGAGACCCTAACCATGCTGGGGTGGTTAGTTGAATTTATTGTGGTTATGGTGATCCAGTGCAATGCTTATGGTACTCAAAGATTACGAAGAAGCAGCGATTGACGGAGATACACTGCTCGTTTGAGAGCCCCAGGAGGAAGGGCAGAAACGTGCCGCGGGACCAGGAACACGGAAGTGTTTGAAGCTTGCACACCGGCGAGACCAGCCACGATTGGAAGGAGAAGGACGGCGGTTACATCCTAACTTCCTTCACTACCAGAGGGCTGGTGAGCAGACAGTGGACTTATTTTGCTTCGATATGTGTTTTTAAGGCTTGAAATAAAGGAGTTTTTTTTTCCTATATCCCAGGTCACCAGAGCATCTGTTGGATCCCACCACGTACTCGTGGTACACGTGGGGCTATTACCACTCTCAACTTGCGAGTTCAATACCTACAGAGGTTTTATACATATTTGGTTTGTTTTTTTGTAACTTTATTGCACTCAGGGCCGGATTAACATAGGGGCTGATGGAGCTGCAGCTCCAGGCAGCTTCTGGATATATTCTCCAGGTTGTATTAATTACATGCTCATTTGAAGGTGTTTTCCACTTTTTTTCTCTGGTTTATCACTTTGGGTGTCTGTGAGGTTCACCAGGAACCCCTTCAATTTGGCAGATTAATTAATTTTAGCTGGTATACTACTGCTTTTCTCCCATGGAATAGGCCCATTGGTTTAAAAAAAAAAAAAAAATTTTTTTTTTTTACACACTACTCTTAGGGTTGCCAGGTATTTCTCATGTATTTCTTAGGGTTGCCAGGTATTTCTCAGAAGTATTTCTCAGGTATTTGAGGCTGCTTAGCCGGTGCCGGTATTGCAGTAATATCGGCAATACAAATGTCTGTCTCAGTATAAACATAGATTATTCTGCAATACCAGCGCCGGCCAGTAGGGGTCGCTGTTTGTGTGGAGAGAGGCAGTGATAAGAAGTTACGGCATCTCCCTCCGTGCCTCTCTCTACTCACTGATCCACGGGGGAGCAGCTCTGCACAGAGAGTCCAGACAGCAGCTCCGAGACATGGGGACGCTGAGACATTGGGACACTGGGGAACATGGGGACCCTGAGCATGGACGTCCGCAGGAATTTTTCCGTGGGGGGGCATAATTGTAATGACATCCATGCTTGGCCCCTTTTTGACAGGTCATGAAAGGGAAGGAGCATAGTCATTTTCACATAAAGCAAGGATGAATAGCGTTTTCACAACTATGGTGTCAGGAATATATGTTTGTATTCCTGACACTATAGTGTTCCTTTCATCAAATTACAGGAACATTCTGGTCACCATAACAACTTTATCTAAATGAAAATGCTGGCATGCAAGGAGGCCCCTGGGTGCTCTTTCTTTGAAGGGGTGAAACCGCTCTCAAATGGTTTACCCCCAAAGACTTCCTTCAGCTCCAGATCTCCAGGTCGCTCAGTGGTATTCGACTTCTGAAACAGAGTGTCAGGAAGTGCAGATTGACGTTGGGCATGGGTGCCGTTGATTGTCTAGAGTGGTCAGCTGACACTCTAAGCCAATCACTAGTTCCCGATTCATAAAAATGTTTTACGTTTTTATGAATGGGGAGCTACTGATTGGCTTAGAGTGCTAGCTGACCCATCTAGCCAATCAGCGGCACCCCTACCCAGCGGCCCTCTGTGTTTCCTGACACTCAGAAGTGTCTTCTGAGGCTCCTTCTGCTCCTTTACCTTTCTGCTACTTTCTGCTTATTTTGCGCCCTTCTGCTCCTTTCTCTTTCTGATCCCTTTCTGCTCCTTGATGGCCCTTCCTGCTCCTTGATGGCCCTTCCTGCTCCTTGATGGCCCTTCCTGCTTCTTGCAGACCCTTCCTGCTTCTTACTGCCCTTCCTGCTTCTTACTGCCCTTCCTGCTTCTTACTGCCCTTCCTGCTTCTTTCTGCCCCTTCCAGCTTCTTGCAGCCCCTTGCTGGTCCTTTCTGTTCCTTCTGATTCTTCCTGCTCCTTGCTGCCCCTTCCTGCTCCTTGCTGCCCCTTCCTGCTCCTTGCAGACCCTTCCTGCTCCTTGCAGACCCTTCCTGCTCCTTGCAGACCCTTCCTGCTCCTTGCAGACCCTTCCTGCTCCTTGCAGACCCTTCCTGCTCCTTGCAGACCCTTCCTGCTCCTTGCAGACCCTTCCTGCTCCTTGCAGACTCTTCCTGCTTTTTGCAGACTCTTCCTGCTTTTTGCAGACCCTTCCTACTCCTTTCTGCCCCTTCTTTATCCTTGCTGCCCCTTCTTTATCCTTGCTGCCCCTTCCTACTCCTAGCAGACCCTTACTACTCCTTGCTGACCCTTTCTACTCCTTGCAGACCCTTTCTACTCCTTGCTGACCCCGCCTGCTCCTTGCTGCCCCTTCCTACTCCATGCTGCCCCTTCCTACGCCATGCTGCCCCTTCCTGCTCCTTGCAGACCCTTCCTGCTCCTTGCAGACCCTTCCTGCTCCTTGCAGACCCTTCCTGCACCTTGCAGACCCTTCCTGCTCCTTGCTGCCCCTTCCTGCTCCTTGCTGCCTCTTCCTACTCCTTGCTGACCCCTTTTGCTCCTTGCAGACCCTTCCTACTTCTTGGTGTCCCCTCCTGCTCCTTGCAGATCTTCCTGCTGCCCCTTTCTACTCCTTGCTGACCCCTCCTGCTTCTTGCTGCTCCTTCTACTTTACCCTCCTGCTCCTTGAAAACCTTTCGACCCCTTCCTACTTCTTGCTGCCCTTTTCTATTCCTTGCTGACCCCTCCTGCCCCTTGCAGAACCTTTCTGCTCCTTCTACTTTACCTTCCTCTATGCGGTCTCCCCCACCCCCATCCCTCACCTTCCTGCTCTGTAGGCTGCCTCTGTGCTGCTCCCCTGCAGTTTCAGTCATGAGAGAGAGGCAGGGATAAGCTGTAGCTTCCTGCCTTTCTCCATTCACAGCGCCACCTACTGGCCAGTGCTGGTATTGCACTGTATTCTCACACTAAAACGAAAAATAGCAGCACAAGCTGAAAAATCGTGGGGGGGGGGGGGCAAGTACCCCCCTTTACCCCCCCCCATTCGGATGCCCATGACCCTGAGACACTAGGGACACAGTGGCCCCATGTCTCCCAGTGGCCCCTAGTCTGTGGCCCCATGTCTCCCAGCCACTGTCCCTAGTGGCTCAGTGGCCCCATGTCTCCCAGTGTCCCCATGTCTCTAAGTGACCCTAGTGTCCTAGTGACATCAGGACACTGGAAGACATGAGGACACAGACTCTAAGGGACACTGGGAGACATGGGGATACAAACACTAGGGGACACTGGGCGACATGTCCCCATGTCTCCCAGCCAGTGTCCCTAGTATCTCAGTATCCCCATGTGTCCCTGGTGTCTCTCAGTGTCTGTAGTGTGCCAGTGTCCCTAATGTCTCAGTGTTCCCTAGACTCCCAAAGTCCCCTAGTCTCCCAATGTCTCTGTGTCCCCATGTTTCCTAGTGTCTCAGTGTCCCCTAGTATAAAAGAAAAAATCTCAGGCACTCACTGTGATAGATTTAGGCAGGTTTATTGGACACCCAGTGTCTCTGTGCCCATAGTGTCTGTGTCCCCTAGTATAAAAGAAAAAAATCTCAGGCACTCACTGTGATAGCTTTAAGCAGGTTTATTGGACACTGCAACATTTTGACCTGTACCCAGGTTTTTATCAAGTCTCCAGGGTCCCCTATATATCACAGTGTCTCAGTGCCCCATGTCTCCCCGTGTCCCCTCGTGTCTGTCACCCAGTGTCCCCAAGAGTCTCAGATTTCCCAGGTCTCACAGTGTTCCCTAGTATCTGTGTCCCCATGTCTCCCAGTGTCCCAATGTCTCTCAATGTCCCCTAGTGACATGGGGACACTGGGAGACATGAGGACACAAACACTAAGGGACTGGAAGACATAGGGACACAGACATTCCCCCTTTTTGTGTATGTTCGCCCTTTCGGCCGTTCTGGTTATGTGATTTGTGTCAGTAGCCCACCCTTTTACCGCATCCATAGACTTCCTGCTTTACTGGACACTGCTGTTAGGGGGTATGGGTTTACTTGAAAGATGAAAGCATGAGATTAGCAAAGGGTATGTGTTTTCTCATAGTTGCATCCTATGAGTTTCCCTACAGCATCATCTCCATCAGATACATGATGCTTAGGAGGTAGGACTGTTTTAGTGTTTTTGGTCAATAAGATTTTGTAATTAGGCCCATCATAATTATCAGCACCAGGCCCACTGGGCTCTTAATCTGGCCCTGATTGCACTAGGAGTGCTTTCTGTGTTTCATTTTGTCTCCTATTTGCAGATAGCACCAGTGTATACATACGGAATTGCAAGTATGTACATACGTGTTATATTATGGGTTAATATCATCTCACTATTTGGTATATAAACACCCAGAGTGCAATTTTGCTACATAGTGTCACTAAGGGTGTTCTTATAAATGCTGCGCACCAGCACTTTTCTTGTTTTACTGTTTGAATCTTATTACCAAGATCTGAAAGCGGGTTGCTGCAAACCATATTGAACTTTGTTTAATGTATTGTTAGTTTTTGCGCCATATTATTTATATAGACGCGTGTAAACTAGAAAGCAGACCAGAAGAGTTCCATACTGGCTACTTGGCAAAAAAAAGGATTGAAAATTTTACAGTCCTCTTTTATATTCACCGGGATAAACACAGCTATTTTATACAGAGCACTTTCTAAACTTTTGGCCTTGTAGTCATCCCCCACATTCACCACACATGATTGCAGTATGATTATGGGAACGGAAGTAAGAAACTTACTGAAATAAAGTTAAAGTTGTAAACCACAAGCTGTTAGCTGACAGTGTTGCAGAGTCAGACTATGATAAAGAAACAACTGGCTGCGCACTCGTAGGTAATTTTTACAAATATTTTTCATTGCAAAAAGCAGTATTTATAGGGGTACTGATGCCTAACAAAAGTAATCACACTTTAATTTGTATGAGGTTAACGACTATTGCATAAGCAATCCGAAAAAAAAAAAAAAAGGAAGCAAAATAAAAAAAAACAATACACAGGGAGGAATGTAGGTGGGGTATATAAACAGGTGAATAGATAAAAGCTGGAGGCAAGTTGTGTTGGCACTTACATACCTTTTGTTCCTAATTAAAATTTACAGAAGCTGCATTCACCCCTTGATGACAGAGATGGTACATTATAATCCCTGGTCATGATATCATGGGATTTGCCAAACCCTATGTCAGGACTCAGGAAGGGGTTAATACGTTTGCTATGTACAGGTTCAGTACCTGCCCTGCCTTCCTTTCCTGGTTTCTGAAAGGAGTGGGAGAGGCTAGACAGGGAGACCATCAAAGGGTTAGCTCTAGCTGGCTTGCTGGGCTGTGTGTGTGGCTATATTAGGCAATGGTTACTCAGGAATGGGTCACAGTCTACACACTAACCTCTGGGAAGAAAAGGGAGATTGAACAGGAGGAATACCAGAGAAAGGAACTCGCAAAATGGAATGGGAGGTACAAACACCGGTAATAAGGTGAGACGGTTCTTGCAACATGTATCATTCTGTGTGTTCTAAACTTATTAGAGACAGACACAGCACAGCCTGCTTACTCCATGTTCTCTTACATATGGGGTAGAGAGTTACAGCGGCTAGACAAACGCTGGCTTCATTTCAAAGCTTGGTTTGGGTGACGTGTAAATGACTCTATAGTGATGCCAGTAGATTTATTCTAATTTTACCCAACTGCTTGATATCATGGTTAAACACTAGGATTCTTGGGAAGTCTCTTTTTCTTCAAAAAATATTGTTGGTGTTTATTAGTTTGTGGATCTGTTTAATATTCCAGTTCTGACTGTATAATTGATAAATTTGCTCAATAAGACCTGTATAATCTGTATTGTTTGCTTACTTGCCGCACAATGCTTGTTAGTCGTTGAACAGCAGTCCTGTTTAAACAAGGGATTCTTAATTAAACGCTTTTAAAAGCACATCCAAAAAAAAAAAAGTAAATGGAATTTCTAAAAGTTTACAATTCGGAGGGCTCTAGGACCCAGCAGTGCAGATGCACACACCTGCTGTGGGAAATCAGTGGGGATGGACACATGTTATGAGAGACACGTAGTGAAGGAAGCATTAACACACAGACAGACACTAAACAGAATCTGGAGACTGCCTTCTGCAGAGGAGAGAGTTGCATTTCTGTACTGTGTACTTACAGGGAGGGGACAGTGTGTATTGAGAAAGATTTACTGACATTTTTATCTTTTACCAACAGCCTGGAACATCTCTCTGCTTAGGAGGTTCACATCCCCCCTTTGCCTTGTGACATTATGTGTGTGGACACAACTTTAACAAACTGGACAATTACTTTGTGAACATCAAGATCAATATAGAACACCATTCTATATTCTCCTAACATGGTCATATCTCCTGGGAGTTGGCTGCTGGGATCAGTGAAAGAAATTGCTTAGAGTTTAAGTTCTTTAAAAAAAAAACAACAGACAAAGAAAGTCCCCTATGACTCTTCTGTCCTCTCATAGACTCATTATTTTGGAGTACCCTCTCAAGCTTACTCTCTGTGTTCCAGAAACACTTTCATTTTGGTAGAATGGACACAGTGTGTGAGAGTCCTCGGAATCCGAAAGAGGAGCAGAATGGGAACTACACTGCTGTTAGATCTCATACCCATCCACCTATCAGTATCCTAACTTCCACCTTCCTGTTCTGTGCAGAAAATGTGGCTGCGGCAGTAGTAGCTGCAGGGTACAGCTATACAGAAGATGCAGTATGGATGTCCCTGACTATCGTCTTCATGTTGGTCCCTTCTGTCATGGTGCAGCTGACACTAACATTCATCCACCGAGACCTTGGGAGGGATCGCCCCCTTATTCTCTTAATGCATCTGCTTCAACTTGGACCTCTGATCAGGTATAGTGAGTGACACTAAATCTAAATATTATGTTTATTGGCAAAAAGTCCTCACTATCACACTCTCAGGACTTTTTGTTTTCTTTTCAATTTTTCTTAGAATCTTTTATTGCTCAAAAATGTAAAAAAAAAAATCAATGTTTCAGTTTTGCCAATCAAACATTAATGAGGATATAGCTTGTGTAATAACATGAATGTTTTATTACACAAGCTCTGTCCTGATGAGTTTGGCAAACGTTGATTTTATTTTTGAGCAATAAAAGTTATATTGGGGAGGGGGAGTAGTCCTGGGAGTGCTATCCGGATTTATGAATATCATTCAGGGGTTTAGATACTAAACTTGACAACTATGGAACACAAATATGACTACATTTATTCTACAATCGCCAACCTGGGAGTGTAGCTTTGTTAAAGAATTTTCCAAGATTAGCTAGTTTTGCCTAAATTTAAAGGGACACTCTAGTCACGGAAACAACTTTAGCTCAATGATACAGTTTTGGTGTATAGAGCATGCCCCTCCAGCCTCACTGCCATTTAGGAATGAAATCCCTTTGTTTATGAACCCTAGTCACACCTCCCTGCATGTGACTTGCACAGCCTTCCTAAACACTTCCTGTAAAGAGACATCTAAAGTTTATCCTTTATTGCAAGTTCTGTTTAATTTAGATGTTCTTATACCCTGCTATGTTAATAGCTTGCTAGACCCGGCAAGAGCCTCATGTATGTGATTAAAGGGACACTATAGTCACTTGAACAACTACAGCTTAATGTAGTTGTTCAGGTATGATCTATAGCTCCCTGCAGGCAATCTAATGTAAACACTGTATTTTCAGAGAAAATACAGTGTTTACATTGATTGATAGGAATACCTCCAGTGGCTGTCACTCAGACGGCCACCAGAGGGACTTCCTATCATGCAGGGCCCTAAAAAGGCCCTGTACACGTCGGACGTATTAAAATACGTCTGACGTGTGCAGGAGAGAGAAGGCACTGTGTGCGCGCCTTCTCTCTCCAGCCTGTCAGCAGAGGAGGGGGGTGGGCAAAGACCACGAGCTGAGCGGTAGTGCGCTCAGGATTCATGAATGCCGCCCTCTGAAGTATGTGCGCCAGGGGTGTATTTGCCGCGAGGCAAACAAGGCATTTGCCTTGGGCGGCATTTTCCAGGGGGCGGCAAAAAAAGCCGCCCCCAAACGCCCAGGGCAAATGCCTTGTTAGCCTTGCGGCTAACAGACACCCTGGGCTGGTGGCTGCTGGGCGGGCGGGCGGCTGGCGAGGGAGCACTTCCTCTGAGCTGTCTGCTCAGCTCCCTCGCGCGCCGCACAGTGAGGCTGGGAGCCGGAATATGACGTCACATTCCGGCTCCGCCTCCCAGCCTCACTCTGCGGCGCGCGAGGGAGCTGAGCAGACAGCTCAGAGGAAGTGCTCCCTCGCCAGCAACCAGCCCAGCAGCCCGACCGGCAGCCCCACTAGACCCCAGGGAGAGGGAGAACCCCCCCCAGCATTCCCAAAGGTAAGGAGGCTGGGGGGGTAAATTAAAAAAAAAAAAAATGAGTTAATGTGAGTGAGTGTGTCTGTTAGTGTGTGTGTGTGTGTGTGTGTCTGACTGTGTGTGTCTGTTAGTGTGTGAGTGTGTCTGTTAGTGTGTGTGTGTGTGTGTGTGTGTCTGACTGTGTGTCTGTTAGTGTGTGAGTGTGTCTGTTAGTGTGTGAGTGTGTCTGTTAGTGTGTGTGAGTGTGTCTGTTAGTGAGTGTGAGTGTGTCTGTTTGTCTGTTAGAGTGTGTGTGTGTGAGAGTGTGTCTGTTAGAGTGTGTGTGTGTCTGACTGTGTGTGTCTGTTAGTGTGTGTATGTCAGTGTGTGTGAGTGTGTCTGTTAGTGAGTGTGTGAGTGTGTCTGTTAGCAGCTAACAGACACACTCACACACTCACTAACAGACACACTCACTAACAGACACACTCACACTCACTAACAGACACACTCATACACTCACACACACACACTGACAGATACGCATCCATTAGCTAACAGTTAGCTAATGGATGCGTATCTGTCAGTGTGTGTGTATTTAGAAGGCGGGGGAAGGGTTGGGTGGGGGTGGCGGGGGGGGGGGGTGGGGGTGGGGGTGAGGGGGGCGCCTGAGTTTTGTCCTGCCTAGGGCAGCACAAAACCAGGATACACCCCTGATGTGCGCATGTGTGGCGAAGCCGCGCATGCGTACAAGGGAGCAATGACGCTTCCAAATGGAAGCGTCTGATTGCTCCCTGCTCTTGCCCGCCTATTTCGTCATTTTGACAAAATAGGGGGTGCGGCTTCACGAGGCTCCCGGCGCTGGAACCAGGTGAGTAAAGAGGCTTGGCTGGAGAGTCCCTTTAAAGTTCAATTTACAGAGCAAGAAATACAATTGTAAAGGTAAAGTACATCTGATTTAAATGTGAAACCAGTTTTTTTTTTTTGTTTTTTTTTCCCCAATAATGCAGGCTTTGTGTCATTCATAGCCAGGGGCGGTGTGACAAGGGCTGCATTAACAGAAACACAGTGATTTAACTCCTAAATGGTAGTGAATTGAACAGTACAACCTGAGAGGCATGATCTATATATACACTAAAACTGCTTCATTAAAGGACCACTCTAGGCACCCAGACCACTTCAGCTTAATGAAGTGGTCTGGGTGCCAGGTCCATCTAGGGTTAACCCATTTTTTTATAAACATAGCAGTTTCAGAGAAAATGCCATGTTTATAAATGGGTTAAGCCTTCCCCCAAATCCTCTAGTGGCTGTCTCATTGACAGCCGCTAGAGGCGCTTGCGTGATTCTCACTGTGAAAATCACAGTGAGAGCATGCAAGCGTCCATAGGAAAGCATTCATAATGCTTTCCTATGTGACCGGCTGAATGCGCGCGCAGCTCTTGCTGAGCGTGCGCATTCAGCCGATGGGGCGGAACGGAGGAGGATCGGAGGCAGAGAGCTCCCCGCCCAGCGCTGGAAAAAGGTACGTTTTACCCCTTTTCCCCTTTCCAGAGCCGGGCGGGAGGGGGACCCTGAGGGTGGGGGCACCCTCAGGGCACTATAGTGCCAGGAAAACGAGTGTTTTCCTGGCACTATAGTGGTCCTTTAAGCTAAAGTTGTTTCGGTGACTATAGTGTTCCTTTCAATGTTTTTCAGTTTGCTGCAGTTTGGAGTGAAGTAAATGAACCTTTTTAGTTTATCTGACTTGCAGGTTCTCATAATGAAAGCACTGTTATTCACAAAAATGTACTACACAGGAGGATTACTGTATTTAAAGGCTATGCATTGCTTCCCAGACTTACAATGTTCGTTTGGTTTATTCTCACTGATGTAATAACTGTAAGCTATATATAGGTTTTGTCCATCTGTCTCAACATAAGTAAGGTAGGCAAACCTAAACTGTTTCATAATATGTTGCTTGCTGTTCAAAGTGATTGATACACTAGTCTTTAAAGACATCATTGCAGCTGTCAACCGTGAATGCTGGTTATGCTTTATTTAAGTTGTAGTGACAGGTATGCTCACTAACATATGTTGCTGTATGTCCTTGCATTGCTAACATTGGTTGCACCAAATACCTTAGAATGAACAACTTCTATATCTACAGGTTATCTAGTGTCCAAGGAATGAGCCTAACCGTCACACCTTTATTAAATCAAATTAACCAGCAGGCCTGTTTTGAATTCAGATGTAGGCCAATCATATTGCTCCCTTTGCAATGTGTTTCCCCTGCCAATCTCAGTAAGGCTCATGTCTTCAATAGAACATTAGCAGTTTTATCATTTTTACCTTCTTTCCTTACAACCTTGCAAGAGCTAGTATTGTCCTAAAACCTAAGCTGTGATCACCATTAAGAATACACAACACTATAAGATCTAAGCTCAAAAAGGCAAACAAAGTAGAGGGAGGGTGGGGTAGGTCAAACTGTCACTCCCTGAGGTGATCAGACAAGGGGAAACCTGCCTGGAATGTTTCAAACAGTTACCACCCCTACCCTAAGAGTAATTATTGTGTTTTGGCCTTGCTGTAAGTGAATTGCAAACCTAAGGTGTTCCCTTATTATTGTTTTTCATTATTGGCATTTATATAGCACCAACAGAATCCGTAGCTCTTTGAAATATTATAAGAGGGGGGATTTAACTATAAATAGTTCAATTACAAGAAAACTTACAGGAACGATAGGTTGAAGAGGACCCTGCTCAAACAAGCTTAAGACTATAGGATTCTTCACAATTCTTGCATAACTTTCATTGGGTGTAGAGCAGAAGTGTATGAGGCCTGAACATTGGTGTGAGAAGCTTAAATCAAAGTAAGGAAACATACTGTTTTTTTTTTTTTTGTCTGAATTTCTATGACCAAATAAGACTGACAAATGAGCTTCAGGCATTGACCACAGCTTTATTAACAAAAGCAACCAGCACGGAACATTAAAGGAACACTATAGGGTCAGGACCCGATAGTATTAAAACCATAACCTATCTCCTACCCCCTTGCCTCCCTAAGTATAATAAAATCTTACTTGTATTTAAGGCCGCTGCCTCTGCCTACTTGGCTGATATAATCCAAAGTGCTTATGTGCGCCAATCACAATGCTTTTCCATAAAGAGGCTGGAGACACTGTATGGCAGTCACACTGTGCAGCACTGCCCCAGGAAGCACCTCTAGCAGCCATCTGAGGAGTGGCCAGTGGAGTTATCGCTAGGCTCTAATGTAAACACTGCATTTTCTCTGAAAAAACTGTGTATACTGCAAAAGCCTGAAGAGAATGATTATGCTCACCAGAACAAATACAATAATCTGTAGCTGTTGAAAAGACAGCAGGTATTACCCACCATAATAAAAGGGGGTACCCCAACCACCATTACCACTTCTGTTTTAAAGTGGTCATGGTGGTTGGAGTCTGTATGTGCAGCTTTTTTTTTTTTTTTTTTGTATGAAACACTGCCCATAGGTGTAATCTGGTTGGCTAATGTCAATCTATGCATATTTCAGACACTCTCACTCAATGAATGAGTGGTGGGGTCAACAGCTCTCCCTGGAGACTCGATGCCTTGCTTAACCCAGGTAAGTGGCAAACTGTTGCTAAATGATTTGTCACTATACTTTGGGAGCGGCATCAGGGTATTCTTATCGAACCCACTACAGTTAAGTATGAGATCCTAGTTCTGTGTCCATCATCACAGGACTTGTCTCCCCAGTGCCCTCCCAAAGACTGGCATCTATTTAAACCTGGCCAGGATTCTCCACAACTGTGACAAAGGAGAAAAAACAGGAGAAAAAAATGTAATCTAAAAACTAATTCCAGCAGGGCGGGCTGGAAACGGTGAATGACAAGTTCTCCTTGCTAGAAAGCTGGCAAACTTATATCTTGACGCTGTTTTTATAACCTACAACTTTATTTGTAAATATTGAAACTAAGGTCTGTTCAAATGTTATGTGGCAGACTGATTTACAGGCATAGCCCTACAATCAGAAATCCCTTCCCTGATTGGTCCAGGGGGTCTTCTTTCATAAACACTATGGACACCCTGTAGCGGAGAGCTGATTTCTCTCAGCCTAACTCCACCAATATATCCAGAGGATGCAGGAAAAAGTAATAAATCCAAGAGAATATCCAGCACAATCAGCAATAAAGTCCCATAGTATCCCATTGATGTAGATTAATTTAGAAATAAACAAGTATGTTTAAATGTCTATCTGTTCCTGTCCAAATCTGAGATGATTAAATTGCGTATACGCAGAAGTAAGCTCACACTGACACATGGAGTTCAGGTTAAAAGCACTTCAGAAAATTTAATACAATCTGGTTGGAAAACAGTTGTGCAGATCTTTTTAAAAGCAAAATGACATCATCATTGAATATCAGATAATAACAAATAAACATCATTGATTGGATTAAACATTATGTGACTAACTTCGTGTCCACCCACCAATATTATTAATTGGCTCAGGGGTTTGAGTGACCAGCTAGGTGTCCTCCCACCGGGAGGTGGTATTGTTCTGGGCAAGGGTGTGGACAGAAGGCTCAGGCGCCATCTTTCCCAGCATGAGGTTTACTCGGTGGAAAGGGGGGCTTGAGCGTCATTTTACACAGTCAGTGATATCAGGCCTCATGTCCAGGTGCAAGGTCTCTTATGAATAGAACATTTCATTACTACTGTGTTCTCGTGGCCTTCAAATTATACTATGTTGCAAGTTAGGGGAAAGTCAGTAAAGTCAGCAGTTCCTGAGTTAATCATGTCTTTATAGAGAATACAGTCTTTGTCTATTGTATTAGATGTGCTGGGAAATTCTGTCATGTAATGTAGTTTTAAAATGAACAAGTTAGGTTATGAGGACAAAATGGAGGATTGAAGAAGTCAGGTTAGGAGGACAAAATGGAGGATTCACAGTATGCAGTTAAAATGGAGTTAGTACAATAATTCAATACAAGTTCAATAAAGATTTTTAATAATTCTACATCAGTCCCCCCTATGAAATGTTAATATTCTAAGAGATAAAAACTTTATTAAGTTAGTATCAGGAAGACGTGTTAACCCAAGGCACAGAAACCCTATGAAGTAACGGTTCTTAAAGTCTTCTTAGTTCTTCAGAGGGACATCATAAATAGACAAGCTTACATTACCATATGGACTTGTGTTATCTGGAATATAGGCACAAGTAGTCATGGTGACAGGTAAACGTTGTTGGTTGCAATAGGTATAATAAATGCAAATCAAAATATTATTATTATTATTAGCAGTGACGGTTGGGAAAATGGACTCAAACTTTCCTTTTACTGCAAAATCATCTGGTACCCCCCTTGGCACACCTATGGCATCAATATATATATATATATATATCAATCAAACTTTCCCTTTAGAGGGGTGCTCCTTTTTATGTTCTGAAGCATGAATGTGGTGTGTCAAGAGTACCTTGTCATGTATTATGTGTATTGACATAATAACCTTGGCTAGGGTGTAGTATTAAACCTGTCCCACGCTACATCAGCGTAGGTGGACTCGGATCATTTAGTCAATATTAATATCACCACAAACTCAGGATGGGCAAATAATCCTGAGGAAGCTTGGCATTTGGATCCCTTCAGCTTCACGAGGTCTCCTTTTGGGGTCCTCGGCTTTCCATCGATGGCAGGTGGTCAGGCATTATTATGGCCATCAAACACCTACTTGCTGGTATCTTTTTATTTAACAAGTCATTTTTTTCTTTAGAGTCAAAAGTGTGTCAAAATCAACAAATGTCACTTCTCATGTTGCAGAGAGAGTCTTGAATCTGGAACAATGAATCCACTGAGTGATCTCTGCAACTTTCACAATGCACTATTAGGTATATGGTCTTGGTTGTCACATTGATGACCGGCTAGGCTTCTGGCCATCCTGACAAAATGTCTATGATAACTAGTGCATATTTGACCCAGTAGCTCTTTGTCATCTGGATTCTTGAAAGGGATATTGAGAGTTAGCTAGGTGCTTAGGGGTATTTTAGAGATCAAAGAGTTCATGAGGGTCTTGGATAGGTATAAAGTTCCATGGGCTCACTGCCCAGTACATGTTTTTGGGTAAACAGAGCTTAAGAGCGTTGGAGTACAGCCCGTCTTCAAGGGTTGCCCCTTTCTGTTTTTCCAGCTTTGTATTTCTTCAGGGTCAGTAGCTGCTTGTCATTCTTTCAGAAGCTTGAGATCTGTAGGTAGGATCTACATGGTGAGTATGGAAGTTTCTTTAGCGGACACCATTCTGTCCACTTCCCTTGGTGCACTTGTGGCTTGGTTGGCAGCTTTTAGTCAGCTGAGTGGTGCTTCTTATCTTCCAGATTGATCCAAAATAATGTGCTGCACCCAGGGCATGTCTTGAGTCAGTGTAGATATTGGCATGTCTTCCTTCAGGCATTTTGTATGCCACTGAGAAGGCTGTCAATTCAGCGTCTTGAGCAGATGTGAGTGAGGAAAGTGAAGGTGCTTGACGTACCTGATCTTCTGTAGCAACAGCAAATCCAGTATGGTACCTTTCCTCTTTATCCGCAAACAGAGTGGAGTCAGGATCTGGTAAAGCTACTTTGTCTTTCTATTCACTGTTCTCTTGCTGACCCCCCTCTGTAGAGATTTGTAAATTGAATGTTCATGTTTTGTTCTAATGAGTCAAGTTCCTTTCATGAGATTTCTGGGGACTTAGTGAAGAAAAAACATGAGGGACAGCCACCTCCCTTACTTCCATGGGAATCTGGGTCAGGGCCGCACTATTTCCTTGAGAGTGCCCAAAACAATTCTTTCATGTCTGAATAATTTTTCGTTAGTGTGGTATTCCCCCCTGGGAAGTGGCGGAAGAGTGGCCAGAGCAACATCTCTTCAAAAATATAATGTCGTCAGGTAGAGGCAGAGTTGTCTATGGGTGGAGGAAATTGGTAAGGAATAAGAAGGGAGGAAGCATATAAGGGATATAGATATGGTGGTGGGGAGATGGAAGAATGAGTAGTGGATAGAGTGAGAGGGAAGAAGGTGGAGTAGGAGAAGGAGAAGAGGAAGGAGTAGGAGGAGGAGGAGGAGGAATAGAGGAGAAGTAGGAGGAGAGAGGAGAAGGTGGAGTGGAAGGAGAAAGTGGAGTAGAGGGAGGAGTAGGAGGAGGAGTAGAGGAGAAGTAGGAGGAGAGAGGAGAAGGTGGAGTAGAGGGAGGAGTAGGAGGAGGAGTAGAGGAGAAGTAGGAGGAGAGAGGAGAAGGTGGAGTAGAGGGAGGAGTAGGAGGAGGAGAAGAGGAGAAGTAGGAGGAGAGAGGAGAAGGTGGAGTAGAGGGAGGAGTAGGAAGAGGAGGGAGGAGTAAGAGCAGGAAGAAGGAGGAGGAGAAGGTGGAGTAGAGGGAGGGGCAGTAGGGGAAAGTGGGGGACTGCAGATGAAGGGGAGGGATCGGTGGGAGGAATAAGCGGGGGTGGGCAGGTAAGGGAGCAGACAGGTGATGTAGCAATGGAGGAGACATCAGAAATCAAGACTAGGTAGAAATGCAATGGAGGCTGCAAATAGCCCATGTACAACAACTTTTAACTGGCCCTAAGCTTTCCCTAGAGAAAAATAATAAAAGGCTAACATGCTCATCTCGTCTCCACAAGCCTCGAACGTTTCACTCCCATGGGTGGCCCATGATGGCTTGCCCACCACTTCTCCACACGGGGTCTTGTGCCCGCGGAGACAGACGCTATCCCTGACTCTCGTTCTTAATTTAATAATTTATATCTAACATCTCAAAATGTAATTTCTACTTATATCACAAATATACATTATCACAATTTTATGTCTCGTAAATGGGATAAAATTTATTCTACTCTTTACTGATAATGTATTTTTAAAACATACAAAATAGACAAATAACATTGCCTTCTGCAAAATAAATGGAAAAGATAATGGAGATTTTGTTAAGCTTATAAATGGCTATACATTAATTCACACTTCTTGTACTCCAGTTTCTGGCTGTTAATGACAATGTACAATGTAATAGAGCAGCAGGGAATGCTAGCAGAATGCTTGGTTGCATAGGGAGAGGTATTAGCAGTAGGAAGAGGGAAGTGCAGAGTACTGGATACAGTACTGGAGACCATATCTTCAGAAGGATATGGATACCTTAGAGAGAGTTCAAAGAAGGGCTACTAAACTGGTTCATGGATTGCAGGGTAAAATTCACCAGGAAAGGTTAAAGGATCTTGACAGGTATAGCTTGGTGAAAAGACGAGACAGGGGAAATATGATAAAAGCATTTTTAAATACATAAAGGGAAACAACACAGTAAAAGTGGAGACTATATTTAAAAGAAGGAAAACTACCATAACAAGAGGACATAGTCTCAAAAATAGAGGGACCAAGGTTTAAAAATAATATCAGGAAGTATTACATTACTGAGAGGGTAGTGGATGCATGGAATAGCCTTCCAACTGGAGTGGTAGAGGTTAACTCAGTAGAAGTGTTTTAAGCATGCGTGGGATAGGCATAAGGCTAAGCACTTGCTGCTAGTAACAGATCTAGAATTAATATACTATAATGCCCAAAGTCTCAATTCCTACGCATATGCAATAATAAAATATCTGGGCTTACAACAAAAATTATGTTAGTCAGTCTTTAAACTTGGCTTATTCATTTGTTCAAGAAATCTTGGTTTATTAGAACTTTCTTTTAGTAAATGTTCTTTAAGATAACCCTTCTTTCAGCATGTTATCAATCTTTGTACACAAAGCTAAAACACACTTGTTACTTATACGTGAAACGATAGACATATATATTCTATCTACATATTAACCATTACTTGTCACAGACACTTTCCTGATATAGGGAAACTAATAGTAGGATAATTCTAGTAACCGTAACCTTTTTGTTCATAATATATGGGAATTAAGGAAGACAGCATGTCTTTAAGATAGGATGAGCATGACACAATACACGGGCGGAAAATAAATAAATAAATAAAATAAATAAATAAACTCACGGAATGCAAACAATATACCTACAGCCATTAATCACTTTTCCTCTTCACAATCTAGCTTAACAACTTTGCATATTCCCTCTATCCACATTGCATAGCAATGCAACAAATCACACTTGCCTTTACATTTTTAACTCGTCCAAATAATTCTCTATTCCTGCATCAGATTCACTTTCCTAAACTTCGTAATAAACATTGAGCTACATCCCTGACTCCTTATCTTATACAACAGTCTTGGAGAAAATACTTTGTTCCATTGCTAAATCTTATTAGTTTCTGAATAATTTTACTGAACGCAGAACTGAAAAACCAGGAATGTCACCCCTCCCTCTCCCCCCTCGCGTCTCACAGAAGGCAAGGAGAGAGCCAGCATGAAGTTTTTTTAACCATGTCAGCGCTGGAAGGACAGTTACGTTACAATTATTGCAAGCAAAGAGACACAAAAACACAACATTTAATACTCTTCAGTGAAACTCAATACAAAACCCCCACCCTCTACCAGGGTAATGGCTAACACAAAATACAAAAACAATTATTATAATATACATACATTCTTAACCCTTTGTGATCTAGTTCTTCCTCAACCCTACCTTCCTGCTGAATAGCATTGTTACTCTGTACCAGTAAGCTTGCTTTCTTCTCTGTTAGTTATCTACCACATGAAGGCACAGCAATTTTACACACTTTAGCAATCTCTATCTTCAACTAGATCACACGCGCTAGCCAGCCCTTATTGGGCTTTTCTAACCCTGTTCCATTCCCCTCCTATACAGGCGTCCCAGATATAGGGGGAAAAGGTTTTAAACAGTGTCTACAATGGTGGACTGACACTCGAGAGGGGTGGGTCCCCCCCCAGTGCGTCTTCCCAAAACGTAGACTAGTCACTAATTGGAGGTGAGAAGTGTGTGACCAATCACTTCTCTCACAATAGAAATAGGAGAGGATAGAATAATAATATAGGAAGTATAGAAAAGGGAAAAGGCAAGGAAAAATCCTTAGAGACAGACACAGGAGTTCATGAGACTCCTAATTAAACAGACAAGACAACAATACAATTGAAATACAGTGCATGCATTACAGTTCAAATAAAATCAACAATAATTCCTTTCCTTTACTCGTGTGCTTACTCCAAAGTCACCTCCCTCAACCTCGTAGTGTCCCCGCTCGGAGAACGACTTTCATAAGTCTCACTACCAGCGGCCACGGAAAACAACTGACACCGGTCCGAGTTCCGTCAGCCTCCCTCTACTCTGCAGTCCACAAGAATGTGGCCACGTCTATCCTCACTCCCGTAGTGCCCCTATAAAACCCACTTTATAAGTCTCACTACCACGTGATGCGAAAAACAAGCAATGCCTGCCTGAATTCCCCCAGGAAACAAAGTCCCCTGCCACAAGGCTAAGTCTCCTACCACAATTAAATAATCAGTGGACCTTCAGCTCAACTAGAGCCGAAGGGTCCGGGTCAGGACGTCCCCAACTCAACTAGAGCTGGATGGTCCGGGTCAGGACGTCCCCAACTCAACTAGAGCTGGATAGTCCGAACGCGCACAGTGAAGCTAGCTAGGCTATCAAAGTGACACAAAATTGGATCACAGGAAACTATGATTCTACACAGATCCCACAGTTCCACAAACTTCTTTTTCCTTACAGCCACAGCCACGAGGCTCCTAAAAGAAGTAAACAGGCAACAGAAGACCCCCAGGAACACATCCACAGGTCAACCCCCCTTTTTCCTTACAACCACAGCACCGTGGTTCCTAAAAGAGGTAAAACAGGCAACAGAAGACCCCCAGGAACGAATCCACAGGTCCACCCCCCTTTATCCCAAAAGGGGTAAAATACAAACAGATAGACAGACACACTGAAGACCCAGGCAAATCCCCTCAGGTCCACCCCCCCTTTATCCCAAAAAGGGGAAAACAAGCAAGACAGAACCCCAGGCAAATCCCCTGCAGGTCCACCCCCCCTTTATCTCAAAATGGGGAAACAGGCAAACAATTCAAACACACCCAGGCAACAGATAGACTAAAATGCAGGTAAACAAATGAGTAACGAGACACCGGGCAAGATATTACCTGTCTTTGATGTCCTCCCGGGAAGCAGTCACAGACACGTGGACGGGTCAATCAAAGGGGCTGGAACATACCGGTGGCTCTGCAGAAGTCTCTACCGTGTACTTGGAGGTGATCAGTCTCCCTTCCTACCCCCAGGATTCCCCCGTCCAACAGCATCTTCCTTAGGACGGCTCACCGGCCAGACATAGCCCGATGCCCCACGTTGGGCGCCAAATTGATGTAGATTAATTTAGAAATAAACAAGTATGTTTAAATGTCTATCTGTTCCTGTCCAAATCTGAGATGATTAAATTGCGTATACGCAGAAGTAAGCTCACACTGACACATGGAGTTCAGGTTAAAAGCACTTCAGAAAATTTAATACAATCTGGTTGGAAAACAGTTGTGCAGATCTTTTTAAAAGCAAAATGACATCATCATTGAATATCAGATAATAACAAATAAACATCATTGATTGGATTAAACATTATGTGACTAACTTCGTGTCCACCCACCAATATTATTAATTGGCTCAGGGGTTTGAGTGACCAGCTAGGTGTCCTCCCACCGGGAGGTGGTATTGTTCTGGGCAAGGGTGTGGACAGAAGGCTCAGGCGCCATCTTTCCCAGCATGAGGTTTACTCGGTGGAAAGGGGGGCTTGAGCGTCATTTTACACAGTCAGTGATATCAGGCCTCATGTCCAGGTGCAAGGTCTCTTATGAATAGAACATTTCATTACTACTGTGTTCTCGTGGCCTTCAAATTATACTATGTTGCAAGTTAGGGGAAAGTCAGTAAAGTCAGCAGTTCCTGAGTTAATCATGTCTTTATAGAGAATACAGTCTTTGTCTATTGTATTAGATGTGCTGGGAAATTCTGTCATGTAATGTAGTTTTAAAATGAACAAGTTAGGTTATGAGGACAAAATGGAGGATTGAAGAAGTCAGGTTAGGAGGACAAAATGGAGGATTCACAGTATGCAGTTAAAATGGAGTTAGTACAATAATTCAATACAAGTTCAATAAAGATTTTTAATAATTCTACATCACCATCACCTTTCCCAATCACTGGACGACACACAGTATCAGACGTAGAACTGACTGTACTGGCACATACAGCCTCTTTTATTCACAATCCACAAAGCTAATACCGCCCACAGGGTTTTACAGAACAACCAATCAATACGTACAATGCACACAGACACTCCCACACAAAATCCTCCCCTCTGCCTGTGATATGATTACTGAACACAATGGGTAATATCATTATCACAGACCGAGAAATACAGTTTTATAAAACATATCACAGGGACCCCAAAACATGCAATAACCCTATATAAAGTATATCCTCCGAACCGGGGGATCTGGGTGAACCACATATCCAAACTTCACCCAGATCCATTCAGTAGTTTGGAAGATACAGTTTAATGCAGAACATATACAGGTTATATAAAAAATAATTACTGTATAATGTGTCCCCTGTTGTATAGTTTAAAACTACTGCACGATGTCTTTGTGCACCAAATACCGGCGAGATGGCACCGTGTAGAAAAGTCCAAACAGTGTGTGTGAGTTAAAATGGCCGCCATACATTGTTCTCACCATGTGCTTCATCCATTGTTCTCACCATGTGCCTCTGATACATGAAATGGTGGCCACCCAGTAACTCCACAGTATGTCCCCAGATGGTTCTTAAAGGGCCAGTAGTGCCATTCAACATCCCATGAATCCCAGCCATTGTACTTAAAGGGTCCCATCTTTCTGGGACCATAATCACTGGGCAGGAGGTGAGCCATCAGCCCCCTCCAGGAAACTGGAGCGTACTCTGTTATAGGACCCAGTCCACTACACACCCTACAATACATTTTAAAGCCTTTTATAGTAAGACCTGGAAAAGCTACACATTCCATTTCGTTGAACAATCCTTAAACATGTTGATAGTTAAGTTAACCAAGTGTATTTTGTTCAGAGGCTGCTAAACCACTAAAACAAAAGGATAAGTTTGCCCGTGATCCACCCCCGCAATATAGTGTTTTTGTTGCTTTTGTGTGTATCCTTTGCTCAATATTTACATTCACTAGTGATTGGTGAGTGAACATTTAGCCCAGGCTTGCAATGGCGAGCCCCTTTTATCGCTTGATTCAGGGGTGTAGAATGTAAAAATTTAAGCTCTGTATACGTGTATAAATAAAATCAGGACTCAAAATGTTAAGACCTGTGCTACTAGAAAGGCCAAACAGTTGTTTGCCACTACCAGCCTAAAGAATTTATGGCACATTCACTTCACTCGTCAATGGCTAGTGGTGATTTCGTGGTGTGTGTGTGTGTGTGTGTGTGTGTGTGTGTGATATGATATATATATTATCTATCTATATCAAAAAGTCTGGCACTCTGCCCTTAAAGTAATAGAAAAAACTTACACCAAGGTGCTACTCTGCGCTGGATATATAAGGGTAAATAATGATGATGAGAGCACTCAGTGAATTTTCGAAAGGACAATAAATGCATTAAAGGACCACTCTAGTGCCAGGAAAACATACTCGTTTTCCTGGCGTAATAGTGCCTTAGGGTGCCCCCACCCTCAGGGTCCCCCTCCCGCCCGGCTCTGGAAAAGGGGTAAAACTTACCTTTTTCCAGCGCTGGGCGGGGAGCTCTCCTCCTCCTCTCCGCCCCATCAGCTGAATGCGCACGCGCGGCAAGAGCTGCACGCGCATTCAGCCGGTCGCATAGGAAAGCATTTACAATGCTTTCCTATGGACGCTTGCGTGCTCTCACTGTGATTTTCACAGTGAGAATCACGCAAGCGCCTCTAGCGGCTGTCAGTGAGACAGCCACTAGGGGATTTGGGGGAAGGCTTAACCCATTAATAAACATAGCAGTTTCTCTGAAACTGCTATGTTTATAAAAAATGGGTTAACCCTAGCTGGACCTGGCACCCAGACCACTTCATTAAGCTGAAGTGGTCTGGGTGCCTAGAGTGGTCCTTTAAGTGTTGTCTTTATCAAATCTTAGGTAGAAACGTTGATATATACATTTTTTTGTAAATCATTAGATAATGCAGCCTCGAGAGGGGGGGAACCTTTTTTTTTTTTTTTTAAGGATTCGGAACTTGCTTAATGCATATTCTTGGAAAACCATTTATGGAATGCTTTGTTTACCACATAAAATATTTTGTCTTAAACAGTCTGATCCTAAAGCCTCCAAAGGGACACAAAATACACATGTATAAATAATGCAGTCTCTTTTGTCACTGTATCCGTGCATGCAAACATGGATAATGAGATTATGGGAATGATGGCGGCACGGAGAATGCTGAAAGTGTGGAGGGGTTAATAGATGCCAACAGACTAATAGAACATTAAAAAAAAAAAAAAAGATGAGCAGATCGTTTCGTAAGTCAGAATAATTTTTCTCGACACATGTAAAAACTAGTCCAACAAGTGATGAATATAACATACTGGTCAGTTCTGTTGGGTTGTTGTGATACTTTCTGCTCTCTGTTGGGTTCTCCTTTAAGATCCTTATTCTAATGCTAATTGCTAATGCTGTACCGCAATCGTGGGTGTGGTGTTCTTACAGAATATCTTGTTTGTTGAATATGTGCTTTAGACCCAACTACGTGACACATGTTAATTCATGCAAGCTTGTAACCTCAATAATCTGTATCCGGCATCAGCTGGTTGCATTCACCTTATATCAACCTTGGGAAAACTAAAATAAATAATGAGTATATTTTATTAAAATTTTCCATGTGATTGGTTTCTGCCACCCAAATAAAATATGCTGCTACCGAGCCTGTTGTGTTTTAATAGACGGTGTCCCTACTCATTGTAGTGTGGGAATTGGCTTGTTCTGTCTGAAGTTTGCGTGCCATTTCTTTTATTACATCCCTGCTGTTGTCCAGTCAGGCCCCCTTTAATGAGCTGCGCTTGGTTCTCCCATGTAGATAGTGGAAAGTTGGCGTCCTTCATTAACAATAAGGTTTAATACACCTTTCCATGCTGACACTCTAGGACAGGGGTGCCCAAACTGTAGATCCCCATGTGTTGAACTACAACTCACATGATGCTTTGCATGCCTTTAGAAAGACAAAGCATCATGGAAGTTGTAGTTTTAAAACTTCTGGGGATCAACCTTTTGGGCACCCCTGCTCTAAGACAAGGCATTTTATGGAAAATGTAGGAAATTAAGTGGGCAATAAAGAAGTCAAACTCCCCCCTTGTTTATATTGCTTTAATTCTTGTACCAGGGTTAAATTGACTAAGCACTGTAGTAGCATCATTAATGTCACTCGTTCTGTTCATTTAGTCCCCTTCCACAGGTTGAGACTTTCAGCTGATAGTGATGCATGACTTAATGCGAAGGTGAATCAAATAACTATGCATTAGATCATAGGTGGGTTGAGTTTAAATAGCATTCATACATTACAAGGAACTTTAAAAAAAAAAAAAAAAAGAATTTTGACAGAGGAAGGCTGGAGAGGAGGGATTTTAGTAGCAAAAATAAACCTGTGTCTTCACATTTACAATGCAAGTGTACCCACACATGCACCCTCTTACTTGCAAATATATGCTCCTCTACACTTAGAGGCAGTCTGAGCACCATAACCACTGCAGCATTGTTGTAGTAATGTTTCTAGCAGGCTCCTGGCTCCATCAAAACCAAAAAGTATTTTATGGGTAGGCATAGCAAGGCAGAATGCATGGGAGTCTGAATTCCAGAGTCAAAATGTATTCCTGCAGAGTGCAAAAACCATATCGATAAATTCAGCCCTAACCCTTTACGTGTTTAGTGTATGTAGCACTTTGTCATAAATTAGTTTGCTTTACTGAATGTGGTTCATGTAGTGGGGAGCAACCATTTCTGAATGGAGATTAGGCATTGTCTTGTGGTATAGTGGTCTTTGGAGCTGACTGTATTTTGTGTATACCACTGACTGCAGTAATTGACTACTGGCTCCCCTGCAACTAATCCAAACTGTTTGAGAAAGTCGCCCAGGGGTTCCTGTTCCAGACACTTATTTACCATATTGCTAATGTAGTAGATGTAATAACAATTTCATCAAGACGTCATACGTTTTTATTAATTTTTTTTTTTTTTAGTATTTTATTTTTGTTTGTTTGTTTACTAGTCAATGGGTGCAGTCTGGCAATGTTCATTCACTGATGTTGGGCAGGTGGATCAGTCTGCATGCTGTACATTGCAGATCTCTTAGTAGATCCTACCCACACTCTCTGGACACCACATATGGGGATGGTCCATTTAACCCCTTAAGGACCAAACTTCTGGAATAAAAGGGAATCATGATATGTCACACATGTCATGTGTCCTTAAGGGGTTAAAAGATCTGCACAGTAAGAGAGGGCTTCCACACAGGGCAATGCATACATTGTTCCCCTTGCCTTCACTGTCACTCATGAAGGTACATGCAAATATGTGTGCTTTAAACACTGCTGTACCTGTGACTACTTAAGAATAGTTTCAGGGGCAACATATATATCCATCATAGGCTGGTAGCTCAACTGGCCCCAAATACTGCAACTCGTGAAGTATTAACACCACAGGCCACCAGAACATTAGGGCTGCAGATTAACCATGCCTGACAGTGCTCGGGTGATAGCATGTCATTTAAGAAGAAGAACATTTTTGCTGTGAATCTGCAGCGCATGCTCACCTGTACAACTGTGATGATAGTTACAGGATAACTGTGATCAGGCATACACATGTCAAATATATCTGAGTATCCACAAAGTCAAGGTACAGTCAAATGTTGGGAAATTATTAGAACATGCCAGGAATCATAATGTCCTCACAATTACCAGGCACTGAGCCAGGTCTGGGGATTGTCAGTGTAAAGGTCATACGGCTTGGTGACATAACGTGGTTGTGCTATGTTCCCTATTATACATTGTATACTGATAGAAAATATCAGGATTGTTGTTATAAGCATGGTACCTAGTTATCTTCTGCACCTTGTCCAGAATATTTCCATATACCGGTACCTTTATCTTCAGTAAGCTAATTTATTCTACTTCATTTAATCAAACTACTTGGAGCCATCACCTGAAACTCATACATTACCCCCTCCCCCCACACATGCAAACAGATGCACATGTAGACAGACATACATACACATACCTTGCCTTGGGGTCCAGTGGTGGCTCAGGCTGATGGGAGTCAGAGTTCCCACTCTGACTCCCTCTCCTTCCTCTCGCGTGGCTCCCAGTGGTTTCTGGGAAGAAATGACAGAGGTAGTCACTTCCTCCCAGCCTCTGACATCAGAGGGGGCCCGGTCGTGCTGTTAGTGCTGACCGGGCCCCCTGGAATTACATAGCATCGGGTGGCCTTAACAACAATGGGCCACCTGATGGGGCCCCTTCAATGTGGCCCCGGCGGTTACACCGTGCAGGCCGAGGCCGCATTACTCTGCTGAAGTGATGGGCCCAGTCTCAGCTGCGACACTAAGGCCCCATGTGCTGGTGCTCACCTAGGGCTCCGAGAGCTACATTGTATATATGCAACACGCCCGGTAGACTTTCGAATTGGCACCATTACATTTCAGAATGAGGGATGTGTGCTAGGATTGGCTGTTGCTGGACAAGTTCCCAAAACTCTGAACTGGCCCCCCAAGCAAAAAAACAAGAGTAACAATAAAACTTCTAAACATGCAGGATTGTTCTAGACACTGTGGCTTCAGCTACTGAAAGAGGAAAATCAGCAGTAATCCTGTGTATTTACCCCTGATGTGCCTGTGTTGGAGTGAGAGATGGCCTGGGTCATTGATTTTAATGTGAGACTAGGTTTACCTATCGGTGCCTACTTTTCCCAATGCGTTGACGGGATAATGAAGACGGGCAGCGATGAAGCACTGGTGTCTGTACGCTTCCAGCACAGCTCTCTCATCCCCTGCAGTGATGCCAGGAGCCGGCTTATGATGTTACTCTGGCCCCGGCATCACTAAACAAAGTGCGAGTAAACTGTGCTGGAAGATGACCGCAGGCAAAATTATCCCCACTGGACCCCAGGGAGAGGATTAACTCCAGCTCACCCAAAGGTAGGGAGGCTGAGTGGACTTCAACAAAAATAATAATTTGTGAGTTTGTGTGTGTGTGTGTGTGTGTGTGTGAGAAAATGTGTATTTATGTCAGTAAGTGTGTCCGTCAGTCTTTGTGAAATCAGTGTGTGTGTGTGTGTGTGTGTGTGTGTAACTACTGGGTGTGTATTGTATTTTCATTTTGTGACTTTTTATACTTCAGATTACTAGTTCATGCACTCCGTCTTGTATACACAATATTCACATTTTCATGTTTATTTTAAAAATATTATTTACAACCTTTTAATCACGCCTGTTCTTTAATATGGGATTAACTTAAATATCAGTGTCTACACGTTTGCTTTTTCTAATTTAAATAAACAGAAATTACTTTCTCGAGACAGTGGTACTTTAGGAATTTTTATTTATTTTAGACCTGCATGGATACTGTAGAATTTTGAGAAACATTGGTTTAGGTTCCCAATATACAGTTGTTAGTTTGTTTTATTTTTTTACATTTATTTATTGTATCTTGTAAACTATTTTGTTAAATGAATGCCTCTAATTTTTTTCCCCACTCTTTCGAAGTGCGATCTGTCCACTGTGTGAGCAGTGAACCACGGTGCAATGTTTCATAATCTTAAATACAATGACGCTACAATAATGAATCCACCGAGCACCAACCTATTTTTGCAACACCAATTTTTGCTGAATTAAGTTGCGTTAGTTTACACAATGCACAGTCATCCGTATACCTAATTTACTGAGAGAAACACACTTTTATCAATGTTACGTCCTAATCCGAATAAGAAATTGAGGTAGGGTAGGGGATTGAGTTGTGTTGCCCAATCCATCCATCAGCAGGTGTGCCATGGCCTCTGAGATTCTGAACACTTTTTCCTCCGCCATCAAGACTGGTGCCTGAGGTGCAATGTGCCCAGGCACCTGAAAGTGGGAGGCGCCGAGATGAGCCCTGTCACAGGGGCAGAGCAGGTGGCCATCTGACCACCTTAAGGCATCCTCAAAGCGGCGCTTATTAAGTAAGGCAGAGTAGGCACCTTCCCACTCTGCCAATATGAGTCGTGGTTAAGTATGGGAACCCACAACTCCGACCCTAATCCACTAAGAAAGGTACACCACGTATTACCAGACCTTAGAATGGCCATATTTAGAAAACCGGACAATCTTACAAACAAACCAAAAGGTCAGGAACACAGATTACAAGCACAGCCCCACACTGGATGGGTCTCAAATAATAAAATAAATTTGTGAGAGTGTACAAGAATGAGTGTTTGTCTGTCAGTACCTGTGCTTCAAATTAGTTAGATTGTGCCTGTCATTGGGAGTGTGTGTCATTGCAAATGGATGTCACCAAAATATCTTCACACTTATTGAGCCATGTCTGAACAGCTATGCATCTAACCTAAAGGACCACTCTAGGCACCCAGACCACTTCAGCTTAATGAAGTGGTCTGGGTGCCAGGTCCAGCTAGGGTTAACCCAATTTTTTATAAACATAGCAGTTTCAGAGAAACTGCTATGTTTATAAATTGGTTAAGCCTTCCCCCTAATCCTCTAGTGGCTGTCTCACTGACAGCCGCTAGAGGCGCTTGCGTGATTCTCACTGTGAAAATCACAGTGAGAGCACGCAAGCGTCCATAGGAAAGCATTGTAAATGCTTTCCTATGCGACCGGCTGAATGCGCGCGCAGCTCTTGCCGCGCGTGCGCATTCAGCCGACGGGGCGGAGAGGAGGAGGAGAGCTCCCTGCCCAGCGCTGGAAAAAGGTAAGTTTTACCCCGTTTCCCCTTTCCAGAGCCGGGCGGGAGGGGGACCCTGAGGGTGGGGGCAGAGTGGTCCTAGAGTGGTCCTTTAACATAAATAAGAAAAACATTGTAAAATATTTTTTTTTTTTTTACATGTATTTGATTGTTTAATTGTTCCTTTAACTTATTGCTTTATTTTGTAAATTTGTCCCTACATCATTCTTTATTAATGTAAAATAAACACTGAAGTGGAGGGAAAAAGCAAGATATATTATCTTCAAAAATCGTAAACTGTAGGTATTTCTTGACTAGATGCTTCCAAGTTTATTAAGATCACATTATGTTCAGAAAACAAGCAAACCTTTACATCATACATTTTTATGGAATGCTTTTAGTGGCCAGCATTTCTTCTCCTTGACTGCACACTGATGGTGGTACCTGGGCCTGGTTGTGATAGTGGAGGAGATCCAACCTTTGCAGCATGTAAGGCTGAGAGTGGACCTGTAGGCCAGCAGGGCTATCATTATTTCCTGCTACATGCATTCCACTGGAGTGTGAGCACAAGCCAACTCTTGAGGCAGGAGCAAGAAGAGCAAGATTTTCCACACACAGTCTGACTGCATGTGGGCATACAGTGGAACTCCACTTTAAGCATGCTGGGAAGAATTCTGGAAACGCAGAGGGCAAGCCATAGTGTCTCTTACCACTACTCCATTGACTCCCCACTGGGGTGTGAGCAATGCACAATATGGAAGCTAGTGTCAGGTCTTACTACATTTACGGTCATGACTGAAAATAATAGCCACAGTAATGACTGTTTTGGGCCAGGTTATCTGTTGTTAACCCACCTGATAAACATAATGGATGCCTTCCTGGGAAACAAGGAATTTGTTACTGGTGGCACACTGCACAATGATATATTGGTGGCTCCCCCTCTTTATATATGGCTTTTTTGTTGTAGTGGTGTGGTTACACCTACTTCCTTCGCACACATTTGGGAGAAGCTGATAGGACACAGTTTCTTTCCACACTGCAAGATGGTCACTGACGCTACAAACTGGATGTAGGAAAAAACTTTGTCATGGTGGAAGTGGGTGGCCAATTACCCTCTGACATTAATTTCATTTTTGGCTAAATCACTTAATTTAAACTTAAAATAACTCCTGCTCTAAATTATTTATTATTATTATTATTATTATTATTATTAATATTAATATTATTATTTTTTCCCTTCGTATAGTGGCAGTACTTACAAGTGGGATGTTCCTTATGGTTCTGGACAAGAAGCTCCCCCTTCTTAGTATTTAATTGCTGTGCTCCGCCTGCTGCCTCCATATAATCTGCAAGCCAGAGTCTACCAGTTCTTCTTGTCCCGGCAACGGGACGGACAGGTTCCCCACAGTGCAGGTGGAGAATTGGTGCGGTCAGCACAGGTTGCTGACCGGGAGGTGAGTGCCCGATAGCTCCCCGGGCGGGAACTGAGCGGCAAAGGTACTTCCGGTTTCGCGTTACGGAACGCGACCGGGTACTTGCTATTTGTGGCATTACTGTGAGTTTCCGGGCGGTCCTCCTTCATTGCTCGTTACGCATGCGCACAGTGGTGGAACGCACGCCCGGGAGGAGTTGCGTTCCACCTAACACAGAATCGTGCTACTGAGCGAAACTGTGTTTGGCGCCAAATTAAAAATTTGGACTTATGAAGCTGTGCAGAACCTTCCTGACCCCAAGGGTGGGTGTACAGTCCTGGTTCTCCGTGTCACCAGCCCTCCTACACGGATCTTGGGTGATTTGAGCTGAGATTTAACTCTTTAAACTCTCCTTTTCACCTTTCATTATGCATGCTCCTAGAATTATTTTATTCTGGTGTTTTTTCCACAGATATGTCCAGTCCTATATCTCCAGATAAGACAGATAAAGACAAGATGTCAACATCTGTTCCGAAAAAAGCCACAAGCAAATCTAAGCACTTATGTTGTCTGGAATGTGCGGTACCTCTACCTGACGGATGTCACAAAAAGACATGCAATCAATGCTCAACGGAATTGCTAGAAAAAGCCAAGCAGACTGATATGGCATACTTCCTGGGCTGGTTTCAGGAAAATTTGTCCCAGACATTTGAATCTTTTAAAGATGCTGTGAAAAAAGAACCATCTATTCAAGAGAAACTGTCTACAAAACGTAGGAGGAATAGATCTCCTTCTGTTTCTGACGTCTCTTCAGGAGAATGCTCTTTTTCTTCACCTTTGGATATTTCCAGCCTGGCTTCAAGTGTGGAGGAGGGCTTTCCACCAGAAGAGCTGAAGAAATTTATTAAAAAAGTGACGACGGCTGTACAAGAAACTGAACCTACCAAGGGTAAGGTTAAAGGTTTCCCAATGTCTCCTAAAATCTTGGATCTCCTTCATAGAGAATGGAAGAATCCTGAAAGACGTGCGTTTATTTCAAAGCATTTTAAACTGCTGTTCAAGCTACAGTCTGAAGAAAAATGGGAAGATCTTCCTAAAGTGGATGTACAGATTGCGCAGCTGTCAAAGAAAACCACTATACCCATTGGCGAAGTCTCAGGACTTAAAGATACATTGGACAAACGAGCCAAAACTTCATGTAGAAGAATATTCCAGGCCGCAGGATATCCGTGCAGAGCTGAAATTGCAGGTTCAGCGGTTCTCAGAGCTCAGAGCGTTTAGCTACAAGCCCTGGAAGATTCCCTTATGGGAAAATCCGAAACAGATCATTCCCATCTCATGTTCCTACTGAAACTATCCAATGAATTCCTTTCGGATGCCTCTGAGTTTCTTCGTTTATCAGCAAGAATTATGGGGTTGTCGTCAGTAGCTAGAAGAGCACTTTGGCTACGAACATGGACAGCTGATTCAGCGTCTAAGGCAGCCTTATGTGAATTACCCTTTGAGAGGAACAAACTCTTTGGTACTCCTTTGGAAGACATTATGAGACAGATGTCGGAAACAAAGAAAGCCCTACCTCTGGAATCAAGAACCCAGGGATATAAAAGATTTCAGTACAAGGGTCAGCGGTCCTTTCGTTACCAAGGCCGGTTTTGCAGGTTTCAAAAACATGGTGGAAACAACAGCTAGTGGTCTAGACAGGAATCCAACAGGCAAGACAAAAAGAGGAAGTTTTGACGCCAAAAGAGTGGGAGGACGCCTTCAGTTCTTCGCCCACAAATGGAAAAAGAGTACTTCAAATGGGTGGATTACAAGAACCGTTTCAGAAGGTTACAGAATAAAGTTTCTGTCAAGACCACGTCCAGCCTTCCTACTGTCAAGCTATCCTTCAAGAGTAAAAACAGAGGCACTCCTAACAGAAGCTCTTCTTCTTTTAAGAAAAGATGTGGTAGAGAAGGTACCCAAACGTTGGGAATTTCAGGGAGTTTACTCACGCCTTTTCCTGGTTCAAAAACCAGATGGATCCTTTCGGCCGATCCTAGACCTGAAACAAGTAAACACCTGCATTCCGTACCAGAAGTTTTGTATAGAAAGTATTCTGTCTGTAACGCACATTTTACAAGAGGGAGATTACATGGCAAAGTTAGATTTAAAAGATGCTTATCTCCATGTACCGGTTTCAGAATCTTCCCGGAAGTTTCTCAGATTTGCGGTTCTAACAAGAAAGCGAAGGATTCTCCATTTGCAATTCAAGGCTCTTCCCTTTGGCCTGTCCTCCGCTCCTCGAGTTTTTACAAAGATCCTGGCACCCATAGCAGCAGTTTTACGTCTGAAAGGTATCTCGATTGTTCCATACCTGGACGATTGGTTCCTGAAAGCCCAATCAAGGGGCAGGGCCTGGCCAGCATGGCGGATGGTCGCAACTCACAGAAGCTCTCAAGCACAATGCTCACCCAAGCGACGAATCGAGACTCCTGCGGCTCACAACCGGACCCAAAAAGGTTCTACCCGCCACAGACGACGACTGGAGTGTTCCGGTCCGGAAAACCGGAATGCCGGCTGCCAAAAGCATTAACCAGCGGTCACGGCCTAGCGAGGGTTACGGACGGGAGTGGCGGCCTACCTCCTGTCCCGGACTCCCTCTCCCATCAGAACCACACAGAGCTCCGTTCCCCCCCCCCTCTGGACCGGGGGGGGACATCCCGGTCTGTACTCAACTGCCTACAGAGTTGATCTCCCCACTGGCGCCCTCTGACTCGCTTAGGCGAACCTTAACAAGCACCAGAAACTCCGGTGGTTGCGGCCTACCAGGCAAGATGCCTACCTTACAAGTAAACGCCGCCACGCGGGCTCCCCGCCAGGAACCTATGGATGCAGAGCCATGGCTAATAGAATTCGATAAAATCTGCGCCCGATTCTGGGCCAAGATGGCGGGGAGGAAACTGGTGGAAAAGCAAGCGGAGGCACAAGCCCTGAGAGAGCACCCACCAAGAACACACTCCCGACCACGAGGTACTGCTCACAGGGGGAAGCGAACGGGAAAATGGCATCGCCGGCAGCGACCCCCCCCAGCCAACACGTGGGCCTGAGCGACTACGACCGCGGCAAACAGCCCTCACACGGAGGAACAGGCTGCCAACGCGCAAACACGCCTCCAAGATGCAGCTCCAAACGAGAATCAAGGACAGGGTCATGAGAGACTCCCGAGACAGCCACCTAAAGCAGCAAGCCTGGCGTCCCTCATCCTACCATATTAAGGCAAACCCGACTGCAAACCTAGTGGATGTGCGTCTGGAGCTAACTCCCATCGAAATTACACACCGGGACTCTGAGAGAGACTTCCCTGCCCTGGGCGTCGGCTAGAACACTCACCACCATACCTCTCAGCGGAAGTACCACCTCTGTATGCTGGAGATCCGCTCTTAGCAGTTGCTGTCTGGACTATATTCACCACGTAAATATATAATGCCCAGTTGGTCTGGTTGTCACACCCCACTAGCTTACAAACCCCTTGCAAACCTATACAGACAGCACTAAGCGAGATGATAGCTCCCTTATCTTTGGACCCACTGTCTTCCCTTACGACTAAGATAGCTAACACTATAAGCTCTGTTTGTACCCAGGGACTCCCCATGTTGTCAGTGCATGCCATTGTACAATCGTATACAAGCTTGAACACCATGTTATTAGCCTAAATCACCCGCTCTTAGTTAACGCTTAAGCGTGAATCGCCTATTAACCGAAATCGAAACAGAATATGCAAATTAATATGTACCATTATACTTAAAAATGTGCTATATAATCAAATGCTTCTAAATGTTACGCTATGCCTGATCAAATGTTTGTCACTACTGTTGGGGCATTGACAAAACGACTGTAATTCAAATGCATTTAAAAATTAAAGAATAAATTAAAAAAAAGCCCAATCAAGACAACTGCTAAAACTTCATCTCAAGATTGCGATGAAGGTTTTGAAAGATCACGGTTGGATCCTGAACCTGGAAAAATCCCAAGTTGACTCCGTCACTGGGTCTAGAAATCTTGGGTCTTCGGGTAGAATCACAGTCCCTCTCTCTTTTTCTACCAATAGAGAAACAAATGAGGATTTTAAAAGCCAAATCAAAGCTGCAAAAAAACCTAAGCTCAATCAGGGATGCTATGAGGTTACTAGGCCTCCTCACTTCTGCAATCCCGGCAGTAGCCTGGGCAAAGGCGGAATCAAAACCATTACAATGGGACATTCTTTCTCAATGGACACGAAAACAGGTAGATCTAGACTCTGCCTTCCACCTATCCGAAGGGGTGAAGACAACTGAACTGGTGGAAAGACAGAAGCAACATCTCAAAGGGCCTATCGTTTGCACAGAAACAGTGGATTACGATAACCACAGATGCCTCTCAGACGGGTTGGGGCGCCCATCTAGGTTCTCCGTTCCATCAAGGTCTTTGGAACAGAGAAGAGGCATGCGCTTCCTCAAATTTCAGGGAATTAAAAGCAGTTTGGAAGGCACTGGTTTCCTTCAGTTCAGTCATCACCAATCAGACAGTGAGGATTCAGTCGGACAACGCCACTACAGTGGCTTATTTGAATCACCAAGGAGGCACAAAGGTGAAAGCTCTTAAAGATCTCTGCTACCGCATAATGTCTTGGGCCCAAGCGAATCTTCTCGCAATATCAGCTACCCATATCAGAGGGTCTCTAAACATTATTGCAGAGAACCTACGCAGAAGCCACTGGTCTCAGGCAGACTGGGCGCTATCAAACCAAGTTTTCTTGGAGCTGGTTTCACGCTTCGGGAGGCCAGAGATAGACTTGTTGGCCACAAGGAGAAACAGAAAAGTACAAAGATTTGCTTCTCTCCATACAGGAGATTACCCAGATGTCCTAGACGGTCTATCGATCCCTTGGAACTTCGACATGGCTTATGTTTTCCCTCCTATCGCTCTTATACCACGGATTTTTCAGAAAATAAGATGGGAGAAGGCAAGAATTTTGGCAGTCCTGCCCTTCTGGCCGAACAGAAGTTGGTTTTTCAGAAGTGGAAAACATGACCATCTCACGTTGGCATCTCCCAGTCTCTACTCACATATTATTGAATGTGACTCTTCCCGTAGAAACCCTGGAGATGTTTCACCTGACGGCATGGTTGCTGCAAGGATGATCCTTCAAGGTCATGGTCTTTCTGACCTTTTATGTGACGTTTTGCTGTCTTCTGTCCGCTTGTCCACTTTGAAAATCTATTTCAGGGTTTGGATGAAGTTCAGAACCTGGTGTTCACTTCAAGGTTCGGATCCTGCCAAAGCCTCTACCCCGGAAATTCTTTCTTTTTTGCAAGACAGGTTTGAAGCCGGCCTAGGGGTATCTACGCTCAAAGGCCAGATTTCAGCTCTAAGTCACTTCCTGGTTCATGACATTGCCTCAAACCTGCTTATACGAAGATTTCTTAAGTCCATAAGGCTGAAGAGGCCTCCCAAGTTAGTACCTTTCCCTACCTGGGGTCTGTCTCTGGTGCTTCAAGCCCTTTGTGAACCACCGTTTGAACCATTACTGGAGGTTTCTATCAAGCTGCTTACCTTCAAGACGGCTTTCCTGGTGGCTATCACCTCTGCTAGAAGAGTAGGTGAGATCCGAGCTCTCTCTTCCTCTCCGGAATTCACCATTTTTCATCAAGACAAAGTGGTCCTGCACACCAAGCCTTCTTTTTTGCCTAAGGCTATCTCAAGTGCTGCTATTAACCAACCTATTGTCCTGCCGGCTTTTTGTCAATCTCCTACATCGGATCTGGAAAGAAAGTGGCATCTCCTAGATGTTAGAAGATCTATCTTCAGAAGACTCAGAAGGGGTTTAGATCCTCAGATCATCTATTTGTATACTTTCAAGGCACTAACAGGGGTTGTGCTGTCTCAGGTCCCTCTTTGGGTTGGCTTATCCATCCAAGGGGATTCCCCTTAGATTCCCGTTAAAGGCTCATTCCACTTGGGCTATGGCGACCTCCTGGGCTGAAAAAGCAGCCGCCTCGCCTGAAGACATCTGCAAAGCTGCTACTTGGTCTTCCTTACATACCTTTATCAAGCATTATAGGCTGGACGTATTCTCATCATCTGAAACTGCTTTTGGGCGTAAGGTGCTACAAGCTGTTGTCTGCTGAGTTCCCACCCTTGTTTTGTGCAGGGATCTTGCTATATCCCACTTGTAAGTACTGCCACTATACGAAGGGAAAAACAGTAATTTTACTTACCGTAAATTCCTTTTTTCTTAGTATAGTGGCAGTACTGACTTTCCCTCCTCTTTAAATTACTTTGCATTATTCAGTCTCCGTTCTTTTGTATTACTGGTATGAGACTCTGGCTTGCAGATTATATGGAGACGGCAGAGCACAGCAATTAAATCCTAAGAAGGGGGAGCTTCTTGTCCAGAACCATAAGGAACATCCCACTTGTAAGTACTGCCACTATACTAAGAAAAAAGGAATTTACGGTAAGTAAAATTACTGGTTTTTTTTTTTATAATAGAAAATATATTCCAATTTTTTTATATAATTTTTTTTTTGTCCAGATAATATTTAATCATCTTATTTTGGCAACTCAGAATTGGCATTAGAGACTAGGCGTGATCCCAAGCTAGAAAGCTTCAGGAGCGCCAAAAAGAGGAGTTTTTCAGATATTGTTCTGCTTTACGTATCAGCCTAAAATTATTTTATTGCGGGTATCATTGGAAATATGATCCCAAAGAAAAATAAATAAACAAAACTTAATACACCACAACCACTATATACACTGGGGTGGGTCTATACCTCAACATGTGGACTAGTAATGTAGAGTGCAAATGGTGCCATAGAAGGACAGATCTGCTACCTTAATAATGCTATTACAGAAGTGACGAACTATAGAGACTGGTGCAAATAGCAGTAGAATGTGTCCCAGGCATCAAACTGTAGAAATAGTCCTAGATAACAGCAAGAAAAACAAAGTATCACTATTGCACTAGGATGCTATATAGTTGCAAAGTAGTGTGCTGGAACTCATAGTATCAGCCAGGTTGCTGTGTAAGGCTAGAAAAGCCAGCTGGTAGAATACTTGCCCCTAACAATGGAGGAGCCGTTAATGACTGCTGTGGAAGGAAACAAATTCTACACTGAGCACTCAAAACTAGTGGTAGCTAGCTCTAACATCGGTTAGGCAACTAACCCTCTCCCCTAACCCAGTGGTCACATCAATCCGTGTTGGTTTAAAATAAAAAAAGAGAGTAAGGACCTAACGTACGTTTCGGCGCTGCTAAAGCGCCTTTGTCAAAGGTGAACCGGGTAATGCACCAAACATGGTTTAAATACATAGACCGACGGATCAAGCAACCAATCATGGCGCTAGGCGTGTCTTGCCTACTTGCGCCAAACTTCCGAATGACGTGTAGCATGTCGTTCAAGTATTATTTTCTGTATAAATAGTCTGTTTAACCGGGTATTTATCCATCCAATCAGGGCCGTCTATAATATGAATAGGACCCTGGGCAAAGTATTTTCTTGGGCCCCCTAGGCCCTGCCCCTCCCCCCCCCCAATTACGCCCAAACCCCAATCACACTGACAGACCTTCTGACACATACACACACACACAGATACATACTGACACACATACACTGACACAAATATATACTTATATACATTCAGACATACTGACACACACTGACAGATATACTGAAACACACACAGACACCTTCACTGACAGATGTATTGACATACACAGACATTCTGACACACACACAGACATACTGACACACACAGGCATACTAACATACACACCGACAGACATGCTGAAACACACACACACACACGCACACGCACACAGACATACTGACACAAACACACACACACACGCACACAGACATACTGACATACACACACACAGACATACTGACATACACACACGGACATACTGACATACACACACACAAACATACTGACATACACACACACGGACATACACACACACACACTGACACACACACACAGACATACTGACATACACACACACACAGACATACTGACATACACACACACACACACACACACACACTGACACACACACACATAGACATACTGACACACACACTGACACACACCCACAGACATACTGACACACACACACAGACATACTGACACACACACACAGACATACTGACACACAGACACTGACACACACACACAGACATACTGACACACACACACAGAGACATACTACTGACACACACACACATTTAGCCACCCTCCAGGTTCTTACCTTTTCCTGGAGGGTGGTTTCCCTGGGGTCCAGTGGCAGGCTGAGGCAGATGGGAGTTCTCCTCTAGAACTCCCCTCCTCCTGCCTTTCTCCTCCCGCGCGGCTATTATCTCCGGTGGGAGGAAGTGACGCTCGGCACTCACTTCCTCCCAGCCGGCACAGGAAGGGGCCCGGTCGCGCTGTTTAAGCGTCACAGCGCCCGACCGGCCCCTGCTCACACATGCTTACCGGGTGGCCCTTAGTGCATGGGCCACCCGGGGGGCCTCCTTAGTTGGCGGGCTGGTGCGGCTCTGTGCAGCCGCACCGCAGGGTACATGGGGGCTGCTCAAATCGCGGGGCCCACGGGGCAGCTGCTCTGGGGCCCCCCAGGAGCAACTGGGCCCGGGGCAGCTGCCCCGTTTGCCCCGCGCTAAAGACGGCCCTGCATCCAATTCGGCAGCAGTGACCGTTTATATCTATCTAGTATGGATCAGCGTTTCCATCATACTTTTTACTATTTAGCCGATTTTTTGAATCAAGTAGGATTCACGTCCTCTTTTATAGCGTACCATTTGTACTGTATGGAGTGGGGGCTCTGCACTCACATAATGGAATCCTGCCTTCCCTTTGGAGGAGCTGTTTCCAACAGTGTAGTCCACTCTATAACATATCATATAGAAGATCCGTGTGCATCTTTAGAATGGTGCATCCTATTTCACATACTTTTGATATGAATAGGAGCCTTATACCTTTAAGGTTTCAGTTAAGCCCTTTATATCTCCACAATGTGTGACTATATAGTCAATCATGGAGTCCCAATACAGGTTTATACATTTAATTTTTGAGTCATGTTTGGTATCTTGATCACAATGGGTCTATATTTATGACATTTATTTATTCATTCTGTATGTGTCCAAGTTCTTCGGCATTAATGCTCTTCCAGACGGGCACTCCGTCTATGTGCACAGTGCGTCTTAACGCACTGTGCTCTCCAACGAACATAGAGAGCCATATGGTAACTCCCATACGAGGGAGGAGTCCTCCTCCGGCACAGTGAAGTGGCCGTTGAATGGTACCCTCCCCGCGTCTATGTGCCCGCCCCGTTTACACCCACGTGGACGGACCTAATGATGAACGACATGCTACACGTCATTCGGAAGTTTGGCGCGAGTAGGCAAGACACGCCTAGCGCCATGATTGGTTGCTTAATCCGTCGGTCTATGTATTTAAACCATGTTTGGTGCATTACCCGTTTCACCTTTGACAAAGGCGCTTTAGCAGCGCCGAAACGTAAGTTAGGTCCTTACACTCTTTTTTATTTTAAACCAACACGGATTGATGTGACCACTGGGTTAGGGGAGAGGGTCTGTTAGTTGCCTAACCGATGTTAGAGCTAGCTACCACTAGTTTTGAGTGCTCAGTGTAGAATTTGTTTCCTTCCACAGCAGTCATTAACGGCTCCTCCATTGTTAGGGGCAAGTATTCTACCAGCTGGCTTTTCTAGCCTTACACAGCAACCTGGCTGATACTATGAGTTCCAGCACACTACTTTGCAACTATATAGCATCCTAGTGCAATAGTGATACTTTGTTTTTCTTGCTGTTATCTAGGACTATTTCTACAGTTTGATGCCTGGGACACATTCTACTGCTATTTGCACCAGTCTCTATAGTTCGTCACTTCTGTAATAGCATTATTAAGGTAGCAGATCTGTCCTTCTATGGCACCATTTGCACTCTACATTACTAGTCCACATGTTGAGGTATAGACCCACCCCAGTGTATATAGTGGTTGTGGTGTATTAAGTTTTGTTTATTTATTTATTTTGGGGGGGATCATATTTCCAATGATACCGGTAATAAAATAATTTTAGGCTGATACGTAAAGCAGAACAATATCTGCAGAACTCCTTTTTGGCGCTCCTGAAGCTTTCTAGCTTGGGATCACGCCTATTCTCTTTATCTCTGTGTACATACAAGGGTTATCCCCTTTATAGTTCTGCAGACACACACTCTAGTTTCCACTAGTTGGGAACCCAGCACTTTGGTGCCTCCTTCTCAGAATTGGCATTGCAAAAATGGCTGACATTCTGAAATACCGAAATTCGGCTGACCTGAATTTTTTTCTTCTGTAAAGTGTTTCAGAAGAACTGAACTTTTTAACCCTACTCAAATCTAGTGCGTACTTACTGAAACTAAGTTTTCATGTAAGCACTGCTTCCATTGCAAAACCACGAAAACACATACTCCTTCTATGTGTTCTTGGTGTTTCTTAGAAACAGCCATTTACAAATACTATTATTTATGCAGGGCTAGCATATCCCGCAGCGCTTTACAATTCTAAATGGGGATATTTGACCACAAGTAATTTACATACAGAATATATCTAAGACAAGAGGTGAAGGCCCTGCTTAAACATGCTTGCAACACGTAGATTCTGCCTTGAGTGCAAGGGAGTGCTCCTAATCTCTGTTCATTACCTGTACAAAAGACACCTGTCCACAGAAACAATCAATCAGATTCCAAACTCTCCACCATGGCCAAGACCAAAGAGCTGTATAAGGATGTCAAGGACAAGATTGTAGACCTACACAAGGCTGGAATGGGCTACAAGACCATCGCCAAGCAGCTTGATGAGAAGGTGACAACAGTTGGCGCGATTATTCACAAATGGAAGAAACACAAAATAACTGTCCCTGTCCCTCGGTCTGGTGCTCTCACCTCGTGGAGCTTCAATGGTCATGAGAACGGTGAGGAATCAGAACTACATGGGAGGATCTTGTTAATGATCTCATGGCAGCTGGGACCATAGTTCCCAAGAAAACAATTGGTAACACACTATGCCGTGAAGAACTGAAATCTTGCCATGCCCGCAAGGTACCCCTGCTCAGTAAAGCACATGTACAGGCCCGTCTGAAGTTTGCCAATAAACATCTGAATGATTCAGGGGAGAACTGGGTAAAAGTGTTCTGGTCAGATGAGACCAAAATCGAGCTCTTGTGCATCAACTCAACTCGCCATATTTGGAGGAGGGATGCTGCCTATGACCTCAAGAACACCATCCCCACCATCAAACATGGAGGTGGAAACATTATGCTTTGGGGGTGTTTTTCTGCTAAGGGGACAGGACAACTGCACAACATCAAAGGGAGGATGGACAGGGCCATGCACCATCAAATCTTTGGTGAGAACAGTCTTCCCTCAGCTAGGGCATTGAAAATGGGTCGTGAATGGGTATTCCAGCATGACAATGACCCAAAACACACAGCCAAGGCAACAAAGGAGTGGCTCAAGAAGAAGCACATTAAGGTCCTGGAGTGGCTTAGCCAGTCTCCAGACCTTAACCCCACAGAAAATCTATGGAGGGAGCTGAAGGTTTGAGTCCACCTCGAAACCTTAATGACTTTGAAAGGATCTGCAAAGAGGAGTGGGACAATATCCCTACTGAGATGTGTGCAACCTAATGACCAACTACAAGAAATGTCTGACCTCTGTAATTGACAACAAGGGTTTTGCCACCAAGTACTAAGTTGAAGGGGTCAAATACTTATTTCACTCATTGACATGCCAATTAATTTATAACTTTTTTGTTATTTTCTGTACTTTTTTTTTTTTTCTGTCTCTCACTGTTGATTGATCTTTATTTGTCAGAGGGCAAATGTTCAAAATCAGCCGGGGATCAAATCCTTTTTTTTTTTTTTTTTTTTTTTAAACTGTACATCTTAAGGTACTGAGAGTACAATATATGTATGAGCCCTTGCACAGGATTATAAATTGTTTAAAAATGTCTTTTTGGGGAGGGGCTCCTCCACCCATGAGCAGAACTATGCTCTCACGCATGAAACAGATGCATATCTGAACCACAAACGGAAGTGTCACACTATCCTATGACTTCATACATTAGTTTCTAGATCTCTTTGACTCTAGGAACCAGCTAAAAAAGTTGTCAGGTTTTTTTCAAACTTACAAAGCTTTATTTTCAATGACAAAAATACAATTCTTGAAGAGGCATTATAGTCACCAGGACCACAAACGTTTAGTGAGCTTATGTCCTGTGTAATTCACAGAACCAATAATAAACAAAAAAAGTCCAGATATCCAACATATTGGGCCTCCCTGCAGACTGCACAGTGTATAGCATTAACACTGCTGTACACTGTCAGACTGAGGCATTTGGGGTGGGGGTTGACTGTTTCACTCTCTGTGCTGTTAGCTGAGCTCTCTGTGTGTCTGATCAACGAGTGTGTGATCAGGCACACAGAGGTTTATCAATGCACTCTATAAGGGATTCTTTAAACATTGTGGGTCCCCTCCACAGCAGCCCTGACACCCGCAATGTCAACACTTAAAGGAACACTCTGGGTACTAATACAACTTTAATTTGATAGATTTTGGCCTCATTAACATGCTGTATATTTTTTGCATGCTCAAATCTTTAGACTTTTTTTTCTTTCCAGAAATAAAGTTTTGTACAATGCTGCACCATAAACCTGTCTCCTTAGCCACTCCCCCTTAAGCCAGAAAGACCTGTATACACACAGCTCTGGCCCCAACAGCACAAAGTGAGCTACTTTAAATTCACCTGTCTGCAGACAGTCAGAGAAACCACAAACCGATAGGCTCACTAGGTGTCCTATCTACCTAATGTAGGTTGCTTTATACAAAACCAAAAAATGTACACAAGAAAATAGTAAATAATACTGCAAGCCAACTGGAGCAGTGTGGTAAGGATTCACAGTCCACACATTTTAAGTTAGGAGAAAATCCACAGGAATGTCCATGACCAGGTTTACATGCCGGGTGCCTGTTCGTACAATATTCTGAAGTGGCCCTTGCTCCCCCAACCCCAAATGTAGGCAGATAAAGTAAGCATAATGAATAACTGGACATTGCATGACTAAAAACACACATATAAAACATTTTATATTTTACTACTGCATATGTATGAATGTATGGATGTGCATATTTCTGCTCCATTTATAATGTATTGTTTGAATCAGTGAGTATAGTGAATGTATGCAGCTGTGTAAATGCATGCAAGATAAAAAAGCAAAGTTGGAAGTGGTTAAGCTAAAGTGAGGGTAAGGTTAGAGAGGGGTTAATGTCAGAGTAAGGTTACATGGGATGTTTAGGGTTCACAAGAATAACCGTTTGAGAGAGTTTAAAGTTGTAGTATCAGAGCTGGTTATGATCAGGGCCGTCTATAATATGAATAGGACCCTGGGCAAAGTATTTTCTTGGGCCCCCTAGGCCCTGCCCCTCCCCCCCCCCAATTACGCCCAAACCCCAATCACACTGACAGACCTTCTGACACATACACACACACACAGATACATACTGACACACATACACTGACACAAATATATACTTATATACATTCAGACATACTGACACACACTGACAGATATACTGAAACACACACAGACACCTTCACTGACAGATGTATTGACATACACAGACATTCTGACACACACACAGACATACTGACACACACAGGCATACTAACATACACACCGACAGACATGCTGAAACACACACACACACACGCACACGCACACAGACATACTGACACAAACACACACACACACGCACACAGACATACTGACATACACACACACAGACATACTGACATACACACACGGACATACTGACATACACACACACAAACATACTGACATACACACACACGGACATACACACACACACACTGACACACACACACAGACATACTGACATACACACACACACAGACATACTGACATACACACACACACACACACACACACACTGACACACACACACATAGACATACTGACACACACACTGACACACACCCACAGACATACTGACACACACACACAGACATACTGACACACACACACAGACATACTGACACACAGACACTGACACACACACACAGACATACTGACACACACACACAGAGACATACTACTGACACACACACACATTTAGCCACCCTCCAGGTTCTTACCTTTTCCTGGAGGGTGGTTTCCCTGGGGTCCAGTGGCAGGCTGAGGCAGATGGGAGTTCTCCTCTAGAACTCCCCTCCTCCTGCCTTTCTCCTCCCGCGCGGCTATTATCTCCGGTGGGAGGAAGTGACGCTCGGCACTCACTTCCTCCCAGCCGGCACAGGAAGGGGCCCGGTCGCGCTGTTTAAGCGTCACAGCGCCCGACCGGCCCCTGCTCACACATGCTTACCGGGTGGCCCTTAGTGCATGGGCCACCCGGGGGGCCTCCTTAGTTGGCGGGCTGGTGCGGCTCTGTGCAGCCGCACCGCAGGGTACATGGGGGCTGCTCAAATCGCGGGGCCCACGGGGCAGCTGCTCTGGGGCCCCCCAGGAGCAACTGGGCCCGGGGCAGCTGCCCCGTTTGCCCCGCGCTAAAGACGGCCCTGGTTATGATTACGGAGTTTAGGCATAGAGTTGGGTAAATTTTAGTTTTGGGGTACATGAGGTATTTAGTTTTTTCAGTGAAGTTAAATAGATCTGGCTAAAGGGTTTATTTTAAGACTTAGGCTTTGAGTGCTGGCATTTGAATGATTATTTGAAAGTACTTGCCTATGTCTTCTGTAGACCAGTGTTACACGGGGTGTTATACAGTGTGCATCATTCAGAGCTTCCCCGGCCTTGCATTTCCTGTGTGAGATGTTACTAGTGGGCAGATGGGAAGGGGTCCCTTCCTCTTTCTGTCCAGCTTCACACATACAAGCACTAGAGGAGCTGGGACAGTACTTTTCTATTTTGTTTCGCCCTCTATAACTATCACTGGAGGTCTGCTATTAGGGCTTACTGGACTACAGAGGACCATGGGCAAGGCTCCTGGTATTTATCTCGCCACCAGCCTTTTTAGACTCAAAAAAGCACATTCTAAAAGAGGTGGAATACGGTCGCCCCCTAGTGGTCAGGCACTGGTAGGCAGATACAAAGAAACAAGTCCTGCGCTCCAACTCCCATGACTCCAGGGCTGCAACAACGACCATAGTACACATCAGCCCAAATACATATAGTAAAAACCAAAGAAGAAAATTACATGCGCTCTTTCCACATCCCTATGTATTATTAAACAAATGGAGGTTTTTAGTTCCCTCCAATGGCCATGAGAGGGTATGCCCACCTGCCGTGTCAAGGCAGACCTCTTAGGTGGGTCCTCCATTTGTTTAAAAATACATAGGGATACTGCATATTGTAGTTCTGGTGCATATAGCATGTCCCTGCAGGCTTTTTAATATAAACACTGCCTTTTTAGAGAAAAGTCAGTGTTTACATTGCTTCCTAGGGACGCCTCCAGTGGCCTCTCCTCAGACAGCCACTGGATGTGCTTCCTGGGGCAGTGCTGAACACTGTACAGCACCGATGTTCAGTGTTTCTTAATGTCCTACAAGGCATTAAGGGGTTCAATAGCTTTCACCTCCACTCCAAGTGAATAGAGTTTGGATGGAACAGGTAAAACAGAGCAGACTGTCTTAAATATTCTAAATTCATATTAAAAAGAAAACACTACTTTTAATGTAAAATTAGAAAATCTAACTATATATTCAGGGACAAATTGATAGTTAATTCTATATTATTGGACCTATTACATTGTGATAAAAATGTATACTAAAAGATATTCTTATATTTCTTGCAGATGCGTTGAAGCCCTTGTAGTGTACTGTCAGATGGGCCTCGAGGAGGAACCTTATGTGAGCATCTCTAGGAAGAAACATTTGCACCACTGGGGTGAGGCTGTGGAAGAGGAGCGCGAAGTAGGACATTCCTTGAGGAGAATGGCTATACATCGCAACGCTTTTAAACGAACAGCTGTCATGCAGGCATTCCTTGGGTCTACCCCGCAGCTCACTCTTCAGCTGTATGTCAGTGTTTTGGAGAGATATGTTCCTCCAGCACGAGGTAAGCCATGGTTAAAACCATTGTTGCTCTTTACAAGTTTGCACTGTTTAGCAGATAAGGCCTACTGGTCCATCACCTTTTTAACCACTTGATTAAGTTCATTACATGGGCTAGACAAGCAGGGAACTCAATATATTGATTGCTTTTAAATATTCTTTGTCTTAGGATATATTTTCACCTAAACTTTAACAAATTGTTGCACTGGCGTGTTCGGATATTGATATTGAAGCAGTCTTTGTGTATAGATCATGCCCCTGCTGTCTCACGAAGTTGATGATTACAAAAAAAATTTGGGCTAATGCTGTTTGACAAAAGCCAAGGATCCTCCAGGTGCCTATTACTGGGCCATTCTTTCGCCACATAGTTAATCTGGAAATCTGATTTATTATCTTAGTAAGTTTGGTGGGCAACTTTTGATTTTTGTATCCAGCTACTGGTTTGACTACTTGAAAATGACTTCCTACCCTCCCTTCCCTTTTTGTGTCACAATATCATACTCCCTCTAGCATGTAAGCTCATTGAGCAGGGCCCTCAGACCATCTGTTCCTGTGTGTCCAAATCGTCTGGTTACAAATAAGTATCTGTCAGTCCACCCATTGTACAGCGCTGCAGAACTTGTTGCTGCATTATATATAATCCTAGTAATATTGAATGTTGCCATGGGACTCCAGACCAGTGGCGGATTCGGATTGGGGGGGGGGGGGGGGGGGTGGTGGAGGGAGCAATGGGGCACTGCACCCCTCACACACAAACATACAGCTCCCAATACACACATTGCTCCCCCCATACATACACTGCCCTTCCATACATGCTGCGACCCTCACACACCTACACACTACTGCCCCTAACCCGGCAGACCCCATTAAGTTATCAAACTGTGTTGGTTTTTTTTGGGGGGGGGGGTGGGGGGGGTGGGGGTTATGTTTTGATTAATTACTCAGGGAGCTGTAGTGGTTATTGTGCCTGGATTGTTTTCCTTAAATGATCTGCCAGTGCCCCTCCCGAGATTAGGTTCTGGATCCGCCACTGCTCCAGACAATATAACCACTTCAGTGAAATTCAGTTCCTTTGACAGTTCCTTACCATTGCAAGCCATAGCATATTCACCAGTGGTGAATTTCTTCTTGCCAGGCGTACATTTTCTAGTGGTGTCTGGAAAATATGAGTCCTACTGTAAATATTAAAGACACGGTATAGTGTTATAAATACAAAACTGTACTACAAAAGCTAGAGTAATCCTTGCATATGTCAGCCCCTGCATTGGCTTCCAGTTAAATATAGGGCTCAATTTAAAATTCTGGTGCTTGCTTACAAGTCCCTACGTAATGCTGCTCCAACCTACCTATCCTCCCTAATACATAAGTATGTCCCGTCGAGGCCCCTACGCTTTGCCAAAAACCTACGTATATCCTCTGTCCGTACTCCCACCTCTAATGCTCGCCTCCAAGATTTCTCCAGAACTCCCTTCCCTTCTCCGTAAGACTTTCACCCAGTGTCTACTCATTCAAAAAATCATTGAAAACTCACTTCAAGAAAGCATATCAATTAAACTGTTAGCAGGTTTTTGTCCCCCACCCCCCCATGAGTCCTCTCCTGCAACTGTCAAAAATTACCTACTATGCCCTCAGTGAATACTTTTCTAACAACCTACTTCATACCCCTACTTTTACCCTTTGTGTCACTATACCCCACTCTCTCTAGAATGTAAGCTTATTGAGCAGGGCCCTCAAACCCTCTGTTCCTGTACGTCCAATTGTCTGGTGACAATTACTTGTCTGTTAGTCCACCCACTGTACAGCGCTACGGAATCTGATGGCGCTAAATAAATAATAATCCTTAACTTACTAAGATCCAATCTCCAAACACTTTTTTTTTTTTTTTTTAACACTTGCTGCTGGATCGATCTCTTCCTCCAGTAATGTCATGAAAAAGGGAGTAACCCAATGCGCATGCATTAGACCTTCATTGATTCCTATAGGGATATTGAAGACGCTGGACTTCATGCAAAGTGGGAGAACATCCTACATCATTCGCAGAGTTAAACTGTGTGAATATGTAGTAAGTGCATCGAATGGCTCTCTGCAAGGCTGCCATTAGAGGTTGTCTTAACCCTGCAATGTTTCTCTGCAACTGCAATTTATTTTACCTTGCAGAGTTAAGAGAATAGGGACACTGCACCCAGACCACTTCAATGAGATGAAGTGGTGTGGGTGCTCATAGTGTGTATAATGGGGGGGGGGGGGGCGGGGGGATGATTTAGGGACAAATACACTGCAATTGTGTTCAAAACAAAAATCCTATTGTAAAAGTAAAATGAGGTGTGCTCAGTATTCTGTAAAAAGACTCAATTAACAAGTATTAAGAAAGATGTGGTATCCAGTATTTAACTGGATTATCTACCAAATGTCATACTAAATTATCTAATTAACTGAAATTCAGCAGAGAATTAAAAATTATAGGCCACTTATCAAGCTGGAAGCATAGCGGAGTAGGAGATTTAGTCCAATACAACTATTTTGGACGGAAATGTGAAAATTCCTAGTGAATCCCTGACTATTCCCATTTCGCAATTAACACAGTTGGTGTGTACTGCATAATAGACTGTTACTTTGACTCTACCGTCTTCATAATGTTATCTTCATATAGACGTGATGTTTATGTATTTTTCTTTTATTTGCTGCTTTTCTACATATTGTTGGTAAATTAGTGTAGTGCAACATAAACGTCACTAGGGGGCAGGCAACTACAACAAGTAGCCACTGCATGTTACCATCAACAAGTTGTCAAAAAGGGTTAGGCAGTGAGAATAACCCGCTGCATAGGGAAAATAGGTTCCCCTACTAGCATTTTCTATTTACTCTCCTTTAACTACAACTATGTGTGATAATTAACTTATTAGTGCTTATGGTGGCAAGTATGTAATGCAGGTTGTATGTGTGGGGTGCATATGTGTGATAGTAGTAGGTAGGTATGTGTGTATTCATTTGTGTGATGAGGACTACACATGTATTCTAGGAGGTGTGATTTATAAATGCATATACCGTATATACTCAAGTATAAGTCGAGTTTTTCGGCACATTTGTTTGTGCTGAAAAACCCCAACTCGACTTATACTTGAGTCAATGTCTGTATTATGGCAATTTACATTGCCATAATACAGACAGGGGGCTGTGTAGGAGGGGGGCTGGCAGGGAGCGTTTACTTACCTTTCCTGCAGCTCCCTTCTCCTCCGCGCCGGTCCGGTCAGCTCCCCTGTCAGCTCACAGTGTAAGTCTCGCGAGTGCCGCGGGGTCATAGCGCGGCCGCGAGACTTACACTGGGACTTGCAGAGGGAGCTGACCGGCGCGGAGGAGAAAGGAGCAGCAGGAGAGGCCAGCCCCCCTCCACTGAACTGCCAATGCCACTGGATCACCAGGGAGTGAGAGCCCCCCTCCCTGCCATGTATCAAGCAGGGAGGGGGGACGAAAAAATAAATGAATATATAAATAATAATAAAATAATTAATAAAATAAATAATAATGTAACAAAAAAATGATTAAAATAATAATTAAAAAAATAACAATAATCAAAATGCCCACCCCCCACCAAGGCTCTGCAACACATACACATACACACACTGCATCACACACACTCACACTGCATTCATTATATACACACACTGCATTCATTATATACACACACTGCATTCATTATATACACACACTGCATTCATTATATACACACACTGTAAATAAATATTCAATTAATATAATTTTTCTAGGATCTAATTTTATTTAGAAATTTACCAGTAGCTGCTGCATTTCCCACCCTAGTCTTATACTCGAGTCAATACGTTTTCCCAGTTTTTTGGGGTAAAATTAGGGGCCTCGGCTTATATTCGGGTCAGCTTATACTCGAGTATATACGGTAGTTATTTGTGTGTGCGTGTGGTGGGCTGGGTCTGAGAAGTCTGTATATTAGCTGCATGGCTTTTATTCATTTTTTTTTTTTTTTTTATGTAGATGACTATGGGTTCTTTCTTAGCTTCAAAACATACCGCAACGTAGTGTGGACACATGGGAGGAGTTATTTGAAATGTCCTTGTAATAGGAACAGGGGTAACTGGTTTACGATTTTAGGGTCCTGCTACTGTCTGTCCAGTTTCCTCCAGCACCATGGAACCCAACCCTCTTCCAGACTGAAAATTATCCCTCTGCCGCTCCAGCCATTCGGGCACTGATTGAGTATTCTGAATGTTCCCAGCATCAACTATTTAAAGATTATTTATTTATTTTTTGACTGAGGCCTAGCTCTTTTGCTCACAGGACTTACAACTCTGTAGCTAATCCCAAACACCAAGGAGCAGTGCAGCCACGAGACACGCCCTTATTTTTTGTCACTGGATTTCTGGAAAAAGACCGCGTTTAAAAAACTGTTTCAAAAGGAACTGGATGAATGCTTTATTTATTTATTTTTTTAAATGGGTCATAAAACATAAAGGCAATCGTAAGATGCAGTAAGCTATAGGACTGTCACACATGGGATCATCAGGGGAAACCTATAATATCCAAATCCTAGAGCATTTTATGTGAATTTCACAAAATATGCAAATCATTGTGATCATGTACACCACCATCAGTGGGTGTTCTTTCGATTCGTCAGATGCGGTGTAGTCTTTAGAATTAGATGTTCTAAAGTTACAGTTCCATTTTAGAATAAAAGGATAGAGCATACAAAGTATATCCTGTCAAATTACACAATTTTGGTACAAATTAAAAATTAAACAAATGTGATTTCACTGTGTACATGACATATTCTGTCATGCTGTGACCTTACTTTCTCACTTAAAACTACTTCAAAAATCACAAAAAATTTTTTATTTTTTTAAATAAAAAATCTTACATGAGTAAAAATAATGGGGATTTAGTTAGTTTGATTATATGATCATGCGCCATAACGCGAATGTACCCTATTTTTCACAGGTCCTATTCTAGCAACCTAATGCTTGGGAATTCATCCCCTAAGGTTCTATGCAATGCAAGGTTAAATAGGGCCCAGGAATGAGACACCTGTGACAGGGAGGGGTGCTAAGACAAGGGAGTTGGTGTTGTCTCATTTTCATATGAAACGGAGAGAGAGAGAGAGAGAGAGAGAGAGAGAGAGAGAGAGAGAGAGACTCTCACCCTGTATATAAAGGCTATATCACCATGTAATCCAATAAGCCACTATTCTATAGGTAAAAAGTGTGAAACTCACCAATAACAAGTGTGTTGCAATTCACGCCCCCACATCAAATGATCTCCATGAGCACTTCTTCTGGGTCACCCATTGGATGATAAATTACACATTCTCATACTTGTTACCTTTAGAATAGTGGTTTATTGTGTTTACACTGTGCCAGAATGGGCCAAAACGTCAGACACTTATGTAACTTTTTTGATGATTTTATGAAACACCATCTTGTTTTTTGGAAGACCTCTGAGTAATCTTCCACTCTCCCAACTTGGGAGTCACAGCCCCGAGTGCTCTTCTGGTAGTGGAGGAAACATGATCTTTGTCACCACTTTACACCACTGCAATGTCCGACTACACACCTTTACATACCATGTGGTATGAGCCACACCTTTTTATTTAATTATGTACACTAGAGGTTAAGGTCTGCCCTCCAATCAGAAAACTGCATGGCCGGTATCTTACTCTCTCCTAGCACAAAGAAGCCCTGGATTGTGAGAAAGCTGTGCTCACACTCCTCCTCACCCTCCCGTAGTAGCATGGGTGCGCTGGTCCAGTCAGGGAATTTTTATGATCTCTGGCCCATGAAATTGCGGTGCTCTAGACAAATTCCTATTCACCTTTTGGTCATATTTTCTCTCACTACCATAACTAAGCATTATTTCACCTCCCAATTATGCATAGTAGAAATGTGAAGTATGTATGTGTGTTTTTTTGTTTTTTTAAAGCAGCTTTGGAAACTCCTCCTCTTGCTGGCCGTTAACTTAGCATTACGTAAGAAATTCTAAATGTCATTCTTTATTCTAAATTAAGCACATTGCTCAATAAGTGATGCTAAAAAAAAAAGTGGATATTGTGCAATAAGTAAGCTAAAAAAATGTGGGCTGTTTCAGGAAATGTGAAGGAAGACAGAGTGAGTCACAGTCAAGGGAGGTGTGGCTAGTTCTGGAGTGTCTCTTTTAAGATTAATGACCTATACCAGGCATAGGCAACCTTCGGCACTGCAGATGTTTTGGACTATACCTCCCATGATTATGGGTGTAAGAGCATTATGGGGGTGTAGTCCAAAACATCTGGAGTGCCGAAGGTTGCCTACCCCTGGCCTATACGATACTATAAATATCTTTGTCTCTCAGCTTTTACTGCCATACTGTGTATGTAGACATAAAAATACATAGTTTGTGACTGTAAACATTACTGTCCTAACTGAAATGATGCAATGCAGAATCTTGCTTAACACATATCCTTTTTTTCTTTTCTAGCTGTTCTTATGGCCATGTCTCTGGCCTCCACCACATATGGTGCTTTGGTTCTTAATGTATTGGCTATCCAGATAAAGTATGATGACTACAAAGTGAAACTGACTGTCCCAGCCTTCCTGTGCATCATTCTGTGGAGAAGCCTGGAGATCGCCACACGTGTTACTGTACTGGTACTTTTCTGTTCAGCCCTTAAGGCTTGGATTGCAGCAGTTGCCCTGGTCAATCTGATAGCCCTTTTCCTTTTGCCATGGATTCGCTTCTGGAGGAGTAGGGCAAGCTTGCCTGAGAATGTAGAGAAGAATTTTAGCTGGTTTGGAACTGTAACGGTCTTGGGAACTGTGACCTTGCTTTACTCTGCCATCAATATGTTCTGCTGGTCTGCTGTACAGCTCAACTTGACTGAGCGGGACCTAATAGACCAGGCACAAAACTGGGGAAGATTAACTCTTCACTACACCTTTCGGTTAGCGGAAAATGCACTCCTCATCTTACTTTGGTATTTTTTCAAAGAGGATGGATTTGAATATTTTTGCTCCCCGCTCCTCGTGGTACAACTCTTGGTGGGTTACTCCACTGCCATTGCGTTCATGCTCCTCTTTTATCAGTACTTCCACCCTTGCCGCTCACTTTTCACCCATAATGTGTCAGACTATTTAATGTGTGTTTGCTGTAAAAATTGTTTTGGGAACAAAGTTGGTGTCAGAGAGAGCATTGTGTAAAGTTACTCTAATGGATTACTTGAAACGTCTACAGAGTAGTTGGTACTCTGCAAGTGTAGCCTTCTGGTACCCCATGCTCTGTGCGAGAATGGAGCAATATCTGGCCGGAGCCCTACCTATCCTTGACAGATGATTTGCCAGGACCATGCTAAAACAGGAATTTGTGTAAAATAATACAAACAAACGGTGCACTAAAAGTGTATGGAAACAATTGTATAATTACATACTTTTAAAGCATTCTATATTCTTCACATAAATGTAAATGGATACAGTTTAAGAAAATATGAATGGTACTCATGCTTTTCAAAATGGCTTCAACAATTATGCTAAAAATGTCAAATATAGTAGTATATTACTATAACCAGTAACCACAAAATAGAATACACCGAAATTACACCTACACGGTGTCGAGCTATGAACAATTAAGTGTTTTTAAAGATGACATTAAAAAAACAAAACCTGTATTTACTAAAGTGTGAATTCAAAGTGAACTCCAAATTTAAGGCCAGAGTAGGCGATTTAAAAGCATAGCTGATTTAGAGAATATTTCCTGTTTGGCTATTTTGACTTTACATTTTGAAATTCACTTTAACCCCTTAAGGACCAAAATTCTGGAATAAAAGGGAATCATGACATGTCATGTGTCCATAAGGGGTTAAACCTGGAAGTATGCAGAAAAGACCGCATTATATTTAATCTAAAAGAAAAGAAATCCCCATAAAAATGCTGTCCTACCCCACCTCGTGGTCCTCCGAGACAAGTTTAACTCATTATGCTTAATAACGTATTTAAATGAATAACCTATAAATACACCTATTCATTTCATTTTTATGTTATTGACTAAACTCTGAATTGTAGTGTAGTCAGTGCTAATTTGGCAAATTTTTCCACATTGGCTCTAAATTTGTCTGTTTTTTTTTTTTTTTTTTTTTTAAAGCCTAGATTTTATAAATCCGTTTTTAAGTTCACTGCAATTCGGTGTTTAGTGAATAAAGTGTTTAGAGCTGAAGAAATGTGTGTTGGTTTGTTACATTTTGATTACTTTGCTGAAACTTGCAATAATGTTATATCTATCTGTATCTATCACATAATGTAATAGCTTTTTTTTTTTTTTTGTATCCTGCAGTCATTATCATTATTTTCATGCAAGATGGCCATAACTAATAGATGCAGCCACCATCTTAGATGTAGTTCTTAAAGGGTTATTCTAACAACCATAACCACTAAATAGATTTGAATTTGTTATGGTGGTAGGAGTCTGGAAGTGCTGCGTTTCTGCTTGAGACGCGGCAATTTCAGAGATCTAATTACTTTTGTGCCAGGGGCTAGTTACAGCCCCACCTCTGTTCTGGGCTTTGTAATGTCAGTTCTGTGAAAAAAGTCTCTGGTGTATGCCCCATCTGACTACACCCCTTACTTCCTACCATTGTCAACGTGCACAGCGCACTGGCGACAGATGTAATGATCTTCTTCCTTATAGGCTGCTTGTATTCAAGGGAAAGCTTGCCCTCCCCTCCTATCATAGCTTTAATAGATTTTATTTTTCAAATTCCTCCCTCCCGTCTTTGGTACATGCACTCTGAGCCAGTGACGTGGTCTAATCAAATGCTTCTTAATGCTGAGAGCGGTGCCCGGAACTTGATTTCAGGTAAGTATTTTGTTCCAGTTTTCGGGTGGAGAGGTGCTACCTACAATTGCCCAATAGGGCATTGTAATTTAAATGATTGTTCATGTTCATAAAGGTTAGTCAAACTTTAATGGGGCACTCTAGGCCTGTAATCTCTTCATCTAATTGAAATGGTTATAGTGTATGGAGTTTGACATTCTGTTCATCGTTAAACCATTTACAAATAGTTTACTAACCAAGAGTTTCCATCCCCTCTGTGCTGCTTGGGCTGAAGAGGAATTTGTTTGAGCAGCAGTGGGTGGCAGTAATTGGCTGAGAGTGGCAGCTGCTATGAATTATTATGGATAACGAAGAGTCTAATCTCTCTTAGCCCTACCTCCTGTGGACACTTTGGCTGTTGGGGGCCAGGAATAAACCGTCTTTCAGTGTTAAAACATTTAAAAAAATAAAATAAAAATAGTGGATAAAGGGATGGTGCCAAGGGACTCCAGCCACTATAACCAATTTAATGAGATTAAAGTGTGTGTGTGTGCCTGTGTGTGCCTGTGTGCGCGCGCGCGTGTGTGTGCGCCTGTGTGTGTGTGCGCCTGTGTGTGTGTGCGCCTGTGTGTGTGTGCGCCTGTGTGTGTGTGCGCCTGTGTGTGTGTGCGCCTGTGTGTGTGTGCGCCTGTGTGTGTGTGCGCCTGTGTGTGTGTGCGCCTGTGTGTGTGTGTGCCTGTGTGTGCCTGTGTGCGCGCGCGCGTGTGTGTGCGCCTGTGTGTGTGTGCGCCTGTGTGTGTGTGCGCCTGTGTGTGTGTGCCATTTATTTTTTTTTTTCATTTTATTTTTTTGCTATCTGCATAGTGCTAAAGAGAAAGGTGGTCAAAATATGAAGAAAAGTCATCTGGACACGGTAGAAGTTTGGCTACACCGGTACATAAAGTGATAATGTTCCCATGACATCCTACATTATATTCACGAAATTGAATGAGCGTGGTAGGAAGTAGGGGTGTAGTGAGATGTGGCATACAAACAATGCAACTGCTGTAACAGATCTCCTCCCCCCGCTCCACCTCTGTCTGCCCCCCTCCTGCCATGGCTTTAAACATGATACAGTTGGCAAGTAAGCATGGATGAAATCCATTCCTGACATAGCATCACATGACAGGAACATGTTAAGATACACTAATATATAAGGAATGTAACAAATGGCATGATTCAGGGGGTAGTTAATAAATATCCAACATTGTATTTGCTTGTCTGCTCTTGAACTGAATACATATCACCAACAGCTTCACCCTGGGCGATCTTCTACATATCTTGACTTATCTCTGATAAGAATCATAAAAATAAAATAAAAAATAAACGTACCATTCTGTGTGAAAAGAAGAATAAGCCTTTTTCTTTCATTTCTCACACTCTCAATCAATCATCTGGCAATTCTTTGTACTCCAATAAGCAATGTTCCCAGAACAGTGATACAGACTGATACACACTGACACTGCCAGACGTTTACATGGGATTCATTCAGTAAACCGTGGATTGCAAGTAAACCGACACAGCTACAGACCCAAAAGGGCTTCATTTACTAAACAAAAGTTTGTGGTTTAAAAAAAAAAAACCCCACAAATTTAATATTTTTTATTTATAAAGTACAAATTCGGTCAGGCTATCCAAGAGGTGGATTAACACAGTTACAGGAGGAACAGGTATACAGAAAGAGAAGGGAGAGCTCTGCTCAAACGACTCACATTGAGGATTTTTTTTCATTAAATTTGTTAATGCAAGACTCTATCTGCAGGACTTATTTCATTGTAAAGGGTTTGTTATATACTCTATTAACAATATGGGTAACATGTATACTCTTTAAATCCACAATTAATTTTTTTTGGCACGCAGAGCATGTCTTTTGGTGCTTAGATTAGACTACGGTCATTATAAGAGGTACACACAGGGAGTCCCCTCACTGTTTACTGGGTCTCTAGGGAGAAGAGGCTGAACCCTGGCAGAGCTTTCAAAAATATTGGCCTAGTGAGCATAAAATAAAATTCAGGCCTGCTAGAGCAGGCTCCTTCCTAACTGCTGGAAGACAGGAAAAGACTGAGCCTTCTACAGAGGGAGTGGGATTTATAAAAGGGTTACTATAACCCTTTGGAGAAGGTTGACTTTTCCTGTGTAAAATACCCTATGGGTCACTTTGGAGAAGGCCCCCTCTTAATTGGCTGTAAAACCTATAAAAAAGCAGCTTGAAGTCAGCACAGAGCAAAGTTGGCGTTGCTCTACTGTGCCCCCTCCTGACAACAGTGGGGTCACACGCAGTCCAATCACAGGCTTCTCAGAGACCAGCGACAGTCCTGCAAGTTGCGAGGTGGCGCCTCCATGGATCAGATTTTTTGTTCCTGCATATCCCACAGATGCTCAAGGATATTGAAATCTGGGGCAGTTGGAGGCGAAGGAATCACCTTGAACTCTTTCTCATGTCCCTTAATCCATTCCTGAACAATGTTTGCAGAGTGGCAGGGTATATTGGCCTTCTGAAAGAGGTTATTGCCATCACGGAGCATCACTGCCCTGAAGGGGTGCACGTGGTCTGCAATACGCTCGATGTAGGTGGTACTTTGTCAAATTAACAGCCACATGAATGCCAGCAACCACGGTTTCCCAGCAAGAAGTTACCCAGAGCATAATACTGCCTCTGCTGGCATGCCTTCTTTCCAAAGGGCATCCTGCGGCCATCTCTTGTCTAGGCAAATGACAGACACGTACCTGGCCCACCCACCTGATCTAAGAAAAGGTGATTTATCAGACAAGGCTTCTTCCATTGCTCCATGGTCCAGTTCTGATGCTCATGTCCTTATTGAAGGCTCTTTCGGGGGTGAACAGTGGTCATCATGGGCACTCTGACTGGTCTGTGGCTATGCAGTTACATATGCAGTAAATTGCTAAAGGACTTTCTATCGTGGCCAGAATTATGTTTTTCAGGAATTTGACCTACAATAGCTCTTCTGTATGATCAGATCAGAGGGCCTAGCCTTCGTTCCCCACGTGCATCAATGAGCTTTGGGCACCCATGGCCCTAATACTGGTTCATCGGTTGTTCGTTCTTGCACCACTTTTGATAAGTACTACTGTATACCTGGAACACCCCACAAGACTTTCCATTTTGAAAGTTGCTTTGACCCAGTTGTCTAGCCATCACTATTTGGCCCTTGTCAAAGTAACTTGCATCTTTTCGCTTGTCCATTTTTCCTGCATCCAACACATCATATGAAATTCAAGAGCTGACTGCTCACTTCCTGCCTATTATATCCAACACCTTGACAGGTGCCAATGTAACGATATAATCAATCAACAGAGCAGGTCAAGGCTTTCCCCTGCCTGCACATGCAGGCCCGGTGCTATCCAAGTGCCAGACCTGCTGTGTGCCTTCATGGACTAGAAGGAAGATCAGTGACATTGCTGGCAGTGAGCAGGGGAGGGAGAGAGGGCCCAGGGGAGCTCTTACCAGCAGCTCCGCCGGGTTCTCCTCTTGCGAGCTCGGAGCATTGCTGCGGTTACTGTGGCAACACACCGTTTTTGCGAGAGTGAACTCTAGCCTGAGCTGCAGGCTAGAGTTCATTCACCACTGGGACCACCAGGGCTTCCACACCAGACCACCAGGGATGGAAAGCAATACAATATATTTATTTTAATGTTTAAAAAAAAAAAAACATATAAAAAGTTACATTTGCTTTGATCTGCTTCCCTCCCCACCACACACACAATAACACCCTAAACTAGGCATGTGCATGGGGAAAATATTCGGTTCGGTTCGGCATTCCAAAATTCGTGACTTCCGCAATTTGGCACTTCGGAACTTTGGCAACTTTGGAGATTTCGGAATTTCAGCACTTCGGGACTTCTCTTGCAGTCGCTTAGTAGATAACGCCCTAATTCCCACGGTATTAGGGAGTTATCTACCTAAAGGCTGAAAGACCTAAATTGGTCTTTCAGCCAAATTTACTAATACTAAGTAAAAATGAGCAGCGGGTGGGGGCCCTAAATTGGAATAAGGGGGGGGGACCTAATGTCCTCCCCCCGGCCCCCACCCCTGAGCAGCGGGTGGGGGCCCTAAATACTAATAAGGGGGGAGGACCTAATGTCCTCCCCCCTGGCCCCCACCCCTGAGCAGTGGGTGGGGGCCCTAAATACTAATAAGGGGGGGACCTAATGTCCTCCCCCCGGCCCCCACTCCTGAGCGGCGGGTGGGGGCCCTAAATAAAAATGTTACCCCCCCCCACAAAAAAATACCTATCCCCTCACCCTAAAAATAATGAGGGGGGGACCTTTAACTAAGTACCTGTAAAAAAAATAAAACTTACCATTTGATGTTTTCTTTCTTCTAAAACCCCCAAAAAGGCAAAATAAAAAATCCATAATAACCGACGCATTAAAAAAAATAAAAATAAAAAACGCAAAAATAATAATCCATCTTCACCCATGGAGGGCTCCGCGCAGACTAAGCTCTGCAGCACGGGGGAAGGCTTATAAAGCCTTGCCCTGCAATTAGGCTCAGAGCACTCTGATTGGTGGGTTTTAAGCCATCCAATCAGAGTGCTCTAAAAGGTAAATGAAGAGACTGACAGGTACGTCATTAGGGGCATAATTTACTAATACTAAGTAATTTATACTTAGTATTAGTAAATTTGTCTGAAAGACCAATTTAGGTCTTTCAGCCTTTTAGTAGATAGCTCCCTAATACCGTGGGAATTAGGGAGTTATCTACTTATTCATTCCTGTCATTACACTGACTGGCTAAGTAACTTACATTTTATATGACTGTTGTAAGTATTGCAAATGCTTACAGCTGAACCCTGGCTATGTTTGTATACTTTTTATTTAAAATTGTATACAGTGTAGCATTCTTCATTCTTCCACTGGGTAAGTATATTAGTTGTTAGGCAATACTGTGCTTCGGAACTTCGGCACTTCGGAAATGCGGTAACTTCGGGATTTCGACCATTCGTCAATTCATCTATTCGGACATTCGGAAGTACCCGAATGTCTGAATTGCCCGAAATTCATCCGAATTCACATTCGGCCCGAAACAAATTGCACATGTCTACCCTACACATTCACACACTGCCCCCTCATACACACAAACTGCCCCCCCCATGCACACATACTACACCCCTCACACAAACAATGCCCCTGATACACACGAATTGCAACCATTAAACACTGCACCTCTTACCCACACAAACTCCAACCCCATACATTCACTGCCCCCCCACACAAACACACTGCCCGCCTCACATACACACTACACCCATCACTGCCTCCCTACATTGCCCCCTCACACACATTGGCCCCCTCACACACACACATACACTGCAAGCCTCACACACACAATGCACCACACACACACAATGCCCCCTTTCACACACTGCACCCCTGACATACACTGCCCCCTAACACACTCACACTGCACCCTTCACACACACTGCACGCCTCACACATTGCACCACTCACACACACACCACTTCTCCTATGCCCTACTACAGCCCCAGATCCCAGCAGACATCAGGTTAGTTGTCAAAGTGTTCTGTTTGGCACTCCTGGCACCATAACCACTACACAGAGCTGTAGTGGTTATTGTGCCTGGATTATTTCTTTAAATAATTTACAAGTGCCCCTCCCGCGATCAGACTCTGGATCCACCCCTGCCTAAACCAACACCATAACGAATCCTGTCAGAATGATTGCGTGATTTCTTCAATGTACACCATTCAGATCACTCTGTAAGCATTCTGCACAATGTGATAGCAGAATGAGAATGAGAGACTATATTTCCATTTTGCTGCTAAATCATGTTATGGCAGCCTGTCACAATCTTATTTAAAATGCTCACTGCTTGATCACACAGATCACTGCACCAACCAATCTACAATGACATACCTCTCAACATAGGAGAGACAGTCCTAGTGTCCCTCTTGTCTAGGAGCTCCATATTGTTGGTGTGCCTGAGTGGATAACAGATTTCCACAGCGATAATAACTCACATTGTGTATTGAAACTGATAATTGTGTTTAATGTTTAAAAGTGAAATCAGTCTGTATAAACATTGTTCTTGTTCTAATTTACATTTTAGTTGCAAAAATTATTATTAGTAAGTCACCTAAATATCTCAGAATAGCTTTGCCCTTGGCCACACCCCTAAAATAAAAATTGCCCTCTTTGTCCATTTGAATTGCAAGGCAACGTAAGGTATGAAATGAGGTTTCAGACAATAGTGAGTATCTTTAGATACCTAATCCTGCAGTTCGATTTTTCAACAGAGGACTTCCTGATGATGTCATTGATGACTTAACCTGACTATGGCCTAACACGGAAGTTTGTTTATGGTAATTCTCATGGGAATTGGTCACTGTAGGAGTCACTAATATTGGCCCCAAAGGACAACAAAGGTGATCCCCAGGTAATGAGTGATACTTCAGTCTCCATGGTGCCATCAGGGTAAGAATCCTGTATGATGAATTATTCTGTTAGAGACCTGGGCCTAGAAGACCACGATGGAATAATCCTATCAAGGGGATGGAAAGAAGTTAAATGTATCTCAAGATTTTCTAAAAAGTCATCAGGAACTTATAACAGCTGTAATAGAAAGAAAATTAAACTCGTGACAATTACAGTAAAAACCCAACCCTGAACTGGAATTTCTGTTGTTGGACCAATGATGGACTACAATAAAAATTGTTTCCAAACAAAACAAAAAAAAGTGCTCTGTGCAGCCTGCTCACTACCTGTCACAGAACATGTACAGGGAATATTGGCAGGTATGTATTACAGTGAAATTTCAAGGGACACTACAGGCACCCAGACCACTTCACCTCAACAAAGTCGTCTAGGTGCCATATCCCCGTGCCCTTTTAAAACTGCATGTTCTACAGAATGGCAATGTTTTCATTGCACGGTTTAAATGCCTCTAATGGCTGTCTCTCAGACATCCACTAGAAGCGTTTCTGATGAAAATAGCAGAGTAAAACGGATATTTCAATCAGATGGACTCATGGAGATCATGTGAATGGCACAGAGCTGCATTTTCCAGCGCATGCATACTAGCCTCCAAATGCTTCCTGTGGAAGATCATTGATCTCAGCCAAGGAGGCCGCAGATGACAGGTTGATGGCAGGGATTAGACCACCACTGCAAGGGAGAAATCATAAGGTGGGTCCAGTTAGAGAGGAGGCAGGGAGTAAGCAGCCAAAGCATTCCTAATAGGTTTACTACTTCAATTTGGGGGTGCTGGAGCACTCCTGGCATCATAGTGAGATGTAGTGGTTATGGTACTTGAAATGTTCCTTTAATTATTGCACAATAATAAGGCTATTGCATGCTACATTGCACTTTTCCTCATTGACTCACAGTTCCTCCCAATATAGAAATCACTCAGGTCACATTACCTGAAAAACCACCTGAAATGAAAGAAAAACATTGAAGTTGTTAGTTAGAAAGACTTAGCGTTATACACTAAATTGTAGTTAATGGAAATCTAGATGGAGACATTTCTGCAAAAATAGCTGATCTGGAAGAATTATTCAACTCGGCTATAGTCAAAGCTCAGCTATTTTAAAGCCTGAATTTTGCAGTTGGAATTTCAGTCCCATATAATTTGGAGTTTCGTGAATAATGGTTAGTGTTAGTAAAGTATAGTGAAGGGGTGTGATGGACTGTTTGCTCTGCTTGTCCACTGGGCCCCTGTTCTCTCTTCTGCTTCACCCCTGCTGAACCATTCAGCTGTTGTCGAGCAACATTTCCTAGTAATGGGGCAAACTGTTTAGCAACGGTTTGCCACGTACCTTTGCCATATTTTTACCCTAGTATGGCTGCTGACCAGCATTTGGCTTCTGTAGATATCAGCCTCAGTCGATTGTTAATTGGCAAAGAACGGCATTTGAGCACTCTCAGTCAATAAATTAACTTGTATGCAAAGAAATATGCACAGAATTGACATTAGCCAGTCCAAAACTGGTTAATGACACAGCTGGAGTTGGACATACATATTTATATGAATGAGAGAGACAGGATTTCTAGCACTTGTGCGATGGCTGCTCGAACTTCCCAAACCAGAGTCTTTTCCTTCTGGCATTTAAATGTATACAGACTTAGAGAACCATGACCACTTTAAAATACTGAAGTAGGTAAGGTGTTTGGATTAACCATTTATTGCCTAAGAAGATATGAAGCCTTATATGAAATATGTTTGGCAAAACAGATGTGACTTAGAGACCCTCAAAAATAATCATCTAGATACATTCCTGAAGAACCTCCCTGGAAAGATAAGGGAGGGAGGACATGACTGATAACAGGGATGGATCTAAGGGGATACTATGTTTCAATCTAGGGACATAATAATGTCAGGGGTCCGCGGGCGGCTAGTAGGGGAGGCTGCTCGCAACTCGCAGCACTCACCCTCAGTCCATCGCCGCCCGCGGTCTCCCCTCCTCCTACCTGTTGGCGAGCGGCGTCTCCTCTCCGCCGCTCGCCGCTCGCATCCGTCACGCCTCCCAGCGGCAGCATGTATAACGCTGCACGCTGGAAGGTCGTTGATTTATGCAAACGCCGGTGTCACGTGAGTGACCCGGCGTTAAAGCAACAGTACCACAATCACAGTGGGAGGCTTAGATATCTCCCACGTGTGATTGTTAATTCTGATTGGAAGTTATCCAATCAGAATTTAACCTAGGTTATTTATACTCACCTTTCCTGTTCCTCCCTGCCCTGTTGTGGTCTTTGCTGTATAGTATCGATGCTGAACTTGTGATTTCTGGTTACGTACTCTCTGGCTTGTTAAACTGACTTTGTGACTTTCTCCTACCCTTTGACCTCGGCTTGTTTATCGTTATCCTGTTTTCTGGTTCCCCTGACTCGGCTTGTCTCCTGACTATTCTGTGTGTGCTTAGCCCGGCCACTCTAAGGTCCGGTACGGCACCTTTTCTGTGTGTGTGTGTGTCTGTTAGCGTGTTGGGTTCCCGGAATCGTGACATTACAACAGGGCCATTATGGAACCTGCTGACATTCCACAGCTCCTAGTTAATCAGGAGGCTAGAATGGATGGTTTAGACCATCGTATGGATCAGTTTGCCCAGGCTTTACAAACCATACTGGCTCGTACTGCCCACTTGCAACCTGCCGTTCAAGAAGTTGTTGCTGCTGGGCCAGAACCCAGTCCTGATCCGGTAACCGCTCCTGCTCACGTGGTTCACATGACGCCACCTCAGCGCTATAGCGGTGATCCAGCATCGTGCCGTGGTTTCCTCAACCAAATTGATATTCTGATCAGAGCCAAAATTGCTTTTCTGATCAACCATTTGTCAGGAAAAGCTCTAGCATGGGCCAACCCCATGTGGGAGAACACGTCCCCAATGTCCTTTGCAGACTTTCTAACAGCTTTCAAACGTACGTTTGATCAGCCCGGCCAGGTTGCTTCTGCTGGCAAAGCTCTGCTTAGGATCCGACAGGGCAGTAGATCAGTAGCGGATTATACCATTGAATTCCGCACTCTGGCAGCTGAAGTGGTTTGGAATAACGACTCTCTCGTAACAGCTTTTCAGGAGGGTTTGGCCGCTTACATATTAGACGAAATAGCATCCAGGGAATTGCCTATTCTTCTGGATGATCTAATAGATTATATAATTCTAATTGACAACCGTATAAGAGAGAGGCGTAGTCAAAGAAGAATGAATACACAGGGGTTACCTGCTTTACCCAGTACTGCACTACTAGCGTTACCTCCCCCTACTCAACCACCTCCCGAACCCATGCAATTAGGTGCTGTAGGCTTATCTGAAGCTGAAAGAACATACCGCAGAAGGGAGGGCTTGTGCCTTTATTGTGGTAAGAGGGGGCATCTCGGAAGTAACTGTCCTAGTTTGCAGGGAAACTACAGCACCTAAGGCCTAGAGAGGGGTCGGCCTCGGGTGTTATGGTTTTTTCCCCTCATGTGTCCATCTCCAGACCATTCATTACGGTTACTCTTTTGGTCAATCAAACCACGATTACAACTAAAGCCTTGATCAATTCAGGTGCTGCAGATAACTTTATCGATGAGAACTTTGCTAAAACCGCAGCCTTGAATCTGATCCAAAAGGCCACACCCTTGGCCGTTGAGGCCATAGATGGTAGACCACTTGAGAAACCCCTGGTGACCCATGAGACCCAAGAAATGGTTATGGCCGTGGGTGCCTTACACAAAGAAAGGATAACCTTCCAAATAATTGACTCCCCTACAGCTTCCATCATACTGGGCTTCCCCTGGTTAGTTAAGCATAACCCGGTACTTGATTGGGGTTGTTTGGATATACTCTCCTGGGGGGAATCCTGTCAACAAGACTGTATGGTCCGTTTACGTCCCGTTTGTTTACTCAATGTGCCTACAGCTAAACCACTTTCTGTTTCTGTCCCCCCTGTCTATGCAGACCTCGCATTGGTCTTTGAAAAAAGGGAAGCTGATAGACTACCCCCACATCGGGATTATGATTGTGCCATAAACTTGTTACCTGGAACGATGCCTCCTAGGGGCAAGGTCTACCCGCTTTCTGAGAAAGAAAACCAGGCCATGGAGGAGTACATACAGGAATCCTTACGTAAAGGTTTTATCAGAAGGTCCTCCTCTCCGGCTGGTGCTGGTTTCTTTTTTGTTGCCAAGAAAGAGGGCGATTTAAGGCCATGTATAGACTATAGAGGCCTGAATAATATAACAGTTAAAAATGCTTATCCTATCCCTCTCATTACTGAGTTGTTTGACCGTGTCAAAGGTTCTAGATTTTTTACCAAACTAGACCTCAGGGGGGCTTATAACTTGGTTCGTATAAAAGAAAACGATGAATGGAAGACAGCGTTCAATACACGCAGTGGGCATTACGAGTATCTAGTTATGCCTTTCGGACTGTGTAATGCTCCTGCTGTCTTTCAGGACCTCATAAATGATGTCCTTAGAGATTTACTACATGTCTGTGCCGTGGTCTATCTCGATGATATACTTGTGTTTTCTCCTGATCTGGAGTCTCATCATGCCCATGTGAGGAAGGTACTTAAGAGATTGCTACAAAATGGTCTTTGTAAATTGTAAATTGGAGAAATGTTTATTCGACCAAAAATCAGTACAATTCCTAGGGTACATCATTTCTGAACAGGGGTTCAGCATGGGTCCTTCAAAATTAGAAGCCATGTTGTCTTGGCCTCTTCCTCAAGGCCTTAAAGCAATACAGCGATTTATAGGCTTTGCCAATTATTATCGCAGGTTTATTAAAAACTTTTCATCAGTCATTTCTCCTATCACTAAACTGACTAAAAAGGGTTTGCACCCCAGGGTTTGGACTCCTGAAGCCATTGAAGCCTATGAGACTCTCAAAAAGGCATTTGCCACTGCCCCTGTGCTACACCACCCCGATCCTTCCCTTCCCTTTGTAATGGAAGTAGACGCTTCAGAATCAGGTGTGGGAGCTGTATTATCACAAAGACTATCCTATAACGAACCCCTCCATCCCTGTTGTTACTTTTCTAAAAAATTATCTGATTCCGAGAAAAATTAAGACGTCGGGAACAGGGAACTATTAGCTATTGTGATGGCTTTTAAAGAGTGGAGATACTTATTAGAAGGAGCCAGACACGAAATCCTGGTTATAACTGATCATAAGAATCTCTCCTATATAGCTGATGCTAAAAGATTGTCCTCTCGTCAAGCCAGATGGTCCTTATTTCTTTCACGCTTTCAGTTCATTATCACATATAGGCCTGGGTACCGTAATGTCAAGGCTGATGCTATCTCCCGACAATACGAACCTTTGGAGTCTATTGCCCCCGCTCCTGAACCCATTGTACCCACGTCTAAGATAATAGCCGCTATCCGTTTGGTTATTTCGTCCCTTTTCCTGGATGGTATCAAGGCATACCAAACCCAAGCACCCTCTGAGACACCTGTTGATAGATTATACGTGAAAGAAAGAGATAGAAAGAAATTGTTAGTTTTATTTCACACCGCCAAAACGGCTGGTCACCCAGGGGTTACCAAAACATACAAGGGTCTCCTTCAACAATTCTGGTGGCCTTCACTTAAGCAAGACGTAGTGGATTATGTGCAGGCTTGTCGTGTTTGTGCACAGTGTAAGTCCCCTACTGTTAAACCCCCGGGTCTCCTGATGCCTTTGTCCGTACCCAAGAAACCATGGACCCACCTATCCATGGACTTTATTGTTGATCTTCCTTCATCCTATGGAATGACAGTAATTTTGACTGTGACTGATAGGTTCTCTAAGATGGCACACTTTATTCCACTCAAAAAACTACCGGCTGAGGCTCATGGAACAAAAGGTTGGAGAACTGTCTGTTAGGCAACTGCCCAACAGCTGACAGAGTTTTGTATATTGTTAAATGGTTATTGTGACGGACCGCCTGGCACCCCGACCGGGAACCTCCGTAAATCGCTGCTCCCTAGTACTAACGAGTACCATAAGCACTGCGCGTGAATACCATAACTACTGCAAATCCCACAAACCGCCGCCGCTTGGTTAGGATCTCGCCGTCTCCTACCCACCTTGGACCTATGACCAGGATCCAGCTTCCAGTGGGTAGGCCTCTCTTAGTCCCGAGAACGTAGCAGGAACAGCTCTTACAAGAGCTTAGTAATTATACTCAAGGGAGTATAGTTATTATAGCAATCCCCAGAGTGTAGTTCTCCAATCCCCCAAACATGAGCCAAGACTTCATGAAGGTGCAAGATGATCTCATAATTTAATGGTACAGGTTGGATTTTTATACAACTTTTCAGGCCAGAGGAACACCCACTGGACCTGATGGGGCAAAGGACACAAATTATACAGACCAAAAGAAACAATGTAACAATGCCTGACACTCCCACATACAGCAAATAATCCCTCCCCTCTGCCTGTGATACAATTAAGGTAGATTATGTATTAACGTAATTATCCCCAAGCATAAAAAACACATATTTTACAAAGTCTCATAAGTAATCCAAAGTACAACATAACCCCATAAATCTAACATCCCCTGATCTGGGTGAACAACATATCCAAAAATTCCTGGATTTTTGACCCACAGTGCACATGGTCCCATGCCCAAAACAGTTCCAGAGAATTAGGGCTAATGGTCGGTCTCTCTGTCTGGAGTACAAAGTACATAGTTCAGATGAACAGAGCCTTTTAAAGTGCATTGGGCAAGGTATATTGCGGGGCCCATAGTCCTGAGGCAATAGGCTGGCCATCAGGCCACTCCAAGAACCCTTGACGAGGTTCAGTTTGTCACAGGGCCATAATCACAGGGTAGGAGGCTGGTGTAACGGCTACCCAGGTAGTGAGAGGGTATCAGCCGTTGGAGACGTCCTTTTCCCTGGCAAGCTGCTGCATAAAAGTAAAGCTGGTATAATCCCATTCACGATATCCAGAGGGAGAGTCAGGTTCAGCTGTAAAAAGAGCAGAGTAATATTCCCAAATAATCCCCTTCCAAGAACGAGACGAGGCTACGTTTTGAAGGGTCAAGAAGAACAGAGGTGCTGGCACACCCAGCCTGGTTTTTATTACAATTGTTCACATACACGACACACCCAGGGGGGGGGCATAAAATAACCAATCAAATAACAGCACAACCCACACATCCCCTCCCCTCAGATAAACAGTTAACATAATTATTACAGACAGTAAAAATACAGTTTTTACACATACACTGTAACTTTAAAATCATACATTCAATCTCCATAAAAATTACACATTTAGACTCAGCATACATCAAACATAAACACTTCCAAAAATCACACAAATCCCTCCAGCGGATCAAAAGTTAAGTGGAAGTCCTTTATGACCGACCGCAAGCACAATTTCCTGCCCAAAACAGTTCCATAGATTTGGGCTGTGCGGTCGGTCAATTTCATGCAGAAAAACGACTAAGTCCCATCTTCGAAGTTCAGTATGGAAGAAGGTAAGGGTCAGCGATGTTCGTGTATTTGCGCATCCGATTTTAGTTCCACAGAATCTTTAGCATACACTGCTGACTGCGTTCGAATGAACAAAGATGGCCGCCGCCCCGTGTTCGACTGTTGAATGGCGGCCACCCAGCAGTCGGCAATTAAACTGCAGTAACCTCACAGCCTGGGAGGTAAATTGCCTGCACAGTTTAACTTCTGGGTGGTCTGCCTGTGTGGTACTTGGTTCAGTAAGCCCTATTTACTGAACAAGAGCCAGGAACAAGTTATTTTACAGGTCTGGGGACATAGTCTTAAAGGAGCATTGTTCACCAAAGTTACAAGATGTCCCCTGACGGTTCTTAAAGGGCCATACACACCAAATAAAAGTCCATACGTTTTCAGGGGCACAATCTTCCAGGGGCCATAGTCATGAGGAAGGAGGCTGGCAAACAGGCTGCTCCACAATCCAGGGAAGCAGGGCAATTTATAATTTAAAGGGCCAGTTACAAATAGCAATTTGTAACAGCTGGCAAACAGGCCCCTCCAAAAACCAGTGACATATGTTCCCTCTCAACGGGAGACTAACCAGGTACCTGACCTCCTGTCGGTCGGTACCTGAGTTAGTTGAGCAACCAACCCACAACCAAGTACTTGACCTTTAGCTCTCGGGTGTCCAGCTTTGTCCTGTCTGTCCCATGCTGCAGAGTGGGCGTCTGGTTCTCCTGGTCTCTCGGTTGCAGTTGGGGACAAGGGGAGGGCAGAGGCCAACTGCATTCTGCCCTGTTGCCAGCGCTTCTGCTTAGGTGGCCTGCGGGTATTCAGGCCCGGAACAAAGGGGAAGAGGAGGGCAGAGGCCAGCTGCTCTCTGCCCAGATGCCAGCTCTTCCTCTGGGTGGACTGGTACATAGTCCTGCCCTGTAACAAGGGGGGCAGGTAGGGCAGAGGCCAGCATCACTCTGCCCTGATGCCAGCTCTTCTGCTTGGATGGGGTCAGTGAATACTACCCCCAGGACCTGGCTGAGGCTCCACTGTGGAGAGGAGGGATTGCCTACCTCCTACTCCTGGCATTTCTGCTGGGTTGGTTGGGGATCTGGACTGGCCATCCAGCATCTTTGTAGGTCTGGTGCAGAGACCGCGGTCCGATCTGCACCATTGGGGTCAGGAGGGCTGTCCCTCTGTAGTTGGGGCGATGGACCAGCTGTCACCCCTGTCTCCACTCCCTGTGTTGCACACTGCCACTGGGGAGTGAGACCGACCGTCTCCACTCCCTGTAACTCACCCTGCCACTGGGGAGAGAGACTGATAGGCTCATCTCCCTGTAATGCACACTGCCGCTGGGGAGTGAGACCGACCGTCTCCACTCCCAATAACTTGCCCTGCCGCTGGGGGGGAGAGACCGGTTGTCTCCTCTCCCTGTAAGGTAAGCTGCCGCTGGGGGATCGAACCAGCTGTCTCGACTCCCGGTAACGTGGCCTGGTGCTGGGTAGTGGGACCGACTGTCTCCACCCCCAGGGCTGCTTGCTGCTGCTGGGATGAGGGACCGACAATCTCCTCTCCTGGTGATACTGTCTGCCGCTGGGGAGAGAGACCGGTTGTCTCCCCATGTCTCCCAGCCAGTGTCTTAGTATATCGGTGTCCCCATGTCTCCCAGTGCACTCACTGTGATAGATTTAAGCAGGTTTATTGGACACCGCAACGTTTCGACCTGTACCCAGGTCCAGGGCCGGCCTTAGGCCTTTTGGTCCCCTGTGCGAAAAATCTTCACAGCGCTCCCCCTTCCCCCCCTCCCCCACTCTTTCCTCCCCCCTCCTTCCCCCTTCCCACACACCTGTCACACACACACACAGGCAATCAGCCATGAACACACGCAGGCAGTCACACACAGGCAGCCACACACAAACACACACAGACATAGAATGTGACGGCAGATAAGTACCATTCGGACCATCTAATCTGCCCAGACAGTCACACATAGGCAGTATCACACACACACACACACACACACAGGCAGACAGCCACACACACAGGCAGGCACACACAGACAGCCACACACAAACACACAGGCAGACAGCCAAACACACAGAGGCAGACAGCCACACACACACACAGTCACACACACACACACAGACAGTGACACACACACACTGGAAGACAGCCACACACAGGCAGACAGCCACAGACGCACACAGGCAGACAGCCACACACACACACACACAGGCAGACAGCCACACACACAGGCAGACAGTCACACACACACAAACACACACGGGCAGACAGGCAAACACACAGGCAGGCACACACAGACAGCCACACACAGTCACACACACACAGACAGTCAAACACACAGACAGTGACACACACACTGGCAGACAGCCACACACACACACACAGACAGACAGCCACAGACAGACAGTCACACACACACACAGGCAGGCAGTCACATACGCACACAGGCAGACAGTCACACACACAGGAAGACAGCCACACACTCAAAGACAGTCACACACACACAGGCAAAGACATAGACACACACACAGGCAGACAGTCACACACACACAGGCAGACATTCACACACACACACACACACTCAGGCAGACAAACACACACACACAGGCAAACAAACACACAGGCAGACAAACACACAGACACACACAGTCACACACACACACACACACACACACACACACACACAGACAGTCACACACAGACAGTCACACACACACAGTCACACACACACAGGCAGACAGCCACACACACAGTCACACAGACAGTCATACAGACAGACACACACACACACACACACACACAGGCAGACAAGCACACACACACACACACACACACACAAGCAGACAATCACACTTAGTTACCTCTGTTCGTTATGGAGGCAGACAGGCAGTGCAGATCCTGGATTCTGGTTGTTGGGGGAAGCAGGGACTCCTTCCTGCTTCCCCTGCAGCAGTTAGATGGCATTTTAGCTCTGCCCCCGCCGCACGGTAAGCCCCAACCCTGCCGCAATTTTTTTTTTATCCCAGCGGCCATGTGTGAGTTGTGCGCCCGCAGGGCGCCCCCCGCTCCATGGCGTCCTGTGTGGCCGCACAGCTCGGACACCCCTAAGGCCAGGCCCTGCCCAGGTCTTTATCAAGTTCAAGTCTTCAGTGTCCCCTATGTATCACAGTGTCCCCTATGTATCACAGTGTCTCAGTGACCCATGTCTCCCAGTGTCTGTAGTGTCTCAGTGTCCTAAGTGTCTCAGGGTCCCCTAGTCTTACATGGTCCCCTATTCTCCCAGTGTCCACATGTCTCACAGTGCCCCCAAGTGTCTCAGTTTCCCTTAGTATAAAAGAAAAAAATCTCAGGCACTCACTGTGATAGATTGAACCCCTTAAGGACCAAACTTCTGGAATAAAAAGGAATCATGACATGTCACACATGTCATGTGTCCTTAAGGGGTTAAGCAGGTTTATTGGACACTGCAATGATTTGACCTGTACCAAGGTCTTTATCAAGTCTCCAGTGTCGCCTATAAATTACAGTGTCCCCTTTGTATTACAGTGTCTCAGTGTCCCATGTCACCCAGTGTCCACATGTATCTATGTCTCCCAGTGTCCCCAAGTGTCTCAGTGTCCCAAGGTCTCCCAGTGGTCCCTAGTATCTCAGTGTCCCCATGTCTCCCAATGTCTCTCAATATCCCCTAGTGTCCTAGTGAAACAACGGAAAAGGATGCAGGGAAGAAGCACCTTCAGAATCTCCTCAAATCCGTGTGTGATGTGTATTATTTTGCTAAATTTATAAAAAGTAGTACTCTATTGTGAACACAACAGATACACAACAGATAGATGCTGTGTTTAGTAAACATCTCCCTAATGTAGTACTCTTAAATATGACAATCCCACATACGGCAATACCAAATAAGGATACCAAATTAGTGAGTGAGATTCAGTAATTTAATTTGTTCAAATATTGAATCAATTTTGTCTAAACGAAACCGGCCAATGGATGATATTTGGTTTGGATGAATAAAGTTCCATTTATTGCACAAGTCTAGCATCCACTTTGTCCCATTTGCCTTGATTTGCATTAGGTAGTACTCTGATATACACCCTTCACTAAAAGGTGGAAAAAGATGTTGAAATAATGCATGCAAAAATAATATAAAAAATTAAAGGTGTAAGATGCTGCAGTAAAAACTACATAGAAAACGAAGTTGAAAAAAAATAATATTTCACTTATGTACAGTTGGTTGAAATCCACTATGGCTCTTTAAAATAGTAGTATGTATACATATACAGTAATATTGAAAAACAAACAGAACAAACGCAAAAAACTAAACAAAACACCAGTGCTGTAGAAGAGCACCAAAAAAACTAACGTTTCGGGTGGACAAACCTCTCTCAATGTGCAATGCCCTTGAATAATATAAGTACACTTATCCACATATATATTGCAAGAGACCATCCTCCCCAAGTGAACGCCAAACAAAGCTGGCCCAGAAAGTCTCAAAAAGAGGGTTGGAACATACAAGCGTGCCAGTAATTAAATGTATTTATTCTCCGATCGCACCGATTGCGATGAGTGATGACATCATTGCAAATCATGTGATTGCTGTATTGCCATGGCAACGGTAGCCAGGAAATGGAGTAGTAAACAATTAACAGCGCCTCAAGGAAGCTTGAAAAGCAGCTGGAACATCAGCAAGACAATGTAAAACAAGAAAAATATCGAGAAGCACATAGTATTCTTAAGCCAAAGGGCACTAAAGTCTTATTAAATCATTAAATCCCTGGGAATAAAATTGTATTAAATGACAGGTGGCTTTATATTTGCATTCTTTCTTTACTGCACCTCCAATGGCAGCAAAAAAATACATAGCAATAGATTAACCAATCAGAACAGAGAACATAAGTACAAATAGACAAAAGGTCAGGTACTCAGTGACACTTGCTCTTTCTTTGCTGCTCACGTCTCTAGATCAGGTCAGAGTATTGTTCTCCTTATCCTTGACATTATTATAACCTCTGGATTGTTCAATTATTGCTAATTATAGGTTATTTGACTTATTGGTCTCTTATGTTTATTTGTTTTCCTACTCATATTTCTAACTTGAATTCCTGAGGGATCCTCTAAAACAGTGTTCTGCAACCTTTTAACACCCAACCAAAATAGAAGAAATATTTTGTGGACAGACGTCAGCCAGAAATAGAAACCAATGATATGTGTGAGGGATGCAGGGTGTGTGTGTGTGAGGGGTAACTTATTGATAAATACACATAAACCCTTGCACCCCTATATTCACATGCGAAGGAATGGTCAAAAGACTGTGGGAAGGACTGTGACAGACCACTCAAAAGAGGTGTGTCAACAGCCGGTTTTTAACCCAATCAGGGAAAAGGGGTGTGACCGGGAGATACCATCAACTAGCCTGGAATTCTATTCGGCTTGAGCGTACACCTCGAGTCAGTAACACTTTAACTAGATCGCATTTCGGCCCTGGCCCACAGATCGCAACGCTATTTGACTGGCCTATGCTGGATGCTGAGAGGCATCTAAGGACACAACGTGCTCAAGGGCGAGCTCCCCATATTTTGCAAAAGCGATGTGGTTAACTAATGACCGAGGAGACCCACCCAGGACATTGGAGCTCTGTGCCGGATCGATGAACTTGGACCCTCTGTGTAATTCGAGTTAGCCAGCTCCGATCTAGGCACTTTTTGGAAACAGTGGGCGCTCCAAAAAGACCTTTCAGTAGATATAGGGCATGGCACGGTGTATATATGTTTTATGTATATTTTTTTATGTTTATATGATTTTATGCTGACACTGTACTCTGAGGGCATATTGTGGGTGTGATTTGGGGCGTGTTTACTGTACACTGAATTTGTATATAAGTGGGCCATCTGGCCAGAATAAAACAGTTCTTCTTCACCCTTCACTAAGTCTCGACTAGTGTTTGGGTGGCATTGCGGTTACTCTTCTGCAGGAGGCTCTAATCACTGGCAGGCGGCTATAATCACTCTGGATCACAACTGGAAGGGGCGACGTAGGCGGCAGTAACCCATCTCCGAGAGGGTATAACATCACAAGGACATGCCCAAACCCAAGTGGAGGGAAATCTTCACGATGTTCAGGGGAATATCACATTGTAAACCTTGAGCTCCATAGGAAGATCATCCTGCACTGGCACATGGTCCCGGTTAGACTGGCGCGCATGGTTGCCATGGTGCTCGCCACTCTGCTGGAGATGTGGGGAACAGAGGGGGTCTATTATCCACATATGGTGGAGGTGCCAATGCCTATTGGGAATGTGGGAAGAGGTCCAATCTCTCATAACCAAAGTTACAGGGGCTACGATACCCTTAAAACCTACAACCATGTTACTACTTCTTATGCTGGATCATATCGCATGGGAACATAAAGTGGTAGCAACACACATCCTATAAGCTGATTTATTCCTTATAGTATTAAAATGGCAAAAATCTATCCTACCTTTGGAAGGGGAAATCACAAAAGTGGTTTCCAGAAATAAACAACATGAAACTGCTTATATGGTCCCACAGGTCCAAAAAGAGAAAACTATTTCAGACTGGCAAACATGGATAGACTATAAGACTCAGTTTAATGCTAATATAGATGAAAAATGGAAGGGAGGCTGAGAGGCAGATCTGAGGGGGGGAAGATCGCAAAGAGGAGTCGCACCGAGGAAAAATATAGGCTCTTATGATGCAAAGTAAACTCTTATTTCCTGTTTCCTTTTTAGTTTCTTTGTTTCTTTTGTAAAAAAAAAAAAAAAAAATAGGCTTACCAAGTGCACCTATCCGATAAAATATTGTATTCTATGCCTCAAATATGTCAACAAGTTCTCTGTGACAGGAAACAGACGGTTGTAGTCAATGGAGTATATTCGAAAGCATGGTTTTTACTTGGTTGCGTACCTTGGTTATTTTGCCACTAAAAAAAAGGGAGCACTCCTTTTGCACTTTTATCTCTGGCCTTTTGGTTTCCCCTATAGCCATCTTGCTCTGGTGTAGTTTATCAGACCTCCTGCACATAAGCCATCTTCTGGTGTCAAGAGTAGCATAGGTTGCAGACATGCAGAACTTTTCCTCCAGTTTATCTTGACAAATTATAGTTCTGGCAAGCTCCAAATGCCTAATATTGGTTTCTAATTGTGCTCATTTTAGTTCCCTGTGCCACTTGGAATTGTGATGGAAGGCACAAGGCTCAAGCTACAGATGACCGGATGTCCAGTCTGTTTTTACTTTCATGTTATGCTTTGAACTTTTAGTTTTGTCCCGCATCATAATCACTGCCGGCGGGACTGAACATAGCCGCTAGTGGTGCGGAGGCATGGGAACCAGCTGCGAGCGGTGGAGTGGCACAGAGAGGTCGCCGCAAGCAGGGGTCAGAAGCCGCCGCTCGCGGCGAGAAGCTAGCTGAGGGTACCGCGATTTGTTAATGCAAAAGAGCGTCCATCTTGTGGTATGAAGAGTAGCCTAAGCGATTCACAGACACGTGGCTTGAGAACTTGAGAACTGTTTCACGTGGCTTGAGTGGGGATACTTATCTCCAACTTATTGGCAATTTATTTCTGGGTGAGCCCCAGGCACGTATTAGTATTAGTGTTGCTGCTCAACTGTTCTATATTATAGGGGAGCCCATATTAAAACTTTACATTATTTTTTTTATCCCACTACATCGTACCGTATATTCTATTAACCCCTTAAGGACACATGACATGTGTGACATGTCATGATTCCCTTTTATTCCAGAAGTTTGGTCCTTAAGGGGTTAAACTGCCTATCTGCCACACACCTGCTATACCTGCTCCCTCTGTAACTTATTATTGATAGTCATTTCACGCTTTATTATTTAATGACAAACATGGAACATTTTATGCCCACTGAAAATGATTTACAGACCATCATCAATGCAGCTGTGGCAGCACACAACCCACTCCAGATCAAGATAACAACCATTCTGATTGCTCTCCAGAGCCCGTTAGATCCTCCAAGTAGCATGGGAATTTTTCAAGTTCTAAGGCCTGCTAAAGTAAAGGTAAAGTTCCAGCTACAAAATCAAAAGTAACCTCCAGCCCTGAGGTTCAAGAGATCTCGAAATTGCCATTAGATGAGGAGGACCTATATGATCCACCTAAATTATCAGTGGTGGATAAGTGGCAAGCAGAGGGCCATGACTAAGTATGATGATAATACCATTCCCACCAACATCAGGCTTTTACCGTAAACACACTCCCATGGATATGGCCCATCCAGATGAGTCCCCATACTTTAAGAGCGTTTTCCTCTCTGTTAACAAGGAGACTCTTCATTTCTGCAAAAATGGACTACACTGTCAACAGACTCCTGAATCCTCTAGACCATGCAGGGTTACTCCATCAATTTCCACACACCCCCATGACAGGCAGCGCCACTACCTCCACTGTATACCAACAGACAGCAAAGTTGTCTTATTCCCACGGGGCTTCTGAACCTGCTCCAGAAAGGCGCTATTCTTAGGGCTCATTTTGTCTTTCATCAACTCTTTTCTGGTCAATGAAAAGACAGGATAATTCCAGCCAATCATCAACTTGAGGGTGCCTTTGTCACATACCACTACTTAAAGATGGAGGTCATCCATCTTCTACGGAATCTCCTGTAACACAGGAATTGGTACAAGTGTCTAGATCTTAAAGATTCTTACTTATCTGTGCAAGTTCACCAGACAAGCCAGCATTTTTTCAGGTTCCTATAGGATAGGGGCACATGGCAATTAACATGCCTCCATTTCGTTCTAATCTCAGACCCATGGTGTTTCACAAAACTACTGAAACCCATGATGGCTTATCTTTTCTCCTGAGAAATCTGCTGCATTGTATACCTCGATGGCATGCTGCTGTTCGGCACAGAGGAGACTTACCTCCACCAACAGACTCATTATGCTATTCGACTCCATGAAGATTTAGGTTTCAAAGTGGGAATTTGCCACTCCAGATTTGCCACTCTGTCTACAAACTTGTAGTCAGTCATATGGAGGCTCCAAGCAAAGGTGAGCATGTTAAGCACCACAGTGGCGGATCCAGAGCCTGATCTCGGGAGGGGCACTTGTAGATTATTTAAAAAAAATAATCCTAGCACAATAACCACTACAGCTCAGTGTAGTAGTTATGGTGCCAGTAGTGCCAGGATCCCACCCCGGAGTAAGTAGTCATACCGTTTAAGAACAGTTTGACAACTTACCTGGGGTCTGCTGGGATATAGGGCATAGGAGAAGTGGTGTGTGTTAGGGGTGAAGTGTGTGTGAAAGGTGCAGTGTGTGTGTGAGTGGTGAAGTGAGTGTGAGTGCGTAAGGGTGGCAGTGTGTGTGTTAGGGGGCAGTGTGTGTATGGGGGCACTGTATGTCTGTGTGGGGCAGTGTGTGTATGGGGGGGCACTGTATGTCTGTGTGGGGCAGTGTGTGTATGGGGGGCACTGTGTGTATGGGGGGGTCGTGTGTGTGTGTTTGGGGCAATGTGTGTATGGGGGGGCAGCAGGGTGTGTAGGGCACTGTGTGTGTGTATAGGTGTGCAGTGTGTGCGGGGCAGTATGTGTATGGGGCAGTGTTTGTGGGGCAGTGTGTATGGGGACAGTGTTTGTGGGACAGTGTTGTATGGGGACAGTGTTTGTGGGGCAGTGTGTGTATGGAGGCAGTGTTTGTGGGGGCAGTGTGTGTATGGGGTCAGTGTGTGTAGTGTTTGTATGTGGGGCAGTGTTTGTGGGTCAGTGTGTGTATGGGGTCAGTGTGTGTAAGGGGGAAGTGTGTGTATGGGGCAGTGTTTGTGGGGCAGTGTGTGTGTGGGGCAGTGTGTGTATGGGGACAGTGTGTATATGGGGACAGTGTGTGTATGGGGACAGTGTGTATATGGGGACAGTGTGTATATGGGGACAGTGTGTATATGGGGGCAGTGTGTGTATGGGGGCAGTGTTTGTGTGTATGGGGGCAGTGTTTGTGTGTATGGGGGCAGTGTTTGTGTGTATGGGGGCAGTGTTTGTGTGTATGGGGGCAGTGTGTGTATGTATGGGGGCAGTGTGTGTGGGGTCAGTGTGTGTATGGGGTCAGTGTGTGTATGGGGTCAGTGTGTGTATGGGGTCAGTGTGTGTATGGGGTCAGTGTGTGTATGGGGTCAATGTGTGTAGTGTGTGTATGGGGTCAGTGTGTGTAGTGTGTATGGGGACAGTGTGTATATGGGGACAGTGTGTATATAGGGACAGTGTGTGTATGGGGACAGTGTGTGTATGGGGACAGTGTGTGTATGGGGACAGTGTGTGTATGGGGACAGTGTGTGTATGGGGGCAGTGTTTGTGTGTATGGGGCAGTGTTTGTGTGTATGGGGGCAGTGTTTGTGTGTATGGGGGCAGTGTTTGTGTGTATGGGGGCAGTGTTTGTGTGTATGGGGTCAGTGTGTGTATGTATGGGGTCAGTGTGTGTAGTGTGTGTATGGGGTCAGTGTGTGTATGGGGTCAGTGTGTGTATGGGGTCAGTGTGTGTGGTGTGTGTATGGGGTCAGTGTGTGTATGGGGTCAGTGTGTGTATGGGGTCAGTGTGTGTATGGGGTCAGTGTGTGTAGTGTGTGTATGGGGTCAGTGTGTGTATGGGGTCAGTGTGTGTAGTGTGTGTATGGGGTCAGTGTTTATATGGGGACAGTGTGTGTATGGGGACAGTGTGTATATGGGGACAGTGTGTATATGGGGACAGTGTGTGTATGGGGACAGTGTGTGTAGTGTGTGTATGGGGACAGTGTGTGTAGTGTGTGTATGGAGACAGTGTGTGTATTGTGTGTATGGGGACAGTGTGTGTAGTGTGTGTATGGGGTCAGTGTGTGTATGGGGTCAGTGTGTGTATGGGGTCAGTGTGTGTATGGGGTCAGTGTGTGTAGTGTGTGTATGGGGTCAGTGTGTGTATGGGGTCAGTGTGTGTATGGGGGCAGTGTATGTTGGGCAGTGTGTATGGGGGCAGTGTATGTGGGGCAGTGTGTATGGGGTCAGTGTGTGTATGGGGGCAGTGTATGTTGGGCAGTGTGTATGGGGGCAGTGTGTATGGGGGAGGGGAGGAGGGAAGGGAGGCTTTTTAATAAAAAAATAAAAAAAAAATGTATTTAATAAAATATATTATGTCCCCCCTCCCTTCTTACCTTTATTGAGGAGGAGGGGGGACATTTCTGGATCCCTGGTGGTCCCAGTGGGGAATCCCTGGTGGTCCAGTGGTTCCAGTGAACTCTAGCCCGCGCTCCAGGGCTAGAGTTCACTCTCGCGAGATTTGGAGCGTTGCCGTGGTAACCGCGGCAACGCTCCAAATCTCGCGAGAGGAGGACCCGGAGGAGCTGCTGGTAACAGCTCCCGGGTCCTCTCTCCCTCCCCTGCCGGTCGGCTGTCAGTAATGTGCCTGCGGACCGGGGAGGGAGATCACTGATCTCCCTCCCGGTCTGCAGGCACAATGCAGGGCTGGCACTTGGGCAATGTCAGCCCTGCACTAGCCGGCAGGGGAGAATCTCGGGGGGGGCAATTGCCCCGTTGCCCCCCCCCTGGATCCGCCAATGAAGCACCACCATTCTATGACTATTTTGTCTAATTGCAATATCACACTAGATAGAATTCCATTGTTTTCTGTTTATTCTATGCACCTTATTGGGGTTTTTTTGCTCAACCGCCAGAACAGGTTTTGCTGCCGCCAAATAAGACTTTCACATTCAGAGCCACATCGTAAAAAAAAGTTGTTTAAATTGTGAGAATATTAGTTAAAGATGTAATTTTGCACTTGCAAATGTACCATTTGTATTTTTTCTTCTCTTATATGTGTCAATGAATACCAGCTTCCCCGTCGCTATATTTAAAGTAAGCATTCATGCAACACTATTTCTTAAGTGCTGCACTTGCATTTCACTGCTTGAACCTAAACACTGTAGTGTTTTGTTAAGTTATGTTGTACCCAAAAAGGTGATTTGATTGCCAAGTCACAAAAACAAAGCACTATTTCTTCATTAAAGCCTTAATCCAGTTGGGTTATCCACTAAATTATCTTTTGGAGAACTGACAGTAAATTTATTTTAAGTTTTAAGCTTGAACTGAAAATCTGAAAAAAATGTTCAGTCTTTACATTTTCCATCTTGGCCTTAAATTTTTGTTATTCCTCTTACTTAATGATTAGGGATGTACCGAACTGTTCGCCGGCGAATAGTTCCTGGCGAACATAGCGTGTTCGCGTTCGCCACGGCAGGCGAACACATGCGCGGTTCGATCCGCCCCCTATTTGTCATCATTGAGCAAACTTTGACCCTGTGCCTCACGGTCAGCAGACACATTCCAGCAAATTAGCAGCAGACCCTCCCTCCCAGACCCTCCCACCTCCCTCCCAGCATCCATTTTAGATTCATTCTGAAGCTGCATGCTTAGTGAGAGGAGGGAAAGTGTAGCTGCTGTTCATTAGATAGGGAAATTGATAGCTAGGCTAGGGTATTCAGTGTTCACTACAGTCCTGAAGGACTCATCTGATCTCTGCTGTAAGAACAGCACCCCAAAAAGCCCTTTTTAGGGCTAGAACATCAGTCTGCTTTTTTTCCCTGTGTAATCTAATTGCAGTTGCCTGCCTGCCAGCTTCTGTGTCAGGCTCACAGTGGATACTGTGCCCACTTGCCCAGTGCCACCACTCATATCTGGTGTCACAATAGCTTAAGCTTGACATTTAAAAATAAAAAAAATATTTTTCACTGTAATAGATTAAATAGCAGTTAGTTGTCTGCCAGCTTCTGTGTCAGGCTCACAGTGGATACTGTGCCCACTTGCCCAGTGCCACCACTCATATCTGGTGTCACAATAGCTTAAGCTTGACATTTAAAAACAATTTTTTTTCCACTGTAATAGATTGAATAGCAGTTAGTTGTCTGCCAGCTTCTGTGTCAGGCTCACAGTGGATACTGTGCCCACTTGCCCAGTGCCACCACTCATATCTGGTGTCACAATAGTTGAAGCTTGACATTTAAAAACAAAACATTTTTTTCACTGTAATAGATTGAATAGCAGTTAGTTGTCTGCAAGCGTCTGGGTGTCAGGCCTTCAGCGTGTACTCTGCCAACCTCTGCCAGTGTACTTTGCCACTCATATCTGGTGTCTCTATAGCGTGCCTTTACAAAGAAAAAAAGTTTTTCACTGTAAACTAATAGCAGTTAGTTGTCTGCAAGCGTCTGGATGTCAGGCCTTCAGCGTGTGCTCTGCCAACCTCTGCAAGTGTACTTTGCCACTCATATCTGGTGTCTCTATAGCGTGCCTTTACAAAGAAAAAACGTTTTTCACTGTAAGCTAATAGCAGTTAGTTGTCTGCAAGCGTCTGGGTGTCAGGCCTTCAGCGTGTGCTATGCCAACCTCTGCAAGTGTACTTTGCCACTCATATCTGGTGTCTCTATAGCGTGCCTTTAAAAAGAAAAAAACGTTTTTCACTGTAAGCTAATAGCAGTTAGTTGTCTGCAAGCGTCTGGGTGTCAGGCATTCAGCGTGTGCTCTGCCAACCTCTTCAAGTGTACTTTGGCACTCATATCTGGTGTCTCTATAGCGTGCCTTTACAAAGAAAAAACGTTTTTCACTGTAAGCTAATAGCAGTCAGTGTCCTTAAAGCGGGTGTCAGGTCTTCAGCGTGTGCTCTGCCAACCTCTGCAAGTGTACTTTGCCACTCATATCGGGTGTCTCTATAGCGTGTCTTTACAAAGAAAAAAGTTTTTCACTGTAAGCTAATAGCAGTTAGTTGTCTGCAAGCGTCTGGGTGTCAGGCCTTCAGCGTGTGCTCTGCCAACCTCTGCAAGTGTACTTTGCCACTCATATCTGGTGTCTCTATAGTGTGCCTTTACAAAGAAAAAACTTTTCTCACTGTTATAGATTGAATAGTAGTTAGTTGTCTTCAAGCGGGTGTGTCAGGCCTACAGCGTGTACTCTGCCAACCTCTGCCACTGCACAGTGCCATTCATATCTGGTCTCACAGTAGCTTGCACGCATAGTACCACTAATCCCCAAAAAAAATGACAGGCAGAGGCAGGCCACCCCGCAGGGGAGAATCGTGGTCGTGGTGCTGTGATTCCCTTTGGCCCTAGAATAATGCCCAGTTTTCAGAGGCCACGTACCCTGAACTTGAAAAGTTCTGAGGACATAGTTGACTGGCTAACACAGGACACCCAATCTTCTACAGCTTCCGCTCGGAACCTTGACGCACCATCCTCCTCCAGCTTAGCTTCGGGCACCTCTCAAGATACCACTCACCCGCCTGCCGCCACCACCAAAACTAGCACCACAGCCACTTCACTTGGTATGTCAGAGGAGTTATTCACACATCCGTTTGAAGAAATGAGTGATGCGCAACCATTATTGCCAGAGGATGTAGATAACAGGGATATGTCTCAGGCAGGCAGGCAGCATTACACACATGGACGTACGGTGTGATGATGATGATGTTGTACCTGCTGTTGCTTCCTTTGCTGAGTTGTCAGATACAAGTGAAGCGGTTGATGATGACGATGCGTCCATGGATGTCACGTGGGTGCCCGCTCGGCAAGAAGAAGAACAGGACGAAAGTTCAGATGGGGAGACAGAGAGGAGGAGGAGGAGACGAGTTGGAAGCAGGGGGAGGTCGTCGCACAGTCAGACAGCATGCATCGGCACCCGGGGTCAGCCCGACAGCACGCCAATCAACGCATGCTGTGTACACCACCAGAATGCCGTCGTTGCAGAGCTTAGCAGTGTGGCATTTTTTTTGTGTGTCTGCCTCTGACAACAGCGATGCCATTTGCAACCTGTGCCAAAAGAAACTGAGTCATGGGAAGTCCAACACCCACCTAGGTACAACTGCTTTGCGTAGGCACATGATCGCACATCACAAACACCTATGGGATCAACACATGAGTACAAGCAGCACGCAAACTCAAAGCCGCCATCCTCTTCTTGGTCCAGCATCTTCAGCCACGTCAACCACTGCTGTCCTCCTTGCCCCCTCTCAACCATCCGCCACTCCGTCTCCCGCCTTGAGCAGTTCCCGCTCATCTGCCCTCAGTCAGGTGTCTGTCAAGGACATGTTTGAGCGTAAGAAGCCAATGTCAGAAAGTCACCCCCTTGCCCAGCGTCTGACAGCTGGCTTGTCTGAACTATTAGCCCGCTAGCTTTTACCATACAAGCTGGTGGAGTCTGAGGCGTTCAAAAAATTTGTAGCTATTGGGACACCGCAGAGGAAGGTACCCGGACGAAATTTATTTACAAAAGGCAATCCCCAACCTGTACTCGATTGTGCAAAAGGAAGTAATGGCATGTCTGGCACACAGTGTTGGGGCAAGGGTCCATCTGACCACTGATACCTGGTCTGCAAAGCATGGTCAGGGCAGGTATATCACCTACACTGCGCATTGGGTAAACCTGCTGACGGCTGCCAAGCATGGAATGCGTGGCTCTGCAGAGGAGTTGGTGACACCGCCATGACTTGCAGGCAGGCCTGCTGCCACCTCCTCTACTCCTCCTACTCCATCCTCTTCCATAACCTCCTCGGCTGAGTCCTCTTCTGCTGCTGCGTCTTGCTCCACATCAACGGCACGCCCCTAGCTCCCCAGGTACTGTTCCACATCCCGGATACGGCAGTGTCACGCCGTCTTGGGGTTGACTTGCCTGAAAGCAGAGAGTCAAACTGGACCAGCACTCCTGTCCGCCCTGAACGCACAGGTGGATCAGTGGCTGACTCCGCACCAACTGGAGATCGGCAAAGTGGTTTGTGACAACGGAAGAAATTTGTTGGCGGCATTGCAGTTGAGCAAGTTGACACATGTGCCGTGCATGGCACATGTGTGTAATCTGATCGTACAACCCTTTGTGCATAAGTACCCAGGCTTACAGGATGTCCTTAAGCAGGCCACGAAGGTGTGTGGCCATTTCAGGCGTTCCTACATGGCCATGGCGCACTTTTCCGATATCCAGCGGCGAAACAACATGCCAGTGAGGCACTTGATATGCGACAGCCCGACACGTTGGAATTCAACACTCCTAATGTTCGACCGCCTGCTCCAACAAGAAAAAAACGTTAACGAGTATCTGTATGACCGGGGTGCTAGGACAGCCTCTGCGGAGCTGGGAATTTTTTGGCCTTGTTACTGGACGCTCATGCGCAATGCCTGTAGGCTCATGCGTCCTTTTGAGGAGGTGCCAAACCTAGTCACCGAAGGCACCATCAGCGACATCATACCATTTGTTTTCTTCCTGGAGCATGCCCTGCGAAGAGTGCTGGATAAGGCCGTAGATGAGCGTGAAGAGGAAGAGTTGCGGTCACCATCACCACCAGAAACAGCCCTATCAGCATCGCTTGCTGGACCTGCGGTAACGCTGGAAGAGGATTGTGAGGAAGAGGAGTCAGAGGAGGAATGTGGCTTTGAGGAGGAGGAGGAAGACCAACCACAACAGGCATCCCAGGGTGCTCGTTGTCACCTATCTGGTACCCGTGGTGTTGTACGTGGCTGGGAGGAAGAACATACCTTCATTGACATCACTGAGGAGGAGGAACGGGAAATGAGTAGCTCGGCATCCAACTTTGTGCAAATGGGGTCTTTCATGCTGTCGTGCCTGTTGAGGGACCCTCGTATAAAAAGGCTGAAGGAGAACGACCTGTACTGGGTGTCCACGCTACTAGACCCCCGGTATAAGCAGAAAGTGGCGGAAATGTTACCGAATTACAACAAGTCGGAAAGGATGCAGCATTTGCAAAATAAATTAAAAGGTATGCTTTACACAGCGTATAAGGGTGATGTCACAGCACAACGGGAATCTAACAGGGGAAGAGGTGGAAGTCATCCTCCTCCTCCCATGACCACGCCGGCAAGGACAGGACGCTTTAAAGACGTGTTGTTGATGGAGGACATGCGGAGCTTTTTAAGTCCTACGCATCGCCACAGCCCTTCGGGATCCACCCTCAGAGAACGACTCGACCGACAGGTAGCAGACTACCTCGCCTTAACTGTAGATATCGACACTCTGAGGAGCGATGAACCCCTTGACTACTGGGTGTGCAGGCTTGACCTGTGGCCTGAGCTATCCCAATTTGCGATAGAACTTCTGGCCTGCCCCACTTCAAGTGTCCTGTCAGAAAGGACCTTCAGTGCAGCAGGAGGTATTGTCACTGAGAAGAGAAGTCGCCTAGGTCAAAAAAGTCTAGATTACCTCACCTTTATTAAGATGAATGAGGGATGGATCCCGAAGGGACTGACACTGGGCGATACATTCGACTAAAAAAGGCCTGATGAGATGAGCTGCCTTGGGCTAAAAATGGTCCACAGGCTGCTGTATTTTAGCTCTGAATGCCGGTTGACTTGCGTGACTTATCCGCCACCAACTAGGGTTCAAGCCGCAATGTTTTAGGGCACTTTCTGCCTGGGAAACAAACATCAATTTTTATGGCCGCTGCTACAGCAGCGGCTGCAACAATGCCTAATTTTTCAGGCATGTGTACATGCCTAATTTTTCGGCCCTCTGGTGCTGCACTGTGGCTTCAAAAACCAAACCCAAAAAAAGGCTCATAGTGACCCTATGTAGGGGGAACAGTCCCTATTCTGCTCTGTGTCATTGTGTATCAGGGATCATTAGGATAGGTGTCAATCCATATCTGCCAAGTGACCCTATGTAGGAGGAACAGTCCCTATTCTGCTCTGTGTCAGTGTGTATCAGGGATCCTTAGGATAGGTGTCAATCCATATCTGCCAAGTGACCCGTCCCTATTCTGCTCTGTGTCAGTGTGTATCAGGGATCCTTAGGATAGGTGTCAATCCATTTCTGCCAAGTGACCCTATGTAGGGGGAACAGTCTCTTTTCTGCTCTGTGTCAGTGTGTATCAGGGATCCTTAGGATAGGTGTCAATCCATATCTGCCAAGTGACCCTATGTAGGAGGAACAGTCCCTATTCTGCTCTGTGTCAGTATGTATCAGGGATCCTTAGGATAGGTGTCAATCCATGTCTGCCAAGTGACCCTATGTAGGAGGAACAGTCCCTATTCTGCTCTGTGTTAGTGTGTATCAGGGATCCTTAGGATAGGTGTCAATCCATATCTGCCAAGTGACCCTATGTAGGGGGAACAGTCCCTATTCTGCTATGTGTCAGTGTGTATCAGGGGCTCTGAGGACAGGTGTCAATCCGTATCTGCCAAGTGACCCAATGTAGGGGGAACAGTCCCTATTCTGCTCTGTGTCAGTGTGTATCAGGGGCTCTGAGGACAGGTGTCAATCCATATCTGCCAAGTGACCCTATGTAGGGGGAACAATCTCTATTCTGCTCTGTGTCATTGTGTATCAGGGATCATTAGGATAGGTGTCAATCCATATCTGCCAAGTGACCCTATGTAGGAGGAACAGTCCCTATTCTGCTCTGTGTCAGTGTGTATCAGGGATCCTTAGGATAGGTGTCAATCCATATCTGCCAAGTGACCCGTCCCTATTCTGCTCTGTGTCAGTGTGTATCAGGGATCCTTAGGATAGGTGTCAATCCATTTCTGCCAAGTGACCCTATGTAGGGGGAACAGTCTCTTTTCTGCTCTGTGTCAGTGTGTATCAGGGATCCTTAGGATAGGTGTCAATCCATATCTGCCAAGTGACCCTATGTAGGAGGAACAGTCCCTATTCTGCTCTGTGTCAGTATGTATCAGGGATCCTTAGGATAGGTGTCAATCCATGTCTGCCAAGTGACCCTATGTAGGAGGAACAGTCCCTATTCTGCTCTGTGTTAGTGTGTATCAGGGATCCTTAGGATAGGTGTCAATCCATATCTGCCAAGTGACCCTATGTAGGGGGAACAGTCCCTATTCTGCTATGTGTCAGTGTGTATCAGGGGCTCTGAGGACAGGTGTCAATCCGTATCTGCCAAGTGACCCAATGTAGGGGGAACAGTCCCTATTCTGCTCTGTGTCAGTGTGTATCAGGGGCTCTGAGGACAGGTGTCAATCCATATCTGCCAAGTGACCCTATTTAGGGGGAACAGTCTCTATTCTGCTCTGTGTCAGTGTGTATCATGGTCTCTGAGGACAGGTGTCAATCCATATCTGCCAAGTGACCCTATGTAGGGGGAACAGTCTCTATTCTGCTCTGTGTCAGTGTGTATCATGGTCTCTGAGGACAGGTGTCAATCCATATCTGCCAAGTGACCCTATGTAGGGGTAACAGTCTCTATTCTGCTCTGTGTCAGTGTGTATCATGGTCTCTGAGGACAGGTGTCAATCCATACCTGCCAAGTGACCCTATGTAGGGGGAACAGTCTCTATTCTGCTCTGTGTCAGTGTGTATCAGGGGCTTTGAGGACAGGTGTCAATCCATATCTGCCAAGTGACCCTATGTAGGGGTAACAGTCTCTATTCTGCTCTGTGGCAGTGTGTATCATGGTCTCTGAGGACAGGTGTCAATCCATACCTGCCAAGTGACCCTATGTAGGGGGAACAGCCTCTATTCTGCTCTGTGTCAGTGTGTATCAGGGGCTTTGAGTACAGGTGTCAATCCATATCTGCCAAGGGACCCTATGTAGGGGGAACAGTTTCTATTCTGCTCTGTGTCAGTGTGTATCATGGTCTCTGAGGACAGGTGTCAATCCATACCTGCAAAGTGACCCTATGTAGGGGGAACAGTCTCTATTCTGCTCTGTGTCAGTGTGTATCAGGGATCCTTAGGATAGGTGTCAATCTATATCTGCCAAGTGACCCTATGTAGGAGTAACAGTCTCTATTCTGCTCTGTGTCAGTGTGTATCAGGGATCCTTAGGATAGGTGTCAATCCATATCTGCCAAGTGACCCTATGTAGGGGGAATAGTCCCTATTCTGCTCTGTGTCAGTGTCCATATTCTGCTCTCTGAGGACAGGTGTCAATCCATATCTGCCAAGTGACCCTATGTAGGGGGGATAGTCCCTATTCTGCGCTGTGTCAGTGTGTATCAGGGTCTCTGAGGACAAGTGTCAATCCATATGTCAAGGTGTCAATATGTCATATGTCAGGTGTCAATCCATATCCATTGTGATTTAGGAATGTTAGGTGATTTCTGCCCATCAACTGTGTAATTTTCCATGGGAGTTTTGCCATGGATCCCCCTCCAGCATGCCACAGTCCAGGTGTTAGTCCCCTTGAAACAACGTTTCCATCACTTTTGCGGCCAGAAAGAGTCCCTGTGGGTTTTAAAATTCGCCTGCCCATTGAAGTCAATGGCGGTTCGCCCGGTTCGCCGGTTCGCGAACGTTTGCGGAAGTTCCCGTTCGCCGTTCGCGAACCGAAAAATTTGTGTTCGCGACATCACTATTAATGATATAGTGAATTATTATTATTATTATTGCCATTTATATAGCGGCAACAGATTCTGTAGCGCTTTACAATATTATGAGAGGGGGTATTTAACTATAAATAGGACAATTACAAGAAAACTTACAGGAACGATAGGTTGAAGAGGGCCCTGCTCAAACGAGCTTACAGTCTATAGCAGTGATGGCGAACCTATGGCACGCGTGCCACAGGTGGCACGCCGGGCCCTTTCTGTGGGCACGCGGCCATAGGTTTGCCATCGCTGCAGAGTAGGCACCTGCCTGCCCGAAATGGCAGGCGCCTACTCTGCTTCCGGTTCGGGAGGCAGGGGGAGGCAGGGGAGGGATCTGTGAAGCAGCTCCCCTGTCCTCCTGCGAGCAAGATATGTGGAGCGTTGCCGCGCGTTACCATGGCAACGCTCCACACAGCATCGCGCGGGAGGACAGGGGAGCTGCTTCAAAGATCCCTCCCCTGCCTCCCCCTGCCTCCCGAACCGGAAGCAGTACTTGCCACCACCAGACCACCAGGGATGACTGTGTCCCCCCCCCCTCCTTCATTAAAGGTAAGAAGGGGGGGGGGGAGAAGATAATAATTGAATGTACTTTTTTTTTTTAAACGTTTACCCCCCCACACCCCATCCCCCCACACACAGCACCCCTACCCCCCAGCAGAACCCCTACCCCACACACACAGCACCCCTACCCCCCAGCAGTACCCCTACCCCCCACACACACAACACCCCTACCCCCCAGCAGTACTCCTACCCCCCACACACAGCATCCCTACCCCCAGCAGTACTCCTACCCCCCACACACACAGCACCCCTACCCCCCAGCAGTACTCCTACCCCCCACACACAGCACCCCTACCCCCCAGCAATACTCCTACCCCCCCCACACACAGCACCCCTACCCCCCAGCAGTACTCCTACCCCCCCACACACAGCACCCCTACCCCCAACAGCACCCCTGCCCCCCCAGCAGTACTCCTACCCCACACACACAGCACCCCTACCCCCCAGCAGTACCCCTACCCCACACACACAGCACCCCTACCCCCCAGCAGTACCCCTACCCCACACACACAGCACCCCTACCCCACACACACAGCACCCCTACCCCCCAGCAGTACTCCTACCCCCCCCCACACACAGCACCCCTACCCCCCCAGCAGTACCCCTAGCCCACACACACACAGCACCCCTACCCCCCCACACACAGCACCCCTACCCCCCAGCAGTACTCCTACCCCCCACACACAGCACCCCTACCCCCCAGCAGTACCCCTACCCCCCCCACACACACAGCACCCCTGCCCCCCAGCAGTATCCCTACCCCCCACACACAGCACCCCTACCCCCCAGCAGTACCCCTACCCCACACACACACAGCACCCCTACCCCCCAGCAGTACCCCTACCCCACACACACACAGCACCCCTACCCACCAGCAGTACTCCTACCCCCCCCACACACAGCACCCCTACCCCCCAGCAGTACCCCTACCCCCCATACACACAGCACCCCTGCCCCCCAGCAGTATCCCTACCCCCCACACACAGCACCCCTACCCCCCAGCAGTACCCCTACCCCACACACACACAGCACCCCTACCCCCCAGCAGTACCCCTACCCCCCACACACACAGCACCCCTACCCCCAGCAGTACTCCTACCCCCCCACACACAGCACCCCTACCCCCAGCAGTACTCCTACCCCCACACACACAGCACCCCTACCCCCCAGCAGTACTCATACCCCCACACACACAGCACCCCTACCCCCCAGCAGTACTCCTACCCCCCCACACACAGCACCCCTACCCCCCAGCAGTACCCCTACCCCCTTACACACACAGCACCCCTGCCCCCCAGCAGTACCCCTACCCCCCCACACACAGCACCCCTACCCCCCAGCAGTACCCCTACCCCCACACACACAGCACCCCTGCCCCCCAGCAGTACCCCTACCCCCCCCCACACACAGCACCCCTACCCCCCAGCAGTACCCCTACCCCCCACACACAGTACCCCTACCCCCCCACACACAGTACCCCTACCCCCCCCCCCACAGTACCCCTACCCCCCCACAGTACCCCTACCCCCCCACACAAAGCTCCCCTCCCCCACACCCAGCTCCCCTCCCCCACTTCCAGCACCCCTCCCCTCTCCCACACCCGGCACCCCTCCCCTCCCCTCTACATACAGCACCTCTACCCCCACACACAGCACCCCTACCCCCCCACACACAGCACCCTTACCCCCGCCCAGCACCCCTACCTCCCGACACAGCACAGCACCCCCACACAGCACCCCTCTCACGCACAGCACCCCTCTCACGCACAGCACCCCTCACACACACACACACACAGCACCCCACACCCACCACCCCACACACACAACACCCCTCACACTCACACACAGCACCCCTCACACACACACAGCACCCCTCACACACACACACAGCACCCCTCACACACACCCCTCAATGCAGTGTGTGTGCGTGTATTCAGCAGTCTGCGTGTACGCAGCAGTCTGCGTGTCTGCGTGTACGCAGCAGTCTGTCTGTCTGTGTACTCAGCAGACTGTCTGTCTGTGTACTCAGCAGACTGTCTGTCTGTGTACTCAGCAGACTGTCTGTCTGTGTACTCAGCAGACTGTCTGTCTGTGTACTCAGCAGACTGTCTGTCTGTGTACTCAGCAGACTGTCTGTCTGTGTACTCAGCAGACTGTCTGTCTGTGTACTCAGCAGACTGTCTGTCTGTGTACTCAGCAGACTGTCTGTCTGTGTACTCAGCAGACTGTCTGTCTGTGTACTCAGCAGACTGTCTGTCTGTGTACTCAGCAGACTGTGTCTGTGTACTCAGCAGACTGTCTGTCTGTGTACTCAGCAGACTGTCTGTCGGTGTACTCAGCAGACTGTCTGTCGGTGTACTCAGCAGACTGTCTGTCTGTGTACTCAGCAGACTGTCTGTTGGTGTACTCAGCAGACTGTCTGTCGGTGTACTCAGCAGGCTGTCTGTCTGTGTACTCAGAAGACTGTCTGTATGTGTATTCATCAGTTTCTATATTCAGCAGTCTTGTGTGTGTGTGTGTGTGTGTGTGTATTCAGCAGACTGTGTGTGTATTCAGCAGTATGTGTGTATGTATTCAGCAGTCTGTGTATGTATTCAGCAGTCTGTGTGTGTATGTATTGCATTTGTTGGAGATACTAATAAATATAAGCTTAATTGTATCTATTTATATAATTATTTAAAATTTGTATCATTGAACTCTCTGTTGTTGTGTTCTTTTAAAACAAAAGTTGTTAATTAGTTCGGACAACAGTCCGAGTTGTTTTTTCTAAACTTAAACCTCAATATTCAGGTTTAATTGCCGTGTTGGCACTTTAAGGAAAAAAAATTGGCATGTATTGCGGTTTGGGCACTCGGGCTCAAAAAGGTTCGCCATCACTGGTCTATAGGATAGACCGATTAGTTTATTGAAGAAATAGAAAAGCCATTTGCTAAATGTTAAGATAATGCAATAAGCAGAAAGGAAGTATGGGAACAACAACAAAAATATCACATTATTTCCTAATGCTGGGATTTTACCCATAAAACATACCTGTATATATTTTTAGGCAGACTGAACCATCATGCATTTATTTATTTAGGGAGACAACCCGTAACACAAATATATTTTAGGGAGGCTTAATCACTTACAAAATTGTGCAATACGTTCAAAGGAAGTAAGGGAATAATAAATGGAATAATAAATTCACATTATTTCCTGATACTGGGATTTCACCTGTGACAGATAGAAAGGGAGGAACAAAAGGAATGAGTTATAGATGTGAGTTAAGAGCTGTGGGTGTCTCCTTACAAACAGAGTAATGAACAGAAAGTCATAGGTGCTGTAATACACAGAGACGAAAGAAGTATAGGAAAACAAGAACACAATGGGAAATTGGATTGTTAACCACTGGGTCTCTGCTGTGGTACTGGTAAGGAATTAATATATCTCTGTATTTAGAGGCAAATATTAATGTTCAGAGTTCTTTAACTCACAGCTATTGTATGTTTGTTGCATGTAAACACGGTTTAATTGCTTCTCTAAACGCTTTCTCTATGTTGTCTGATAAGGGCTTATAACCACGGTAGGGAGCCAAGATGCGTTTCCAAAGTAAAGAGGTGTGAATGTATACATTCCAATTTATATTTTCAGATCTCACAAATACATATTTGTACAATATATATAAGTAAATATAATACTAAAAAGTTCTGGTGAGTGACTGTCCATCGTTAATGTACACGTGAGTGACTTTTGCAAAAATGCTACCATACTACCTGTTCGCAAATTAACATAGGGTGTGCTACACAAGACATGAGCACAATTATTATTATTTTTTTTTTTTTTTGTGTTGATAAAAAGCATGCATTTGTACCCAAGTTTCTGTTCATCTTTTCTTATTAACAATGTGTGTCCTGGCTTTGCCTTGTCTTTTCTTATTCTTTTTTAAGTGTTGCATGTATAAAGTACAAACCAGCAAAAAGAGCAGTAAATGAAGCCATAGACTTACAGAAACTGCACAGAGTTGTCCATTTATGTTAAAATTGGTGATAATCAATATATGGATAATTGAAAATAGATATGGCAACTTTCCCCCCATTATACATAGAATCAGTGAGCTTATGCTTGCAAAATTCAACTGAAACCTTTTGTCGTTCTGTACAGCCACGCATTGTTTGTGAACTGGAACTGCCTAAACCTAAATTCCTTTAACAGAATGGTGATCTGTGCAAGTTCTTTTTTAAAGTGGTAGGTGATAGGTGATAGATAATGGGTGAAGGAGGTAGAACATGTATTAGATCTCTAGGAATATTCAGAAGTAACAAATTTCATGTCTACATGTTGGTGACCAGGTAGGTATGTTTATAAAAACACACAAAATTAAGCCCTGCACTCAAAACCCCACCACTCCTGGGTGGCAGCAATGACTATAGTATACACCATCCCCAATACATACAATAAAAAACAAAGAAAAAAGTTACTTGCGCACTGTCCCAAATCTGTATCCACATTTAAACAACTAAAGGGCTTTTTTTAGGATCACTCCAATGGCTATTTAAGTGTAAGCTCACATGCCACATCTACGCAAAACCTCCTAGGTGAGTCCCACACTAATAATTCACCTTGCTGTTTTCATCCAAAAGGCAAAATCTCTAATGAGAAAGAGAGAGGTATTTTTGTTAAACCCCTACACACTTATTATCTCTTAATAGTGAACACATGATGTGAGTGGCAGCATTGCAATAAGGCTTTGTAATACAAAGCCAAATACAAATGAAGCCCTGCGTTTAAACTCCTACTATTTCTGGGCAGCAGCAACGACCATCATACAGCCCCAATACATACAGTCAACACCAAAGAATAGAGTTACTTGCGCTCTATCCCAAAGCCCTAGGCACATTTAAATCACTGGAGGTTGTTATTATCACTCCAATGGCCAATAAAGTGTAAGTGCCACTTCAACGCAAAACCTTTTAGGTGAGTCCTACACTAATAATTCACCTTGCTGCTGAGACAGAGAGGGGTATTTTTGTTAAACCCCTACACACTTATTAACCCTTCATAGGGAACTCGTGGGGTGGGCGGCAAAAATGTAACATGGCTGTGTAATACAATTACAAATACAAACATACAAAACTAAGTCATGCGCTCAAAATCCCACTCCTCCAGGGCGGCAGGAGAGACTCTAGTACTTGACATGGCAAGTATAGTACTTGATATGGCAGGTTACATTTTAATGGTTACTGGAGTGATACTAAAAAACCTACAGTTATTTAAATGTGCATAGGGATTTTGGATAGTGTGCAAGTAACTAATTTCTTCGGTTTTGATTGTATGTATTGGGGCTATACTATGGTCATTGCTGCTGCCCAGGAGTAGTGGGAGTTTGAGCGAAGGACTTAATTTGTTTTTGCTTCTGTATTACACAGCCTTGTTACAATGCTGCCACTTACCCCATGTGTTCACTATTAAGGGATAATATGTGTGTAGGACCTACCTTCTTAGGTAGATATGTTTAGATTTATGCTCCGGTTCCAACACGGTGAATAGGGGAAGGTGAAGATTCTACAGGTAAATCATCTGTGATTTACATGAGTGTGAAGAGTGTGAGGTGTGAGAAAGATAAAAGAAGGGCATTAGAGAAGAACAAAATGAGGAAAGTATAGTACGAGTCGTGATTTCCCCAAGTCCCCGAGAGAGGAATATATAGAAAGGGAATTGGTGGAAGTGGAAATCAAAATGCCTCAAAATATGATTTTATCCATGTCTATAGGAAGAATTAAATGACATGGGCTTCTAGGGGAGGGCCTATATTTCACATGAGAGGCAGGGGTCCTAGCCTTTGTGGAAAATTTTAGGGGTGTCATTCAGTTGGGAAGTCAACCTATCCATATCTAAAGTTTCAAAAAGGTTTTCTCATCACTTGCGTGAGTAGTACTTGTATCTGGGACCAGAAGGTTTTCAATTTTGGGCATGTCCACCAATATTGAAAGAAGGTTTCTGTTTCCCCACACTTTTTCCAACAAAAGTCTGTTGGAATTTTTCCCATTCTGTGAAGTCTGCTGGGGGTAAGATATCATCTAAAGAGCATCTTGTATGCTTGTTCCTTATGTGTGATACAAATGGTCAATTTACCTATTTCCTCCCAAATCTCTGACCAGCTACTTTACTCATCAGGGGAACTTAAGTCCTGTTCCTGTGCTTCTATGTGTGGTAGTACAATTTGTGAGGGATGTGTTGTTAGCATGGTGTATACTGTTGAAATTGGACTGGTGCTATGAGGCCAAGTCGTTCAAAGGTAGTAGGTTGGACTGCACCTGCTTGTTTAACTATTGCGGTTGCGGCTAAGTCACATAATCGTATGAAGCAAAAGAAGTCTCATGTGGCAGGTTCCTTGTGATTGGGAAGGTCTGAGTATTCTATGATTTGAGATAGAGGTACATCAGCCTTCTAATGTCCCTATCTTCATAGTGAGCAAAATGAAGTGATAATAAACCAGGTGGAAACATTCTATTATTGGTGTGAGGGGGGAAGAGGAATGAAGAGAGCTCAAATTGTAATTTGAGTAAGTGAGTGATAGTTGTGGATGTGGTCGAAGGAAGGGGTTTATGCATATGTGGGACCCACATATATAAGGATGGATAGTTAGGATGCTCCAGATCCACCCAGTGTTTGCAAACCTGGTGGTGTATACCACTTTTTGATCTGAGAAAGCTGGGCCACGTTATAGTGTATGAAAGTGGGGAGTCCAAAACCCCCATGGGTCTTGCGAACATACTTGGCTGATCGGCATATTCAAGGTCTCCGAGCCTTCCAGATGAACTCATCAATAGCTGCTTGTAGGCCTTTAAAGTCTGCTCCTTTAATAGGGAACTGTTAAGACCTGCAGTGGTTATGGTACTGCAGTCTTCTATTCCTTTCCCAACAGCTGAGCCTAAGTGATTATAGCTACAGCAGGGAGTAGAGGAATAATAGAGATGAATACAGCTTCCAAGACGATTCTTCCCAGCAAATAGAATATCCCCCAAACATGAGCCTAGACTTCATGAAGGGTGTAACAGGAATGATCTTTATTGAAAACAGGCTGGCTTTTATGAGAAATCCTCCTGCAAGAGGACCTCCCACAGCAAACAAATACATTAAGCAATCATTACCCAGTATTTCACTAATACACGCCTTTCCTCTGCCTGGGAGATATTGAGATAAGTTAAGGAATAAATCAATTATCTCCAGGCAAAGGGCACACATTTTCCCCAAAAGTTAGAACACCCCTTTCCCCACAAGGTATCCCCACAAAATACATATCCCCTGATAGCCCCAATCTGGGGGACAAACATATCCAAATTTTGGTTCAGGGGTTCTTGAAAAGTGTGGAAGTCATGTTTTACCGACCACACACAAGGCTCCTGCCCAAAACAGTTCCACGAATTCAGCGTGTGCGGTCGGTCAATGAGGAAAAAGGTGAAAAGCGAGCAAAATACCGAATACATCCTCCTGGCTCATAGCAGCGATTGTTCCTCTTGTCTGCACGAACATAACTACCGAATGCCGCTCTTCTGGCTGTTTGGTAAGTGGGAGAAGCTGGTGTTCTGTAATTTCAGCGTGGGTCGTGAGGTCGAGTGTCCAATTTTAGTTCCAGACACTCGACGACCAAGTCCCGCTGACTCCCCTAGTGCGAACAAGATGGCCGCCGTTTTCTTTTCCACATGGCGTTCGGCTATACGAACAGCGGCCACCCAGGGAACACTTAATCGACAGTGCTTTTGAACTTAACAAGCCAGGAGGGTGGTCGGTGTTCGGTAGTTTCAAACTGCCGAACTAATAACCAATATTTATAAGGCAAATGGAGAAAACACACGAATACAGAAGAAAATGTCGAAAAAAAGTCAATTTTCTTCACAGGAACGTTTGAAAGGGGTAGAAGAATCTTGGTAGGAGTTCATTCATTAAGTCAATGCATATCTATGAGGAGATGCTGATTGACCAACGCTGCGTTTGGCCGCTCATGCGCATTAGCCTTCCAATGCTTTCCTATACAAAATCATTGGATTGGCTGAGATTGTCAATTCTGATAATCTCAGCCAAGTAATGGCGGACCTGCGCAACTCTGGAATAAAGGTAAGTTTATTACCTATTAAAGGTGGCTAAGGGGGGAATACACTTTTTTTTAACACTATAGGGTCAGCAATATGCGTTTGTATTCCTGACCCTATTGTGTTCCTTTAAGTATCTTTAACAAAATGTAGGCTTCAGTCACAGAAAAGTTACATTTGGTGAGTTGAGAATTGACTTTTTTCTTCAGTCAGTTCTCAAATCACTATGGCTCCTTCCGCACCCCCCTGCCCCCCAACAACAAACCTACTGTCACTAAATGTTTTTTCCTTGAATAGTGTAAAAATAAGCTTTAGGAGTATTTTATTCTTTGCTTTGATCAGATTTTCTGCTCCTTGTGTGATTGCATGTCATTTCCCCCCTATGCTTACTCCCTACTTCCTGTATTTCATCCAGATTGCCAACCAATGGCCATGCTCCAGTGACATGCCCAAAAAGTAATCAACCTAAGTTGCACTACAAATACAGCAATCAGACACTAGAACGTACATACTATATCACACACACACAAACATTTCCTCACCACATTAGGTAGGTGTCAGCTGACAGGGGCTGGAGGAGAGATTATTACTTGCATTACAAGTGAATGTGAATGTGGATGAGCGCTTCCTTCTCCTTACACTAGTGAAGACATGCCTCTATTTTCATTGGCTGAAAAAGGTACGTTTATTTCAGAGACTGGAAATCAGGAACATGTTGAAATGTGAGAGGGGGTGACTAAGAAGGCGGGGTTACACTGCTGAAAACAGCAAAATATTTTACAGCACTGCAAGAAATCTACACCGAATTGAAAGAAAATAAACTAACCACGGGTATTTGAGCTTATTAGCTTTAATTTAAGATACACTTGTTTGCTATAGAAGGTAATGTCAGGAAGCAGCGCCTGTAGTAGTGTTCTCAAGCTCAGTGAAATATAGGGGAGAGAGGAGAAGACACGAATATAGTGTAGTATGTTAAATTGCTTCATAATGATAAATGAAGAAAAAATTTCACTAACAATTTTTTGGAGCTTATATTCAGCTCCAGATATATGCGCCTGGATGGTATAATCCCCATCTAAGGATATGATGATGGTCCTGGGGTACTCTCAGAGGCTTCTTCGAAGTCAGGGTGTTCTGGTGTCAGTGCCAACAATCGGTATCCTCAGTGTATAGAAGGAGAAATAAAAACACAATATAGTGCTCTCTGTACAGTCTGGAATAAAACTAGAATAAAAAAGTGGAGGTATACTCACAAGCGGGGAGCAAAAGGAATATTGCTCAGTATAGGAAGCGTAGGTGGAATAATCCCCACCAAGGATATCACTTGCGAGTTCTCAGGTTCTTAATGATGAAATTGTGATGTTTAGAAGGATAGGCTGGGAGGCTCCAAAATAGCTAAAATTCGCTATCTTTATTGGAAATTAATAAAATAAAACAATATAGCAAAAAGACTGTATAAAACACTGCGTTTCACTTGTTAGCAAATCTTTTTCAAAGTGTTACAGCATACAAGGCCTATCCTGTTTAACCCCTTAAGGACACATGACATGTGTGATATGTGTGTCATGATTCCCTTTTATTCCAGAAGTTTGGCTCTTAAGGGGTTAAATAGCATTGCAATAACTGACATCATTCTAATTAGTGACATCATAAATCATGTGACCAGACATTCAGGTAAAATATGACAGTAAAAATGAAATAAAAACAACAGATTACATATGTACTTAGGATCTTCATAATATAACAATACAAGTTTAAAGAAGAGCATTTTTATTATAAGAAAAGAGAAGTTAAAAATAATGGGATGGCTTTAAGAGGGGGCACCAAGATGGCAACCGGGACATGTTCCTTGGGGACACCAAGATGGCCGCCGCCAGCTAAAAGTGAATAGTGCAATGAGGGCATTCATAGTTAAGGGATATAGCGGCCCGGGGATGATTAAAAGGGATAGGGGTGCAAAAGGGGAGCATCCCTAGTAAAAACAAGCATTTTTTTTTTTACTAGGGATTGCTCCCCTTTTGCCCCCTTATCCCTTTTAATCATCCCCAGGCTGCTACATCCCTTAACTACTAATGCCCTCATTGAAAACCTACTGTATTCTGCTGTATAAATCTTATGGTTATCAATCACAAATTATAGTCAATGTGTTTGATATATAATTGAAATGTTTGTTTTATTGATACATAAATTATACAAATATCTGTTGTGTATAATACTGTCAGGGTTATTCACGAAAGTGAGAATTTAAATAGAATTTTATCTTCAAGGACAAAGTAGCTGAACTGGAAGCTGGAAGCATAGATAATTTTCCACTTTGGCTATTTAGACCCTTAAATTTGAAATTCTCTTCAGATTCACTTTGAATACTCACTTAAGTTAATAAACGTGTGTAACATTACCTTCTTTTATTGAAAACCTTTCATTGCTACGTTTATAAAAAAAAAAAAACTACCAAATTAGCTGTGAAATCTACTTTCACTATTCTTAGCTGTTCTGTCAGTGTACTGCAAAGAGATTGAATAAAGATGGTAATATATAATATCTTGAGAAGCATGTGTGCCAAAAAAAAACATTCAATTTAAAAATGACTATTTTTTGTGTGTTTAGCTCTTGTAGTGATCTACTAATCAAATAACCGGTTATCAGTATATTTTTAACTGTAAACATTTATTCTCAAATTAGAATTATTTTATCATGTTGGATAAACACATGTTAAAAACACTAAAATAAATTTCAAACTGAATAAACTTGCAATCCAAATGCTACAATGTAGGTTAAAGGTGCCATGCTGTGACTGACCAAGGCTAAACTGAAGAATATTTTCCAAATCAGATTTTTTAGCCTCTGTTTTGAAATTCTGTTTTCATTTCCCAACAATTCTTTTTGACACATTATTTTGCAACTGATAGTTGCCTTGTGCACTTACATGCATTGACAATTTTACCTGTCGAATAAAATAACTAAAATCATGCAAAAAGCAACTGTTGGAATGACATTTCGGAATAAAGCCTACTCTTCTATTCACCATAACAATCAGTATTTCTAGAAAAAAGTCATATATGTATTTTTGAGCTGGTATGCGTTACTCTAATGCATGTACTGAATATTTAATGTACATATGTGTTTAGCACATCAAACTATCTGGGTAGTCTACATCTATCGTCATTCAATAATGCATAATTTTGTGAAGTAAATTAACTACTATCTTCTGAAGGAATGTGACTTTTATTATTATTTTAAACTTAAATGTTTGAATGTTTAAATATTTCACTCTTGCATTTGAAAGGATGCTATTCCATCCATGCTTAACCTCACGTTAGACAGGATTCTGGTAAAACAGCCAGAGCTACATTGCTAGCATACACCTGTTAGTAGCTCAAGTTAAGTAAATGGAGAGTCAGTGACGTGTATTATTTACTTGTATATGTCGATGAGGTTTAACCATTTTTAGTATTCTTCTACACTTTAGAGAATACTTATCATAGAAAGCACCACCTAAGGGAGAATGAACATGGATCTACCAGCTGATTTCATTAAAGGATCAATTAAAAAATCCTAACAATGTATGCTTAAAATATACAGCTTAGGGTCGGGGCCTGACCGCTAAGAGGAAAGGACGCACAAAGCAACAGCTCCTGAGCAAAAACGCAATTTAAACGGATTTTACCACAAAAGGCACCCTAATTGGGCTCTTAAACAGCTGATACCGGGCAGAGGACACCGAGACCTTCCTAAAGACACCTCAAAAGCGGAGATACTGCCCGGCGCCGACATGCGGCCTGCTCACGCGGGGCGGCGCGGGAGAGACGGCCGCTCTCCTGCTGCTTACCTATCCGGCACACACCCTGCTGAGCCCACGTTCCCCCCCCTACGGACCGGCGGGGGTCATCCCGGTCCAATCTCCACAGGACCACAGAACCCTGCAAGCACACGAGACCGCACTCACCACACACCCAGAAACCAAGATGGCGGCTGCCGACCGGGCTCCTGGGCCTCCACTCACCCAACCTATTCCGGCGCAACTGATAAGCGAGCTCTCCCACGAGGACCGCATAGCAGCGGCCTTTGACCTCTTTTGGACCAGACTGGCACAGGTCCAAGCAGCCACAAAGATCGCTCGACTGTCTACCGCCATACCTGCACACGTACCGGCCCTGAAACACACAGTCATGCCACAGGCCTGCAAAACGCAGCAAGGGGCACTGCACAAACTTAGAGACCGCGGACCACGCATCCGACACCACCGGCCCAGGTCCCGACATGCTCGGAGAGCTGTTAAACACGGTCCGCCGTTGTGCAAACCACAGAGGCGCACGCGAGGGGCATATGCTCGGCCCATCTCCCACCACCGGGGATACTTAGCCGCAACCAGCATTCAAAAGGACCCTGGCGGAACAAGATGGCGAGGCAACACATGGAGCCTAAGCGGGGTACAGCTTTACACCCTACCGAAGGACACTAACTCACATGAAACAAGCCCACGGAAGAGCGATCACAAACCTCCCCACAGACTGGGCGTCGGATGAGCAGGTGTGAGGATCCGGACTGCCGGCTGGCCAGCTCTGGTGATGACACCGACAAAGACGACCCTGGCGAACACATATACCGAGTTTGCATCCATGGACATAAACATATACATAACATTCCTAGCCCTAGCACTGATTCATAATATGTTTGGCCAGGCAAGCTGCCTAACGACAACACGTTACACACAACACGAGGCATGGCAATAAGCTACACTAGCAAGCCCTAGGGCACTGTCACCCACCCAAAGCAGCGAGCATGTTATAATATTTAGACTTAGCATAAGTGTGCATAAAATGTATAACCTGAAACCTATGTTGATTCTGCTACACACAGATCATGCCTACATTTAGTCAGCTTAAAACACGTACTACCTTTCTATGCCATGTTATGTATCGAACATACCAAAGCAATTTTAGTCAATACTATGTATAACCTTACTACATTTAAAAAAATGTGCCGATATTCTCATGTCACAAATGTGCACTACTGTGTCTATCTCTTTTGAATATGCTGTTGTAGCACTGACGAACGTTTGCACAAAGAAAAATAGACCACCTAGACAAAATTAAGGGGGCAGCCCGAGCCGGGTTAGAACCTACATTAGACATAATCACCCTTATCAAGCGACATAAACAGACAAGACAAGCAACTTCACAATCTAACTGTAATGGCAACAGCTCAGGTCTTGTACTACATAACTTAGACGGATACAGATGAATATCTTGCAATCATAGAAATGTTGTGTATAACGCACCCATACTACGTCAGTGTTATTATTACTCATGTTATATCGCTACTTATCCCTTTAAAATTGCATAAGCTTTCCCAAGCAGTATTTAAAGGCAACCAAACCGGTTCCTGATATCAGCAGCCCACTGAAACTAACTGGGGGCATAGACCCACAAAGCTACTTGCAGCAACAGGTGGTGGTCTGATACTGGGAAAGGGGAGTTTAACTCGGGGCTATAGGGCAATAACCTAATCCTCCCTGCAACAACCAAACGAACTTGCTACCAGAGTTAACTATACATAGCTTGTATGCAGCCTAGTCTACCCCAACCTTACCAATGTTACTCTTGCTAATGTTATCCCAGCATACTCAACGTAATTTAACTGAAATTGTTCATCTATCATTAACTTTATCACATGCATGTCTAGCGTAGAATGTTTAATACGACTACTAATGTCACAAATCTTGTAATTTTACAGTTCACCAATAAGCCTGTTTAACCTTTAACGAACACTCGACTTGTATTAACCTATTAGAATCATACCAAATAGACAAAGCGGATTATCACTCTTACGTTTAACTATTAATATGCCTAAATACTGTAGCATGTTATTATATATAAGCAATGTTTATTAGCCTGTTATATTCATTTTTAACAAAAAATGTGCAAATGTAAAAAAACACGAATATGTCTGCATGAACCTGCCTGTACCTGCTGTCGTGGCTACACGGGCCTGCATGTAAAATCTTTTGCACCAAAAATAAAGAATTAAAAAAACCAAAACAAAATATACAGCTTACAGTACTAGGAGGTTCCCCTATCCTGTCTTCGTGAACTCACAGTACTGTAGAACAGTGCATAATGACAGCATTGTGCAATAATTACTGTTACTATAATTCCGGCCCTTACTCTGCCCATACAGGTTAGTATTTAAACTTGGCAGGCTGCAGTGCAAGGTTGTCTGGGAGTTGTAATTTAGCCCTCAGCTTTCCAAAGTAGAAAAATATGCAACATCTCCTAGAGTCCTGTGCCTTTAATACCTGCCAAGCCAGGATATATGGAAATACTCTGACTTTCTATGGAAAATCATGGAGCACTGTGGCAGGCTAATATGATTTCCAGGCTCAGCAGAACCCAATGCAAACGTTTTAACAAACGTGAATATCTTTATTATTATTTTTTCTATTTCGTTTTTATTGATTCCTAACCCAAATGTCAACCTAGGCAAAATTAATCTATGCCTTGACCTTCCAGCTTGCACATATAATTACACAGTAATCTTGCTTGGAAAAAAAATACTCAAGTGCATTGAGTTCAACCTTTAAAACAATTGTTTTATGCTATTGATCTAAAAGATAGCAAAAAAAAACAACTAAACAATCTGACGTGATGGCCAATTTTGCCACAAAATTGGATCAGCACCCTGTTATTATTTTATTATGTATGTAGCGCCAGCAAATTCCGTAGCGCTGTACAATGTTCACATACATTTTAACTATATCCACGAATATTCTGATTCCCCCCCCCAAAATCCAGGCTTTTGGGTAGAAAATTATGCATCTTTATTGTCCTTATGTTAAAGAACCCTTTCATTTGCTATCAGCAAAAACACCTATCTTCCAGTCTTGGTGGTGGCCTCTTGTCTGTTGTATATACCTGCTAATGGATAGGGACATTATACCTCCCCCCCCCCCCCCCATTATTGCAATAGCTGCCAACTGCTGCTAAGGTTTTTTTCATGTGGCTAGCAAGCCAGTGCCACACACTACATAATTAACCGGATGCAGTAGATCCAGAATTTCAGTACAATTAGTGCTTTATTAATATTCCAAATCCTATGTTTTGCATAGGATTTTAATCCGGACATCAAATGCTTCAGGGCAATTTCTGCAATTTCACTCGGCTTGACTGATTATTGACCTATTCGGCTTGAGTAAATATTTGAAAGGCCATTGCAATGTGAATTAGGTCATTTTCACCATACAGACAAAATCCGAAATTTAGTGACTAACCCTGTATGTGTTACTGTTTTCCCATCTTTGTCACTGCCTCCCTAACATATACAACAGAGTACAGTATTTACTCTGAGTAACAGCACTCCAATAGCTAGGCAGCCAACAAGACCACTGCTTGATTGCCTGACCCAAATAGTGTACTCTCTGTAATGAGATTATTCATATTTATTATTGTGTGCAACTGGCAGACTCCTGTAGGGAGGACAATAGATAAGCCTGTTTGCCTGCTTTCCATCAGCAAAAAATCAATCAGTCATTTGTCTAAAACACATTTGATGTCATGTGTTACTCTTAGAAGACCTTGTATACTGTGTTCATTTATGACACTGGTGCACATAGAAGGCTTATCAATAAACTACAATCTTTGAGTTTGGATTCCAATATTGTTGAATGGGTAAGGCAGTGGCTGAGTGACGGGCAACAGAGGGTTGTAGTCAATGGAGTATATTCGAAGCTTGGGCTTGTCACCAGTGGGGTACCTCAGGGATCTGTACTTGGACCCATTCTCTTTAATATTTTTATTAGTGATATTGCAGAAGGTCTTGATGGTAAGGTGTGTCTTTTTGCAGATGATACTAAGAGATGTAACAGGGTTGATGTTCCAGGAGGGACAAGCCAAATGGAAAATGATTTAGGTAAACTAGAAAAATGGTCAGAGTTGTGGCAACTGACATTTAATGTGGATAAGTGCAAGATAATGCATCTTGGATGTAAAAACCCAAGGGCAGAGTACAGAATATTTGATAGAGTCCTAACCTCAACATCTGAGGAAAGGGATTTAGGGGTGATTATTTCTGATGACTTAAAGGTAGGCAGACAATGTAATAGAGCAGCAGGAAATGCTAGCAGAATGCTTGGTTGTATAGGGAGAGGTATTAGCAGTAGAAAGAGGGAAGTGCTCATGCCATTGTACAGAACACTGGTGAGACCTCACTTGGAGTACTGTACACAGTACTGGAGACCCTATCTTCAGAAGGATATTGATACCTTAGAGAGAGTTCAAAGAAGGGCTACTAAACTGGTTCATGGATTGCAGGATAAAACTTACCAGGAAAGGTTAAAAGATCTTAACATGTATAGCTTGGAGGAAAGACGAGACAGGGGGGATATGATAGAAACATTTAAATACATAAAGGGAATCAACACAGTAAAGGAGGAGACTATATTTAAAAGAAGAAAAACTACCACAACAAGAGGACATAGTCTTAAATTAGAGGGACAAAGGTTTAAATATAATATTCGGAAGTATTACTTTACTGAGAGGGTAGTGGATGCATGGAATAGCCTTCCAGCTGAAGTGGTAGAGGTTAACACCGTAAAGGAGTTTAAGCATGCGTGGGATAGGCATAAGGCTATCCTAACTATAAGATAAGGCCAGGGACTAATGAAAGTATTTAGAAAACTGGGCATATGTCACGACTAGTAATGTGGTCCAGCACGCAGAATCTATGTAAACATATACATAAGTCAGAAAAGGAAAAATAACAGGACAGAGCGTAAACCGGACCTTAGAATGGCCGGACTAATACGCTAGAGACAGAGAATGGTCAAAGGGAAAGCCGAGGTCAAGGAAGCCAGAAAATACTCAATACCGATAAGACAAGCCAAGTCAGGGAAACCAGAGATCAGAATAACCAGGGAAACGCCAAGGATCAGGATACCAGGAAATCAGAAACACGAAACTAGCACTTTCAGGAAACCAGGAAACTGAAACCACGACATGGCAAAGTACTAGGGTGAATTAGGGGTTTAAATACCCCTCTCTAAGCTATGATTGGTCAGAGGGCGACCTCTGACCCCAGAACGTACGTGTGCGTTGACGTCGTGACGTCACGCACACGTTAGTATAATTCTCGGGGGCGGGGCTATCCATAGACGCGACCACGTGGTCGGCGCCATATTGGATTCGGGCGTGATGCCCGGAAGAACTACACGCGCGGTTCCCGGCTCGCCGACGAGCAGGTAAGCTCGTGTAGTCGGAGCGGTCGTGCCGGTCGGGCACGACCGTGAGGCTCGGCAGGCCGGTGACCGCAACAGTACCCCCCACTCGAAGACCGCGCACCGAGCGGGAAGGACCCGGCTTAAGAGGAAAGCGGTTGTGAAATGACCGGATAAGACGGGGCGCATGGACCCGGTCAGCAGGAACCCAACAACGTTCCTCGGGACCATAACCCTTCCAGTCAACGAGATAGGACAAGACACCTCTGGATAATTTGGAGTCCATGATAGAACGGACTTCGTATTCCTCTTGATCACCCACTACCAAGGGCGGAGGAGGAGTGGATACCCTTGTGTAGCGATTGCAAGTAAGGGGCTTGAGCAGAGACACATGGAAAGTATTCGCTATTCTCATATGAGCCGGTAGTGCCAAAGTATAGGTCACTGGATTAATACGTTGGGTAACTCGAAAGGGACCAATGTACCGAGGGGCAAATTTCATGGACGGGACCTTAAGCTTGATATGTCTTGTGGAGAGCCACACCCTGTCACCTGGAATATAGACAGGATTAGCGCCCCGTTTCTTGTCAGCTTGGACCTTCGCTCGTAATGAGGCTTTTTGCAGAGCTGAATGGACGGAATCCCAAGTATCATGAATCGAATCTAAACGGGTGTTCAAAGCGGGGATTTCTGTGTCTGAGAATGCAGAAGGAAAAACAGTGGGGTGATAACCCTGATTAACAAAGAATGGACTGTGATTAGAAGATTCATGAGTGGCGTTGTTTCTGGCGAACTCAGCCATGGGTAAGAGCTCGTACCAGTTAGATTGATTGGCATTTATAAAGCAACGTAAATAGGCTTCTAAAGACTGATTCGCCCTCTCTGCTGCTCCATTTGTTTGAGGGTGATATGCTGACGAAAAGGAGAGTTCGATGCCCAATTGTTTGCAAAAGGAACGCCAAAACCTAGAAACAAACTGGGTACCTCTGTCAGATACTATGCTTTTGGGTACACCGTGCAACCGAAAGATCTCTCTCAAGAATATTTGAACTAGATCTTGAGCAGATGGTAATTTTTTAAGTGGGACGAAATGTGCCATCTTCGTGAATCTATCAATGACCATAAGGACTGTATTAAACCCGTTTGAACTGGGTAGATCCACAATGAAATCCATGGCCAAGTGGGTCCATGGAGCACTAGGTATGGGCAGTGGTTGTAATAGTCCAGGAGGTGACCTGGGAGGAACTTTAGAAACAGCACATATTTGACATGCCCCAACATAATCTTTGACATCGTTTCTAAGAGCAGGCCACCAAAATCTCCTGGAGATGGCAGAGAGAGTTTTATGGACTCCAGGATGGCCCGCTGTGAGGCTGTCATGGAACAAATCTAGTACCTTCTTTTGAAACTGAGGTGACACATACAGTTTGTCCGGAGGTTTTCCCACAGGTGCCTGAGTTTGATCTGCTATTATGGCACAGAAGAGTGGAGAAGACACTTCGGAAACTGTAGTGGCAATGAGGCATTCAGGAGGTACAATAGGATATATCACCTGTTCCGGAACTTCATCTGTCTCAAACTGCCGAGAAAGTGCATCTGCCTTGGTGTTTTTAGTACCAGGTCTGTATGTAATTACGAAATTGAATCGGGAGAGGAACAATGACCACCTAGCCTGACGAGAGGACAGTCTCTTAGCGTCCCCAATATAAGCCAAATTCTTATGATCAGTAAAGATCAAAAGTGGCTCTTTGGAACCTTCCAAGAGATGCCTCCATTCCTTAAGGGCAAGTACAATGGCCAAAAGTTCCCTATTCCCTATGTCGTAATTCCTCTCTGCAGGTGTGAGTTTGCGAGAGTAAAATCCACAGGGATGTAAAGGCGTATCAGGACTCTCTCTTTGAGACAGAATGGCTCCAACTCCTGTCTCTGATGCATCCACCTCTAGGATAAATGGTTTGGATGGATCAGGATGGGTCAGGACAGGTGCTGAGGAAAATAAAGATTTTAATCGTTCAAATGCCTCTCTTGCTTCTTTGGGCCAAGATATACAATTTGCTCCTTTTTTTGTTAAATTGGTTATAGGGGAAATCACGGAGGAAAATCCCCTTATGAATTTGCGGTAGTAATTCGCAAAACCTATAAAGCGTTGAGTAGCTTTAAGGCCCTTGGGTAATGGCCACTGTAAGACTGCCTCCAGTTTACGAGGATCCATCTGGAAACCAGACGGAGATATAACGTATCCAAGGAATTGTATCTCCGTTTGGTCAAACTGGCATTTCTCCAGTTTACAGTAAAGGCCGTTCTGTAACAGGGTTTTCAGTACAATTCTCACATGTTCGTGATGTGTCTCTAGGTCTGGGGAATAGATGAGAATGTCGTCCAAATACACTAGAACGAACATGTGAAGGTACTCTCTTAGGACATCGTTGATAAAATCCTGGAATACCGCTGGAGCGTTACATAATCCAAACGGCATAACCAGGTATTCGTAATGTCCCATTCTGGTGTTAAATGCGGTCTTCCATTCGTGACCGTCCTTAATTCTGACTAGATTGTAGGCACTTCGGAGATCGAGCTTGGTAAAGACTCGAGCTCCCTTTAATCTGTCGAATAGCTCTGATATAAGGGGAATAGGGTAGGCATTTTTTATGGTAATCCTATTCAAACCCCTATAATCAATACAAGGGCGTAGGTCTCCTTCTTTTTTAGAGACAAAGAAGAATCCAGCCCCGGCTGGTGAGGAGGACCTACGGATATGACCCTTTCTGAGAGCATCCTTAATATATTCCTCCAAACAAAGATTTTCCTGGGGGGACAAGGCATAGACTCCTCCCTTGGGAGGCATAGTCCCTGGTAATAAGTTTATAGTACAGTCATAAGGTCTATGAGGAGGTAACCCTTCTGACTGGACCTTGTTAAATACCTCTTTCAAATCCATATACTGCTGAGGAATTTGTGTGGTCAAGGGAGGTGTAACAGGAACATTAATGGTGCCAATAGGTTGTGGGATTTGCTTAAAGCAAACACCTTTGCATCTCTCACCCCAACTCACAATCTCTCCTTCAATCCAATCTAAACGTGGATTGTGTTTCAGGAGCCAAGGGAAACCGAGTATTATCGGAACTGTAGGTGAAGATATGATTTGAAAGGTAATTTCTTCAGAGTGGAGAATACCCACTGAAACAGTGATTGGCAGAGTTTCGTGTGTGATGAAAGGCTGGGTAAGAGGCCTTCCATCAATGGCCTCGACTGCTATAGGTTTCTCTTTATGTCTTAAGGGCAGGAGATGTTTAGCAGAGAACTCTTTGTCTAGGAAATTCTCCGCTGCCCCAGAGTCAATCATAGCCTCACACTGAACAGTAGTGTTCTCGAAAGATAAGGTTACTTTGACCAGGAAACGGTTCTTAGTCAATTTAGGGGACATATACATCACACCTAAGGTCGGTCCCCGTACGTGCCTTAGGTGTGCAAGTTTTCCGGCCGAACCGGGCATGACGATCTTAGATGTCCCTTCTTGCCACAATACATACATAACCCCTCGTTACGTCTGTGTTGTCTCTCTGCCTCAGTGAGTTTAGCACTACCCAATTGCATGGGTTCAGGTTCTGGAAGAGGCGTTTGGCTACTCACCACTGGGTTAGAGAAACGAGGAGCTATGGACAAATTAGAACGTCTGTTACGTTGTTTGTTTTTCTCTCTCTCTCTGAGCCGGTTATCAATGTTTATCATGTAGGCAATAAACTCATTAAGACTAACCGGAAGGTCTCTAGCTGCAGTTTCATCTTGTATATTCTCAGCTAAACCTTCAGAGAAAGCAGCCACCAGACCGCTATTGGTCCAATCAACCTCAGACGCTAATGTCCTGAACTCTATTGCATAATCGGCTACAGAACGATTGCCTTGCCTGATTCTCATAAGGGCTTTGGCAGCGTTCTTCTCCCTGCCTTTAGGTTCAAATGTAGCCTTAAAGGCCGTAAGAAAGGTACTGTAATCACGGGCTATTGCGTCACCACTTTCCCATAAGGGGTTAGCCCAAGTCAAGGCTTTTCCAGTTAATTGGTTCATCAGATAGCCTATTTTAGATCTATCTGTTGGGAATGAACCTGGGGAGGCCTCAAAGTGGTATTCTATTTGGTTTAAAAAACCTCTAAATTCCTTAGAATCACCTCCATAACGAGGGGGCGGTGACAAAGTTATGGACGGTGGTTTATGTGGTACGGGAACCACTACAGGTGGCGGAACCACAGGTGGTACAGGAGGGACCTCTAAATAGGCAGTCCTCTGGAGCAAGGTCTGAAATGCCTGAGCAAATTGGTCTAACCTGTGGTCCATATCTTCCACCCTATTTTCACAGGCGATCATATGTTTGCATAGTTCTGCAGGATCCATGGCCATGTCGTAATGTCACGACTAGTAATGTGGTCCAGCACGCAGAATCTATGTAAACATATACATAAGTCAGAAAAGGAAAAATAACAGGACAGAGCGTAAACCGGACCTTAGAATGGCCGGACTAATACGCTAGAGACAGAGAATGGTCAAAGGGAAAGCCGAGGTCAAGGAAGCCAGAAAATACTCAATACCGATAAGACAAGCCAAGTCAGGGAAACCAGAGATCAGAATAACCAGGGAAACGCCAAGGATCAGGATACCAGGAAATCAGAAACACGAAACTAGCACTTTCAGGAAACCAGGAAACTGAAACCACGACATGGCAAAGTACTAGGGTGAATTAGGGGTTTAAATACCCCTCTCTAAGCTATGATTGGTCAGAGGGCGACCTCTGACCCCAGAACGTACGTGTGCGTTGACGTCGTGACGTCACGCACACGTTAGTATAATTCTCGGGGGCGGGGCTATCCATAGACGCGACCACGTGGTCGGCGCCATATTGGATTCGGGCGTGATGCCCGGAAGAACTACACGCCGACGAGCAGGTAAGTTCGTGTAGTCGGAGCGGTCGTGCCGGTCGGGCACGACCGTGAGGCTCGGCGGGCCGGTGACCGCAACAGCATACTAGATGGGCCGAATGGTTCTTATCTGCCGTCACATTCTATGTTTCTATGTTTCTATGACATGCAATACAGATTCTATTTTTTATAATTCTTTATTTTTACTCAATAGATATATCAAGTGCACATCAACTTTGGGGCTTACGCAGAAGCCAACTTGAGTATCAGTTTGGAATACATTATACAGTTCAACAAGAAATCAATATATGCCCCTTCCTTAGCAGAGACCATTGGCACTTGCCATCTATCGAGGTGTTTTTTAATTTTGGATACCCGTTTTTTGTATATTCATCATTTTTCAATATACGCAACAAGTATACATTCTCTGTCGGGCTTATAAAGAGGCCAATTAAATTACATAACTTTGTAAGAGAACAAAAGTCAGCGTAAACATTGCAGGCCTAGATCGTATCTTAACCTTGGCACTCGCCGTTTGTTGAGGTGGCTCATGGTAGATAAAAATACAGGCTAATAAGCAAAAATAAGTAGCCATCATATGTATTAAAGATCCTCCTAACTGTGCTACATTGTTCCTCCGAACGCTCGATCTAGCCTGACAAAATGGTACAAAACAAAGAAAGAGGGAAAAGGAGAGAAGGTGAGAAACAAAGAAATAAAGTAAGAAGAGCTTAATCAAGGCATATAAGGTAAAGGAGGGGTCGGGGGGAGGGCGGGGGTTCCGCCATCACTACGTTGACAGAGAAGTCCCTTCTAGCGGTGGTGTAAATCATTTTGGTCCTTACTCGCAGGGGGTATGCCCCCATTCAAGTCAACTACCCGATTGTCCCATGGATCCCAGGTTTTTTGGAATGTCGCGGTGGTCCCCCTCACCCTTGCCGTTATGTCATCCATAATTATACATTCTTTGATTCTGGAGATAACCCCTGTGATTACTGGGCCCTCTGGAGAGCAATACAGATTCTTTATGAAAGTGTTTAAGAGAAACAACAGCCACTCAAACGCAAAGCACAGCTACAGGTAATAAATGAATGACATCATTTTGTTTGATCTCCCGATATTAGGAATGGAGGATGGGCTGGCCAGTAGAAGGCATGACATTAGTACTATGCACATCATTGAACAATGGAGCGGTTCTCCTAAAAAGTTGTTTTTAAGCCTGCTTATTTCATACAGTCTTATAATATACTTGACCTGATTTTGAGGTAGAATCCGCGCAGTATTTTCATAACTTAAGAAAATTACGGACTAAATATCTTATTGACACTAGATGGGAAAACATCTATGGCATATGCAAAGCATTCCTACTGAAATCAACAGAATCAGGATTAGTTATCTCATTAAAATTGATGTATTCAAGTATAGTCTAGAATGTCCTAAAGCCGGTACTGGTGATGATCATCGGGGGCCAGATAACCTAGTAATAATCCTAGGGCCCCTTCATCTTGCCCATACTCACAAACAGAGCAAATACTCACTTACATCGACAAATAGTGAATAGACAAAAACGCTTTGTAGTGTGTAATTACGGAAACATATTTGTAAAAGTGCCAATATGATGACAGATTAGTTAATTATTACTTTGGATGTAATTATTTTGTGTGATAACGATCAGATTACTTTACAGGAAGTGCGGTCTAGGTGCATACAGTAAAACACAACAATCAAAACATCTAATCATTCTACAGCTCTCCTAACCCTGGTCTCCTACTCATACGAAATTACCTCAAAATCGTCTCTGCTTGTTTGCAAACTAACCAACTACTTGCTAGATATGATTAGTGACCAGAAAGTATATTTTAACCTGTGTTCATTTAAAAATATTTTTTTTTTAAATCCTACAGGATCTCAAACATGGTGCAACCTTTATCCTTGTGTGAGATAAAATAGTGTATATAAGCCCTGGATACAATATGCAAACACAAAAAGAGGAGAGAAACAACCTGTAGAGACTCCTACTTTTATAGGCACTTGCCCTTCTACCCAGCAGGCCTGCATGCTGGAGGGTGCTCATTGGGTGGCCCATGCATATAGAGCCACCCAGTGGGTATTGCGGAACAGGGGCACGGATGGTAGCTGTGGCTCTTTAACAGTGCGACTGGATTCCTGTAGTATCAGCAGCCTGGGAGGAAGTGTGTGGGAGATAAAAGGAAGCAGCAGAGGCAGGGATGTGTCTACCTCGAGGCAAACAAGGCATTTGCCTTGGGCGGCCATTTCCAGGGGGTGGCAAAAAACACCGCTCCCAAATGCCCAGGCTAATACCTTGTTTGCCTCGTTTTATGGGAGCCCAAGAGCTGGTCAGCTGGCCACCTTTGGGCTTCCCCGGGGCAGCAGGCAGTTGTTTCTCGGGCGGGCAGCAAGGGAGCACTTTCCCATGAGCTCTCTGCTCAGCTCCTTCGCCCGCTGCACAGTGATGCCGGGAGCCGGAATCACAAGAAAATCACTTGTGTGTGCGTGTGTGCGTGTGTGTGAGTGTATGAGTGTGTGTGTGAGTATGAGTGTGTGTATGAGGGTGCATGTGTGTATCTATGTGTGTGTATGTGTCTGTGTGTATCTATATGTGTGTATGTGTTGGTGTCTATATGAATTTGTGTGTATGTGTCAGTGTATTTATATGCATCTGTGTGTTAATGTGCATGAATATCTGTGTAAGTATGTATGTGGTAGTGTATGTGCATACATCAAAGCAGTCAAACACCAGCACAACATAAAAGCACACTCCTGCAATCTAACACAAATATTACATACAAACACACCCCTGCATTCAAACTAAAAAATATGCAAACACACCCCTTCACTCAAACACAAATACTTCCCAGAAATCTACATCCACATTTAAAAGTGAACAATACATTCAGACACAAGCAGATAGTCACACACATACAGGCAGATAGCCACACACACAGGCAGACAGTCATACATACACACAGAGGCAGACAGTCACACACACACAGACAGTTCCACACACACACACAGGCAGACAGTCATACATACACACAGAGGCAGACAGTCACACACACACAGACAGTGCCACACACACACACAGGCAGACAGTCATACATACACACAGAGGCAGACAGTCACACACACACAGCCAGTTTCCCGGTATCCCGGTGGGCCAGTCCGGCCCTGAGTGGAGAGAATCCCAAAGAGCAAAGTTGTATACAAAGTTGATAGCCAAAATGCTTGCTCTTGGTTCCTTAAAGAGGAGGAAGAGATAGAAAAAAAAAAAAAAGAACTAGATTTGGTTTGAGTGTAAGAATATCACCATTCAGGCGCTTCTGGCAATTTGGCATGGCCTAATGGAGAGTCTTTCCTACTAAGTATATATGGTGTACAATGAGACCCTTATTAGCTAAGGCAAGGGATTTCTTATTTACTTGTTTTCATTTACTAGTTACCTTAAACCATTCCCTGTTTGCAACTTTCACTTACTAATCATCAATATTCCCCTCTCTTCAACAGGCCACCTGGTTGGGACTGAACATCTTCCTATTTGTATATTACTACATGGTCTTTGAGAAGGGAGAACAATATGCATATACAAGAGTGCTATTGGGGGTAAGTAATGCAGTGACACCCATGGAATGAAATGAGATCATACTTTACTCAGAGTTGGGAAGTTATGGATAGTAAATTAAAGGTTTTCCATGTGCATACTCACCACACCTCTCCTGACCCCACTATAACTTTATTTCTTGCCCAGACCGAGGTCCTAGGTGCAGCCATCTTATTGTGGGCAGATGAAGGCCCTGTGGGGCAAGTCATCTGCCCACACTAGATAGCAATGTGAAACTCCCACGTATGCCCAGTTGCACGCTGTTGTCCGAAATTCGGACTGGAATTTCAGCTGTTTGTTAATTTGTCAGAAAGACAAATGAATGAAAAGAAATGACGAAAACCGAATTTCAATTTGTCTTTGTTCGTTTACTTTATCACAAGGAGGGAGCTACTGACTCAAAGCTCCCTCCTTGTAATATGTAAAAATAGAAGCGGCTCACTGCTACTTCCTAAATCCCCCCATGTTCCCCATCATTCTATCAGGTTCTATATGACCCCTTTATCAGTATAAGGGAGATTAAAATCTCCCTAATACCCCTACTCGCTATGCTGCGAGTATGGGCATGTCTACTAAACAGTGAGCAGCCTCGGCCCCCCCACTTATATTGTCACTTAGGTCTGGGGGGCAGAATTGTTCCCACCATTTTTGCACTTTTGGGACTGGGGGGAGGGACAGGGGGGAGGACACAGTGCCATTTTGATAAAATTGTAATTTTTATTTCTTTATGTTTGTGTATGGAAGAATAACACACAGGGTTGCATCAGACAGCATTCTGGGGCAAGATTGAGGCTTCACCGAGTGTATACAGCAAAGTAACATGTAACTGTATGTCCAAATGTAACAAGATGTGCAATGGTTTTCCTCACCCAGATGTGTCTCCATTTCCAGCACATGATATTAATTACCAACCCAAGCAACCTGTTTTGTTTTACAATATTTTGATACACCTTGTTTGTACCGGTATATTGCTTAATATAATAATGCTATTGCCGATCCCATAACTGATAGATGTTTTTCCCCTATTCTTATTATTACTTTATTGATTATTTTTTTTATTTAAATTTTTTCTTAATGAGTTTGCATTAATTTATGTTATCTTGACAAATGTTGATTATTATTATTATTGTTTCATTTGTTAAAATTGCCAAGCTATTCAATAAAAAAAAACAAAAAAAAAACATTGGACAATAATTACAATTTAATGAGTTTTCTTGGAAATCACAAAAAGTATTGCAATGTCCTGTCTGAACTGGGAGAGTCTAATCATGTTGTTAAATTATTCAGTTCTCTCATTATATATATATATATATATATATATATATATATGCTTTCCTTGTCAGATTTATTTTAAAGGAAACATAAGGTCACCCAGACTTGGGTGCAATGGTCCTGCGCTTTTAACCCTGCAATGTAAAACAAGATTCAATCCTCCTCTAGTTGCTGTTTTCCTGACAGCCACTAGAGGTGCTCCCGCAGCACTGACTGACAAAAAAGCATTGATTCAATATATTCCTATAATTAAGCTTGGATGCACTCTTCGCACATACATATCAGGTCCTCTAAGAGGCCATACCCCCTCTGTGACATTGCAGAAGCAGGAGATGAAAGCTTCTGCTCTGGAAAAAGTTAAGGGAAAATTATTTTCTTAATTTTTTTACTGCCCACGGAAGGGGGACCTGATTAAACATAGAGACCGGGACACTAAGGCATTAGGAATACAGGTTTTCTATTCCTAAAGCTTCAATGTTCTTTAAATTTCTTGATTATTGTTGCTGCAATAGCTTGCATATCTATAGATATTAAAGGGTAGTGTTTACAATACTCCTTGAGATTTCTAATGTTGTCTGTTATGCCATATCTTCACCAGTGATTTATGATGAAGAATGATTAGCTGTAGAATACACAAAAATAAAAGTTAAGAATAAAGAAGGGTAACCTTTAACCTATTTTTTTAGTCCGCTCTGGCTTGGGCCCGTGGTTCAGCTGCTTGCCTCAACTTCAACTGTCTTCTCATCCTGTTACCTGTGTGTCGGAATCTTTTGTCATTTTTGCGAGGCACCTGCTCGGTGAGTGGAAATTGTATCATATGGAATGTTTTATTGGTTTTTTGAATATTTTTATATTATATATATAATATATTGTATGTGACTATATTGATTTTTTTTTTTTTTTTTTTCAGTGCTGTCAGCGCTCAATCAGGAAACAACTTGATAATAATTTAGCATTTCACAAACTCCTTGGATATACTATTGCTCTGATGACAGGTAATATGATAGATAAGTAGGTAAATGTGTGATTTTTGATGGCAAGTTAATCGGTGTTTCTCTGCTCTAGTGATAATGTCAATCAGGCCACAGAATTCGTATTTGTAACATACAAGAACCAGTGCACTTACTCATTAAACACCAATTTCAAACAAAGCTCTTAAAATTAACAAACAAAAAAATAAAGGTGAGTGTTAGATGCTAAAATCTTGTGATTGTTACTGAACTATTTAACAGTAACCAATATTAAATAATAAAAACCCAGTCTAAAGAGAAACCATACATTACCTCAAATGCAGCACCAAAATCACACAATTATAAGATAACAAATATCACACAATTCTAAAATAACAAAAAAAAAAGGAAAAGGGTGCACAACAATATGTGGAAAATAGTTATAGCCAAAAGGTATATAATGCCAAAAAGAATATTAATTCCTAAAAAAAAAATATAAAAATAATGCAATAATGTATCTACTCAAAACACACAAATAGCACAATTCCTGTTTAAAATGGTAACTCACAAATGGAGAGTTGCTATCTGCCACTAAAGCAAGCATTCTCCGGGAGGATCAGCCCCTTGAGAACATTGGATACAACACATCAGGTCAATCCGATTCTTGGATAGACAGATGAAGATGACATTCAGGTATCCAGAAATATTGTTAAGATTTGAGTATTAAAAATAAATGTAAAAATGACCAATTCCGGAGTTCTGAATATATATAGTGATCTTAGGCAAAAGATGTGAAGCAGTAGCGGTTAATATCCCAATACAAAGTATCTGAAAGTTATACTGTAACACCGGCAGCCGCAACACAATGAGACTTCAGCCATCTCTCCTATAGCGGGTTCCCAATACAGCCTTTTACTTCTCCATGGATTCCTGACATCACAAAAAATCAGAAAGATATAGAAACAGGGGCCGATCACCTACACAAAACTCTTGTGTGTAAATTTCAAAAATGTATTTATGTATTTACTTTAGTAGACCATTATTAATAAAAATTTAAATATAATAATGAAAATTAATAGCAAAAATAATGAATGCTAAAAATGTACAAAAAATTAATATATTAATATATTACTGCCACATGGACATGTAAAAAGGTAAATTACATAGTTACTTTTACACTTCATGTGTTATTTAAAAGAATAATCTTTCCTTGCGACAGTGGATCTAAAACTCATCTGTTTTCGCTCTTTTTTATAGCTATTTTGCACCCCCATACAATCATTACATGTATAAAAACCTCTTAAAGCTCACAAAATGTAATAACTTTTTTCGTTGCTGTTTTCTAAACACCTGACTTGGGCAAAAATAATAGGCATTTAGTTACAATATATAATCTTACATTGCATAAGCCTGACAAAACGCCAAGTACCCCAATTTTGTCAGGTTCCATCCTAGCAACCTAATGTTTGCTCTTATGATACTATTAACACATTAGCTTGGGAAATCCTTCTCCTGAGGTTCTCTGCAGAGCAAAAGGGCCCTGGAATGGGGCACCTGCTGAATATGAAACGAGAGGGCTGGAGTCATCTGAATAAAGGAACACTGTAGCATTAGGAATACAAAACTGTATTCATAACACTACAGTCATCTCTTGGCCCTAGCTTTAGAGCCCCCGCCTGTGACAATGAAAGGGTCAAAAACCCTTTTTTCACTTAGCTTAATTACAGCACTGAATCGCTCTCCTCCTCCAGCAACATCACACCGATGGAGGACCTAATGCTAATGCACGACAAGCGCTGCACGCATTAGACCTTCCTAAGAGGATTTGGAAGATACTGGACATCCTTATACAAAGCTTGAGGACTGCAATGTTTTCATTTGCAGGGGTAAGAGCCTAAGAGGACATGGACAGTGCACCCAGATCACTTGATGAGATTAAGTGGTCTGAGTTCCTGTACTGTCCCTTTAATACAACATACGAGATCCAGCACACTCACTGCATATTTCTACATCTAATTTATTGTGTTTGAAGATGTGAATATAGTGAGCATATATAGCTATGTGAATGCATGTATGATTAAAATGTTGGAAGTAATTAGGGTTAACGTTATATTGGGGTTAATGTCAGAGTTAGATTACATAGAGTGTCTAACCTAGAAATAACTATATATAGGGTGAGGTAGAGGCAAAAAATGCCTACAAAATTCAAAATAAAAACAAAGAAAAAAATAGACCTGTGCTGCAGATACTCCACACTGAAGTCCCAACAGTGTATATACAACCAAAAAACAAACACGAGTCCTGCGTATCCAGTATAGGTGTGCACACCAAGGCGCTACCACAATTTATTTGAGGACTAAGTTAATGCAGCAAATGTTTCGAGCAGCAGCCCTTTCTCAATGCTAATGTCCCCATTAGCATTGAGAAAGGGCTGCTGCTCGAAACGTTTGCTGCATTAACTTTGTCCTCAAATAACCTAGAAATAAGGTAAAACAACATTTTTCAGGTGAGGCTTTGAGTGCTTTACTTTGACACTAATGGAAAAGCTTTTTTAGATTTTTGGAGGGGTTAAAATTAGGGTTAGGTAAAGGGGATGTTTAGGGTACAGACGTGCAGTTTGGAGAATTGTTTGCAGAGTACTCACCCTCATCATAATCTGTAGACACCCTCCTATGATAGTAGAAAAGTAGGCGCTGTTATACAGTGTGCATCATTCGAATAACCGTGCAGATGGCATAGAGGGGTCAGAGGAAGATAGAGAGGGAGTTGAAGTTTAAGAGAACTGATATTAGAGAGAAAGAGAGAACACAAATGAGTTGGGAGGAGTAAAGAGGACAGACTTCAGGGAAATAAGGGAACAAAGAAGTGGGAGAAAGAACTCAGGATAGTGAAGGATGAAAGTCAAGAAAAAAAGTGATTGTGTCCTACTTGGGAACAAGGCAGGTGTAGAGAATAATCATGTGCAAAATACCTTTTTAGGCAGGAGGGCTATAAATAGAACAGAGTGGAGGTGGGGAAAATCAAGACAAGAGGACAGGAAAACAAGTTTTCCAATTATATTATATTGTCTGTTGTGATAGCTTATATCTTCTTAATGTACTTATATAATGTGGTGTGCAGGACAATCAATACATAAGTACAGCTTCTTCAGGTCCCATGTCAAGTCCCCTGATTTAATTAATGCTAAAGCCATTAGGACTACATTCCTATAACATTAATACTATGAAACGAGAGTATGGCTTACTCAAAGATGCTTTGTGAATAGCTTGTTACACAGTCACCTCCATCATACATCAGAGGTTATGAACCTATTTCCATTAATAGAATATGATCTGCATAAAGCAAATATCAATTACTATTTACATTTTTGTAAGGGTTATGGAGAAAACCCACCACTTTCTATAAATAAGTAAAGAAGTAAGTAGGTAGGAATAAGGGGTACTTTTATTTTAAGACCTTAAAATGAAGGGGAGTATTTTATTTGGGAATGAGGGACCTATATTAAGAGGAGTTATTACATTATTAAGAATTTGGGACCCACCTAAAAGTAGCATATAAGGGATCAGGTGACTGGTCTTTTTTTAGCTAGGGTGCTAATGTACAATATATATTGAGTAACTTTGATCTTTCTTTACACATGATATAGTAAGGAGTAGGGTTTAGTTGTAGTCATCTACCTTGTTATATTAACCCTCCACCTCTCTTCATGTGGATGGAATACTTTCGATGACCACCATTAAATTCTGGTTCTTTCTCAAATGGAAATCACTTGTGACCTCCTCAGATTATATGAGGGTCCTGAAGGCATCTAACAACATATTTACACGCATGTGATTTATTTCAGTGCTACAGGGATAGTGGCACATTGCCCCTCACTGCATTAAAAGGCTATGTTATTGGTAGGTAAGGAGATGCTATTTAAGAGTTTAGCAACTTCTTTGTGATGGTGCTACTTATGTTTCGCCGTGCTATTGTATTCCTATACATATTTATTTTCTCTATTTAGCTGTTCATACCATTGCACACTTACTTAACGTGGAGTGGTTCTACGATGGGATACTGAGTCCGGATACCACTCTAAAAGGAAAGTTATCAATCATTGGGGAAAATGAAGGATGGGTGAACCCTATGAGATCCAAGGAACAGGTATTCGACCATATGTTATGATGATAAGCTCTTTTGAATACATTGTATGAGCAGCAAGACAACCATAGGCTTGCTTGGTTCGATTATGAACTGATGTATATAGTGGTATGAGCTGTATGGAATAATGTCAGTTTTTACAATAATTATGGTGAATAGATATGGGCAGAATGCTTGTGAAGAACATTAAAGACGGTAGATTATGTGCAAAAAGTTATAGTGATTGCAAAATGCAACAACCGAGCAGCAATAGAGGGAAACACTTGGTCTGAATGCTTTGGAACGAGGAGTAGTAGGATCACTGATTTGCAAAATGTTGCTTTTAAAAGAATATGATAAAACATATCACCTGCTCACAAGACTAATTGTCAGGAGTAATGTGGATATTTAAGGTTATACAGAGTGATATAACACGTTTTCCTATTCACAGACACCATCCTATATTGTATTCACAACCATTGCTGGTATAACGGGCGTAGTTATCACTCTGGCGCTGATAGTTATGATTACCTCCTCCACGGAGTTCATCCGTAGAAGCTTCTTCGAGGTTTTCTGGTACACACACCACCTCTTTGTCGTCTTTTTTGTGGGTCTTCTGATTCATGGAGTTGGGTAAGTGTTGACCCTTGTTGTTGCATATTCCTGACCAAATATGTAATACGGGATTTAACACCTCTTTTAACAACTTTCTGTAATATACACAATATACCGAGTCCACTGATTTGCTGCTTACATTTCTTTCCCCACCATGCTACTACAGACGTCTTGTACGAGGACAGACACCTGACAGTATGAAACAAAATGTTTATTCATCCTGTAAAGACAAGTTCATGGAATGGAAACAGGTTACCCCAAACAGCAATGAGGAAGATGATAATCAATGCCTCGTACCCGTTTTCCAAGGCAATGATCCTATGGTAAGGGCTAAAACCCTCTGCCTCATGTGTACTAGTGTGTAATATTGTATCTTTGATTTATGATGGAATTAGATTTTGTTTAAAAATTAGAAATATGAGAATTGAACTTTTGTATTATTTCAGTTATCAAATTAGTTGTGATGAACCTTTTAGTCAAAAAGAGCAATTTGAGCGATGGTTTGTCTAATTATTAAAATGTGTTTTTTAATAATAATAATAATAATAATAATGTATAATAATATTTTTTTTCCAAATTTTACTTAAATATTTTATGTTTTTTTCCAGACTTGGAAGTGGATTTTAGCACCAATAATTCTATATGTTTTTGAACGTATTCTGAGGTTTTATCGATCTCAACAGAGAGTTGTTGTGACAAAGGTAAGTCACACGGTGAATTAGATTATGGATGTTTTCATATATATCAACATACCCATGACAGCATGAGGAGGGACAGTAAACAACACAAGAGATGCATATTGCCCAAACATCACATTAATAATAGCATTTTGCTGCTTAGCACAAAGCCTTTACGAGTATCGTCAATTTACCACTCAGAAATATTTGCTAATTATTTCCAATAAAAGTTGTTGCTCCAGAACACCCACTGGAAGTAATTTGTGGTCACCATAATTTTAAAGGTTCCATACTAATGTACAATATGTTGGGTCACACTAATAAAGTCAAAACAGAGTATAATAAAGAATTAAGTCTACTCCATGCATTCATTGCTAAACAACTGGTTCACAAATTTATCGACCCACATTAAACATATAAGTTACAATTGCATGTAGTGGAAAGTGTGTTCTAAATCCTTGACAATAAATATAAACTATTCTGGATCCAGTCAATGCCAATCCAGAAATAGAAGAATGAGGGGACAAATGGAAATTAAAGGAACACTATAGGGTCAGGAACACAAACATTTATTTCTGACCCTATACGGCTAAACCCACCATTTAGGTGGCTTGCCCCCCACTTAGCCCTCTTAAAAGCAATTCAAACTCAGCTTATTTCCAGCGCCGCGCAGGTCCGCCGGCACTGGCCCCGTCCCCTTGGTGACATCATCAGAATTGCCGATTTTTAACCAATCCAATGCTTTCCCATGAGGAAAGCATTGGATTGGCTAAAAGTGCCAAGGGGTTGGGGCCAAACGCCATTTTGGCCAATCAGCACCTCCACCTTGAATCAATGCATCTCTATGGGGAAATTTCAGCGTCCTCATGCAGTGCGTGGAGACGCTAAATGGTAGTGCCGCCTACTATGCAGCACTGCCCCTGGAAGCATCTCCAGTGGCCATCTGAGAAGTGGCCACTTGGAGGTGTCCCTAGGGGCAATGTAAACACTGCCTTTACTCTGAAAAGGCAGTGTTTGTATTAAAATGCCTGAAGGCAATGATTATACTCACCAGAAAAACTACATTAAGCTATAGTTGTTCTGGTGACTATAGTGTCCTCTAAATAAATAATTAAAAAAAACTTTATTGGGTAATATAGTTAAAAAGAGGACAGTTGTCCTCATTTTAAACAAATTACTCAACAAAGTTATTTCAAACATTCATTTAATGTTCATTTAAGTTATTGTCTAGGTTTATTACGGATTTGGGATAGAGGATTGAGTGACTTTCCCTACTATTTCTCCCTTTGGCTGGGAGTTATTTTAGGCTGTGTTTTAAATCCTGGGCCCACAAGTCAATTATCCTCATTCCTTAAAATCAAGATATAATAGAATTTACCTAAACTCTTCACTCCTGTCTTGTCCTCCTAGGCTGTCAGTCATCCATCTAAGGTTCTTGAGATTCAGATGAAAAAACAAGGATTTAGTATGGAAGTGGGGCAATACATCTTTATCAACTGCCCAACAATTTCTACATTGGAATGGCATCCATTCACTCTAACCTCGGCCCCGGAAGAAGACTTCTTCTCTGTGCACATCCGCTCTGCAGGGGACTGGACTGAGAAACTGATTCAGGACTTTCAGGAGAAAGCAGATAACACACCACGGTGAGACACAGCCAAAAGGTCACTTGTTCTTCTTGATGATTACTACCATTTCTCAAAGTCCTTCTATATGTTATTTGTAAAGTATTTCTTCTTTTCTTTAATATGGCAATAACTGCAAATTTCTTTGTAATTAGACTGGAGGTTGACGGTCCATTTGGGACAGCTAGTGAGGATGTTTTCAAGTACGAGGTCAGCATGCTGGTTGGTGCTGGGATCGGGGTCACTCCCTTTGCATCCATCTTGAAATCCATTTGGTACAAGCTTCAAAAAGAGGATCAACGGCTAAAAACCCAAAAGGTATCATAAAAAAGTGTAACACAAAAAAATGTATGGCATTGTGAATCTACGTCTGAATAGCGATTTAGATTGGTAAATTGAAATCAAGGACAGAGATAGCAGCATGTCATGTGTTCATAGACAAATGCATCTTACTTTCAGTCTGACCTAATTGTGAACATATTTACCTTTAGTTTGATGTATTCTTAGCACACACAATATAAATGATGGAATAACCTCTATAGAACAGTATATTAATTATTGATGAGTAATAAGAAAATAAACTATTTAGATGTTCCTCTTCTCCACTTTATATTATAGATCTATTTCTACTGGATCTGTCGAGATACTGGAGCATTTGCCTGGTTTGCTGATCTTCTTCGCTCTCTTGAGCAAGAAATGATCTCCTCTGGAAAAGATGGATTCCTTAATTACAGACTCTTTCTCACCAATTGGGACAGCAGCATTGTACGTATAATACATGCTAGCAAAATAACTTGAGGCTGATTCACATTCTGTAACATGTAGCATAGATAACTTGTGTAAAGCATGTGGATTTTTTACGATATAGTGGCTACAATGAGTGTAGCTCTATAATTGTATAAACTGCATTTTTATGCTTTTAAGTAATATGTGTGTAATGATGTTAACGCACAACAAGAAAGGTGAAATGTTGATTCTCAAGATTATTTTACACTATTTTGCTCCACTAATTATCTGTGGTACAACCATTAATCCATCTCAATCTAAAAAATGAAGGACAATAGGGATGTGCATGGGCAAAAAATTTGGTTCGATTCGGCAATTCTGCACTTCGGCAATTCGGTTCGGCACTTCCAAAATGCGGTACTTCGGCAATTCGGCTTGGCACTTTGGGAATTTGGGACTTTGTGTAAGTGTAGGGTTAGGGGTAGGGTTAGGGTTGTGTTCGGAGTAGGGTTAGGATTAGGGTTGGGTTAGGAGTAGGGCTAGGGTTGGGTTAGGAGTAGGGTTAGGAGTAGGGTTGGGTTTGGAGTAGGGTTAGGATTAGGGTTGGGTTAGGAGTAGGGTTAGGAGTAGGGTTATGGTTGGATTAGGAGTAGGGTTAGTAGTAGGTTTAGGATTGGGGTAGGTTTAGGAGTAGCAGCAGGGTTAGGAGTAGAGTTAGGGTTGGGTATTTAAATGTTTCTATCATATCCCCCTGTCTCGTCTTTCCTCCAAGCTATACATGTTTTAAGTTTTAGCCTGCAATCCATGAACCAGTTTAGTAGCCCTTCTCTGAACTCTCTTCAAAGTATCAATATCCTTCTGAAGATACGGTCTCCAGTACTGCGTACAATACTCCAAGTGAGGTCTTACCGTGTTCTGTACAATGACATGAGCACTTCTCTCTTTCTACTGCCAATACCTCTCCCTATACAACCAAGCATTCTGCTAGCATTTCCTGCTGCTCTATTACATTGTCTTCCTACCTTTAAGTCATCTGAAATAATTACCGTATTTTTCGCTCCATAAGACGCACCTCACCATAAGACGCACCTAGTTTTTAGAGGAAGAAACCCAGAAAAAAAATATTCTGAACAAACTGTCCCATAGTGTTTCTTACTATGGGACAGTTTGTACAGAATATTTTTTTTATCCCCTGTCCCATAGTGTCCCCCCCTCCCATAGTCTTCTCCTCTCTCCCATAGTCTTCACTCACCCCCTCCCCATAGTCTTCACCCACCCCCTCCCCATAGACCTCATCCACCCCCTCCCCATAGACTTCATCTCCCCCCCTCCCCATAGACTTCATTTCCACCCCCTCCCCATAGACTTCATCTCCCCATCTCCCCATAGACTTCATCTCCCCCCCTCCCCATAGACTTCATCTCCCCCCTCCCCATAGACTTCATCTCCCCCCTCCCCATAGACTTCATCTCCCCCCCTCCCCATAGACTTCATCTCCCCCCGTCCCCATAGACTTCATCTCCCTCCCCATAGACTTCATCTCCCCCCCGCCCCATAGACTTCATCTCCCCCCCTCCCCATAGACTTCATCTCCCCCCTTCCCCATAGACTTCATCTCCCCCCTTCCCCATAGACTTCATCTCCCCCCCCTCCCCATAGACTTCATCTCCCCCCCCTCCCCATAGACTTCATCTCCCCCCCCTCCCCATAGACTTCATCCCCCTCCCCATATTCTTCTCTCCCATACGGTCCCCCTCCCCTTGTCCCATAATTACTTACCTGTCTTGTAGCGTTGGCCGGCAGCACAGGGCGCACCGCGGTACTGGAACTTGAATTTCATGTTCCGGTTTCCGGCGGGACTGAAAGGAAGTGCGCACTCAGCTTGTGCACACTTCCTTTCAGTCCCGCCGGAAACCGGAACATGAAATTCAAGTTCCAGTACCGCGGTGCGCCCTGTGCTGCCGGCCAACGCTGCAAGACAGGTAAGTAAAGCTTCATATTCGCTCCATAAGACGCACAGACATTTCCCCTCACTTCTGAGGGGAAAAAAAGTGCGTCTTATGGAGCGAAAAATACGGTACTCCTTGGGTTTTACGTCCAAGATGCATTATCTTTCACTTATCCATATTAAATGTCAGTTGCCACACCTGTGACCATTTTTCTAATTTTTCTAAATCATTTGCCATTTGACTTATCCCTCCTGGAACATCAGCCCTGTTACATATCTTAGTATCATCAGCAAAAAGACATACCTTATCATCAAGACCTTCTGCAATATCACTAATAAAAATATTAAAGAGAATGGGTCCAAGTACAGATCCCTGAGGTACCCCACTGGTAACTAGACCTTGCTTCAGATATACTCCGTTGACTACAACCCCTTTTGTTGCTTGTCATTTAGCCACTGCCTAACCCATTCAACAATATTGGAATCCAAACTTAAAGATTGCAGTTTATTGATGAGCCTTCCATGTGGAACAGTGTCAAAAGCCTTACTGAAATCTAGGTAAGCAATGTCTACTGCACCACCCTGATCTATTATTTCAGTTACCCAATCAAAAAAAACACTTAGATTAGTTTGGCATGATCTCCCTGAAGTAAACCCATGTTGTCTCTGATCTTGAAATCCATGTTAGGGTTTGTTTAGGGTTAGGGTTAGGAGTAAGGTTAGGGTAGGGTTAGGGGTAGGTTTAGGAGTAGGGTTAGGGTTAGGAGTAGGGTTAGGGGTAGGGGTAGAGGTACTCCTAGCCCTAACCCTACCCTAACCATATTATTTCTATTATGCAAAAAAAAAAATAATAACAAATTCCTTTTTTTTTTTTTCAAGTATTGATATTTATATTATTATATTATCCTTTGGGGTTTTGTTCATTTATTTTTCTATATTCTTTCTCTTTCCCTTTCATTTCCTTCCTATTCCTTTTGATGTCTCAATTTACTTCCAATTGCTATAATGCTCGTTTATCTTCTATATAATTAATTTTAATTGAGTATAAATTTTCTTACTCCCTTTCCTTATTGAAAATTGAGTAGGAATGTCAGGGTAGACATTAACTATTCAAATAATAACATTACCCAAAACCAATAAGTTGTCTGTTTTCTACTCAGATACTAATTCTTATTATTAGATTCAAGATAAGTTTTCCACATTTGGGCTATTTGTGGGCTCAGCTTCCCTATTTTTCTTTGGTTCCACATTAATAATTCATATTCTACTGTTGTCGACATTACTTCTTCAATTTCTTGTGATGAAGGTAGATCTTTGGACTTCCAATATCTAGCAATTAATAAAGACCCTGTGCTCAGTAAGAGGGATATCATTTTCTTGATTATTTTAGTAGTATTAATTGGGAGTGATCGGAGCAGTATTGTTTTTGGGTTGTGAGATATTTGCTGATTTGTGGTTTGTTTTATTATTCTTTCAATTTTCTTCCATAATATATTCACCTCTTTACATGTCCACCAGACATGCAACATAGTGCCTCTATCTGTGTCGCAGCGCCAGCACCTGTCTGATGAGTCCGGGAAGATAGTATGCAAACGGGCCGGAACCATGTACCACCTATACATTATTTTCCTTGTTTCTTCTAAGTGCGCGGTGCTAGTGGTTAGTCCAGAATGTGCGTTGAAAATGTGTTCCCATTCCCTTATTGAAATATTCTGTTGAAGATCTTCTTGCCAATATTGCATAAATTTCCACTCTGCATTTTCCACTGGATTGGCTAATATTTGATAGCATAAAGACAATCATTTTTTCAGCGGGCTTAATGATAGGCATTTCTCTTCAAACTTCGATATAGAGGATTGCATCGTTTCTGTTCTTACACGAATCTTTTCTGTATCTAAGATCACTTTAATTTGAAAGGTATGCAAATGTGTAACTTGCTGGTAATGAAAACTCTTTTTGGAGAGTCGAGAATGATTTTAGACCTTCTGTGGTACATAGGTGAAACAGATGTGTAATTCCCGTTTTTTCCCATTTCTGATATGGAAACGTTCCATTGCAGAAGTATAAAATTTTTATTGGAGTCGCTAAGGCCCATGGGTTGGCTGTACACAATTTATCTCTGTAAATATCCCATATTTTCACTAGATGTTTGGTAGAGGGCAGCATATTTGAGTTTAATTGTCGTAGTTGTTGAGGTTTCCATAATAATGTTGAAAGATCCTGTGATCCGCAATAATTATTTTCTATTGCCACCCATTGAGGGATATAATTGGTTGAATGAGCACTGATAACGTTCGTGAGTATAGAAAAGTAGTAATATGCCTTTTATTTGGTATCCCCATTCCTCCATTTTCCAAGTTTCTCATCAATAATGTTTTAGGCATTCGCGGGTGTTTGTTACCCCAGCTAAAGTAAACCATAGCAGCATGCATAGCTGTTATATATTTTTGTGGGAGTAATAAATTCAATGATCTAAAAAGGTACAATATCTTAGGTAATATTGACATTTTAAGTGCTGCTATTTTCCCTACCCAAGAAAAGAACAGATTCCTACAGGATTTTAATTGGTTATCGATTTCCTTCAGTAATTTCGTATAGTTGACTAGTAGGAGATCTTTTTCTTTTTTAGTGATTCTAATGCCTAAGAATATTAGATGATCTTCTCTCCAGTCATAGGAAAAACTTCCTTTCAATCTTTCATCTGTAGATTTAGTTGTATCGAGACACATTGCTTGAGTTTTTGTCATGTTTAATTTATAATATGATTGTTGACTGTAATGCTGCAATTCTTTATGTAATGAGGGAAGTGATATAAATGGTTGGGTAATTGTTAAAAGAAATCATCAGCGAATAAACTGAGTTTATACTCGTTATGACCCACTTGTACCCCATGTATGTTCTCATTGTTTCTTATAGATATAGCCAGAGGTTCTAGGGCCAATACGTAAAGGAAAGGTGACAGTGGGCACCCCTGTCGGGTCCCATTAGTGATGCTAAAAGTCTTTGACTTAAATCCTGAGTAGAGTACTGCTGCTGTTGGTGTATTATAAAGAGCTTCAACTGCTGAGATAAATCCGGGTGGAAATCCATAGGCCAATAATGTTTCATGTAGAAAATCCCAGTTTAACCTGTCGAATGCCTTTTCGGCATCTAATGATAACATAATGCTTTCCTGCTTGGTAGTCTGTAATATGTTGTATAAATTTAACACCTTTCTAGTGTTATCTTGTCCTTGTCTGCCGGTCACAAATCCTACCTGATCCGAATGTATTAATGTTGGTATTATGTCCTTTAGTCGCTCTGCCAAGATCTTGGCATAAAGTTTTGTATCTGTATTCAGTAAAGATATTAGTCTAAAATTTTGGCAGGACGTTGGGGACTTCCCTGGTTTAGGGATAGTGATGACATGGCCAGACAGAACCTCAGGTGGAAAAGTGCCCATCGTTTGAACAGTGTTATAGAAGCTGGTAAGAGCTGGGGCTAATTCTTTCTTAAATATATTATAATATATATTAGTAAAGCCATCCGGCCCTGGAGCTTTTTCTTTGAATTAGAATTTGGAAGACTTTTAACATAGAAGGAAATATGAAAAACTAAATTAAACAGAATGTGCAATAAAAACATTTAAAAACATTAAAAACATTAGATTAAAAATATAACATTAAAAACATTAGATTTATCTTTATAGGAAAGGTTTGGGAAGGCTGTGCAAGTCACATGCAAAGAGGTGGGGCTAGGGTTGCATAAACAAAGTGATCGATAATTCTATAGTGGTTACACACCTTTTTTTGTTACAGTTTATAATACAGACAACACGATTGAAGATAATTTTGAAGATAAAACAGTGATGAAATTATATTAGGGAAAGTATTTATGTACAGAAATAAAATGGCCTCAGACAGGGTTCTGTAAAAAGTACATTGCTGTTTAGACTTTCAAACTAAGTTTCGCTATACTTTTTACTTAATATACCAAGCCCAGTATAATCTGATGTAACTACATGTATATAAATAGTAATTGCATGACCTTTGGAACCTTAAGACAAAGAACATATTCTTGCAAAGTTTGTTGCCCAAACATTGATTTATAATTAGTTAGAGTTAAAATAATGGGTAGATAAGATATGAAAAAAATCAGAAAAAGAAGAATAAAACCAAATGTGAGGTTTGGTACAGACACATGGCGTAAAAGGACACAATCATTAAGTGATCAAACTATACCCATGAAAGGCGTTCAATGGGACTTGAATGACAGACTGTACAACACAAACAGATTGAATCTATGTATCCTAATGGAAATGAAAATATGACAAATGTGTATTAGTTGTCCTTAGTGTGGCTAAGCTTAACATGCTGCCAATATAAAGGTAAAATAGTCACCTACAAGCAGGTGGGAAAGTCAGTAACAAGCTGAGATCAAAGGGTTTAGAGAGCATTGAGAGGCCAAGCTGAGTCGGGGTGCCAGAGGACAGAACAAAGGTTGATAAGCCAGATCATTAAACCTATATAGACTGAAAGAATAACCTGCTTTTGGGAATAGAGATAAGTAACAACCACAATGGAGAACAACTGCAGGGTTTATATAGGCCTGGGGTTCTCAGCATAAGTTCACATCAATGGTAACGCAGGATGTAGTTTGGCAAAAGGACGGGATCTGCATCGAAACTGGAGGATGAACTATGCTGTTTGAAGCCCCACCTAACATTACAAGAAGGCATTGCCAATGTTAGTCTTATCTGTTGCACTCTGTCCCACTCATTATCAGAGTTATTCACTACAGTGAGAATCCAAACTGGATTTAATTGAATGTCAAATTTAAGGCCAGAGTAGCTGAAAGGAAAGCATAGCTGACTTAGAGAATTTTTCCAGTTCGGCCATTTTGACCTTCAATTTGAAATTCACTTTGATATCACTTTGAATTCTCACACTAGTGAATAACACTGCAATTCAACAGTAAGAAACATATGAAGTTTAGCATAGATTTTAGGAAATTGCCACAAAGTTACATGGAGAAATACATGGGATGTGTCTGAGAGGCAGGAGACCCAAGAGAATCCAAAGTCACAGTGAGGAAGTTCAATGAGTTAAAAGAGATATCAGGGTCAATGGGTCTGTGGTGGCTTGCCCCTTTAATCATGTGTCCAAGGGGACCATAGTTCAACTGTGACTCAAGCCTCTAGAATGGCAAATCCAAATCATACTAGGAGGATTTGGTAGATCATTACACAGTTTACCTTTCCAATCACAAAATATGGGAAGCCAAGATAGAAGAAGCAGTGACATATAAATGCTTGTGTTTTTGCTTTTAGGGGCTTGATAAATGCTACTTTTTTGTTTTAGGGGCTTGATGACCATTGGCAAAATGTGTTCTGGAACAGATTACAGAGTGTCAGGTTCCCTTACCTGGGGGATGTCACAGCGTCAGTAGACTTGGGGATCCCCTGGTTGATCCCATGGGATATGTTATAAACATCCTCCAACAGCATGGAATACAAGGGATGTTTTCGCATTTTTTTTTTTTTTACAAGGCGGTCACTATAATACCCTAACAATTCTGAATTGAAATATATATTCAAATTTTACAACTATATCTGTATAAATGTATGTATCTGCAAATTTTTAACGCATTGTGTTTCAGTCTGTAAGTATAGTGAGTGTATGCAACTGTGTAAATGCATGCAGGGTTAAAGATAATGTTAGAAGTTATTCGGGTAAAGGGGTGTTAAGGTTAGGAGTTACTGTCACAGTTAGATTACACGGGATGCTTGGTGTTACGAGGACTAAAGGCTTGAGAGGAGTATAGCTGCGTGGTGTTCAGCATTATTTGGTTTAGGAGTTAAGTTTAGTAAAGGGTTAAATGGTGTGTTTTATTTTAAGATAAGTTAAACCTAGGGTTAAAGTAAAGAATTTTGTTTCCGGTACCGGCGTTGAGTGCTTAAGTTTGGGACTAAGGGACTAAGGAAAGAGTTTGTTTAGGTTTTGGGAGGGGTTACATTTAGGCTTAGGTAACAATTGGGTGTTTAGGGTACAGGACTGTTGAGTTTAATGGATTATTTGCAAAGTGTTTACCCTCTATGGTTGAGTAAAACTGCTGAAACTGTTATTTAGTGTGTGAATCATTTAGTGCTGACCCTGCTCCTCCTGCAAGGCATTTCCTGTATGAGAGGCTACTGGTGGACAAATAGGAAGTGATCCATTCCACTTCTTGTCCAGCCTCACACACAGACACTGGAGGAGCTGGTAGTGTTCTGTGTATAACTGTTCCTTTAACTCTGTTATCAAACAAAGGAGGCTGACTTGACTACAGAAGACACTGGTCCCTCACCAGCCCACCTAATGTTCAAAAAGGCACATTATAAATGCTGTAAATATGCCCTACTGGTCAGGCGCCTGTAAGCAGATGCCTTCTCTGCCTAATGGAAAATCTGGCCCAGCGCATGGTAGATCCATCATTGAGAAAAGTGTTCATAATACCTTGATGCACTTCCAAGTTGGAGTAGAGAGAAAATAAAATGGCAAATGAGAGAACACAAAATCTGGCTTTCAGTTTTATAGCTTTCTGTTTTAATAGGTCCTATCAAATTTATTCTCATATTTTTAAAACATATCTGGCAAAGTAGAACTTTGTAACACCGTATCCTTAATAAATATCTCTTTTTTTTCACACCCAGGCTGGACATGCCATCGTTCATTTTGATGAAGCAACTGATGCAGTTACAGGACTGAGACAGAAAACGAGTTACGGACGACCACTTTGGGAAAATGAGTTTTCCATGGTGTCAGAAGCCCACCCAAGGTTAGTCTATTAGTCAAGAAAATTAGAAAAACAAAATGAATTCTAAATAGTGAGTTTGTCCTTTCCTACTGTGGTCAATTACAAATAGAGAGTTGGGCTGTATAGAACCCACCGACAGAGGGACTTATAGAAAATGTTGTTCCCATACAAGCAGTATCTTACCAGTGAAAATGGATCTTTCAACCTACCATCATTGTATAAGTTAGTAGAAAAAGAGAGAATGGTTCCCTATTGTTAAATGAAAAATTATAGGAAGATTGATTTTTCATTCTTTCTTCTTGATTTATGTTATAGATCTACAGTGGGTGTATTTCTTTGTGGACCAAGTGCACTTGCAAAGAATCTACAGCAATGTTGCCACCAGTTTTCTAGCATGGATCCAAGGAAAGTACAATTCTACTTCAATAAGGAGAACTTCTGAGTATTCCTGTTTACAGGCAAGTGCAAGGCAAAAATCTGGAGAAAAAAAAACGCCAATAATTTGGATGGAATACTGAGTGAAACAGAGTGAAAATATTATTTATGATGACATTGGAATGTCTTCCAAGCTGCATGTAAAAGGACATCAAAGACGTACACTATTCCAATTTTTACATTAAAACAACCTGACTCCTGTCACTGCCAGTTTATGAAGGGAAAACAACACTTAACCCCTTAAGGACACGGCTTCAGAAGTAAAATGCCAACATGACGCGAAAGTTCCATCATGTGTCCTTAAAGGGACAACCCAGACCCCTAAAGCACTTTAGCTTGCTGAAAATCTTTATATTTGAAGAGATTGTCCTCTTTTTTTTTCATTTTGGAAGTAGTGCAGATTTCAATAGAAATTGACACTTTTATGAATTTCACTGGTTACACCCCCTGGCTTTTCAAGCAGACAACAGATCAACAGGCCCAGAGCACCTGCCTTGCAAACATTTCTTATCGAGCTGCATTGGGAAGTCTGTGATTAGACAGAAACAGAAAGTCTGGGCAAGGTTAGAAGAGGGATGCAAAGACAAATTAAATGCATGCAAGTTTTCATTTGCGGTATATCTACTAAACAGTGATTTTTATTTATATTGTATTTGGGCAGTGGAGTGTCCCTTTAAGGGCTTAAAGGCAGTGAGTTAAATTTAGTAGAGGACATTTTTTGTTACTTTGTGTTTTGAAATTCCTTCTACGTTTGACATTTCATTTGTTCCTCTGCATTAGAAAATCCGTCATGTTATGTTCTTAGACCTTCTAAAAAATGTTTCATGAAACAGCGCTGGGGCCGTTAAAACAGAACATAGTAGAATGATGTGCCTGTTATAAGCCACCAATGTTGACAACTGCAACATTTACATTATACATCTTACATAGTGATATATGTTGAAAAAACATTAAACTCTGTCAAGATCAACCTTTTAGACATCCCAGTTTGTTCTGTCAATCCAACCGCAGAAATTGTCCCCAGAACTTTCATTCTACTATTGAGTTGGACACATTTGTACTTGGTAATACAGAAGTGTAATTTGCTCATCACATCAGCTGAAGAGGGGGGTGCGCTAAGAGTGCCAAGGAGAGCCCTGCTTAAAAACAAATTGACATAAACTTGGGCACAGCACCCATAGGACCATAACTACTATAAGGTCTGTGCAGGCTACGTTACTTAGAATGTCCCTTTAGAAATAAAACTGCAATAGCTGAGGTAATTGGACAGACCCGATAAAATAGGAAGCTCTAGTCACATGCAGAAACCAATTTCAACTGAAGGCACAACTATGAAATAATAATTCCCAGATTTTACTAGTAACATGACGTAAAGTCATGATTTTATTAAAGACACGGAGGCGAGTATTATGCATAACTCTTTCTTTATTTCCTCAGCAGCAAAGATAGAGGAATATAAATATTATCAAAAATGAAAGAAAAAACTGTACAGGCACAACAGGCAGGCAATCACATAATAGAGGAAGTAGCTATATAAGTCCTGTGTCTCCCACAATCCCCCTCTTTCTTGCGAAAACCGAAGACCAGGTAAGAAGAACGATGTCCCACTTGATCCAAACAGGAAACGGGAAACAATGCGATAACTTCAAGCTAAAAAAGATAGAAAAATATGGTAATTTCCAAACTCAAAACTGTAGACTTACCAAACATAACCGTGAGGAGTCATACATAAAAACTGGATTCTGAAAATAGAAAATATATAAAATTAGAAACCAGCAAAAAAACGTTCAAAATCATCCAAAACATGATAAAAATACATGACATAAATACATGATCCAAATACAGACCTAATTGGAAACATACCTGCATAGTATCGAAGCATCTCCTATCCCAAATCCACACCGGGAGGGTGGAAGGGAATAATACTCGCCTCCGTGTCTTTAATAAAATCATGACTTTACGTCATGTTACTAGTAAAATCTGGGAATTTTATTAAAGACACGGAGGCTCATATTATGCAAGTTCAAAGCTGTGCTATCACCTGAGATGCAATGTGTTCAATTGGTCTGAAATAGAAATCCCTGAAGGTTGATTCTCGGGACCAGTCCGCTGCGCGCATGATGTCCTCCAGACGGCAACCAACTGTGGATGCCTTCGAGGCCATAGCACCTCGTACAGAATGAGGTGTAAAGATAGACGTGTCTATACCCGCCAGGGATAAAAGCCAACGAATCCAACGCGCTAGCGTCGGTGTCGAAACCGGCCGATGAGGAGCCTTAAAGGAAATGAATAGGGGATGTCGGTCAGACGAACGCAACGTTCGCGTAGTATCCAGATAGGCCTTCAAACAATCCACCGGACAGAGTGCCGGACATACCGAGAATCTAGGATATACAAAGGATTTGGATGCCGACTTAGTCCTCCTAGATATGTTGAAAGTAACGCCTTCAGGAGTAAACACGAAGGCACCCCAGTCAAGAGTCCTGACATCGGAGACTCTCTTACAAGAGATCAGGCAAAGCAGCATAACCATCTTGGAGGATAGCTGCTTACGGGTCAAGTCATGGTTAGGATACCACGCCGACAGGAACCGCAACATTATGTTGACGTCCCAAAAGGCCGAAAAACGCGACCTAGGTGGACGGACGAGGTGAATACCCTTGAGAAGGCGGCAGACAAAAGGATGTTTACCGACGGGTAAACCTTCCAAACCGCCGTGACCGGCAGATATGGCCGAGCGTAAAACATTGACAGTTCTGTACGCCTTGCCGGAGTCGAACAGGGTTGTGAGAAACTCCAGGATCAAATGGAGAGGGGCAGATACGGGATCCATTGCCCGTTCCATGCACCAATCAGACCAAGACTTCCATGCAGCTCGGCAAGCTGATCGCGTGCCCGGAGCCCAGGCGTTATCGAGGAGCAAGAGAGTCGTCTGTGGAACGTCAGGGACAACCCAGCGTCCCCTGAAAGGAACCACGCTACCAGGGGCAACTGGTGCCGTAATACCGATTCGTGCAAGTTCCCATCCGGATCCAGAAGGAGGTCCTGAAAGTTCGGTAATAGACGAGGGAAGTCTATGGACAACTCCATCAGTCGAGGGAACCACGGACGGGATCTCCACAGAGGGGTGATCAGAGCCAGACAGCAGTCGTGACGAACCAGCTTCGAGATTGTGCGAGCAATCATGTTGAATGGAGGAAAGGCATACAGGCGGCCCGGCGGCCATTCCTGAAGAAAGGCATCCGTCGGGTCCGGTCTCCAACTGTAGAACTTCGGCAATTGAGTGTTCAGGCGAGAGGCGAATAGGTCCATCTCGAATCGCCCCCACAACCCGGTTAGGCTTCGGAAGACCGAGGCGTGCAAGCGCCAGTCTCCCGAGTCTCTTAAATGTCTGGAGTTCCAATCCGCACCCGAATTGTCCAGACCCGGAATATGTTCCGCCGTCACGAAACGTTGTTGAAAAAGCAGAACTGCCAAAAATCCTTCGCCAAGAGAGCCAACATCCTGGACTTGGTGCCGCCCAGGTGATTTATGTACCGGACCGCCGATACGTTGTCTAACTTGAGGAGAACGCAACAGTTCACCTTTCCAGGGGTAAGGCTGCGAATCGCAAAGGCCCCTGCCAGAAGTTCTAGGCAGTTGATGTGCAACGACTTCTCTGTGTCGGACCATCTGCCTCCTGTGGAAACGTCGCCACAACGAGCACCCCAGCCGTGCAAGCTGGCATCTGATTCTATGATCACGTCCGGAATGGAACCGAAAATCGCCCTGCCGTTCCAGGCTTCCATGTGTGCTAGCCACCATACCAGCTCGTCTCTGGATTCCTCGTCCAAACATATCCGAGATTCGTAGGAGTGACCCGAACGTAGGTGTGACCCCTTGAGCCGCTGGAGGGCCCGGTAATGCAAAGGGCCTGGGAATATCGCCTGAATGGAGGAGGCCAGTAGACCTATGATCCTTGCCAACTGTCGAACCGATAAGTCCGAAGCATGAAGAGCTCGACGAAGCTCCTTCTGGATGGCTTTCATCTTGGATTCCGGCAAGTACAGGAATTGCCGTATGGAGTCCACCTGGAACCCCAAAAATTCCATAGACTGGGCGGGGGTCAGGACCGACTTGTCCCAGTTGATCAGAAAACCCAGGTTCTGTAAAAGGTTGACTGTCCAGTCCAAATGCAGTCTCAGGCATTCCAACGATTGGGACATGATCAGGATGTCGTCCAGGTAAATAATCAGTCGAACCCCTCGGGTACGGAGGTACGACACCACCGGCTTCATCACCTTGGTGAAACACCAAGGGGCCGAGGAGAGACCGAACGGCAGGCATGTAAAACGCCAATGCCGTCCATGCCAGGTGAAGTGTAAGTAGTCCCTGGACCCTACTGCTATCGGAACCGTGAAGTACGCGTCCTTCAGGTCCAACTTGGCCATCCAATCCGACTGTCTCAGAAGGTCTCTGAGACAATGAATACCTTCCATCTGAAAATGTTGGTAGCGTAGGAAGGCGTTGAGAGGGCGAAGATTTATCACTGGGCGGACTCCGCCCCCTTTCTTGGGCACTAGGAAGAGATTGCTCGTAAAGCCTGGAGTGGCGAACGGCAATTCTTCGATTGCGCCTTTCGAGAACATCTCCTCGACTTCTGCGGAGATCATCGCGTCCTGCTCCTGTGGGAGAGACAATTCCCTGGGGGCATACGTTTGAACAGGCAGGGAGACAAACTCCAGTTGATAACCCTTTACGCATTGCAGAACCCAAGCATCTGAGGTTATATCTGCCCACCTTAGGTAGAATAAAGCCAGCCTCCCCGCCACCCGAACCTGATCTAGAGGGGAAGAAAGGGTACTCACCATAAGGGCGTCTGCCCGAAGACCCACCACGGGGGTATCTGGAGCCCCACAATCTCCCTCTTGCCGGAAAGAAGGGAGGCGTTTTCGGATATTGGAAACCTCGGGAGGCGAAAAAGGAACCTCTGGTGGCACGGAACGAGCCTCGGAAACCATGGCCGGGTGGACGGTTCCTGCTACGCCTGGCCCCTCCAAAAACCTTGGGCACGAATACGCGCTTCATATTTGCCTGCGCCTTGTCGATCGCCGTGAATGTTTTGACATAGGATCCCATGTCCTTCACGAAGGATGTGCCGAACAACATCCCCTCATCGGCTGAATCAGGTTCAGCTACGGTCATAGCGGCCAGTTTAGGGTCTATTTTTAAGAGAATTGCCTTGCGTCTCTCGGAAGACATGGCCGTGTTAGCATTCCCTATAAGGCAGATAGCCCGCTGGACCCACCCGATGGCCACATCGACATCCAAAACAGAGTCACCAGTACGAGTGGCGTCAAGAAGCTCGTACAGCTTTGACAGGGGGCCCAGCGTATCTAGGATCTTGTCTTGGCACCCTTTCAGAGAGTGATCAAGACCCTGCTTAGGTTTCCACCCAGACTTATTTAAAAATTGGGCAATTTGAGGGTCAACGTCTGGGGTCTTACAGGCAGCGCCAGGGAGGGAAGGTCGTGGGCATTCGGCGCGCAATTTATTGCGGCCTTCCTTGGACAGAGGTGTGCGTATTCGCTTAGCCACATATTGGGCGATATGGTCCGGAGGGACCCATTCAGCAGAACGCGGGTGACGTAGGTCGTCCGGGTCAAACAGGGGGTTACCCTGTGGGTCTAAAAGCCCTTTATTATCATCCCCAGCGGGGCCTGGCACTTTCCCTTGGGGAGTGGCAGAGGACCCAGAAGGGGTTACACCCGTAGGGGGTCGATCCTCGCCTGACTCGCCCTCAACATAGAGTCATACTCCATAATATCGGAATCATCTTCCACACTCCGGTTGGTATCCGACCCATCATCCAGGGCTCTAGCCCGTTTCCACAATCTAGCCTTTTTAGCCCGGCCAGGGGCTCTTGTGCGTGTGGGATGCACGCTATCTGCGACCGCCAGAGGCGTGTCAGTCATGGCAGGCAAAGCCTGCATCGAGGAGTGGGAGCCGATATGTCGGGATTTTGCCTTCGCCTTACGGGCACCCGGCACAGTTTGGGCAGGGGAAGGGGACCCCACACCCAGAGGTGTAGGGGTAGCCATGGAAGGCAAAAACCCAGAATGAAGTGACTGGGTAAAGGAGGATGAAACAGCCCCCATAGCGGAGGCAATAGCCTTTTGAAGGGAGGAAGCCATAGTGGCCTTTAAGAATGCCTGGAACTCCTGAGAGGCCATAGCACCCTCAGGGTTAACTATTGGGAAATCCCCAGAGGGGTCAGTAGGCCCATCCTTACTATCCTGCATAATGAGGCACTAGAGAAAAACGGGCACTAATATAAGCCTAAAAGGAAAACCAGAAATGGGTTGATTAACCTAGCAGAATAGAATACAGCTAAAACCTGATCGTTGGTGTAGCAGGGGAACCCGGAGAAGAAACAGGGACCGACCGCACGGCAGAACAGGGTGATGCGAGTGACCGCCCAAAATGGCCGCCGCACGTGTCAGAGTGCGCTCGCGGACCGGCTCCCAGCGGGGGAAGGGGCGCGTGCACCTACCCGCGCGGGCAGCCCGCGAGAGGGGAACGAGCACACTCAGCCGCGGTCGCAGGGGAAGGACCGCCGCGGCAGAGTAATATCGCTGAGAAGCGAGTAGAGAAACAGGGACGGGAGGGAGGGGAAAAACAGCCCGCGGCGGCGGGCAAAGTCCCAGGGGAACCCCCAAATACACCAACGATGTAGGTAACAGAAAAAATATCAACAGCGAATAAATTCAATAATAATAGTAATAAGCATAATCAAAAAACATGAACCACAAATAAACATCACAAAACAAAATGCAATGAGTAGGAGAGCTCAAGTAAAATACTTAGCTGTCTGAGGAAGCAGCAAAGAAAGAGGAGGATTGTGGGAGACACAGGACTTATATAGCTACTTCCTCTATTATGTGATTGGCTGCCTGTTGTGCCTGTACAGTTTTTTCTTTCATTTTTTGATAATATTTATATTCCTCTATCTTTGCTGCTGAGGAAATAAAGAAAGAGTTATGCATAATATGAGCCTCCGTGTCTTTAATAAAATCTTAGCTGCAAATATTTAATGAGTCTAACAACTCTACAATATATATATATATCAGTGTCTGAAACTGGGAATTTGACTTCTCATTAAAGAGTGGGGAAAAGAAAGCCACAAGGGGTGATAATAGTTTCACGTTATTGCCACATGTAATCGGTAATCATGCCGTGCTCCTGCCTAGCTGTAACACTTTACCAAAATAAATCTCTCTTTCCAGCACCTTCATATGACCCTCTTTAGCTTGGAGTGAGGTTGCCTGGATTTTAAATCATATTTATTTACACTTGTTCTCCAGTAGCATAGACAAGGTGCAGACCTACCGCTTTATCATTCGTTTATTGGATTAGAAGCAGGGCAGTAGATCTGCTTTGTTCCTTTGTAAGGACAATACATCCCCAGTTACACATCCTCTAGAATGTAAGTTCGCTGACCAGGGCACTTAACACCCTCTGTTCCTTTGTGCCCAACTCGTTTTGTTACAAATACTCGTCTGCTAGGTCTCCCATGGTACAGCGATGTGGAATTTGTTGGTGCTTTATAAATAATAATAGCAATAATAATAATACGGTATTCTGTTATTATCGAACTAAGGGGAACGATGAGCTTTCTCTTGCACCATCGCTACACTATAAACTGTTACTTTTACAGTTTCCCTGCAAAGAATATTTTATTAAATGATGAAAAAATCAGCTGCATGCCAAATGCTTTTATTTCATGATTGTTATCTTTATAGAAGAGCTAGTAAATCTTTTTTTGTGTTGTACATATATTGTGTTAGCTGTGTAAATATTTTTGTACTGTATGAAACCACTATAAAATATATGCCACTTTACAGACAATCAAGTGTTTCTTTGTTGTAAAATATAATGTTTAACAATGTGCAGATAGGATCGGAACCAGCAATAGGAATGCATAATGCAGATGTGAGCAATGTTAGCAGAAAGGGAAGGGATCGATGTGTGTAATACAAGAGAGATTTTGGCAGAAATATCAGGACTCAGGAGCACTGAATGCAAATATTGAATAGAAGCTTGTTTGGGTGTCAGCACCTCCTGGTTACTGCTAATTGTAACTAGAATAGGAATATTAACAGGAAAGCTGTGACTAATATTGGGTGATTCACCATTGTGCACGCATACAGATCTCTGACCTAAATAAAACTATTATTTGGATGATCTTTAATTATAAGACAAGCCTTAAAAGAAGGGCATGTCTTTGATTCGTATCAGGCAATAAAATGGTCTTTAAAACAATTCAGGGTTTTAAATACTAAACAATGAATCGGGTTAATTTTCAAATCAAGCAGCTACTTTGGAAAAATTGGAGAACACAATTTAGGGTTATTCAATAAAGTCAGAATTCTTGTGATTTCTCAGTGAAATTCAAATTAAAAGTGAAAGTAGCCAAACTGGTTGCAAATCTGACTTAGAGAATTTGACTATGTTTGCCTTGTACTTGGCAGATATGGATTGACACCTGTCCTCAGGGACCCTGATACACACTGGGGGGGGACCTACTGTCCTCCCCCCTGGTCCCCACCCCTGAGCGGTGGGTGGGGCCATAAAAAAAGAATAAGGAACGGCACGAGACAGGGGTGCCCACTTTCACCGCTGTTGTTTGTCCTATTGCTGGAACCCCTCCTGCACGCGATAGGGGAAGCTCCGGGTATCAAGGGGGTTATGGTAAGGGGTACGAAATATGTGGTCTCGGGTTTCGCGGATGATGTACTGCTGACACTCACTGACCCGAAGGCTTCTATGGCGGCTCTTACAGAGATTCTCACGGTGTACGGCGAAGTTGCTGGCTATAAAGTCAATCTAGGGAAATCGAGTGCAATTCCTCTGGGCATGTCGGAAGCCGAGACTTCGTTTATAGCGGGGACCTACCATATTCGAATGGAGAGACATCAGATTAAATACCTAGGCGTGTGGTTGACGGCAGACCCCTCTCTCCTGTACCAGCAAAATTATATTCCGCTGATTAGGTGGCTGATTAGCGATATGGAAAGCTGGATTGATAAGCCGATCTCGTGGATTGGAAGAATACACTCAGTGAAAATGAATGTCCTACCTAGGATTCTTTTCTTGTTCCAGGCTCTTCCGGTCCACATGACCAAATCTAACTTGGGGCCGCTTCAACAGGCCATAGGCAAGTTTGTTTGGCAAAACAGACGCCATAGAGTCTCTCGCAATGTCCTGTACAGAGCGAGGGACAGGGGAGGCCTTTGCCTCCCAAACCTTTACTATTATTATACAGCGGCCCAGTTGGCTCAAATAGCTCTGTGGCACTCGCCCCCAGGGGAAAGGAGGTGGGTGGACTTGGAATCCTCTCTGATGGGACAGGACATGCCTCAATTCCTTATGTGGACCCCTAAAGAACATAGACCGACTGATCATGTGGTGTGCCCGGCGATACACAGCTCACTTAAGATTTGGGACACTGCCGCCGTCAAATATGGCTTGACCTCTACCCTATCGCCCATGACCCCCTTCCTGAGGAACAAGGCATTTCCGCCGGGATTGCAGCCCCGAGATTTCAAGGGTATAGAGAACGCAGGGATGCAAAGGTTATGTGAGTTATTCGAAAATGGCTCTTTTATTACGTTCGATGTGCTGCGAAGCAGAGCTCCGATGCGCCCCTTTGACTATTTTCGGTATCTCCAGCTTCGGGATTTTGTCAGAGATCCCCTGGTCAAAACCGCGGCCCTGGCCCCGTTGACTTTCTTTGAAAAGATGTGCAAAGGTGAACAGTTCCCGATCGGCATCATATCTCGTTTGTACTCTCATTTAAGCTTGCGTACTCTGGAATGGGGGGATCTTGGATATACGGACCAGTGGGAGGCAGACCTTAAGGAGACATTGGAGGGAGTGGAATGGCAGGATATTTGGGAAACGGCCGCAAAGTCCTCGGTATGTGTCTCTGTGCAGGAACAATCTTACAAGATAATGTTTCGGTGGTACACCACCCCAGTGAAACTGTACCGTATGGGTGTAAACCCGACGGACCTATGCTGGAGGGGCTGCGGTATTAGAGGCTCATATATGCACATGTGGTGGGACTGCGCGGAGGCACAAGCCTATTGGAAAAGGATTGCGGCTCTGCAGCGAGAAGTATGGGGTAGAGAGGTGAAGTTGGACCCATGGGTGTACCTGCTGTCAAGATCCATAGATGGCTGGACGAGAGCGGAACAAGCTCTTGTTCATAAAATAAACCTAGCTGCTAGGAGAGCACTGGCGCAGGTGTGGCTGCAGAGGAGATCGCCTACTATTGAGATGGTCAAGCAGAAAATCAGAGACACTTTTCTGATGGATAAGCTGACGGCTCAGGTCAGGGGGACTCAGAAGAAATTTGATAAAATATGGGACCCCTGGATCAATAGCACAGCAAACGCTTGAGTTAGGTCGGGTGACTTAAGGACCCCACTAGATCGCAGGAGGAAGTACAAGGAGGGCGGCAGGATGCTGCATTTTGATTTGGACGCAGGGAACGCTCCTGTGGCCTCCAGCAAGAGATAGCGGGGACACGATAGGGATACATTTTCAGACACCTGTCTCCTGGACATTCTCCCTCGGCCTACCCCCCCTCCCCTCCCCCCCCTAACTTCCTACCCTTATGTCCTCCTTTTCTAAGTCCTCGGATCTCCGAGGCGCCTCTTTACACTATCCCTTCCTTCTTTCCCTTTACTTTTTATTTTTAGTTTTACTTTATTTCTTCTTCTTTTTTTTTTTTTTTTTGGTCAAGATCGCATATGCGGCCTATACGTAGGGAACACCGAACTGTAGCGGGGAAACGTTATTCCTGTCATACGGCAAAATGGTGTAATTTCCCTATTATTCTTTTGACCTTATGATCGCTATCTTTCCTTAATGTTTAATGTCAGTTTAATGTTTTATATATGAAAAAAAAAAAAAAAACCCAGGCAGGATGTACAAGCTTCCTATAGACAGCTGTTTCTCCAGGAGGGTGGAAACTTGATGATATTTAGCGATCCCTGTTAACAGACATTATCTACTACTTTGTCTTGTAAATGTAAAGTGCTTTATGCTCAGTATGTATACTTGTTTACGCTGATCGCACAGTTGATGTATGTAATCTGCTTGTGATGTCTTGCACTGGAATAAATAAAGAATAAAAAAAAAAGAATAAGGGGGGGACCTACTGTCCCCCCCCCCCCCCCCCAGCGCCCACCCCTGAGTGGTGTGTGGGGGCCCTAAATAAAAATCCCCTCCCCCAATCAAAGGTGACTAGGGGTCCCCAAGCCCCTAGTCACCCACCCCAAAAGAAGTTACCCCCTACCTACCCCCCTCACCCTAAAAAATAGTGAGGGGGGAAATAAAATAACTAACCTGTAAAGAAAAATTCAACTTACCATTTGACGTCTTCTTTTTTCTAAAATCTTCTTTTTTTCAGCCCCAAAAAGGCCAAATAAAAAGCCATAAGAACTGACGCAATTTAAAAAAAAAAAAAAATTATCCATCTTCACCCATGGAGGGCTCCGCGCAGACTGAGCTCTGCAGGGCGGGGGAAGGCTTATAAAGCCTTGCCACGCCCTGCAATTAGGCTAAGAACACTCTGATGGGCTGGTTTAAGCCAATCAGAGTGCTCTTTGTCATTTTACACAGCGTGGGAAAATTCTAAAGAACATTCCCACGCTGTGTAAAATGACACAGAGCACTCTGATTGGTTAGATTCCAAGCCCACCAATCAGAGTGCTTTTTGTCATTTTACACAGCGTGGGAAAATTCCAAAGACAGAAGGTCCCCCCCTCATTATTTGTATGGCCCCCACCCACCGTGCAGGGGTGGGGGCCGGGGTGGGGAGGACAGTAGGTCCCCCCCTCATTATTTTTATGGCCCCCACCCAACGCTCACGGGTGGGGGCGGGGGGAGGACAGTAGGTCCCCCCAACCCATTGTGATTTATGGCCCCCACCCACCGCGCAGGGGTGGGGGCCGGGGGGAGGACAGTAGGTCCCCTCCTCATTATTTTTATGGCCCCCACCCACCACGCAGGGGTGGGGGCGGGGGAGGACAGTAGGACTTTGACAGATTTTGCAAAACTTACCAATTTAATAATGTCACAACAGGATGTTCCTGTTATTAAAAAGATGAATGTAAGAAAAACACGTCTTCAATGAAAAGATTATAAATTCTAGATAAAGAAGGACTGAGAATTGTTATAGATAATATTTTGCCATTGCTAAATTTTCACAATGCTATGATTCCATGCTAAATATTTAAATTACTAATCACTACCACTCTTTACTGCATAATCCCACCATTGGAATTATTAAAAACATTTTAATATTATCAGGGTTATTTACCAAAGTGAGAATTCAAGGTAAATTAAAAGTGAATTCCAAAATTAAGGTCACAGTAGCTGAACTGGAAAAATTTGCAGTCAGTTATGCTTTAAGTTCAGCTACTTTGGCCTTAAATTTTAAATGTATTCTGAATTCACCTTACATAGTTACATAGCTGAAAAGAGACACTTGTCTATCAAGTTCAGCCTATCTCACATCAGGTTTTGCTGTTGATCCAAAAGAAGGCAAAAATAAACAGTTTGAAGTAAACCCAGTTTACAGCAAACTAGGAAAAATTCCTTCTTGATCCCAGAATGGTAGTCAGATCTCTCTTTGGACCAAGAAGATATTACCCTACATTACACCTTGAATATGCTGTGCAATTTTGGGCGCCTGTTCTAAAGAAGGATATCATGGCACTGGAGAGGGTCCAGAGACGAGCTACAAAATTGATAAAAGGAATGGCGCATTTTAGTTATGAAGAAAGGTTAAAAAAATTAAATCTGTTGAGTTTGGAAAAACGGCGTCTGAGAGGGGATATGATAACTTTATACAAATATATTCAGGGCCAGTACAAACCATTATCTGGAAATTTATTCATAAACAGGGCTATACATAATACATGAGTTCACACATTTAGGCTGGAAGAAAGGAGATTTAATGTAAGGCAAAGAAAAGTTTTTTTACAGTAAGAGCAATAAGGATATGGAATTCTTTGCCTAAAGAGGTGGTTTTGTCAGAGTCACTACAGATGTTTAAACTGCAATTGGATAAATACTTACAAAAACATAACATACAGGGATATCATTTCTAATTAGTGGGGTAATAGCTGCTTGATCCAAGGAGACATCTGACTGCTATTTTGGGGTTAAGAAGGAATTTTTTTCCTAGTTTGTGGCAAAATTGGAAGCGCTTCAGACTAGGTTTTTTGCCTTCTTTTGGATCAACAGCAACAACATATGTCTCTTTTCAGCTATGTAACTATGTAACTAAGTAATTAACAATTATATCCGCGAATATTATGTTTTTGCAAGTATTCATCCAATTGCTGTTTAACCCCTTAAGGACACATGACATGTGTGACATGTCACGATTCCCTTTTATTCCAGAAGCTTGGTCCTTAAGGGGTTAAACAACTGTACAGACTCTGATAAAAAAAACCCTCTTTGGACAGAGAATTCAACATCATTATTGTGCTCGCTGTAAAAAAAAAACAAAAAACACTTTTCCTTTGCCTTAGACTAAATCTCCTTTTTTGAAGTCTAAATGTGTGACCTTCTGTCCTATGTATAGTCCTGTCTATGAATAGATTTCCAGACAATGGTTTGAATAGGACTCAAATATATTTGCATAATGCTATCATATCCCCTGAGGTGCCATTTTTCTAAACTAAAGAGATTTAAATGTGTAATGTAACGGCACCCCCCGGCATAAAAGGGGATAAAATCTGTTTAGGCGATATTCCCCTTTCAGATATAAAGTCAGCTACTGTAGAACACCAAACTCCCGAATTGAATACAAGTGAATGCACCAAACTCCTGAACTGCATGCAAGGGAATAAGGTAGCACTCCAAACTCCCGAACCGAAACCTCACGAATAGCTGCTAGCAGACAAACAGGAAAAGCTCCCGAGCGGCTTACACTCCTGGCAATCAGTCTCTATCAGCATACAGTGAATCCCCCCAAGAACGAGACAAGGCTCCGTGTTGAGGGTTAAGCAGTGGTCTGTTTATTGAGGGCTACCTGCCCCTGTATTTATGCAGGTCTCCCACCTGGTGGACACTCTCCTAGGGGACCAGATGGAAGACTGTAACAACGGACAGACAAGTAGCATTTCAGGACATACATTTTCAACACTTCCCCACAATGCATCTTGGCTTCCTCTCCTCTGCCCTGGAGATAATCGAGAAGTAATTCAATTATCTCCCAGGACAAAGGCAAAACTCCATTACACACGTGGGGACACAAAAACACTAAAATACTTTAAAATACATAAAGTCACATTTTACACATAATACACAGACATTTCACATATCCCCAGATAGCTGGGATCTGAGCGCACAAAACTACCGAATAGCGCTCAGATCCTATACACACAGTTCAATTGCCATGGAGCCAAAGTCTTTAATTACACGAATGGGCTCCATGGCTGTGCTATCTGGGTTAACACATTCACATCACACAAAATAGCGAAGGGACATATATTCGTTAGATCGGTACGAAATAGAACCAGGCGGCGGACGGCTCAGCGGTGTTCGTGCAAGTAAGTGTCCGTTTTTAGTTCCATAGTTTAAGTGCCGAACACCGCTGGCCGTACAGGACTTTTAAAATGGCCGCCGCCACGTGTTCAGCAAACGAACAAAGACCACCCTGCATTCGTCAATTAAGCTGCGGTTAACCGCAGCTTCAGGGTGATCAATTGGCGGCACACTCCAGCTCCCGGGTGGTCGCTCCTTCCGTAGTTTGTTCGGTAGATAAAATCTACCGAACACCCCGGCAGAAAGGCACGAATAAGCCTTTCTGCAGGGAAAAATAAGTCATTTAAAAGTCTGGTCCATAGTCCAAAGGCAACAGGCGGGCAACCAGGCTTCTCCAATACAATGTGGCGAGATTTCTCTCGTCACATCTCTCCCCTTTTCTAAACAGATTAACAGGGTATCTGACCTCCTGCTGGTCAGTGCCCTTGTTAGTCCAGCAGCCGACCCACAAAACAGAAACAGCAGTACAGCCCACCCACAATAACTGGTTACTACACCTGGGTAGAGGAGAAACTTGTCCACGTCCAGGTGCCTCACCACGGCTGTGTGGGAGACTGGTAGGCTGCCGTGGTGAGTTGCTGAGTGGGCAGAGACCAGCGGTACTCTGCCCTGGTGCCAGTACTACCGCGGGAGTAGTCTGGTTGAAGCCTGGTTGCTGTAGACCGATGGTCTCCCCTTTAGCTGCACAGCTCTGCTGCTGGAGACCGACTGTCTCCCCTTTAGTTACACAGCTCTGCTGCCGGAAGGGGAGACCGGCTGTCTCCCCTTTGGCTAAACAGCCCTGTCGTTGGGGGGCAGGACCGACCGAACCATCCCTGCCCCCTGTGTGGTAAGTGCAGAGACCACGGTCCCATCTGCACAGTTGTGGGGCTTACAGTCTCCCCCTTGTACACTAAGCTGTCGCTGGGGAGAGGGGGTAACAGGCTCCTCTCCCCATAGAACACTCTGCCGCTGGGGAAAGGAGACTGGGCTCTCTATTCCCTGCACATTAATAACCTGCCGCTGGGGAGAGGGGGTAGCAAGTTCCTCTCCCATACATACTTCCAGCCTCCGTGGAGGGAGACCGACTGTTTCTCCTCTCAATACAGAGTCCTGCTGCTGGGGAAAGGAGACTGGGCTCTCTATTCCCTGCTGGATAGTCTGCCGCTGGGGACTGGAGACTGGGCTCCCAATTCCCAACAAATAACACTGCTGCTGGGGAATGGAGACTGGGCTCCCAATTCCAGGCACATCACACTGCCGCTGGGGAATGGAGACTGGGCTCCCAATTCCCGGCACATCACACTGCCGCTGGGGAATGGAGACTGGGCTCCCAATTCCCGGCACATCACACTGCTGCTGGGGAATGGAGACTGGGCTCCCAATTCCCCAAAAATCACGCTGCCGCTGGGGAGGGAAGACACTGCTCTCCTCTCCCTGCACTTCACACTGACTTCCCGGCATATCACTCTGCTGCTGGAGGGCAGGAACAACTACCTCTGCCCCCTGTAACTCAGCCTGCCGCTGGGGCGGGAGGACGATGCATTCCTCTCCCTGCACTTCACACTGCCTTCCCGGCATATCACTCTGCTGCTGGAGGGCAGGAACAACTACCTCTGCCCCCTGTAACTCAGCCTGCCGCTGGGGAGGGAGGATGCTGCTCTCCTCTCCCTGCATATTACATTGCCGCTGGGGAATGGAGACTGGGCTCCCAATTCCCTGCAAGACCAGTGGAGAGACCTCGGTCCAATCTCCACCGGCCACCTGGGGTTCTTCACAGTAAAACTTCACTCTCTCGTCCCAGCTGAATGGGTCTGGCTCTGGGTCTGTCATGCTGCTCTCCTGCTGAGCCTTCTCACTGCATTGAAACAGCTGCTGGTAGCCCTGTTTTAGCTCTATCTCCCGGGTCACCAGGTGGACCAGGTCTTGCTCAATTTCGTGAGTGTCGTCCCAGTCATACCTGCTCTCCCTCCACTCCAAGAGATCACTGAACCAGGCTTGTGTAGGGCTCCCAAATTCGAGCTCTGAAAAAGCCAGGACCTTCAAACTCCTCTCCCTCTGGCTTGTCATGCTCGGCTGTCCAGGGCAGGTACTGTGCCCCATACCACCAGAGCGCCTGGTAGGCATCTTCTAGCCACATCTCCTGCCATACTAGGTGTTCTAATTTCCTCACCCATTCCTCCAGGGGCTGCTCTCCCAGGAAGGGCATCCGCAGGGCTACTCGCTTCTGCAACCGCTGGTCTTCCTTGGGGAATCTCTCATCCCGCTGGTACTCCACAATACCCAGTGCCTGGTACCAGATGCCTTTGCGGACTGCATCTCGGTCATCCATGTCACCCTCATCATACTCCACTGCTGGTTCCATCCTGGTGCAGTCAGGGTCGCTGTACTCAGACATGCGTTGCCCTCAATTTGTAAAATCCCAAGAAATGGTGTCTCCTGTAGCCGTCATTCTGGTTGTAGGAACGATCCCGCCGCTTGCCACCAATTGTAACGGCACCCCCAGGCATAAAAGGGGTTAAAATCTGTTTAGGCGATATTCCCCTTTCAAATATAAAGGCAGCTACTGTAGAACAACTGTAGAACCGAAACCTCACGAATAGCTGCTAGCAGACGAACAGGAAAAGCTCCCACGCGACTTACACTCCGGGCAATCAGTCTCTATCAGCATACAGTGAATCCCCCCCAAGTAATTCAATTATCTCCCAGGGCAAAGGCAAAACTCCATTACACACGTGGGGGCACAAAAACAGTAAAATACTTTAAAATACATAAAGTCACATTTTACACATAATACACAGACATTTCACATATCCCCAGATAGCTGGGATCTGAGCGCACAAAACTACCGAATAGCGCTCAGATCCTATACACACAGTTCAATTGCCATGGAGCCAAAGTCTTTAATTACACGAATGGGCTCCATGGCTGTGCTATCTGGGTTAACACATTCACATCACACAAAATAGCGAAGGGACATATATTCGTTAGATCGGTACGAAATAGAACCAGGCGGCGGACGACTCAGCGGTGTTCGTGCAAGTAAGTGTCCGTTTTTAGTTCCATAGTTTAAGTGCCGAACACCGCTGGCCGTACAGGACTTTTAAAATGGCCGCCGCCACGTGTTCAGTAAACGAACAAAGACCACCCTGCATTCGTCAATTAAGCTGCGGTTAACCGCAGCTTCAGGGTGGTCAATTGGCGGCACACTCCAGCTCCCGGGTGGTCGCTCCTTCAGTAGTTTGTAAAATCTACTGAACACCCCGGCAGAAAGACACGAATAAGCCTTTTTGCAGGGAAAAGTAAGTTGTTTAAAAGTCTGGTCCATAGTCCAAAGGCAACAGGCGGGCAACCAGGCTTCTCCAATACAATGTGGCGAGATTGCTCTCGTCACAGTTAACTTTTCTTCATATCTAAAATGTTCACTTTTTCTAGTACCATAGCATCCTTATTTAGAACAAGTGCCCAAACTTGTAAATTCTAGGTATGGTCTTCCCAGTGATTTATAAAGAGGCAATATGATGTTCTCATGCTGAGAGTTAATGTCCCTATTTATATAGGGCAATATCTGAATGGCCTTAACAATTGACATTGCACATTGTTGCTTAGGTTATTGTCTATAACAGTTCCCAAATCATTGTTGCATGTTGTTATCCTAATTCACTACCATTTAGGGTGTAAGTTGCTTGTGCACTCTATACCTTAAAGTGCATAACTTTGCATTTTTCTACAATTTGATCGAAATGCGCTAAAATATAAATACAATATTTCCCACAAAAGCTGCACCTTACACTGTGTAAAAGCTACAAAAAACCAAAAAACTGTAAGAACAAAAAAAAGTTTTTGCTGTGCCTTTAAAGCCAAAATAAAATGAAATGTGCCATACTGATTACGAGCTGTGCTGAAAAAGTGCACTTTGCAATCAAACATAAAATATGCTCATTCAATAAAATCAACAAAGTGCTTGTGTTTGTGCAAATAGTGCATGTAGTGCTAAGGGAAAACACACTTTACTTACATAGAGTTCCTCTGGGCTAAAGACCCCAAAACTTCAGTAAGTTTTACATGTATAAAAATAGAATCGTAATTATTTCTGATGACTTAAAAGGTACGTAGGCAATGTAATAGAGCAGCCGGAAATGCTAGCACAATGCTTGGTTATATAAGGAGAGTGGTATTATCAGTAGAAAGAGGGTAGTGCTCATGCCGTTGCACAGACTTGCTTGGAGTATTGTACGCAGTACTGGAGACCGTATCTTCAGAAGGATATTGATACTTTAGAGAGAGTTCAGAGAAGGGCTACTAAACTGGTTCATGGATTGCAGGATAAAACTTACCAGGAAAGGTTAAAGGATCTTAACATGTATAGCTTGGAGGAAAGACGAGACAGGGGGGATAAGATAGAAACATTTACCGTAAATACATAAAGGGAATCAACACAGTAAAGGAGGAGACTATATTTAAAAGAAGAAAAACTACCACAACAAGAGGACATAGTCTTAAATTAGAGGGGCAAAGGTTTAAAAATAATATCAGGAAGTATTACTTAACACAGTGAAGGAGTTTAAGCATGCGTGGGATAGGCATTAGGCTATCCTAGATATAAGATGAGGCCAGGGACTAATGAAAGTATTTAGAAAATTGGGCAGACTAGATGGGCCGAATGGTTCTTATCTGCCGTCACATTCTGTGTTTCTATGTAATAGTACTGATAAAACAAATGGGGATAATTTATAGATAGGGGGAGAGAACTCACAATCATAGAGCAGTGGAGCCTGCTCTAACTCTATTAACTCCAATGAATATAGATGAAAATAGAAGCTGCAGATAAACCTTTATTCACAGTTAAAAATTATAGTTAAAAAGGGTACCGCCTCACTTTGTTGGTTCTCTCTATAGCGACACCCCTTAGATGACGCCTGTCATCTAAGGGGTGTCGCACCAGAGAGAACCAACAGTCACGTATTGCATTGCATCCACAATTGTGTAGAGTGTAAGGGTATAAAGTGGATACCTCCCGGAAGCAGTGAAGTGGTACCCGGTTCGAGCGATCTTCTGAAGCCAGTGGTTGGTTGCAGTACTTTATCCAGCTTCAAACACAGGAGAGGGTTATCCAAGGCTTGCAGCAGTAATTTTTAACTGTGAATAAAGGTTTATCTATAGCTTCTAGTCTCATCACTACAGGGCCGGATTAAAATAGGGGCTGATGGAGCTGCAGCTCCAGGCCCATTGAATAGGCCCATTGATTTAAAAAAAAAAAAATCTTTTTTTTTTTTTTTTTTTTTTTTAGATTTTTTTTTTTTTAACACACTACTCTTAAGGATTCCACCTGGCTTTTATTTTATTGGCACATCCAGTATTTGAGGCTGCCTGGCTGGTGCCAACATTTCAGTGATACTGGCAATACAAATGCTGGTATTTTTCTCAGTATATATTAGAGATTACTATGCAATACCAGCACTGGCCAGTAGCGCTGTGTGTGGAGACAGGCAGGGATAGGAAGTTCCAGCATATCCCTCCCTGCCTATCTATACTCACTGATCTGCAGGGGTGCAGCTACAGAGAGTCCAGACATCAACTCCCACCCTGCAGAGACAGCCTACAGCTCAGGGAAGTAAGAGATGGGGGAAAGGATATAAAGAGACATACACTGAGACATTGGCAGACATTATGGCAGACACTGAGACACTAAGGGACATTGGGAGACATTATGACACAAACACATGGGGACACAGTGTCCCCATGTCTCCCAGCCAGTGTCTCAGTGCCCCCTAGTCTCCCAGTGACCCCTAGTCTCCCAGTGCCCCCAGTCTGCAAGTGTCTCACTGTCCCCATGTCTCCTAGTGCCTCCATGTCTCCCAGTGCCTCAAGTGTCTCTATGTCCCCATGTCTCCAAGCTAGTGTCCCTAGTGTCTGTGGCCTTGGTGTCTCAGTGTCCCCATGTCTCCCAGTACCCCCATGTCTTAATGTCCCCATGTCCCCAGCCAGTGTCTGTGTCCTATGTCTTCAAGTGTCCCCTATTTTCCCAGTGTCCCAGCCAGTGTCCCCTAGTCTCCCGGTGTCACTGGTGTCTCCTCGTCTCCCCGTCTTCCTAGTGCCTAGTGACATGGGGACCCTGGGATACATAGGGACATAGACACATGGGAATACTGGAGGACACAGGGAGACATGGGGCATTGAGACACTGTAATACATAGGGTCACTTGGAGACCTTGGGACACTAATACATAGGAACACTGACACCTGGAATAATCGACACATGGGGGCACTGAGTCATGCGAGCACTGGGAAACATGGGGGCACTGGGAGGAATCCATCTATACAGCAGAATCAAACTAAGTAGTTTTTTTGGTGATTTTACAGCATTTTCTCTTATGTCACTCCTTGTGATTTACATCATGTGATGTCACCCATACATATTTAATTATGCAAATTAATAAGGCCGGTATGTTTTTTTTTTCAAGAAAAGTGGCAACCCTAACTACTTTTCAAATACTCTTACTTAAGTATGGAAACTTAAGAGGGATGTATGGGAACAAAACTTGTGTGGACTAGCTGACTATGAATATAGTTAAAGGGACACTATAGTCACCAAAACAACTACAGCGTATTGAATTTGTTCTGGTTAGTAGAATCATTACCATCAGGCTTTTTGCTGTAAACACTGTCTTTTCAGAGAAAATGCAGTGTTTACATTACAGCCTAGTGATAACTTCACTGGCCACTCCTTAGATGGCTGTTAGAGATCCTTCCTGGGTCATGGCTGCCTAAAATGCATCCAAACATTCAGTGTCTCCTCCCTCTGCATGCAGACACTGAACTTTTCTCATAGAGATTCATTGATTCAATGCATCTCTATGAGGAGATGCTGATTGGCCAGGGCTGTGTTTGAATCATGCTGGCTCTGCCCCTGATCTGCCTCCTTGTCAGTCTCAGCCAATCCTATGGGGAAGCACTGTGATTAGATCAGGCCACCACTTCTAATGATGTCAGCAGACTGCTTGTTTTTATGAGTCTAACAGCATGCAGAGTTACAGCTTTAGGCTTGAATACAGTAAGATTTTGCTATATTTATGAAGGCATGAGGGGCCCAGGGGGGCTAGATGGTGGTGTTAACACACACTATAGGGTCAGGATTTCATGTTTGTGTTCCTGACCCTATAGTGATCCTTTAATGTAATGCTGACTTTGGTCTCTCTAACACTGTGGCATGTTCCCTTTCTTCTACACTCACTACATACAGCTTTTATCTGACTATATACCAGGAGCTTCTGCCTGCTAGTAAGAAGTTAAGGAGACAAGTGGAGCAGCGAGTGCTTGGGGACAGTCCTTAGAAAGCGTTGAGCGAGCGCATCATTAGATGCATTTATGCCAAGCTCAGGGTGCTGTCTGCATAGTGTGCCCTTAGTTGGCCAGCTGCATGATTGGCAGGCAGCCTGACATCCATTCATGCCAGTCTGGCCTTCTAATTCTTTGGGCAGACATGTCCTCTTTTTGGGAATGTTCGCCCCTTTTGGCAGGTTACGTGATTTGTGTCAGTGGCACACCCTTTTACCGCGCCCATTGACTTCCTGCTTGACTGGACACTGCTGTTAGGGAGTATGTATTTACTTGAAAGATGAAAACACAAATTAGAGGGAGATTAGCATAGGGTATGTGTTTTCTTATAGCTGCTGTTTTCTTTCTCTCCAGCACCATCTCCATCAGATACATGACGCTTGAGAGGTATGACTGTTTTAGTGTTTTTGGTCGATATGATTCTGTAATTAGGCCCGTCATAATTGTCAGCACCAGGCCCACTAGGCTGTTAATCTGGCCCTGCATCACTATTCATTGGAGTTAATAGAGTTAGAGCAGACTCTACTGCTCTATGTTTGTGAGTTCTCTCTCCTTATTTATATATTATCCACATTAGTTTTATCAGTACTATTCTATTGTATTATATTTATTTTTATACATGTAAGACTTACTGAAGTTTGTGAGCATTTAACCCCGGGAACTCTATGTAAATAAAGTGTGAATATATTTTAGGTTCGATTTGCAAAGTGCACTTTGTATAATTATTCAGCACTGAACTTAATCAGTGTGGCTCAATAATTTTATTTTGGCTTTATAGCACAGTGCACCTTTTTTTTCGTTTTCTTTTTTTATTAAATTCTATGTGCCATTTGAGTTCCCAGTCCCCCAATCTATGTAAATTGCCCTCTGCAGCAAAGTAATATCTTGCTCACTTTGTATTACTTTACAGAGTTTTGTGTCATTTGCAAACACTGAAACATAACTTTCAATGCTTCTTTCAAGATCATTTATAAATATGTTAAAGAGACTCTCCAGGCAGACCATTTTAATTACCTGGTTCCAGCGCCGGGAGCTTTGTGAAGCCGCGCCCCCTATTTCGTCAAAATGACGAATTACGCGGGCGCGAGCATGAATGCCGCCCTATGAAGTCCTGAGCGCACTACTGCGCATGCGGCCGCGAGCTGAGCTGACTGACAGCTCAGCTCGCGGTCTTTGCCCGCCCCCTCTCCTCTGCTGACAGGCAGGAGAGAGAAGGCGCGCACACAGTGCCTTCTCTCTCCTGCACACGTCATACGCATTTTAATACGTCTGACGTGTACAAGGCCTTTTTAGGGCCCTACTTGATAGGAAGTCCCTCTGGTGGCCGTCTGAGTGACGGCCACTGGAGGTATTCCTATCAATCAATGTAAACACTGTATTTTCTTTGAAAATACAGTGTTTACATTAGATTGCCAGCAGGGAGCTATAGATCTCACCTGAACAAATACAATAAACTGTAGTTGTTCAGGTGACTATAGTGTCCCTTTAAATAGAAGAAGTCCCAGAACAGAGCCATGAGGGACACCACTTACCACTTCTGTTCAGCTTGAAAATGTACCTTTAAAGACAACTCTCTGTACTTTGTATCTTTAAGCCAATGTTCTACCAAATAACAAAAATTTAAATCTAGACCAATTTCTTTTAGTTTGAACACTAATCCATCATATCAAATGCCTTGGCAAAATCCAAGTAGATCACATCTATACTTCTACTTACTTTTTCATAGAATGCAATTACCGTATATACTCGAGTATAAGTCGAGTTTTTCAGCACATTTTTTGTGCTGAAAAAACCCAACTCGGCTTATACTCGAGTCAATGCCTTAATACAGACAGGGGGCTGTGGGGGCTGGCAGCGAGCGCTTACCTCTCCGCACTATGAACCCGCGGCTCTCGCGAGACTTACACTGGGAGCTGACAGAGGTGCTGAACGGACCGGCGCGGAGGAGAAGGGAGCTGACAGGAGCTGCAGGAGAGGTAAGCGCTCTCTGACAGCCCCCCTCCTACACAGTGCCCATCCACTGGACCCCCAGGGAGTGAGAGCCCCTCTCCCTGCAATGCATCAAGCAGGGAGGGGGGGACGAAAAAAAAACAAATAAACATTTAAATATAAATAAAATTAAAATAAAATAATATTTTAATAATAAGAAGAAGATAAAAATTATTTAAATAATTTAAGAAAAATAATAATAAAAATGCCCACCCCCCACCAAGGCTCTGCAACACACACACACACACACACACACACTGCATTACACACACTCACACTGCATTCATACACACACACACTGCACTCATACACACACACACTGCACTCATACACACACACTGCACTCATACATACACACTGCACTCATACATACACACTGCACTCATACACACACTGCACTCATACACACACACTGCACTCATACACACACACTGCATTCATTATATACACACACTGTAAATAAATATTAAATTAATATAATTTTTTTAGGATCTAATTTTATTTAGAAATTTACCAGTAGCTGCTGCATATCCCACCTTAGTCTTATACTCAAGTCAATAAGTTTTCCCAGTTTTTTTGGGTAAACTTAAGGGCCTCGGCTTATATTCAGGTCGGCTTATACTCGAGTATATACGGTAAGTTCGTTTGAAATGTTCTATGTGTCATAAAACCCTGCTGATTATTGCTAATAACAATGTTCTTCCCAAAGAATTCCTGTATATTATCCCTTGAATTCTCACTTTGATGAATAACCCTATATGTATAAATAGGTGTTCTATTATAAAATATCCGCTTGATAAACGTGATTTATTCAAAAGAATGCAATCTGCAAAGTAAAACAAGTGCAACCGTTTTGTAAATGGTTAGAATGTGTTGAATCCTGTTGGAATTTTATCGTAGCTTTGTTTATAGCTTGTCTTGTCAACCTGCCCATTTTCCCACCAGAAGAAGATGGAACATGGAAAAGGGATATGATCAATATAAACACTGCACACAATTCTGTCAGGGCTGTGATAAACCAGGTATAGCAGTAAATTAAAGAGTTTGCCAGGTCGTCTAGGAATACAGTAGATACAGCAGATCCAGATATCCTCCAACGCAAGTTTTTATTGCTTAAAAATATTAGAATTGTTAACCAGGCTTATTTACCATAGTGACGATCTCTGGGAATCCAAAGTGAATTTGTGGTAAATTTTATTTTTTAAGACCACAATAGTCAATCTAAAAACAATACTGATTTGGAGAATGTTTCTACTTGCTATTTTGGCCTAGATTGTAAAATTCACCCTCAGGAAATCATTGAGAAAAATTCTCCCAGTGAGCAATACTTTCAGTTTGGCTACTTTGACCTTAAATTCACTGTAAATTGAATTTAAATGTATAAATCAATTAGACAGAATTTAATTTTAGGGGTGGGAGTGGGAGTGCAGCCAGGGGAGGGGCTGTCTTGAGAAATTTTAGGTGACTTGTTAATAACAAGTGTGGCAACTAAAATGTAATTTAGAACATTGTATCTTATTTACATAGACTGATTTCTTAACATGTTTAATGTAATGTAATTACACTTTACTGGGTTTATTGCAGTAGAGTTCTGCAATGGTGCTTTTAAGAAAAAGGATCTAATTCTCATAAAATATAACCAGAAACAGAAAGGAATGTTACATATATATTGGTAATATTGAATGTCTAAAACAGGAATATACTTATTAACCAACCTATTAGAAATACAATTTGGGATTGTTACAAATAAGGTGGAAAACATATTGTAAAACTGGGTTTATACAGGGATAAACAAAAATGTTTAAATAAATTAAAGAAGAGGGGGAAAATGATTTAATGGTAATTCAATGCAGAAATATAAGTTATATATATGTATATATATATATATATATATATATATATATATATAGATATAGATATAGATATATGTGTGTGTGTAAAAATACACAAATATATATAAAAGATACGCGATATATATAAAAGTTGTTCTAAAAAAATTGTTTAAATCAAAATTTGCAATATACCCTTTGTATTTCTGTTTTACCTAACTTTTTGACCAAGTCACAACCTCTCCAGTGATTCATGAGGGCAGCTATTCCTATAATTTTTTGTTTTCTAAGATCATTATTGTGGATATCAAAATGGGAGGAGACCAAAGGGTTCTTATAACATTTTTGAATGTTGCTGCAGTGTTCTCCTATTCCTTTTTGTATAAATGCATGTGTTGGCACTGCAATACACAGTTCGCTTGTTTTACTCAATACAACTGGTCTCGTTCACTATATTGTTGGAATTATCCAAGTAACAAAAAGTGCTATGATCACTGTCTCCTGTAGCTATAATTACTGTATGCTGTAGCTGAATCTATGATCATCGGAGCATATCTGAATTGGCGACGGAGGGACACTAAGAGACCATGCTACCCATGACAGTATCTTACCGCAAGAACTATGGCAGACATTCTTGATTGAATGGGCTCGTAAAATTACTCAAATTCCACCGTGTGAAATAGTTTAGTGGTCTATTTCTAAATTCGATTTGCTTTGATGGGGTAATTTGAATTTAGAGCTGGCTATGCCATCTCAAAAGAGGCATAGAAACCTGTATATCAATTCATAAATTGACGGTATGTCTATAAATAAATCCTACAACAAGACTCAAATAGTATTTACTCAAGGGGTACTAAGGCTTCTATGTATTATTTTTTCAAATTATCTAATATTTTTGGATAATATTTTTAAATGATTTAATGTTTTTAAAAATGTTTAATTTATATATATTTATATATATATATATATATATATATATATATATATATATATATATATATATGTATATATATATATATATATACACACATTTATTTTAACATATGATTTTTTTTTATATATATATATTTTAATGTTTTGAAGAAAATTATTTTAACAGTTCATCCAAAATATTAAATCATTTGAAAAGCTTATCTACAAATATTAAAGTAAGGCCTCGGTAAGTGTAGTTTAGTTTAGGAATAGCCTAATCACTGGCGTTTACAATGATTTGCTTAAAAAGATGTGGTGCCCATATTTATCTAGGGAGTTACAGAGTTGTTGGCATGATCTATGGAAATACTACTTATGAACTGTTATGTACTGAAATTTTGAGAAATGTGTAAAATGTTTTATCAGATAACTTTATAACCTGTATCAGTGGGCAGATAATGCTTTGATATAAACTGTAAGCTTGTTTGAGCAGGGCCCTCTTCAACCTATTGTTCCTATAAGTTTTTGTAATTCTCATTTATTGTTTAATCTCTCCCTTTTATAATATTTTAAAGCGCTACAGAATATGCTGGCGCTATATAGAAACCAGTAATAATAATATAACCCACTATATAATATGACCCACTTAAAGGGGCAATTCTAACTACCATTGGCACTGCCACTCACAGATTTACAGTTTTGTTATATAAAAATGAACACTCTACCTATTTTAAACTGCACTTGTGTGAGGCCTGTTAAAAATACACGTCACACACCTCATTGCCCTTTTGTAGTTATATCTCACTCACACTCAGAGTTTACTTTGTAATTTTAGTGATAACCATTGTAACTAGGTTAATTTAACATTCATTTTCATTTCTGTTCCTGGCCCAGCTTGGCTGTTTATGTGCAGCCCTTTTGTTTGTTTCTCATCTTTCCTGGTTTATAAACTTTAGTTAGTACCCTTGTGGAGGTCTCTGTTTTTTCTGTCACCTCAGATCCAGGTATCTGTGTTTATTTTGGAGGGATCTCCGAAGGTAACATACCCATTTGTGTTGTGGCTGCCTATCTAGCAATGAAAATTAGAGTATTTATTTAGCTCCTGATATCAAATATATTCTGTTAATGTATATCTTTTCAGATATTTTATTTTGGAGCAACTACCTCCCTTTTTCCTTTGTGTTTTCTAGTAATTAATGGGTATATTTCTGGTTTGTTTGCTGCCTATTTACACTTTTTGTAAGTCTAGCGCTGGGCTTTCTTTTGTTTCTCTCTTATCTATGCCTGTTTACACTTCTAGGGATCTGGCACCAGGCTCATATTTTCTTTGCAGTGTTTTTTATGGGTTTGTTAAAGGGACACTATAGTCACCAGAACAACTTTAGCTTAATGAAGCAGTTTTGGTGTATAGAACATGCCCCTGCAGCCTCACTGCTCAATCCTCTGCCATTTAGGAGTTAAATCCCTTTGTTTATGAACCCTAGTCACACCTCCCTGCATGTGACTTGCACGGCATTCAATAAACACTTCCTGTAAAGAGAGCCCTATTTAGGCTTTCTTTATTGCAAGTTGTTTAATTAAGATTTTCGTATCCCCTGCTATGTTAATAGTTTGCTAGACCCTGCAAGAGCCTCCTGTATGTGATTAAAGTTCAATTTAGAGATTGAGATACAATTATTTAAGGTAAATTACATCTGTTTGAAAGTGAAACCAGTTTTTTTTTCATGCAGGCTCTGTCAATCATAGCCAGGGGAGGTGTGGCTAGGGCTGCCTAAACAGAAACAAAGTGATTTAACTCCTAAATGAAAGTGAATTGAGCAGTGAAATTGCAGGGGAATGATCTATACACTAAAACTGCTTTATTTAGCTAAAGTAATTTAGGTGACTATACTGTTCCTTTAAGTATGTTAGCTTTATACTTGAGTTGGATAGTCAGCTAAAAATCTCAGCCAATCAATGCCACCTAAACGGGCATAGCGTGGGTAAAAAAAAACCATGGAGTTACAGCTCAAAAATGGGAGGCAGCGCACAGGCCAGAACCGAGACGCCTTATACCCAAACACCGCCTGCATCACCAACAACAATGCCGCGCATGGGACGACGCTCGCAAAAGACACAAGCCCCAGCGGATGGCAGGGACATAGGGACCATGTTCCAACAGCCTGCACAACCTAGGCCCTCTGCCACGGGCGACACTCCCGACAGGGACCCAGGTACTGCGCATTACCATAACGAGCCCGGAGGCTCGAGACAACCACCGGCAACACAAGCCGGGACATTGGAATCAGCAGACGATTCAGCGCTGACCACCAAAAAGGACTTAAAACTCCTCCTGGCCGAAATACACAACTTACTCGCAGCAGACTCGGCTATCCTTAAGAGAGAGGTACGGGCGGTGTTGGAGAGAGTCACAACCACCGAAACTACCTTAACACAGGTACAATCCCATCTATCCACTGTGCAGGACTCGATCACAATTCTTCAAACTCAACAACAATCACTATCACTCAAACTTACCACATTGGAGGACCGCCAGAGACGTAATCACATCAAAATAAGGGGCATCCCCGCATTGACTACAGCGGAGGAGCTACCCCACTATATCAGGAGACTGCTGGCCACAATCCTGCCACATGCAGTGGCTAAGAAGGTAGCAATCGACAGTGTGTACCGCCTTCCAGGCCCATCCCACCTCCAGCCCAATGCAGCACGTGAAGTCATCCTCCGCTGCATCTCCCTACCTGACAAAATCCAGATTATGACAGCACTAAGAGGTAGAACACCTTTGAGAACTCGATCCTCACTTTCTACCAGGACCTGACAAGGCCCACGCTTCTTCTCCGCAAGACATTCACCCCGGTCACGACACAGCTCCGTGCAGCAGGACTGACCTACTGATGGGGGATAAACAGCTCTCTAACCGTGACTCGGGACGGGACTGTGCATATTCTGCCCTCCATGGCGGAAGCGTCGACCTTCCTGGAGACCCTGGGGCTACCACACCCGAACGTACCCCCACCTTGGGAACACCGGCGGCGGCATGGGATCCCGCATCTGTAAGGCCATTCGTTCCGAGAGCGGCAGACCCACAAGGAACGGACGACCACGATTGACAAACAAAAACTTTAATTTATCATTGTAACATTATTATTTTGTTTACATTTTTAGGTATTGTTTACCAACTGTTACTTACTCTAAGTCAGGTTAGGAATAGACCTAACGTATGAACATGCCGACTATAACTGCAAACGACAAGGCCACAGTCAGTGGCGTATACTACTCTCCCCTCCCCGCAACCCCCTTGGTCAGGGGTTCTAAACTCGCATGCATACAATGAATACCACCACTTGCACCTTGGGCCATTAGGCTCAGATCCCGCACTAAATGCAATCACTCCCTCAGCCTGACATAAGCATGAAAACTGTGAGCATACCCCAATACAATCAATGATGACAAATAGGGGGCGGACCGAACATCGCATATGTTCGCCTTCGAACCGTTCGGGACATCTCTAGTGTATATATATATATATATATATATATATATATATATATACGCATATACACACATACACTCACACACACATACTCAGACACACACTTACAGACACACACACATATATTCACAGACACACACACATACATTCACAGACACATATACACACACACACACACACTTACAGGCACACACACATACATTCATACACATACTCACAGACACACACACACTTACAGACACACACACATACATTCACAGACACACACACTCACAGACAATCACACACACACTTACAGACACACACACATACATTCACAGACACACACACTCACAGACACTCACACACACACTTACAGACACACACACATACACTCACAGACACACAAATTATTATTTTTTTATTAAAAATTGTCCACCCAGTCTCCCTACCTCCCTACCTGGAGTGCTGGCGTGGACTTGTCCCTGGGGTCCAGTGGGTCTGGCGCCTGTCTCCATCTCAGCCGCGGCGAGGGAGCTATGTGCTCTCTGCTTCCTCTCACCGCGCGGGCTGTCTGCTGTAGCTGGGAGCCAGAATATGACGTCATATTCCGGCTCCCAGCATCAGCAAACGGCGCGCAGCGAGAGGGAGCAGAGAGCACATAGCTCCCTCGCCGCGGCTGAGAAGGAGACAGGCGCCCGACCGGGGGGGGGGGAAGGGGGGGGGTGTCCACCATGAGGAGGAGGGCATTTGGGGGCGGCAGAGTGCCTGCAGAAACAGTGGGAACGGTGTTCCCACGCGTTCCTGCAGGACTCACAGGCGTGCCACAGGGATTAGGGTTTGCCCAGGCACACCCGGCACACCCCATGCGCACGCCTATGAACCCAGGTTGAAACAGGGTTGTAGGGCGTTAACCCATGTTGAAATAGCATTGTAGGGCTTTAACGCAGGTTGAAACACCATTGCAGGGCGTTAACCCAGGTTGAAACAGCGTTGCAGGGCATAAATCCAGGTTAAAACAAGGTTGCAGGGCGTTAACCCAGTTTGAAACAGCGTTGCAGGGCGTTAATCCAGCTTGAAACAGCGTTGCAGGGTGTTAACCCACGCAGGAACAGGATTGCTGCCATTAACCCATGCAGGAACAGGATTGCAAGGGGTTAACCCAGACAGGAACAGGAGTACAAAGTTAACCCAGAAAATCCAGAATGCAAAGAGTATTACCAGAGTCCAAACAGGCAGGGCTTAATTCAGGAAGTCCAGGCAGGTGAGGGTAATTAGATAACTTCAGGCAGAATCTGGCTCTGTACTCTAGGGGGACAACAAGACAACTGAGCACAGACCCTAGGGTGGTCTGTGCTTAAATGGGAAAAGGGAGCCCTCCCATGAGGAGGCGTCTAAGGGCCTATATAAGTGGAGAGCTACTCTGGGTAACTGGGTGTTCACACCTCCCTATGCGGGCGGCACGCTATATCAGTTTATTCAGTTAACTTGCAAACCTCCATGCTGCTTCCATGCTTGCTAAGCTGGATTCCCCAGGATTTTGTCACCTTGAGGATATCCTGGAGCAGCATGGGAAACACCTAACACATTACCCAACATGCCCACTGGAAGAGAGCTAGGCATAAGGGTAGACAGGGCATGTCTGTCTTGCCCTGCATGTCGTAACCCATATGGAGTGGCTGCAAAGTGCGCCTTGCACTCATGGCATGTTGCTAAAGAGCTGCCTGTGGTATAAACTGGTGGCCAGGAGGAAGGATAACGCGTCCCCCACTCACAAGATGCTGAAATCCATGTGGCGTCTGGTGAGTAAGCACAGCGCACCAGCCTCTCCAGGTGTGCCGTGTGAAAGGCATCGACATGTACACGCATGCACAGAATTTACATGCAGGCAGAGGCACAGAAAGTTACAGACCGGTACACATTATTATTATTATTATTATTATTGTTATTATTTATATAGCGCCAACAAATCCTGTACCGCTTTACAGTGGGTGGAAGAACAGACATGTAGTTGTAACCAGACAAGTTGGACACACAGGAACAGAGGGGTTGAGGGCCCTGCTTACATGCTAGAGGGGGTGGGGTAAAGTAACACAAAAAGTAGGGATAGTATTAGACTAATGACAGTTGCAAGAGAGGAATCAGTCGGGAGCAATTAACAGTTTATGAAGAAGTGGGTTTTTAATGATTTTTTGAAGGAGTGAAGACTGGGTGAGCATCTAACGGAGGAGGGATGATAGACGTAAGTCTTCAGCAGAGCGTAAGGGCCTAGACGGGACATACTTGTGTATTAGTGAGGATAGATAGGTGGGAGCAGCATTATGTAGAGATTTGAAAGCAAGAACCATAATTTTAAATTGAGCCCTATATCTTACAGGAAGCCAATGTAGGGACTGACAGAAAAGTGAGGCGTGGGAGGTGCAGGCGGACAGGAAGATGAGCCTCAACTTGCGCCGTTACACTCTGAGGGGGTACTCACCTTGCGGCTGGCGCCCCATCTCCTGTGCTGTATGACTGCTGTCAGTAACTAACTGACTAACCGGTCTGGCGGCACACTCACTGAAACTGACAGCAGTACAGCTGTCAGTACAGGAGGACTGAGGGAGGGGGCAGAGCTAACTACCATGCTCCCTCGCGGTTCCCATAATTCCCAGCACAGCCACATCATAGAGTAGTGATTACTCTATGATGTGTAGATGCTGGGAAATATGGGAACCGCGAGGGAGCATGGTAGTTAGCTCCGCCCCCTCCCTCAGTCCTCCTGTGACAAGGCCAGCAGACAGCAGGGACACAGAAACCAGAGGGGAAGGGAAATGGGGAGGGGGAAGGGGACAAATAGAGGGGTAATTGAGACACAGGGGATGGGGTTACAAAGAGAGGGGTAATAGAGAGACACAGGGGATGGGGTTACAAAGAGAGGGGTAATAAAGAGACACAGGGGAAGGGGGGACAAAGAGAGGGGTAATAGAGAGACACAGGGGAAGGAGGGACAGAGAGAGGGGTAATAGAGAGACACAGGGGAAGGAGGGACAAAGAGAGGGGTAATAGAGAGACACGGGGAAAGGGGGACACAGAGACAGATGGGGTAATAGAGAGACACCAGGGAAGGGGGGGCAAAGAGACAGAGGGGTAATAGAGAGACACAGGGGATGGTGGACAAAGAAACAGAGGGGTAATAGAGACAGGGGAAGGGGGAAAAAGAGAGAGGGGTAAGAGAGAGACACAGGGAGGAGAGGGGGAAGAGAGACACATGGAGGAGAGAGGAGAAAGAGACACACAGAAGGTTTGTTGGGGGGACAAAGAGACATACAGAAAGGAAGTGGAACAAAGTGACACACAAGATATGTGGGAGGCAACGCTGGGCTGGGGGAAAAAGAGACAGAGAGTGGCTGGGAGAAGAGAAAGGGGCACAGAGTCTGGAGCTAGAAAGAGACACACAGATTTGATTTGGAAGGGGAGAAAGAGACAAAGGGGCTGGGGCTAAGACATACAGAAAAGGGGCTGGGGAAAGAGACATACAGAGGCTGGAGAAGGGTAAAAAGAAACACACAGGGGCTGGGAAGAAGTAAAAGATACACAAGGGTCGCTGTAAGAGAAAAAAAGGAGACAATTGGAGACAAGATACACTAAACGAGGTAAACGTAATAGACGTAAATTGATGTGATCCTGACAGTAATACACATATATTTATATGCATGTATATTGATGTGTGTATTAGTAACATATAATTATGCCTATAATATTTACACATATAGTAATAGACATTTATATATGAATAATACACACATAAATGTCATTAATATATATTTGTGCTCGGAATTTAATATGTAATGGATAGTATCTGAAAGGGCAAAGTTGGTTGTGGTGTGCCGAAACCAACGTACGAGTGGGCCTGTAAATAAAAGAGGGCCCACCAAGGAGAATGTAATGATAACAGGGTGTAGGTGGGTGGGGACAATCAACTGGAATGGCAGAGATGAGTAGGGGCTGGGAGTTTAAGTAGGGGACTTACTACTCACACAAATTCAGGCCTAATGGCCTTTCTACTTGTGCTCGGAATTTAATACGTAATGGATAGTATCTGAAAGGGACAAGTTGGTTGTGGTGTGCCGAAACCAACGAACGAGTGGGCCTGTAAATAAAAGAGGGCAAAAGAGAAGTTCGAGAAAATACACACTTTATTGCCTTTCTTACATAACCAAGTTCCTAAATGCTTGAAAAGCTCTTTTTCTGGTCATGGTATATATGTATGGTATATGGAGGATTTCCAATGACCCAGTCTCTTGATGATGTGGACCGGGGTGTTTGTGCTAGAGGCTGATGAAGCGGCTCCTATGCAGAAGGAGTGCCCGGAGAATGAAGCCGGATTGTAACCCAGTTTAGATAGTAGTGTTCTTGACGTGTGCCGTGAATTTAGCCGTGGTGAGCGGGTGCCCTTGTAGTGATAAGAGCGGAGAGTCTGGTAAGTGCGTGTGATGGGTTGACCGTAGTTGGTCGAGCGCCTTGACCGGACACCAGGCATTATCGGTTGGGAAGAGAGGAATTATGGTTGGGTGTTGTGAGTGATTAGTTTTGGTTGATGGGATCGTAAGTAGGTAGTGATCCTCCACCCTTGTGAGGTGTGATGTTTTTAGGCTGTGCGTGATATCTCCTTGACAAACAACGGTGAACTCTCTGGGTCTGAGAAAACCATAGAAAGCAAGATAAATAGCAGATTTGATCACCAGGTTTGTGTTGGGATCGAACGGGGATTCGTCAAGGAGATTGCCAAGTGATCTAAAGATAGGCCCATCTACAGGTAGTCTTGTGGTGGTGAGTGGAACCGAAACCTTTAATATACCTTTCAAGACCTTTTTAATGGGATATGATGACAAGAAGGGGGTGTTGTTAGGAAAATTGGTGAGGCTATGGTGCTGATCCCCGGTGAGTTAAAGTTTAATGGTGTTGTGAGAAAGTTTAAGATGTAAGTGGCAGAAAGAGGCAAAAGCCACCATGGTTTGTGTAGAAAAGTCACCTTGTAAACCGAATTCTGCAGTGAATTTGTTAAAAAATGGTAAGTGCCCTATTGTATGAGATTGATTATCACCTATTGTGTTAAGTGATAGTGCTTGGTGAGTGAGAGTGCATGGTGCATTAGTGTGCTCAATCCAGGATTAGTTCGTGAAATCGTGGTGTCCTGGATGGCTGGTGGTGAGGCGTAGGGAGTGCCTGGAAGAATACCTGGAATTGAGAGCAAGAAAGAGCATCAGCGGCCGTGTTGTGGATACCCGGGATGTGAAAACAAACTAAGTGAAACTGGACGGTTGCTGCCAGCCAGGTCAGCTTGCGAATCAGCCGCATGATGGTTTATGATGTTTATGATTTCGCAAGCCACCGAGTTATCAGAATAGCATTTTACTGCTATCAGAGATGACCCCAGGTGTGTGCGGCCGCCACAATGGAATAAATTTCGAATAGGGCTGACGTCTCCCTGAATCCTGGCAAGGCATCCGTCTCAGCGGGCCAGTGACCCCTGAACCAGTGGTTCCCAAAGATGGCTGCGAAACCAGTGTTGGCTGCAGCGTCTGTGTGAATGATGGGTGAAGAAATGGAGAGAGGGGGGATAAACATGGAGATACCGTTCCAATCTGCCAAAAACTTCCCCCACATAGCTAAGTCAGCCTTGGCGTGGGGGTCCAATGAAACTGGGCAAGAGTCCGGTACCCCGTGGAACAGGCAAAAAAGCCTGGATATAAAAGACCTTCCCTGCGGGATGATGCGCATGGCGAAGTTAAGGGATCCCAGAAGGGACTGAAGTTCCCTTCTGGTGCAAACATCATTCCGTAGGAACATGTCTATCTCCCCTTTCAAGCGGATCAGTATGTCGTGGGGAAGGCTAGCTCGGAGGGTAACAGAGTCTAGCTCTATCCCCAAAAAGGTTAATTTAGTTGTGGGGCCGATTGTTTTTGATGGAGATAATGGTACACCAAGTGTGGAAAAAGTGCTGTAGTACTGCTGATAGCGGTGGGTGTTTGTGCCCCTGGCTCTATCAGTAAGAAGTCGTCTAAGTAATGGATAACAGAGTGACACCTGAGGACGTTCAGAAGCAGCAAGCGTAGCGTCTCAGCAAAGATATCGAACAGTTTGGGGCTGCTTCGAGAACCGAAAGTGAGTCGTGTGGAGAAGTAGTACTTTTCTCGCCATTTAACACCGTGCAAGTGCCAGAGTGAGGGGTGCATGGGTAGTAATTTAAAAGCATTTGTGATGTCCGTTTTGCTGAGCCAGGGGCGACTAACAGATGAGATAATGGATTGTATGGCGTCGTCAATTGTTATATACTGAAGTAAAAATTTGTCTGTGGGTATGAGTGCGTTTATGCTGGGAACAAAAGAGGAGTGCGGTGCCGATAAATCAATAATTAGAAGTTTTTTATTAGAATATTTGTGTACTGCGACACCAATGGGGTTAGTGCGCCAGGAGGAAAACGGTGAGGAGGTGAAGGGGCCGATCATGAATCCGTTGGAAATTTCAGAGGAAAGTAGTGTCTGTGGAAACTGGATCTTGGCATGCTGACAATAGATTGGGACATTCCAGTGTGCCCGTGGGGATGGCTACAATACAACCCGTGAAAAAACCCTGTGTGAACCCAGTGGTCAGATATTCCACCAAATGCCTGCTAGGGTGTGTCCTCAGGTAAAAAAAACAGTTTGTCGACATTGATGTTGGTTAGTCATTTGTTAGGGGACAACCTGGCCGGACACATGGTCTTGGTATGTGCCCTAAAGCATATGGAGCAGATGTGCAACAATCTACAGGCGCTGAAACTGCAGGAGCCTGCGTTGAAATTATTGCACATTTGAGCTTTACCTAGAAAGGAGATGGGCCTACCCAGCTTATCACGTAGACCACCCGCTGATTTGCTGTGAGGGGTGAAAGTAGGATGAGGGGTGGGAGTGGAGGTGGTAGGATCGGCTTCGGAAGGACATAAGTCCGCCGTATGAGATGTAGAGTTACATATGGCGCAAGACGGGGGCCTGAGACCAGCGAAGTGGCGACAGAATAGTTCTGTATCCATCTGACACCAGTTAATTCTGACATTGAACTGTTTCAGATGGGTCGCCGCTTTCGCTCATACCGACTTATGATAGTCGTAAAAAGAGGAGCCCCCGTACTTGATGCCTAAATCCACCACCTTGTGGAGGTAGAGGTCTAGCTCTTCTCTTCTGTGGGGATACACCGTGCAGATGACATCACGGTATATCCCGAAGACAATCACAAACTGAGGTATGGATATTTTTTTGTTGAGCCTGGGGTCTCTAGTCTTAAGCACCACTGAGATGTCCCCGTAATTGTATGCCCTGTTCTCCAGTATGTCTTGGGATGCTATAAGCAGAGACACGTCCTTCCCGTCTAGGATTTCTTTCCTTATGGAGTCTGGGATGGAGTGAGCTGGTCACTCGAAAGGAGATATAGCTGTGGCTGGTGCTGGAGAGGGGAGTATGGGGGGGCATGGTGGTACAGCAGAGACTGCTGGGGTGGAGACTGGGAGGCCCGGGGTATTACCTGGGGAGGCGATGGCACTCTCCACCTTAGATAGCTTGTTATTCAAAGTCTGCAAGTTGGCCAAGATGCTGCTAGGGTATCCTGGGTGGCCGTGCTAGCGCTTGGTGGCTGTCCTTGAGAGCTAGTGCCTGGCCTAGGCTCAAGGGCTTGGTAGGTGAGCAGTCTGTAGAGTTCCGCCTTTCTAGCCGTAGCTGGAAAGGGGATTCCCCTGAGCCGTAATTTTAGGAATAGTCCATGCTCTCAAGGACGTGGGAGTTGAGGGGGTGAGAGATCTCTTCGGGCAACTCTTCGATGGGGGCTGGTTCTTGAGACATTCTAAAAATGATTTAGTGAATGAGATATTAGAAGGGGAGTAGGGGAACCGGGAGGGATATGAGGGGGGTCTTTTAGATGAACTGGACTGTAATGCTAGTGCCGAAGCGAAAAACTTAACTGTGAATTGGTGATAGGTGAGGCCCTGCTAATGCCAAGTGGCGGTGAGAGGCTCTACCTATGATTTGGCTTAGGGAAATCGTGGTCACAGACGTGGTGGCGGGGTGTTAGCCTCTCGGTGACTGTAAAGAAATTCAAAACGTGTGGCCATGACAGGTGAGGCCCTGACTACAGCCCTGTAGTAGGGCGGACGAGGCGTATAACTATGATTTGGGCGTGGAGCCGTACCTCCGTGTTGAGGTGGGAGATGGCCTCGCGGGACCGGATTTTTTACTAGGGTGAGCTAGGACAGTAGCCTAGACCCTGTAAGCCAGTTCACTTGTATACTTAAGGTTGAATGGTAATTCTGGTGTAATGTGTGGATACTAACCTTGAAGGGGTTATAATCGAGAACTGGAACCTTTGAGTGTTTTTATGTAGCGAGTCTTGGCTGCTGCTGTCCTCGTAGAAGAAGCCTAAGGATTAAGACAGATGTTGATGTATTTATGCGTAACGTGGTGGCGTATGATTTGTAGTAAGGGTTGGCTGTTAGGAGCGCAACATGAGAGATCTGAATGGTTAGTCTAAGACTGGGACGAGTTTACGTTATAGAGAGAGGCTGCTTGAGGCCTTGGGGTAGTGAATGCCGTAAATGAGTAAGGACGTAAGTACCTGGTAGTGTGGCTGAGTACCGGGTTAGGTAAGTTGGGTAGTTTCTTGCCTGATGGCAGTATGACCGTAGGCCTAGGTAGAAAAATGTAAAGAATTTAACACACCAAAGGCGTAGAACCGTGAGTTAGTCGTAATGAATCCAGACCGCGTTAGGTCTTGTATGAAAAGGTCCTGTAATGAGTAGAGAACTATACCTTGATTTGTTGTACAGGTACTTGGATGAGCGTAACTGTTTTTTTGCGTAGAAAGCGGTGGAGGCCTAGAATAAATCTGGAGCTATGGATTAAACCCATTGAATATTTAATAATTAGCGAAGGCTGTGACAGTCTGCTATAAATAACCAATTTATACTGTGACAAGTTTAGAGTGCATGTTGTATTGAGGCATAGACATGGTTGAAAGCAAAGTGAGTAAATACTATACCTGGGTTTGTAAATACAAGAACTTGAATTTGCTAACTTTAAGCAGAAATACAAGAAAACAAGGCAATCTGTGGAGCCAAAGAAATGTAACAGAGGCAGGATTAATGACTGCGTAACTTTATTGAGAAAATTTAGTAAATAAAAATAAAAAATTTGGGGTTTTACCAGTATTACCCTAGAAGATCGTGTTAATAATTAATATATGTATGTAGTGTTTGTACAGGCGTGGAGTTAAAGAATTCTGCCCTTTTAGTTTGGTGTCAGGAGGAATTTATTTTAATTGATTAATGAACGTTAAACATAGTTTACTAACCACTTAGGTGTAGGAAAAAGAACCGATTACTAAGATACAGTGGCTGGGGTTTTAATATTTTAAACATAGTTAAACCGGAAAACACAGTTTTGGTGGTAAATGGTTGTGGTTTTAAACGGATTTAATAACTCATACTGACAGGTTAGTACAAACAGTTAAATAACTGAACAGAAAGTATGTGTTTTTATATGAATTTGTGTGCACAAAATGCTTGTATTATTTTGAACGGGGATCGGTAGTTTTAGCCGTACGAGGAACCTGCTTAGGTTACTTATTATGTGCGTTTGTTTAATTCGCACGAATAGCAATAGCATGAATCAGGTAAGTATGTGAGGGGTGAACAGGATTTTACACGGATTGCTTAAAATGCCGGAACGGGTAAGTAAATAACTACATGGTTCGTGCGTATGACCGAACGGTAAAACAAAATTGTAATGATTAGCACCAGAGTTATGCCCGTACGTAGTTTGGCAGTTTAGACCGTACGAAGGCCCCCATGATACGTAAGTATAGCGGGCGTTCATCTAATTTAGTGGCGCAAACGCGGAAATGCACGAACAGGTAAGTATACGTGAACTGGTAATGTGAGAGAAAAAAGGGAACCAACCCCTATGTTTTCAGGCCCGAACGGAGAGAAATAGACGAACGCTATTTCCCTCACTAGCTTAAGTGAGCGTGCCGGTCTCGTGACTGGAAGCCAACTACCGTGACCGGGAAGAAGACGGGTGGCAGGGCTGCAGAACGGACGGAGGATTCCGCTGGTCACCTCTTACTGCAGGAGACTGGAGCTGTTTGGTGGGAAGTTCAGACCGGAAGTGCTGGTTGCTATGGAGATAGACAATCAACTGGAACGGCAGAGGTGAGTAGGGGCTGGGAGTTTAAGTAGGGGACTTACTCCTCCAACAAATTCAGGCCTAATGGCCTTTCTACATATATATGTAATGAGCACGTATTGGCCCAGTCTTGTTGCTAGTTGCATACTCAAGGACAATAACATATTCAAAGTGAAGAGCGCACCCATAGGACTTCAAAACGAACAAGATAAAAAAAATTTCAGTTGTGCAACTGCAGACATTCAGCATTTCAGTACCATTACTAAAATGTCCTTAATAGGCCAAAGTAGTTGTACTGAAACATTGATTACATGCAAATGTACGTCTGCTTAAAACAAAGGCACTCTTTTGTTTATTTTGAAGCCCTATATGCGTTATTTCGTTGGAGTAATAGTTTTAAATTTTATTTTTTCACCCTCTATATCAGCACACTATGCTGGCGCAGCGCATTATTGGACTGGTATAGATATTTTTTTCCAGGGCTGCTTTTAGTTCCCAGTCCGGCCCTGGTTGGGGGAGCAAGGGCACTATAGGGGTAGATGGGGGCACTGTAGGGGTAGACAGGGAACAGGGGCACTATAGGGGTAGTTGGGGGAGCAGGGGCACTATAGGGGTAGATGTGGGGCACTATGGGGTATATGGGGAAGAGGGGCACTATAGGGGTAGACGGGGAACAGTGGCACTATAGGGGATGATGGGAGAGCAGGTGCACTATGGGGTAGATGGGGGCACTATAGGGCTAGGTGGGGAGCAGGGGCACTATAGAGGTAGATGGGGGCACTATAGGGATAGATGGGGAACAGGTGCACTATAGGGGTAGACTTGGGGCACTATAGAGGTAGTTGGGGGCACTATAGGGGTAGATGGGGAACAGGGGCACTATAGGGGTAGTTGGTGGCACTATAGGGGTAGTTGGGGGGAACAGGGGCACAATAGGGGTAGATAAGGGGAGCATGGACACTATAGGGGAAGTTGGGGGAGCAGTGGCACTATAGGGGTAGATGGGGTACTATATGAGTAGATGGGAACAGGGGCAAAATAGGGGTAGATAGGGGGAGCATGGGCACTATAGGGGTAGATGGGGGCACTATAAGGATAGATGGGGAACAGGGGCACTATATGGATAGATGGGGAACACTATAGGGATAGATGGGGAACACTATGGGTATAAATGGGGAGCAGGGGTACTATGGGGGGGCAGGGGCACTGTAGGGGTAGAGGGGGGCACTATAGTGGTTGAGGGGACACTGTAGGGATAGATGGGGAACAGGGGTACTATAGGGGAGCAGTGGCACTATAGGCGTAGTTGGGGGAAGCAGGGGCACTATAGGCAGCGGCATACATACTGCGCTCGCAGGGGTCGCAGCTACGACCGGGCCCGTCACTCTAGGGGGCCTGGCTGCCCTGCGGACCTCCTCAACCTGGTACCAGCTGCCACCACATTTTGCGTCTCCGGCCCGTGCAGCAAACCGCCGGGGCCGCATATGGAGGGGTCCATCGGGTGGCCCATGCTGTCAGGGCCACCCGATGGATATTGATTGTCAGGGGGCCCAGTCAGCGCTGGGCGCTTTAACAACGCTAACCTGGCCCCTGTGATGATGTCAGAGAGAGCTGGGAGGAAGTGACTGCACATCACTCCTCCCAGCTAACACTGAGAGCCACGCGGGAGGAAGGAGGAGGGAGTCAGAGTGGGAACTCTGACTCCCATCAGGCTGAGCCCACACTGGACAGTCACCCTCCTGCAAAAGGTAGGAAACAGACTGTATTTTGTCTCTGTATGTATCTGTGTGTATGTGTGTCTGTATGTATGTGTCTGTGTGTGTGTCTGTATGTATGTGTCTGTGTGTATGTCTGTCGGGTGTGTGTGTGTGTATGTGTGTGTCTGTCTGTATGTGTCTGTGTATGTAAGTATGTATGTGTCTGTCGGGGGGGTGTATGTGTGTGTCCGTATGTATGTGTCTGTGTGTATGTGTGTGTGTGCGTGCAGAGACATTTTAACCGCGAGGGAAACAAGGCATTTGCCTTGGGCGGCATTTTCCAAGGCATTTGCCTTGGGCGGCCACCCCCAAATGCCCAAGGCAAATGTCTTGTTAGCCTTGTGGCTAACAGACATGCCGGCGGGCTGCTGGGCGGTCGGGGGGCGCTGGCGGGCGGCTGGTGAGGGAGCACTTCCTCTGAGCTGTCTGCTCAGCTCCCTTGCGCGCCGCAGAGTGAGGCTGGGAGCCGGAATATGACGCCATATTCCGGTTCCCAGCCTCACTGCGGCGCACGTGGGAGCTGAGCAGAGTGCTCAGAGGAAGTGCTCCCTCGCCAGCTGCCCGCCAGCGCCCCCCGACCGCCCAGCAGCCACTGGACCACCAGGGAGAAAGATGACCCCCCCCAGCATTCCCAAAGGTAAGGAGGCTGGGGGGGTTAAAGTAAAAAAGTGTTAATGTGAGTGTGTGTGTGTGTGTGTCAGTTAGTCTGTGTGTGTGTGTCTGTTAGTGTGTGTGTCTGTTAGTGTGTAAGTGTGTGTGTGTGTCTGTTAGTGTGTGAGTGTGTTTGTGTCTGTTAGTGTGTGTGTGTCTGTTAGTGTGTGTGTGTGTCTGTTAGTGTGTGTGAGTGTGTGTGTGTCTGTTAGTGTGTGAGTGTGTGTGTGTCTGTTAGTGTGTGAGTCTGTTAGTGTGTGTGTCTGTTATTGTGTGTGTGTGTGTGTCTGTTAGTGTGTGTGTGTGTCTGTTAGTGTGTGTGTGTGTTAGTGTGTGTGTCTGTTAGTGTGTGTGTGTGTGTCTGTTAGTGTGTGTGAGTGTGTGTGTCTGTTAGTGTGTGAGTCTGTTAGTGTGTGTGAGTGTGTGTGTGTGTGTCTGTTAGTGTGTAAGTGTGTGTGTCTGTTAGTGTGTGAGTCTGTTAGTGTGTGTCTGTTAGTGTGTGTGAGTGTGTGTGTGTCTTTTAGTGTGTGAGTGTGTGTGTGTCTGTTAGTGTGAGAGTGTGTCTGTGTGTGTGTCTGTTAGTGTGTGTGTGTGTGTGTGTGTCAGTGTGTGTGTGTCTGTTAGTGTATGTCTGTTAGTATGTGTGTGTCTGTTAGTGTGTGAGTCTGTTAGTGTGTGTGTCTGTTAGTGTGTGTGTGTGTGTGTGTGTGTGTCTGTTAGTGTGTGCGAGTGTGTGTGTCTGTTAGTGTGTGTGAGTGTGTGTGTGTGTGTGTGTGTTAGTGTGTGAGTGTGTGTGTGTCTGTTAGTGTGTGTGTGTGTCTGTTAGTGTGTGTGTGTCTGTCAGTGTGTGAGTGTGTGTGTGTGTCTGTTAGTGTGTGTGTCTGTTAGTGTGTGTGAGTGTGTGTGTGTGTCTGTCTGTTAGTATGTGAGTGTGTGTGTGTGTGTCTGTTAGTGTGTGAGTGTGTGTGTGTGTGTGTGTGTGTCTGTTAGTGTGTGTGTGTCTGTTAGTGTGTGTCTGTTAGTGAGTGTGTGTGTGTGTCTGTTAGTGTGTGTGTGTGTGTTTCTGTTAGTGTGTGTGTGTCTGTTAGTGTGTGTGAGTGTGTTTGTGTCTGTTAGTGTGTGAGTGTGTGTGTGTGTGTTAGTGTGTGTGTGTGTCTTAGTGTGTGAGTGTGTGTGTCTCTTAGTGTGTGTCTGTTAGTGTGTGTGTCTGTTAGTGTGTGAGTGTGTGCATGTCTGTTAGTGTGTGAGTGTGTGTGCCTGTTAGTGTGTGAGTGTGTGTGTGTCTGTTAGTGTGTGAGTGTGTGTGTGTGTCAGTGTGAGCCTGTTAGTGTGTGTGTCTGTTAGTGTGTGTGTGTCTGTTAGTGTGTGAGTGTGTGTGTGAGCGCCCCCCGACTGCCAAGCAGCCACTGGACCACCAGGGAGAAAGATGACCCCCCCAGCATTCCCAAAGGTAAGGAGGCTGGGGGGGTTAAAGTAAAAAAGTGTTAATGTGAGTGTGTGTGTGTCAGTTAGTCTGTGTGTGTGTGTCTGTTAGTGTGTGTGTCTGTTAGTGTGTGTGTGTGTGTGTGTGTGTGTGTGTGTGTGTCTGTTAGTGTGTGTGTGTGTGTGTGTGTGTGTGTGTCTGTTAGTGTGTGTGAGTGTGTGTGTGGCTGTTAGTGTGTGAGTGTGTGTGTGTGTGTGTGTGTGTGTGTGTGTGTCTGTTAGTGTGTGAGTCTGTTAGTGTGTGTGTCTGTTATTGTGTGTGTGTGTGTCTGTTAGTGTTTGAGTGTGTGTGTGTGTGTGTGTCTGTTAGTGTGTGAGTGTGTGTGTGTCTGTTAGTGTGTGTGTGTCTGTTAGTGTGTGTGTGTGTGTGTCTGTTAGTGTGTGTGAGTGTGTGTGTCTGTTAGTGTGTGAGTCTGTTAGTGCGTGACTGTTAGTGTGTGTGAGTGTGTGTGTGTCTGTTAGTGTGTGACTGTGTGTGTGTGTGTGTGTCTGTTAGTGTGTGAGTGTGTCTGTGTGTGTGTCTGTTAGTGTGTGTGTGTGTGTGTGTGTGTGTCAGTGTGTGTGTGTGTGTCTGTTAGTTTGTGTCTGCTAGTGTGTGTGTGTCTGTTAGTGTGTGAGTCTGTTAGTGTGTGTGTCTGTTAGTGTGTGAGTGTGTGTGTGTCTGTTAGTGTGTGTGTCTGTGTGTGTGTGTCTGTTAGTGTGTGTGTGTCAGTGTGTGAGTGTGTGTGTGTCTGTTAGTGTGTGTGTGTGTGTGTGTTAGTGCGTGTGTCTGTTAGTGTGTGTGTCTGTTAGTGTGTGTGTGTGTCTGTTAGTGTGTGTGAGTGTGTGTGTGTGTGTGTGTGTGTGTCTGTTAGTCTGTGAGTGTGTGTGTGTCTGTTAGTGTGTGAGTGTGTCTGTTAGTGTGTGTGTGTCTTTTAGTGTGTGTGTTTGTTAGTGTGTGAGTGTGTGTGTCTGTTAGTGTGTGTGTCTGTTAGTGTGTGTGTGTGTGTGTGTGTGTCTGTTAGTGTGTGAGTGTGTGTGTTTCTGTTAGTGTGTGTGTCTGTTAGTGTGTGTGAGTGTGTTTGTGTCTGTTAGTGTGTGAGTGTGTGTGTGTCTGTTAGTGTGTGTGTGTGTCTTAGTGTGTGAGTGTGTGTGTCTCTTAGTGTGTGTCTCTGTGTGTGTGTGTGTGTGTGTCTGTTAGTGTGTGTGTGTGTGTGTGTCAGTGTGTGAGTGTGTGTGTGTGTGTATATGTTAGTATGTGTGTGTGTGTGTGTGTGTGTGTGTGTTAGTGTGTGTGTCTGTTAGTGTGTGTGAGTGTGTGTGTGTGTATGTTAGTGTGTGTGAGTGTGTGTGTGTCTGTTAGTGTGTGAGTGTGTGTGTCTGTTAGTGTGTGTGTGTGTCTGTTAGTGTGTGTGTCTGTTAGTGTGTGAGTGTGTGTGTGTGTGTCTGTTAGTGTGTGTCTGTTAGTGTGTGTCTGTCTGTTAGTGTGTGAGTGTGTGTGTTTCTTTTTAGTGTGTGTGTCTGTTAGTGTGTGAGTGTGTGTGTGTCTGTTAGTGTGAGTGTGTGTGTGTGTGTGTCTGTTAGTGTGTGTGTCTGTTAGTGTGTGTGTCTGTTAGTGTGTGAGTGTGTGTGTGTCTGTTAGTGTGAGTGTGTGTGTGTGTGTCTGTTAGTCTGTGAGTGTGTGTGTCTGTTAGTGTGTGAGTGTGTGTGTGTGTGTGTGTCTGTTAGTGTGTGTGTGTCTGTTAGTGTGTGTGTCTGCTAGTGTGTGAGTGTGTGTGTGTCTGTTAGTGTGTGTGTGTGTGTCTGTTAGTGTGTGAGTGTGTGTGTTTCTGTTAGTGTGTGTGTGTCTGTTAGTGTGTGTGAGTGTGTTTGTGTCTGTTAGTGTGTGAGTGTGTGTGTCTGTTAGTGTGTGTGTGTCTTAGTGTGTGAGTGTGTGTGTCTCTTAGTGTGTGTCTGTTAGTGTGTGTGTCTGTTAGTGTGTGAGTGTGTGTGTCTGTTAGTGTGTGAGTGAGTGTGTGTGTGTGTGTGTATGTGTCTGTTAGTGTGTGTGTGTCTGTTAGTGTGTGTGTCTGTTAGTGTGTGAGTGTGTGTGTGTGTATGTTAGTGTGTGTGAGTGTGTGTGTGTCTGTTAGTGTGTGAGTGTGTGTGTCTGTTAGTGTGTGTGTGTCTGTTAGTGTGTGTGTCTGTTAGTGTGTGAGTGTGTGTGTGTCTGTTAGTGTGTGTCTGTTAGTGTGTGTCTGTTAGTGTGTGTGTGTGTCTGTTAGTGTGTGAGTGTGTGTGTTTCTGTTAGTGTGTGTGTCTGTTAGTGTGTGAGTGTGTGTGTGTCTGTTAGTGTGTGTGTGAGTGTGTGTGTGTGTGTGTGTGTGTCTGTTAGTGTGTGTGTCTGTTAGTGTGTGTGTCTGTTAGTGTGTGAGTGTGTGTGTGTCTGTTAGTGTGAGTGTGTGTGTGTGTGTGTCTTTTAGTCTGTGAGTGTGTGTGTCTGTTAGTGTGTGAGTGTGTGTGTGTGTGTGTGTGTGTCTGTTAGTGTGTGTGTGTCTGTTAGTGTGTGTGTCTGTTAGTGTGTGAGTGTGTGTGTGTGTCTGTTAGTGTGTGTGTGTGTGTGTCTGTGTGTGTGTGTCTGTTAGTGTGTGAGTGTGTGTGTTTCTGTTAGTGTGTGTGTGTCTGTTAGTGTGTGTGAGTGTGTTTGTGTCTGTTAGTGTGTGAGTGTGTGTGTGTCTGTTAGTGTGTGTGTGTGTCTTAGTGTGTGAGTGTGTGTGTCTCTTAGTGTGTGTGTCTTAGTGTGTGAGTATGTGTGTCTCTTAGTGTGTGTCTGTTAGTGTGTGTGTCTGTTAGTGTGTGAGTGTGTGTGTCTGTTAGTGTGTGAGTGTGTGTGTGTGTGTGTGTGTGTGTGTGTGTGTCTGTTAGTGTGTGTGTGTCTTAGTGTGTGAGTGTGTGTGTCTCTTAGTGTGTGTCTGTTAGTGTGTGTGTCTGTTAGTGTGTGAGTGTGTGTGTCTGTTAGTGTGTGAGTGTGTGTGTGTGTGTGTGTGTGTGTGTCTGTTAGTGTGTGTGTGTCTGTTAGTGTGTGTGTCTGTTAGTGTGTGAGTGTGTGTGTGTGTGTGTGTGTCTGTTAGTGTGTGTGTGTGTGTGTGTCTGTTAGTGTGTGAGTGTGTGTGTTTCTGTTAGTGTGTGTGTGTCTGTTAGTGTGTGTGAGTGTGTTTGTGTCTGTTAGTGTGTGAGTGTGTGTGTCTGTTAGTGTGTGTGTGTGTCTTAGTGTGTGAGTGTGTGTGTCTCTTAGTGTGTGTCTCTGTGTGTGTGTGTGTGTGTGTGTGTGTGTCTGTTAGTGTGTGTGTGTGTGTGTGTTAGTGCGTGTGTCTGTTAGTGTGTGTGTCTGTTAGTGTGTGTGTGTCTGTTAGTGTGTGTGAGTGTGTGTGTGTATGTTAGTGTGTGTGAGTGTGTGTGTGTATGTTAGTGTGTGTGAGTGTGTGTGTGTCTGTTAGTGTGTGAGTGTGTGTGTCTGTTAGTGTGTGTGTGTCTGTTAGTGTGTGTGTCTGTTAGTGTGTGAGTGTGTGTGTGTCTGTTAGTGTGTGTCTGTTAGTGTGTGTCTGTTAGTGTGTGTGTGTCTGTTAGTGTGTGAGTGTGTGTGTTTCTGTTATTGTGTGTGTCTGTTAGTGTGTGAGTGTGTGTGTGTCTGTTAGTGTGTGTGTGAGTGTGTGTGTGTGTGTGTGTGTGTGTGTGTCTGTTAGTGTGTGTGTCTGTTAGTGTGTGTGTCTGTTAGTGTGTGAGTGTGTGTGTGTCTGTTAGTGTGAGTGTGTGTGTGTGTGTGTGTGTGTGTCTGTTAGTCTGTGAGTGTGTGTGTCTGTTAGTGTGTGAATGTGTGTGTGTGTGTCTGTTAGTGTGTGTGTGTCTGTTAGTGTGTGTGTCTGTTAGTGTGTGAGTGTGTGTGTGTGTCTGTTAGTGTGTGTGTGTGTGTGTGTGTGTCTGTTAGTGTGTGAGTGTGTGTGTGTTTCTGTTAGTGTGTGTGTCTGTTAGTGTGTGTGAGTGTGTTTGTGTCTGTTAGTGTGTGAGTGTGTGTGTGTCTGTTAGTGTGTGTGTGTCTTAGTGTGTGAGTGTGTGTGTCTCTTAGTGTGTGTCTGTGTGTGTGTGTCTGTTAGTGTGTGTGTGTGTCAGTGTGTGAGTGTGTGTGTCTGTTAGTGTGTGTGTGTGTGTGTGTGTTAGTGCGTGTGTCTGTTAGTGTGTGTGTCTGTTAGTGTGTGTGTCTGTTAGTGTGTGTGTGTCTGTTAGTGTGTGTGAGTGTGTGTGTGTGTCTGTTAGTCTGTGAGTGTGTGTGTGTCTGTTAGTGTGTGTGTGTCTGTTAGTGTGTGTGTCTGTTAGTGTGTGCGTGTGTGTGTGTCTGTTAGTGTGTGTGTCTGTTAGTGTGTGTGTGTGTGTGTGTGTCTGTTAGTGTGTGAGTGTGTGTGTTTCTGTTAGTGTGTGTGTCTGTTAGTGTGTGTGAGTGTGTTTGTGTCTGTTAGTGTGTGAGTGTGTGTCTGTTAGTGTGAGTGTGTCTTAGTGTGTGAGTGTGTGTGTCTCTTAGTGTGTGTCTGTTAGTGTGTGTGTCTGTCAGTGTGTGAGTGTGTGCATGTCTGTTAGTGTGTGAGTGTGTGTGTGAGTGTGTGAGTGTGTGAGTCTGTTAGTGTGTGTGTATGTTAGTGTGTGTGTCTGTTAGTGTGTGTGTGTCTGTTAGTGTGTGAGTGTGTGTGTGAGTGGGAGTTTGTGTGTGTCTGTTAGTGTGTGTGTCTGTTAGTGTATGCATATCTGTCAGTGAATGTGTGTGTGTGTATTTAGACGGCGGGGCGGGGGGAAGGGTTGGGTGGGGGTGGCTCGGGGGGGCACCTGAGTTTTTTCCTGCCTAGGGCAGCACAAAACCAGGATACACCCCTGTGTGTGTGCCTATGTATGTATCTGTGTGTATGTGTGTGTGTGTGGGGGGGGGGGGGCAACAGTTCAGTTTCGCACTGGGGCCCCATGTATTATGTGTACGCCACTGACTATAGGGGTAGATGGGGGTAATATAGTGGTAGATGGGGAACAGGGGCACAATAGGGGTAGATAGGGGGAGCATGGGCATTATAGGGATAGATTCCTATAGGGGTACAATGGGGTACAATAGGGGTAGATAGGGAGAGCATGGGCACTATAGGGGTAGATGTGGGGCACTATGGGGTATATGGGGAAGAGGGGCACTATGGGGTAGATGGGGAACAGTGGCACTATAGGGGATGATGGGAGAGCAGGTGCACTATAGGAGTAGATGGGGGCACTATAGGGCTAGGTGGGGAACAAGGGCACTATAGGGGTAGATGGGGAACAGGGGTACTATAGGGGGAGCAGGGGCACTATAAGGGTAGAGGGGGCACTATAGAGGTAGAGGGGGGCACTATAGGGGTAGATGGGGAACAGGGGTACTGTAGGGGGAGCAGGGGCACTATAAGGGTAGAGGGGGCACTATAGGGAATAGATGGGGAACAGGGGTACTATAGGAGGAGCAGGGGCACTATACGGGTAGAGGGGGCACTATAGGGAATAGATGGGGAACAGGGGTACTATAGGAGGAGCAGGGGCACTATACGGGTAGACGGGGGCACTATACGGATAGATGGGGAACAGGGGTACTATAGGGGGAGCAGGGTCACTATGGTGTCACTTACCAGGCAGCAGATTCAGTCCTCAATTAGCCCTGCCCCCGCCGGCCACTTAGCTCCGCCTCCTACAGTCTCTCTCTCTGCTAAGCCCGGGTAGAGGATAGGGAGGGCAGGGAGTGTGCGAGCTTTGTCGGCCACATGGCGCCCCCTGCTGCCATGGCGCCCTGTGCAGCCGCACAGCTCGCACACCCCAAAGGCCGGCCCTTCCAGTCGACGAAAGAGAGAAGGATTAACCCAATCAGTGAACATGGATTGGGTTGTGGGTGCTCAAAGACTCTTTCTTACTGTTAAACCAATAAAAACTGTTTTAATACTGAACAAAGAGGTGATGTCAGGGGACTTCAGACACCATCAGGACCCCAATGTGATGAAGTGGTTATTTTTCCAAGAGTTGTCCCTTTAATGTGACTGTTATGATTACATCATATTTCCAAAACTTTACATTAATTTGGTTTCACTTTGTTTCAAAATATGACGCCTGGTGATCTTTTACATCCTCCAGCCTTACTGAAGAATATGCAGACCTTATTAGTTGGCCAAGCAATAAAGTTTTTCTTGCCTCCAGATTATTATTATTAGGTGCCCAAGCAATAACTGGACAACGTTTTGTTTTTTTACAAAAACCAGGAACCGCACTCTTCCAAGAGAGCGATTCAGGGTGCCACTGCCAGGGCACTACCACTAATATACAAGAGTAAAAATAAAAGGGATTCAGGCACACCAAGGCGCATTTTCATTGGAGCTTAGGTAACAGAGCAATGTTTTGACCGAACTAAACAATCTATCTGCACTTTTCAGCATTCCTAGGGATAGGGCATTGTTAATCAGTGTCCCCGCTGGAGTGGATTTGAAAAGTATAAGAAAGAAGAAGCAGGTAAATATGGGGGGGGAAACATATTTACCTGCTTTTCTTGAGCCTGCAGAATTAGGCAAGTGTTTCATTCAAAGCTAAAGCTTTGAGTACATGCCCTTTAACCCCTTAAGGACCAAAATTCTGGAATAAAAGGGAATCATGACATGTCACACATGTCATGTGTCCTTAAGGGGTTAACTGCAATATTGTTCAGCCAATGAATTGCAGACGCACACTTATACCACTAGATGGCTACGTCTTACAGTAAATAACACAGTTCTAAAGTAATCAGCACTGGTAAATATCCACTATAAATAAAACCTATATAGGAGAGTTTATTTGACTTTTTGAGTCTTTTTGACTCAATTATCATAAATATCCCTGTACATGTGGCATTTACTAAATCACTTGGTGATCATCTCCAGAGAAAGATCATTCGGTTAACCTTTCATTACAGAATTATATCATTTGTCACACAAAAATTATATTTCTTAGCTAAACAGTCAAGTAATCACCATTACTCCGCCATTTGTGTTTCTGTATAATGTCCATTGGAGTCTAGGCAGCGATTGTATATGTGTTTCTGTTTATAGGTTTATTCACATTCGTGTTTCTATGTGTGTGTGATTCTGTCTTTGAAGTCATGTCTATCTTTGCATGATTGTGTTTGTGTATCTGTGTATTTGGTAAACATGCCTTTGTGTGTATACGAACTTCTATATGTTTCTAACTATGTATTAATTTATAGGTGTATGCTTACCCCCAATATTTTCTCCCTGTGAAGCGGTATGCTGGGTTGTGGGGTGGAAGGGGCAGGCAAATTATGCAAATTGCACACTGGTGCCGTCCAGAAGGGCAGGTCCATCTAGAGAGGGGTCAGGTCCACCGAAGAATAGGCAGGTCATCATGGCGTGAATTCACACTAGGCTGACAAGAAATCATGAAGGTCAGCCCAAAAAGGAATAACTATGCAGTGAGCGCTGTTACAGTGCTTTATGTATGATGCCCTTAGTCTAGAGCAAATGAGTCCATCCTTTCTGTGGACAGTTCCCTGGTATCTACAAAAGCAGTACAAGATGGAATAAACTCAGGGTGGTGGGACAGAATTCAGAAACACGGACTGTTCTGCTGAAAAGGGGACAGCCGGGATGCCTAAATGTGAGTGAGTGTGTATGTATATATGTATATATGTATGTATGTATGTATGTGTGTGTCTTTCTTATCGCCAGTGACTATCTTTCCATGACTGAAAATGGATTAAAACCGGATGTTTAGGTTATCTGAGAAATGAAAAATAGAGAATATGAGAACTCTGGGAACGGGCAAAATCTTAGAGAAACTCAGTAGCTCAAAAATGTTTTTTGCTCCCATTACACGTGTACCATTACAAAGAGAACCTATACCATTTACATATCAGACTGATCCCACCCATAAAGGCAGTCCAGAACCGAAAGGCTGGCAAGTTCTCTTTGCACGAGAGATTCCGACAATCGTTTCAGGCTTCTTTTGGCCTAGTCACAGGGCCAGATTAACAGCCCTGTGGGCCTGGTGCTGACAATTATGATTGGCCTAATTACAGAATCTTATCGACCAAAAACACAAACACTCCTAAGCGTCATGTATCTGAAGGAGATGGTGCTTGAAGGAAAAAAAACAGCAGCTATAAGAAAACACATACCCTATGCTAATCTCTCTCTAATTTATGTTTTCATCTTTCAAGTAAATCCATAACCCTTAACAGCAGTGTCCAGTCAAGCAGGAAGTCAATGGGCACGGTAAAAGGGTGTGCCACTGACACAAATCACGAAATCTGCCAAAAGGGGTGAACATGCACAAAGAGAGGGCATGGCTGCCCAAATTATTGGAAGGTCAGCCTGGTATGAATGCATATCAGGATTTTTGCCGCCCTAGGCAAAATAAAGATATGCCGATTAGCCTTAAATGCTGCAGCCGCCTGAGCGCTCTATAGCGCTCTATAGCGTGCACTTCCAGTGTGCACTTCCTGTCAGTCCGCCTGGGTCGCGGACAGGAGACGAGCTCGACCACATTACAGGGAAGGGGAGGTGAGGCAGTGCAGCAGCTGCCTGAGCGCTCTCTATAGAGCGCTCAGGCGGCTGCAGCATTTAAGGGGCCAGCGATGGGGGCGCAGAGCGCCACCTCCTATATGGCACCCTAGGCAGCTGCCTAGTTCGCCTTATAGGAAGTGCCGGCCCTGAATGTCAGCGTGCCTGCCAATCATGCAAGCTGGCCAACTAAGGGCATACTATGCAGACAGCATCCTGAGCTTGGCATAAATGCGTCTAATGATACACTCACTCAACGCTTTCTAAGGACTGTCCCCTAGCATTTGCTGGTCCACTTGTCTCCTTACCTTCTTACTAGCAGGCAGAACTCCAGGTTATATAGTCTGGGACAGAGAAAAGCTGTATGTAATGAGTGTAGAAGAAAGTGAACATGTCACAGTGTTAGAGAGACCAAAGTCAGCATTACCTAAACTAATTTCAATGTCAACCAGTCCACACAAGTTTTGTTCCCATACATCCCTCTTAAGTTTCCATACTTAAGCAAGAGTGTGAAAAGTAGTTATGATACCGGAGAAACTGACGGAAGCCAAGCACAGAGAGATGGACACAGGTTTCTTCAGGAAGGAAGAGATTCTTTATTGGATCACCGATCGGGACTCAGAGGGACTAATGTCACCAAAATACAGCAAGTTCTGAGCCCCGGACAATAGTGCAGGCTCCTTATATAGGCATATAACTCCTCCCATATTAAGCTCCACCCGCACATTCTCTTAACCAACCAACACAAATAAGAATTAACTTCCTGTTTGACCGCATGGCTTGTCCAGCACAATGGAGGAGGGGGAATACTATATCCTGTATTCTTGCACATGCTCCGTACACTACTGATCGTATCTTGCCTCGTGCAACCAACTGATCGATACGTCAGCATATGCACGTACACATGCCACGTGGTAATCTCGGCCTACTAAATTTATTTTTACCGAGATTCCACCACATTCCCCCCTTTGATGCCTCTTGATATTTTACAATTACTTGAGGCATCACATAACCTTAGTTTTGCTTACACCGCAAGTTACCTTGAACCAGACCAGACTTATCTTATGATGTGAATCTTTTAACACTCATCTTCCTGCATTGGTTCTCCTTGATCTAGAGCCTTATACTTATATATCGCCATTATCTGTGCAGCAGCCTTCCTCTCTGCTATACTTCCTATCAGGCTTTGCACAGACCTAACTACTAAGGGTATAAGACACGGTAGGAGTAGACACAACAGTAAAATCAGTAGGACTCCACCTACCACTGCCTTAAGCCCTCCAAACCACTCATACCAGCTACCAAACCAACTACTTGGATTGTACCCTTTCCATACCTGAGTAGGCACATGCGCTAGTTTAACCATATGGCTAGTAAGCTCAGCTATTGCTTGCCCTTCGTCGTCTATTTGAAGACAGCAATTGCTTAGGTTAAACTTCCCACATACACCTCCCTCTACTGCCAAAAGGTAATCCAAGGCTAATCTATTTTGGTAGACTGCTGTCCTCATCCTGGTGTTATGCTTCGCTAGAAGATTGAGCGCTTGTGATGTTTCGTTAGTGATAATCTCAACCACCGCCTGTAATCTTATAATGCGGTTGAGCATATAAATAGGGGTTCTATAACCAAAGGTACCATCCTCAGCCCACGTGGCTGGCCCATAATAATCTATGATACGCTGGGGAGGCCATTCATTATCTTCCCAGGTGCCTATCTCTATGGGTCCCCTTTTCTTCCTATGATTCACATCATACACTTTAACACCTAAAGTCTCACCTGTTTCAATCGGTAACAAGAAGAAGGATGGTTTGAGCATACCCAACACACATGCCCCTTCCCAGTCCTGTGGCAGCTCCGAATAGGCTTCCTTACCACAGATCCAGTACAAATTTGCTGGGGCTCTCCAGGTAGATGTGATGGATAGATCAAACCACACATCCTTTAAATTGGCGTATCTAGCAAACGGGTTAGATGGTTCTGAGACATTTGAAGCCGACCACCAAGTTGTATTCTTTGTATCATCATCATAAGCTTTTTGCCCTAGACAAGTTAATTCTCCTACAGAAGTATTATACATTATTCCTTTCCTTGCTATGCAAACATAACCTATGATGGAGGTCTTTAATCTCCACTCAGATTTACCTCTAACACTCAAATGATAATCGGCTTGTGTAGATTTTAGTTGGTCAACTGCCTCAGAACCGGACATTACCTCCTTTGCTTCCCAAGGCCATTGGTCTCCCATGTTAGTACCTCCACACACATAGCAGTTGGTAACATTAAGACTACCGGCAATACTTTCAGCTAGGTCAATGAACAGGTTTTTAGCGTTATGGGGGATCTTATTATCTATACTCATCTCTTCATAAAAGGAATGGTATACTTGATGAGTCTGGGAGGATACCGTATCAGTCTCTATTCCTATAAACAATAATGTCCCAGGATCTAAACCCGTCCCGTATATCTGAAACCCAAATAAATTGCCATACTTATCTAGGAACTTGTCGGGGTTATTAATAAGTATATGGACTGGGTTGCATTCCATAGACTTACAATAAGGGCTAGTCGGCAACTTAGTCACTATCATGTCTTTATCTACTGTCTGTCCCCAAGTCGCCCACCCCACACAAGACCAATATGGGCAAAAGTTATAGTCTTTATTTGGGCATCTAGGACTTACATATTTATTTTTACTACTGGGACAAATATATTTATCATTAGACCCATACGTCCTCTCCCATCTAAGATCCCCACATACATTCCACGGCTTTCTACCACTCGATATCGCTTTACACGCATCAAATAGCAGAACACCCGAAGAATGTACGGATTCTAACACCGTCTTATTAATTAGGGTCCCCTGAGGATCTCCATTCCTGAGAGTCAACCAAATTGTACGAGGTTGATACTCCGGACTGAAGCACTTAGGTTCTCCTACTCCTAAATGGCACACACTATAGTCTATATTTAAGTATCTACATCTCGATACATCTCCTTTACACTCGTATTGTGAATGCCAAATTAGGGTTTGGGAAATATGGTTACCTGTTCTCGTAGTCTTAATGCATACCTCACAGCTAGCAGTGTCGGTACCTCTACCTTCCTGAATATAAAAACACATATAAATAAACACAATCAAAAGCACATCTTTCGCCGTCATCCTCAGTCTTCGTCCGTGCGATGGAATCTCAGCTTCCAGGATGTGAGGGCTGCAGGGAATGGAGTTCTGCTCGTCTTCACAGGTGTCCCTTCGAGACTTTCCTGGCTTATACACTATGTGTTGGTAAGCGGACAGGCTTTATTATGGCCTTCTCACTCACACCTGTAACAATAAAATTTGTAATCCACAATAATTCCTCGTTACTCCGACTGAGTAGTGCGTTTCAACCGGATCTTGCAGGGATTCTCTGGATCTGCTGTAACTTGCCAAGAATCGACTGCTGCTGGTTTAACCCTGGAGTGATGTATCCACGGAGTCACTTCTGCTACTTTTATCGCTGTAGGGGTAGACAAAAGAACAACATAAGGACCTCTCCACTTGGGCCCTAACGGTACATTATTCCACTCTTTAATCCACACTTGGTCTCCTGGATGATAACTATGAACAGGGGGATAAATATTCACAGGTAATCTATCTTGTACCCATTTCTGTACCTCCTCCATAGTCTTACCCAACTCTACAACCTGCTGCCGAGTAATTCCTTCTCCCAACTGACTCAAATCCCCCCTTAAGTTACCAAGTACGGGAGGTGGTCGTCCATACATAATTTCAAAAGGAGAGAGGCCCATCCTTCTGGTAGGGGTACTGCGGATTCGCAATAGAGCTATAGGTAAGAGAACATTCCACTTAAGTTGGGTTTCCTGACACATTTTAGCCAACTGGTTCTTAATAGTTCTATTCATTCTCTCTACCTTACCAGAACTCTGGGGTCTATATGCAGTATGAAGCCTCCACTTTATACCAAGCATATGAGTCAGTTGTTGTAGGCACTGGTGAACAAAAGCTGGACCATTGTCCGATCCTATAGAACAGGGTAGTCCATATCGGGGTATTATTTCTCGTAGCAGGAATCTCACAACTTCTCCTGCTTTCTCTGTACGAGTAGGACATGCTTCTACCCAGCCTGAATAGGTGCACACAATTACCAGCAGGTAACGATGTCCACCCGATTTAGGCATCACTGTAAAGTCTATTTGTAGATCGGACATGGGGAGTCCCCCCATAAACTGGACTCCTGGTGGCTTTACTGGTCCTTGTCTTGCATTATTCTTAGCACACGTTACACATCTGCGTACAATGGCCTGAGTCAAGTTGGACAATCTTGGTATGTAGAAATGTTTCCTGAGAGATTCTTCAGTACTGTCTCTCCCAGAATGTGTCCCGTTGTGATAATTTTGGACAATTTCTACCGCTAGTGATGCTGGTATGACTATTCTTCCATCTTCTAGCTGATACCACTTGTTCTCCAAATACTTTCCCGGTTCAGTCTTTAACCACTCCTCTTCTTGAGTTGTATAAACTGGAGTCCATTGAGACAGTGGGGTTGGTATTAGAGCAGCTATATGCCCCACATACTCCTGTCTTCCTGATTCAGCAGCACGCTTAGCTGCACTATCTGCCATCCGATTTCCTTTGGTTACATCACCATCTCCTCTCAGATGCGCTCGACAATGTATGATACCGACTTCTTTCGGCTCCCACACTGCTTCCAATAGTTGTAGGATTTCAGCTGCGTACTTGATTTCTTTGCCTTCTGAATTCAGTAGTCCTCTTTCTTTATACAAAGCTCCGTGGGCATGAGTGGTTAAAAACGCATACTTAGAGTCCGTATAGATATTCACTCTTAAACCTTCAGCCAATTGTAACGCTCGTGTTAGTGCTATTAATTCTGCCTTTTGTGCTGATGTTCCTTTCGCCAGTGGCCGAGCTTCTATCACCTTGTCTATTGTTGTTACTGCATATCCTGCATAGCGGATCCCTTCTTTCACATAACTACTGCCGTCGGTATAATATTGAACATCGGGGTTCTGGATGGGAAAATCACGAAGATCTGGTCTACTTGAGAATACTTCATCCATTACTTCCAAACAATCATGTTGACTTTCAGTAGGTTGTGGCAAAAGGGTAGCTGGATTTAAGGTGTTTACAGTCTCTAAATGCACTCTTGGGTTTTCACACAACATTGCTTGATACTTGGTCATACGGCTGTTACTAAACCAATGATTTCCTTTGTAATCCAACAACGTCTGTACTGCATGTGGGACTCGTACATAAAGTTCTTGACCCAGAGTGAGTTTATCGGCTTCAGCTACTAGCAGGGCGGCTGCAGCTACGGCTCTTAGACAAGGTGGAAGTCCGCTGGCCACTGCATCCAGTTGCTTAGACATGTAGGCAACAGGTCTTTGCCATGATCCCAAGTACTGTGTCAATACTCCCACAGCCATTCTTCTTTGCTCGTGTACATATAAGTAGAATGGTCGTGTGTGATCAGGTAGACCTAATGCTGGGGCACTCATCAAAGCCTTCTTCACATCTTCAAATGCCGTTTGCTGTTCTTGGGTCCATAAGAAGGGGTCGTGCTCTGTACCTTTGATAGCTGCGTACAGAGGTTTTGCTAGTATCGCATAGCTGGGAATCCATATCCTACAGAAGCCTGCTGCCCCCAAGAATTCTCGCACTTGTCTTCTATTCTTGGGTATTGGTATTTGGCAGACAGCTTCTTTTCTCTCTGGCCCCATAATCCTTTGACCTTCAGAGATATGGAATCCCAGATACTTGACAGTTGGCAAACACAACTGAGCCTTCTTCCTGGACACCTTGTATCCTGCCTTCCAGAGAATGTGCAGTAGATCGTGCGTTGCTTGCTGACAGATTTCTTTTGTAACTGCTGCTATCAACAAGTCATCTACATATTGTAACAATACACATTCTCCTGGGATAGACTCGAAATCCAGTAGATCTTGACTTAGGGCTGAACCAAATAGGGTAGGTGAATTTTTAAACCCTTGGGGCAGTCTTGTCCAAGTCATTTGGCGTTTTGAGCCCGTTACAGCGTTCTCCCATTGGAAAGCGAAAATACATTGACTTTCTGCGGCAATTCGGAGGCAAAAGAAGGCATCTTTGAGATCTAAGACTGTGAAGTAAGTAGCCCCGCCCGGAATTAAAGCAAGCAGGTTATATGGATTGGGTACAACTGGATGTATACTAACAACCGCATCATTGACTGCTCTCAAGTCCTGCACAGGTCGATACTCATCTGTACCGGGCTTTTGAACAGGCAGCAATGGGGTGTTCCAGGGGGAAGTACAGAATTTTAGGATACCATACCGTATGAACTTATCCAGATAGGATTGGATGTTCTTCTTAGCCTTCTGTGGGATGTGGTATTGTCTTAGGCTCACTGGATAAACCCCAAGTTTTAGTTCAATTTTTATAGGTGGAATATTGCGGGCCAGTCCTGGTGGGTTGTTCTCTGCCCAAACTCCTGGTATGTTAAATAATGTCTCATCACTCCTAGGGTTTTGGCTAGTCAACACTGTATAAAGTCGCCACTCTTCTTCCTTTGGTACGGATAAAGTCATAATACCTGAAGGTCCATTAAACTTTAAGGATGTTGTTCCATTTGGTAGGAACGTAATCTGCGCTTGTAATTTTGATAGCATATCACGTCCCAGCAATTGGACTGGACATTCAGGCATATAAAGGAATTGGTGTTTTACTACGTGGCCTCCCAATGTACAGAGTCGACTTTTAAGAACCGGTCTTTCAGCACTTCTTCCAGTTGCTCCTATCACAGTAATAGTCCTTCCAGATGGAGGAGCAACTAGATTAGTCACCACTGAATGTTCAGCACCAGTGTCGATCATGAACGCACTCCTTTTTCCCCCTATTGATACATCGACCATAGGCTCCGCTCGACCAAGGGGGATGGAGCCCGGTCGGTATCAATAGTCCTCCATGACCGTGTCAGCCAATCCTACGAAGTCCCTACCTTCTCTATCGCGGGACCTTTGCGCTGCTGGAATATACCTGTCTTCCCTAACACTTCCTCTGTTCCCATTACTCCCTCTATAACCATTACTCCCTCCGGGGCCTCCTCTACCTCTCGCTCTGCCTCTAAAGTTTCCGTAGCCTGCCCTGGGTTGGTCTCTCTCGTACTGCTCTCTTTGCGGACATTCGTTCCTCCAATGCCCTTCTTCCCTGCAATACGCGCACTGATCCCTACTCAAAGGCTCCCTACTCCATCTATTATTGCCTCTATCTGGGCCCCGTTTATCTACGCCTGCGATCGCTACCGCTAGCATATCAGCCTTTTTACGCATCTTGCGCTCTTCCTCTTTCTTACTTTCTGTATCCCTGTTCATATAAACCTTATTAGCTACCTCCATTAGTTGGGTGATGGACATACCTGCAAACCCTTCTAACTTTTGTAGCTTGCGCTTAATATCTCCGTATGCTTGGCTGACAAAGGCGGAGTTAACCATTCGGGAATTGTCTGCGTCTTCCGGATTAAAGGGGGTATACAAGCGGTATGCCTCCAATAATCGGTCATAAAAGACACTGGGCGCTTCATCGCTTTTCTGGATCACCTCAACTGTCTTCGACATGTTAATGGCTTTCTTTCCTCCTGCTTTCATGCCAGCAATTATAGCGTCTCTATAGGCTCTGAGTTGAACCATATCAGCACCATTTACGTTCCAATCGGGATCAGTGTTGGGATAATGTGTTGCGGCCCATGCTGCTGGATTAGCTTGGTTCAAAGCACGGGCTCTATCTTCTAATGCTTTAATGGCTGCTTGATTTATTCTTGTCCTTTCCTCATTGTTAAATAAAGTCATTAATAACTGCTGGCAATCAGCCCATGTCGGATTATGCGTCTGTACTATTGAGGTGAACAGATCAGTCATGGCTTGTGGTTTCTCAGTATACGAGGAATTATGGGTCTTCCAGTTTAAAAGGTCGGTAGTGGTAAATGGGACATATACGAAGACTGGGTCAGCGTGTGCCATTTGACCTGCGGCATCGATATAAGCTGACCTGGGATTTAGGCGAAGAGGCATCTGATAGTGCTTTAATTGTTGGGCACCAGTCAACTGTCGGGTTTGGATGGGGCTACGTAGAGAGGCGTCAGTCATGGGTTCCGGTCGGGGAGAGGTAGGGTATGGGGATGTGGGAGGTTGGTTTTGGGAAAAGGTCGTAAATAAAACACTTCGAGCCGAGCTAGATGAAGCTTGACCGGAAGTCTGAAGTGGCGCCAAATCAGGATATTCGTTTTTAATGGGGGTGGGTTCTGGTTCCGGAAGGGGAGATTTAGTACGAGGGGGGGTGGATCCTGTACTGGAGGAGGAAGCGGAAGTGGATGAGGGTAATGAGGGGAGGGGTGCAGGGCTTCCTGCGTTTGCGTCACTTCTTCTTAACGGAAAGTAAGGGGGCGGCAAAGGGATCTCGGACTCAGGGGGCGTGTCCAAAATGGGCCTAACACCAGTCCTAGTGGACGAACAAGTCCTAGCTACCATGAGGCGACACTGCTCCTCGTGGCATGTCTGGAGCCATTTTGGCGAGTCATTTACGGCCTGTCTCCAACAGTCAATATAAGGAAACTGGCCGTAAAGTTCAGGCCTACCTGATACAGCCACGTGTAAGCGCTGTACCAGAGTTAGATCCAAACTGCCACGTGGCGGCCATGCCGCAACCAAAGTAGGCCACTCCCTAGTGCACAAAGTAACTAAACGTACAGGAGACATCTTAACCCCAAAATCACAAGTTTTGAATCCCTTTTTAAAATTCTTCACCATACAACCTAAGGGATCCGGAATCGTTGACTGCGACGCACCCATACTTAACAATGGAACGTCGTCGACAACGAATACTATACACGCGTACTATTCAACAGTCACACCCGTTTCCTCTGGCAACAGCACCACGTGGTACGGTTACCAAGTGAAACGTACACAATAACAATAAACACTCAGGGAATTCCCGTACACACACAGCTGTTACACCAGTCACTATATAATCAATATTATGCCCTTTGGCGTAACTATACAGTCACCCACGCTATAATTCTCTATATACGAATTACCCGTCTATAACACACCCCAGTAACATCGTCTTTTACAAATAGCGGTTACAGTACGGTTAGCATAGGTCAAAGCACAAGTTAAGGTCACAATACAATTATTAGTGGTTATGGTGTTAAACATGCAATGGACGACAATGATTAGTACTTATATACAGTGTCAGTAAATATACAGGGTTATGGTACCGTGCACTATAATACAGCAACACACTATTAACACTCTCGCTAGACGGCTGAGCTCGCGCTATCTAACAAGATATACACTTTACTAAAACAATCGTTAACACATTTACAATTCCCAACTAAACTATTGGCCAGTACCTTGAATGGACTACCTAAAACTATATACACCCGTTTTGGTTAGCCACACTGCCCAATCACCACATATATAGCGAGCTAGAGAACCGAATTTACACAGGCGCCTCTTAGTCGCACTATCAAAAGTCTAGTGGGTTCCAAATTTACACGCCTTCCCACTTAGCCCAGATAGGATGAGAACTAGCGAACCGAATTTACACAGGCGCCGCTTAGTCTCCCGGTCCCTCCGACCTAGCGAACGTAATATACACCCTAGAACGCTAGTCTAGACAAGACACCGGTGTCCGGCTAGGGCTATTTACACCAGAACCCCGCCTGACTAACCAAATCAAACGGTCTGACTAAAGAGCGTTCGATCGAGCGGTGCGCCTTCGCTCCTTCCCTCCGACAGAGGGGGCAGATACACAGATTCAAAACCCCTTTGGGCCTACCGCACAATCGGTATACCCCTAGTGGGTCCTGCCGTCTAAAACAGCAGTTATCTTACCTCCTCGTTCCTGAACCTGAGTTCACACTCATCGACGGGGACACCCCAGCACTTCTCACGTAGAGGCCGATGATCTCCTGGACAACGGCCCAGTGGCGCCGAGACGAAGGGAGGTCCACGCAGAAGTTCAGGGGTGCAGCCGTAGAGAACGTGGGCAAAGATAGACCGTCTCACGCCTCTGCCTCTCAGCTACCGTTGAACGATGAGCTTCCCGGCCAATGCACCAAATGATACCGGAGAAACTGACGGAAGCCAAGCACAGAGAGATGGACACAGGTTTCTTCAGGAAGGAAGAGATTCTTTATTGGATCACCGATCGGGACTCAGAGGGACTAATGTCACCAAAATACAGCAAGTTCTGAGCCCCGGACAATAGTGCAGGCTCCTTATATAGGCATATAACTCCTCCCATATTAAGCTCCACCCGCACATTCTCTTAACCAATCAACACAAATAAGAATTAACTTCCTGTTTGACCGCATGGCTTGTCCAGCACAATGGAGGAGGGGGAATACTATATCCTGTATTCTTGCACATGCTCCGTACACTACTGATCGTATCTTGCCTCGTGCAACCAACTGATCGATACGTCAGCATATGCACGTACACATGCCACGTGGTAATCTCGGCCTACTAAATTTATTTTTACCGAGATTCCACCACAGTTATGGTTGTCACCTTTATTGGAAAAACATAACAGTCTTACTAATTTGCATAATTAATTATGTATGGGTGACATCACATGATGTAAATCACAAGGAGTGACATAAGAGAAAATGCTGTAAAATCAATACAAAAACTACTTGTTTTGATTCTGCTGTATAGATAGATTGCTCCCAGTGCCTCAAGTCTTCCACTGTCCCAGTGTTTCCATGTCTCCCAGTGCCCCCATGACTCAGTGTCTCAATGCCCCATTTCTCCATGTGTTCCCCAGTATTCCCATGTGTCTATGTCCCCATGTCTAGGACACTAGGAACATGGGGAGACCAGGGGAAACAGAGACACCAGGGACACTGGGAGACAAGGGGACACTGGGAAAACAGGGGACACTGGGAGACAAGGGGACACTGGGAAAACTGGGGACACTTTAAGACATGGGGACACAGACACCAGGCACACATACACTAGAGACACTGGCTGGGGGACATTGAGACATGGGGGCACTGGAAGGCATGGGGACACTGAGACACTAGGGCCACAGACACTCAGGATGCTGGCGGGAGACATGGGGACATTGAGACACTTGTGGCACTGGGAGAAACTTGGGGCACTAGGATACATGGGGACACTGAGACACTGGGAGACTAGGTGACACTGGGAGACTAGGGGGCACTGGGAGACATGGGGACACTGAGACACCAGGGACACTGGCTGGGAGACATGGGGACACTGGGAGACATGGGGACACTGTGTCCCCATTTGTATCTGTGTCCCCGAGTGTCTGTGTCATAATGTCTCCCAATGTCCCTTAGTGTCTCAGTGTCCCCATGTCTCCCAGTGTCCCAAGGTGTCTGTCATAATGTCTCCCAATGTCCCTTAGTATCTCAGAGTCCCCATGTCTCCTTGCAGTCTCTCCCCCCCATCCCTCACTTCCCTGAGATGTAAACTGAGATGCAGGGTGGGAGTTGCTGTCTGGATTCTCTGTAGCTGCTCCCCTGTTGATCAGTGAGTAGAGATAGACAGGGAGGGATATGCAGGAAATTCCTATCCCTGCCTCTCTCCACACACAGCGACCCTGTGGCGGAACAGACCTCGCCACGTGCTCTTGGAGGGGGCTGCTTGCCCGCCTCCTACCTTCTGACTATGGCCCTGGGACATATGGCATTTGAAAACACTATTTGTGCCCTGTGACAAAACGGGATAGACTACCAGACAAACTGTGGAGGCACATGGTGAGAACAATGGATGAAGCATATGGTGAGCACAATGGATGGCGGCCATTTTAACTCACAGACACTATTTTGACTTTTCTACACGGTGCCATCTCGCCGGTATTTGGGGCACAAAGACATCATTCAGTAGTTTTAAACTACAGAACAGGGGACACATTTAAAGGACCACTATAGTGCCCTGAGGGTGCCCCCACCCTCAGGGACCCCCTCCCGCCGGGCTGTGGAGATAGGAAGGGGTTAACATCTTACCTTTCTCCAGCACCAGGTGGGGAACTTTCCTCCTCCTCTCCTCCTTCCTTGCGACGTCATCGGCTGAATGCACATGCGCGGCAGGAGCCGCGCGCATTCAGCCGGTCTCATAGGAAAGGATTTACAATGCTTTCCTATGGACGCTGGCGTCTTCTCACTGTGATTTTCACAGTGAGAAGCACGCAAGCGCCTCTAGCTGCTGTCAATGAGACAGCCACTAGAGCAGTGATGGCGAACCTTTTTGAGCCCGAGTGCCCAAACCGCAATACATGCCAACTTTTTTTCCCTCAAAGTGCCAACATGGCAATTAAACCTGAATACTGAGGTTTACGTTTAGAAAAAACCTACTCGTACAGTTAACAACTTTTGTTTTAAAAGAAGAACACAACAGAGAGTTAAATTATAAAAATTTTAAATAATGATATAAATTAAGCTTATATTAGTATCTCCAACAAATGCAATACATACACACAGACTGCTGAACACATTCACACACCAACTGCTTAATACATACACACACCGAGACACAGACAGACTGCTAAATACACACACAGTCCGCTAAATACACGCACACTGCTGAGTACGCAGTCTGCTGAATACACGCACGCAGTCTGCTGAATACGCAGTCTGCTGAATACACGCACGCAGTCTGCTGAATACGCAGTCTGCTGAATACACGCATGCAGTCTGCTGAATACACACACACACACACACACTGCTGAATACATAAAGACTGCTGAACACACACATATACTGCATTGAGGGGTGCAGTGTATGTGTCTGTGTGTAATGCTTTGTGGGGGGTTGGGGTGCAGTGTGTGTGGTGCTTTGTGTGGGGGTAGGGTGCTGTGTGTGGGGGGGTAGGGTGCTGTGTGTGGGGGGTAGGGTGCTGTGTGTGGGGGGGGAAAGGGTGCTGTGTGGGGGGGGGGGTAGGGGTGCTGTGTGTGGGGGGGTAGGGGTGCTGTGTGTGGGGGGGGTAGGGGTGCTGTGTGTGGGGGGGGTAGGGGTGCTGTGTGTAGGGCTGCTGTGGGTAGGGGTCCTGTGTGTAGGGGGGTAGGGGTGCTGTGGATAGGGGTGCTGTGTGTAGGGGGATAGGGGTGCTGGGGGTAGGGGTGCTGGGGGTAGGGGGAGTAGGGGTGCTGGGAGTAGGGGTGCTGGGAGTAGGGGTGCTGGGAGTAGGGGTAGTAGGGGTGCTGGGGGTAGTGGGAGTAGGGGTGCTGGGAGTAGGGGGAGTAGAAGGAGTAGGGGTGCTGGGGGTTGGGGGAGTAGGGGTGCTGGGGGTAGGGGGAGTAGGGGTGCTGGGAGTAGGGGGAGTAGAAGGAGTAGGGGTGCTGGGGGTAGTGGGAGTAGGGGTGCTGTGGGTAGTGGGAGTAGGGGTGCTGGGAGTAGGGGGAGTAGGGGTGCTGGGGGTAGTGGGAGTAGAAGGAGTAGGGGTGCTGGGAGTAGGGGGAGTAGGGGTGCTGGGGGTAGTGGGAGTAGAAGGAGTAGGGGTGCTGGGAGTAGGGGTGCTGGGGGTAGTGGGAGTAGGGGTGCTGGGAGTAGGGGGAGTAGAGGGAGTAGGGGTGCTGGGAGTAAGGGGGGTAGGTTATTAAATCAGTATTCCCCCCTTCCCTTCTTGTTACCTTTGGTGAAGGGGAGGGGGGGAACACAGCCATCCCTGGTGGTCCGGTGGTTGTATGCAGGACAGGAGGACAGGTCCGGCAGCTCTCCTGTCCTCCCGCGCGATGCTGTGTGGAGCGTTGCCATGGTAACGCGCGGCAACACTTCACACAGCTCGCGGGAGGACGGGAGAGCTGCTTCCTCGATCCCTCCCCCCTGCTTCCGGTCCTGCCGACACGGAAGCAGAGTAGGCGCCTGCCGTTTTGGGCAGGCAGGCGCCTACTCTGCAGTGATGGCAAAGTTATGGCCGCGTGCCCACAGAGAGGGCCCGGCGTGCCACCTGTGGCACGCGTGCCATAGGTTCGCCATCACTGCACTAGAGGCTCTGGAGGCTGGATTAACCCTCTGAAATCTCTATGTTTATAAAAAAAAAGGGTTAACCCTAGCTGGACCAGGCACCTAGACCACTTCATTAAGCTTTAGTGGTCTGGGTGGCTATAGTGGTCTTTTAACAGTAATTATTTTTCATATAGCCTGTATATGTTCTGCGGAATCTGCATTAAACCGTATCTTCCAAACTACTGAACGGATCTGGGTGAATTTTGGATATATGGTTCACCCAGATCCCTCGGTTCCGAGGATATATGGGGTTATTATGGGGTTATTGTATGTTTTGGGGTCCCTGTGATATGTTTTCTAATACTGTATTTTCCTGCCTGTGATAATTAAATTAGTCTATTGTGTTGCAATAATTGTATCACAGGCAGAGGGGAGGATTTCTGACGTAATGTGTTGATTGGTTGTTCTTCAAAACCCTGTGGGCAGTACTATGTTTGTAGAATGTGAATAAAAGAGGCTGTATGTGCCAGTACAGTCAGTTCTACTTCACCCTCAATTTGGAGTGCTGTCTCTTATTGGGGGAATCTGCTACAAGGGATTGCTATGCTTGTCATACTCCCTTGCTAAATCACTACTAAGCTCTTGTAAGAGCTTGTTCCTGCCTTGCTCTCTGGAGGAGTCTACGGTGGTTATGGTGTCTGCTGCAGTGCTTGGAGTCCTCAGGAAGTGCTAGGAGCATCCATCAACGGAGGTACCCAGTTGGGGTGCCAGGTGATCCGTTACAGACCCCTACTGGCCAGTGCTGGCATTGCATCGTAATCTCTGTTTATACTGAGAAAAATACCAGCACTTGTATTGCCAGTATGACTGCAATATCAGCATCGCCCAGGCAGCCTCAAATAGTGGCTGTGCCAATAAAATAAAAGTCAAGTGGAAACCCTAAGAGTAGTGTGTGGAAAGTGGAAACCCTAAGTCAAGTGGAAACCCTAAGAGTAGCCTCTCTAGGCCCAGTGAGCAAGGTCTATTCCTTGTTAAAAAACATTATGAACATTATTTTGGTTATTAAACTATTACTATCCAAGGAGGTGATTGCGCTTTATAGTTACAATTCTTATATAGAGTATTTAGGATTAGGAATCATCTATTATATAGATTTAAGAAGACTTGCAGCTCCAAGGTGATCTTTGTGGCGAAACCAACCTCGCCACTGGGCATTGGAGAAGCCTGTTTGCCCGCCTCCTGCCTGCTGACCATGGCCCCTGGGAGATTTGGCCCTTTAAATACAGTATTTGGGCATATTGTATTTTATTATGCTGCTGCTGGCCCTTTAAGAACAATCTGGGGACATACTGTGACTTTTGGGAACAATGCCCCTTTAAGACGGTATCCCCAGTGTCCCCAGACTTATTTGGGACAATGCTCCTTTAAGACTTTGTCCCCAGTGTACCCAGACTGTTAATATACTGTGTTCCTGGCTTTCTCCCACTTGGTTCAGTAAATGGGGCTTACTGAACCAAGTACCACACAGGCGGACCACCCAGAAGTGGAAGTGTGCAGGCAATTTACCTCCCAGGCTGGGAGTCTGCTGTAGGTAAATTGCCGACCGCTGGGGGGCCGCCGTTCGTACAAATGAACATGTGGCGGCGGCCATCTTTAATTCAGCTGAAGTTTTACCTTCTCCAGACTTCAATGCATTCGACAGTTCGAACGCCGTTCGACAGTTCATTTGACAGTTAGTTCGACAATTCGAATGGTTGTCGTTCGTCTGTTTGAACTGACTCTAACATGGGAAATAGACCAACCACACAGCCTGATTCTCTGGAACTGTTTTGGGCATGAAAATGTGCTTGCGGTCGGTCATATCTATCTCCTGAACGGCTGAACTCATTCGAATGATTTTTGGGTATGTTTGTATTTGAAATATGCTGATATGTGGATGTGTATTAATATTGGATGTATAGTTTTAGAGTTATGAAAGTTGGGTAAAAAGTATGTTTTAAACTGTAGGGCTTATTTTGTTACCTCTCAGGCTAAGGGGAGGAGATGTGTGGGATGTAACCAGTGTGTGAATGGGTAATTCATAATTGTCTGTGGGCGTCTTCCTTGCACGGGAGAATTGCATAAAAGCAGAGCATGTGTCATTAAAAACCTGAGTTCTACTTCAACCTCAATTTGGAGTGCTGTCTCTTATTGGGGGAATCTGCTACAAGGGATCTCTATGCTTGTCATACTCCCTTGCTAAATCACTACTAAGCTCTTGTAAGAGCTTGTTCCTGCCTTGCTCTCTGGAGCAGTCTATGGTGGTTATGGTGTCGGCAGGAGTGCTTAGAGCCCTCAGGAAGCGCTAGGAGCATCCTTCAATGGAGGTACCCAGTCGGGGTGCCCGTCGATCCGTTATAATCTTTATGATTCTTTAAGTAATCTTTTTACTTTTACAATTTACTTACAAGACCATCATATATCTTATGATTAGATATAGGTTTTGATAGTAGAACCATGCAGCTATAGAAAGAACATCAGTGTAAGAACAAAAGAAAATCTGGGGGTACTGTGCACTCATTTGGGCAGAGCCCACTTCACCTACTGTTCCCATATGTTATACAGGTTTTGTTAAAAGTAAATGTTTGTCTAGTTTTCTATTGTACAGCGCTGTGGAATATGTTGGCGCTATATACATAATTGTAATTGGAATAGCCGATCACAAAAATATAAACCTTTGAGGGAACATACTATGCAGTATTCTATAGGCAAAATGCTACACTATCTCTATTGCTGGGGAGGCTGTTAGTACGAAAGGATACAGACCTACTTAAGCTACCTAACCCCACCTTTTAACCCCTTAATGATGGCGGGCGTTCTATGCCATACTTTTTTAGGTGGCTATAAACACCGGAGTGCGGCATAGAACGTCCCTGCCGTCCAGGGCACTTACCGGGTCCCCACCGATCCCACGCCAGCGGTCACAATCCGGCCCTCCCGGGCCATGTGATCGCGGGGTCCTCATGATCACATGGATGGAATGGCAGGCTTATACAGTGCCTGCAGGGGGACTGCCTGAACTCTCAGGCTGTCCCCTCATGCCGGTAAAAAAGTTTGTAAAAGTTAATAAAAGTTGTAAAATAGTTTTTAAGTTAAATAAAAAGTACTTTGATCATAGATATATACAGTATCTCACAAAAGTGAGTACACCTCTAACATTTTTGTAAATATTTTATTATATCTTTTTATGTGACAACACTGAACAAATTACACTCAAAATAACTCAACACACAGCCATTAATTTCTAATCCGTTAGCAACAAAAGTGAGTACACCTATAAGTGGAAAAGTCCTGTAAGCATGAGTTCGCCAAACGCATGCGAGCAGCGGACAGGAGAAGGTCACAGGCAGAGCGGAGAGACCAAGAAGGGGCATACCTATGGATCTGTGAAGAGATATAAGACAGGTTAGAATTGGTCAATGCTTTATAGGTATGGGTTAGCACTTTCAATTGACTCCTATAGGATACAGGAAGCCAATGTAAGGACTGACAGAGGGGTGAGGTGTGAGAGGACTGACTAGAGAGGAAAATCAGTCTGGTGGTAGGGTTCATTACAGATTGCAGCGGGGCAATACGGTTTTTGGGAAGACCAATTAGGAGAAGGTTACAATAATCCATTAAATTACTAGAGCGTTGCAGGAGTGTTGTAAGAAAGGGGCGGATGCGGGCTATGTTTTTAAGATGGAATCTACAGGACTTGGTAACGTGCTGGATGTGAGGCTCAAAGGTGAGGCCAGAATCAAGAATGACACCAAGACAGAGCGCTTGCAAGGATGGACTGATGTGAATACCACTAACTTGAAGGGAGAGTGAAAGAGGAGGATCAGTATTAGGAGGAGGAAAGATAAGGAGCTCAGTTTTAGAGAGATTTAGTTTCAGAAAGCAGGAGGACATCCAGTCTGAGATGGAAGAAAGGTAAGCTGTGACACATTGCAAGACGGCAGGATAGAGGTCTGAGGAGGAGAGATATATCTGGGTGTCATCAGCGTACAGGTGATACTGGAATCCAAATGAGGTAACTTTTTAAACATTGTTGTTTTGTGAGTTTTTGGACAGTTTCTACTTGAATTTGTTTGCAAGATATCAGAATAGCCTCCCAGAGCTGCTGTTTGGATGTAAACTGCCTCCCATTCTCATAGATCTTTTGCTTGAGGATGCTCCAAAGGTTCTCAATAGGATTGAAGTCAGGGGAGGATGGAGGCCACACCATGACTTTCTCTCCTTTTATCCCCATAGCAGTCATTGATGCAGAGGTATTCTTTGCAGCATGAGATGGTGCATTGTCATGCATGAAGATGATTGTATTACAGAAAGCATAGTTCTTCCTTCTGTACCAGGGAAGAAAGTGGTCAGTCAGAAACTCCACATACTTTGCAGAGGTCATCTTTACACCTTCGAGGACCCTAAAAGGGCCGACCAGCTCTCTTCCCATGATTTTTCAATGTGAGAAAAAGGAAATGCAAGCCTTATATTTGACTCTAACTTTCCAAAACACCATAAAACTTGTACATGAGGGGTACTTTTGTACTCGGGAGACATCGCTGAATACAAATATGTGTATTCTATTGCAGTAACAGCTAACAGTATTACGACATTCACAGTTAAAATGCCATGCAAAACTAAAAAAATTTAAAATGTCTTAATTTTGCACGTTTTCTACATATTAAATTATGTTTAATGTAACGGACCGTTTCACTTACAAGAGGATAAAACCCAGTTTAGGCGATATCCCCCTTTCCATAGACCAGCAGCTACTGCAAGCACCAATTCTCCCGAACTCCAAACTGTACGAATCTTCCAACTCCCGAACTGGAAACACACGAACCCTGGAATAGCTGAACAGGAAAAGCATATAATCCGCTTACACTCCTGGCAGTCAGCATACAATCCAATTCCCCCAAAAACGAGACGACACATCGGTTTGAGGGTCAAGCAGAATCTCAGGTCTGGCACACCCAGCCTGGTTTTTATTACAAGTGTACACATACAGGCCACACCCAGGGGGAGGCATAAAATAACCAATAGTATCATAGGTGCAACCCACACATCCCCTCCCCTTAGTGTGACACATAATCCCATTATACATACAGTTAAAATATACTTTCATAACTCTAAAACCATACAGCACATTCACATAAAAATACATATCCACAATCAATCCATTCAGGGGAACAACATATTAAAAAATTGCATGAATCAGACCAGGGGTTCAAAAGTTAGTAAAAGTATCTTTTGGGCCCTGGCTTGCAGCATGGCAAAATCTGGATGAAACAGAAGTAAAACATCCCCCACAATGCATCCCGGCTTCCTCCCTTCTGCCCTGGAGATAATTGGAGAAGTAATCCAATTATCTCCCAGGTCAAAGACAAAACTCCATTACACATGTGGGGACCTAAATACAGGATTATGTTTTAAAATATATAAAGTCACTTTTTATACATTAAACACAGACATGTAACATATCCCCAGATAGCTCAGGTCTGCGTGCACATTATTAGGTGAATGGCACGCAGACCACACAAATACAGTTTAATTGCCATGGAGCCAAAGTCTTTCCCATAGTCTTTCATTATATGAATAGGCTCCATGGCATAGCTATCTGGGGGTATCACTGCTCACACAGGGCAAGTACCGAATGGCCCCACTGTGTTTAAAGGTCCAGAATGAGTGACATGCACTCTGTTAGGGCCAAATATGTTTTGTAAAAGGGCCCAATCTCCCAGGGCCATAGTCCAAAGGCAAGAGGCGGGCAAGCAGCCCCCTCCAAGGACACGTGGCGAGGTCGGTTTCGCCACACTTCTCCCCTTTACCCCCCAGACTAACAGGGTATCTGACCTCCTGCCGGTCAGTGCCCTGGTTAGTCCAGCAACCCACCCACAAAACAGAAACAGCAGTACAGCCCACCCACAATAACTGGTTACTACACCTGGGTAGAGGAGAACTTTGTCCAGGTCCAGGTGTCTCACCACGGCTGTGTGGGGGACTGGTAGTCTGCCTTGGTGGGTTGCTGAGTGGGCAGAGACCAGCGGTACTCTGCCCTGGTGCCAGTACTACCGCGGAAGTAGCCTGGTTGGAGCCTGGTTGTGGGAGGGAGAGACCGACTGTCTCCCCTCTGGCTACACTGCTCTGTGGCTGGGGGACAGGACCGACCGTCCCTACCCCTTGGGCTGTAAGTGCAGAGACTACGGTCCCATCTGCACAGTTGTGGGGCTCAACATCTCCCCTTGGTGGGTTAGGCTGCCGCTGGAGAGAGGGTGTAACAAGCTCCTCTCTCTGGACTGTCAACTGCCGCTGGGGAGAGGGTTTAACAGGCTCCTCTCCCTGACACTCTCTCTGCTGGTGGAGAGGGGGACCAGCTGTCTCCCCTTTCATTATTTTGTCCTGCTGCTGGGGTGTGAGACTGACGGTCTCTGCTCCCTGCAGGACACACTGCCGTTGGGGAGGAAGGACGACACCTTCAGCTCCCTGGGGTACACACTGTCGCTGGGGAGGAAGGATTGCACCCTCAGCTCCCTGGGGTACATACTGCTGCCGGGGAGGAAGGATTGCACCCTCAGCTCCCTGGGGTACACACTGCCGCTGGGGAGGAAGGATTGCACCCTCAGCTCCCTGGGGTACATACTGCTGCCGGGGAGGAAGGATTGCACCCTCAGCTCCCTGGGGTACACACTGCCGCTGGGGAGGAAGGATTGCACCTTCAGCTCCCTAGAGTACACACTGCCGCTGGGGTTGAAGGACGACACCTTCGGCTCCCTGGGTTACACACTGCCGCTGGGGAGGACGGACGACACCATCAGCTTCCTGGGGTACACACTGCCGCTGGGGAGGAAGGACGGCACCTTCAGCTCCCTGGGATACACACTGCTGCTGCGGAGGAAGGATTGCACCTTCAGCTCCCTGGGGTACACACTGCTGCTGGGGAGGAAGGACGGCACCTTCAGCTCCCTGGGGTACACACTGCCGCTGGGGAGGAAGGACGGCACCTTCAGCTCCCTGGGATACACACTGCCACTGGGGAGGAAGGATTGCACCTTCAGCTCCCTGGGGTACACACGGCCGCTGGGGAGGAAGGACGGCACCTTCAGCTCCCTGGGGTACACACTGCCGCTGGGGAGGAAGGATGACACCTTCAGCTCCCTGGGATACACACTGCCGCTGGGGAGGAAGGATTGCACCTTCAGCTCCCTGGGACACACACTGCCGCTGGGGAGGAAGGACGGCACCTTCAGCTCCCTGGGGTACACACTGCCGCTGGGGAGGAAGGACGGCACCTTCAGCTCCCTGGGATACACACTGCTGCTGGGGAGGAAGGATTGCACCTTCAGCTCCCTGGGGTACACACTGCCGCTGGGGAGGAAGGACGACACCTTCAGCTCCCTGGGGTACACACTGCCGCTGGGGAGGAAGGACGACACCTTCTGCTCCCTGGGATACACACTGCCGCTGGGGAGGAAGGATTGCACCTTCGGCTCCCTGGGACACACACTGCCGCTGGGGAGGAAGGACGGCACCTTCAGCTCCCTGAGATACAATCTGCCGCTGGGGAGGAAGGACGACACCTTCAGCTCCCTGTGATACAATCTGCCGCTGGGGAGGAAGGACGGAACCTTTAGCTCCCTGTGATACAATCTGCCGCTGGGGAGGAAGGATGGCACCTTTAGCTCCCTGGGACTTACTCTGCCGCTGGGGAGGAAGGACGGCACCTTTAGCTCCCTGGGTTACACACTGCCGCCTCAGGGGAAGACAGCTAACCTCCTCGGATGCAGCCTCTACTCTGCTGCTGTAACACTCTTTCCGCTGAGTATACTCTCCATCCATGCTTGATTTCCGCTTAGCCATGACCTGGTTCCAGATCCCCTGGAATATCTCCATGGATACATAACCCCCATACTGGGCCACTCGCTGCCTCACCTCGGCCAGCCCATAATCTTCAGCATCAGAGCCTTCCATACTTGTCTGCTCCAAGTCGCTGGATACCTCTGCTGCCAGGGGCGCTGCACGAGTGCTAACGTTGCCCTCAATTTGTAACTCCAAGGAATTGGTGTTGTCTGTAGCTGTCCTTCTGGCTGTAGGAACGATCCCGCCGCTTGCCACCAATTGTAACGGACCGTTTCACTTACAAGAGGATAAAACCCAGTTTAGGCGATATCCCCCTTTTCCATAGACCCGCAGCTACTGCAAGCACCAATCTCCCGGACTGCAAACTGTACAAATCTTCCAACTCCCGAACTGGAAACACACGAACCCTGGAATAGCTGAACAGGAAAAGCATATAATCCGCTTACACTCCTGGCAGTCAGCATACAATCCAATTCCCCCAAAAACGAGACGACACATCGGTTTGAGGGTCAAGCAGAATCTCAGGTCTGGCACACCCAGCCTGGTTTTTATTACAAGTGTACACATACAGGCCACACCCAGGGGGAGGCATAAAATAACCAATAGTATCATAGGTGCAACCCACACATCCCCTCCCCTTACTGTGACACATAATCCCATTATACATACAGTTAAAATATACTTTTTACACAACTTTCATAACTCTAAAACCATACAACACATTCACATAAAAATACATATCCACAATCAATCCATTCAGGGGAACAACATATAAAAAAATTGCATGAATCAGACCAGGGGTTCAAAAGTTAGTAAAAGTATCTTTTGGGCCCTGGCTTGCAGCATGGCAAAATCTGGATGAAACAGAAGTAAAACATCCCCCACAATGCATCCCGGCTTCCTCCCTTCTGCCCTGGAGATAATTGGAGAAGTAATCCAATTATCTCCCAGGTCAAAGACAAAACTCCATTACACATGTCGGGACCTAAATACAGGATTATGTTTTAAAATATATAAAGTCACTTTTTATACATTAAACACAGACATGTAACATATCCCCAGATAGCTCAGTACCCTGAGGGTGCCCCGACCCTCAGTGTCCCCCTCCCGTGGTGCTGAAGGGGTTAAAACCCCTTCAGTTACTCGCCTTCTTCCACCGCTGGGCTCCCTTACCTCTCCTCCCCCGCCGATGTCAGCTCCCCCGTCTGAAGTCAGCGGAGCGGAATGCGCATGCGCGGCAGTGCCGCGCGCGCATTCAAAGTGTCCATGGGAAAGCATTTTTCAATGCTTTCCTATGGACGCTCTGCGTGATGGAGGCATAATATGCCTCCAGCGTCACAGATGCGCCTCTAGTGGATGTCCTGAAGACAGCCACTAGAGGCTGGCGTAACCCCAAATGTAAACATAGCAGTTTCTCTGAAACTGCTATGTTTACAGCAGGCAGGGTTAACTCTAGTGAGACCTGGCACCCAGACCACTTAATTGAGCTGAAGTGGTCTGGGTGTCTATAGTGTCCCTTTAAGGGGTTAATATAACACACTTCTTCTCAGCATAGTATTATAATAAACACATATGAACATATATGTTTAGGTAAGAAATAAATAAATAGAACCAATGTGGCTTAGAAGGAAGGTCAGTCAAAGTAAAAAAGTTTTTTTTAAGCACATGAATTGAAAAAAAAATGTTCAAGGATGAAAATTTTGCTAAATGTACTGATGTACTGATCTTGATAAAGTCCCACAGTTTGGGACGAAACGCGTTGATCTGTGGGCTGCTGGCTGTTCCTTTCTTTCCATTTCCCCTGGGTTTGACGTCCTGTCTTCATCTTTGGCTGAATACCGCGGTCTTTTTTGAAAATACCGACCGCGGTTTCTATCTGCTGGTTGCTGTCTGGGCGGTTGCTGTACCACTCTGCACCTACTTTGTCCATCTTCACGGCTTCACCTCCACTGTGGTCTTTTTTGAAGATCCCGACCGCAGTGTGAGAGAGTTGGAGTTCCCATAACGAGGGTTCATCTGGTTGCTCTTTGATCCGCCCAACATCACCTTTATTCTGCATACCCAGGGAGGACTTCCGGACAATTACTGGTTTTTTTCATTTTATATTATTTCACTTAGTATTATTGTTTTTTGTCTCTTGTCTTTTATTTTTATATATCTCATTTATTCATCTTCTGGTTATATCTACCTCAGGTGGGGGCCCACACCGAGGACAGATATATATTTTTTTCCCATTTATTATTATTATTGTGTTTATTGGTATATAATTTGTATCCACCCTACCTTCACTTAGTGATCAGACCTCTATATATATATTCTTTATATTGAGGTTATTCCATCTTTTTGGCCATTCAGTGCAGTTAGTTTGTGGATACATTTTTTGCCTTTTTTATTTATTTTTTTGTTATTCTGTTTTATGAGATTTTTGTATTTAATTGTCCGGTTAAGGTATAACAGTGGTGATCGGAATTAGTCCTTTGCTGATTTATTTTTTACCTAATTAATAAATTATTTTTGATAATTTTTATACTATTTATCTAGTTTTATAATCTTAAGCGCACACACCCTATTTTCCATTTCTGAGTATATAACTCATCAAGTCGCTAGAGTGGGTGTGTAGCTGCTACTCTTCTTTTTTATTCATTTACTGATTTATTTGTGGTGTTATCACTGCATGTACCGTTTTCTATAAGTTTTTTTGAAAATTTTGCTAAACAGCTAAAGTGAAAAAATAGATGGATGTGTTAGTAAATGAGGAAAAGACAGAAATTGCAAATACCTTTTTTGCTTTAAAATGCAGCAAATAATAACCTAAGGCTTTAGATTTGCAAACCGCTGCTACAAACATGTTTACAGTAAACAGGAGTTTGGATTATACAGGATAAAGTGCTACAGCACTTAAAGTTTGTTTTTAGTGACAGAGCCACCTTGTCTAATCTGCTCTTGTATCGCCCCTGTGTCTGAATTTTTTTTTTTTCATTCCCGAGCGCTCTAAATTTCATAATATTCATAAGTATGAACTATAATCTACATTTCTTATGAATAGCAAGTTAAAATGTAACAATGGGCAGAGTTTACAAAAAGATTATGCCTCAGCTGCCAATCAAATGTAACCACAATCCTCAGTAAAATTAATCACACAGAAAGGGCAAATAGCAGACATCATTGTGGCGAAACCAACCTCGCCACTGGGCCCTGGAGAAGCCTGTTTGCTAGCCTCCTACCTACTGACTATGGCCCCTGGGTTATTTGGGGCATATTGTACTGTATATTGCTGCTACTGGCCCTTTTAACAGCATCTATGGACATATTGGGACTTTTGGGACTACTGTCCCTTTAAGACTGTGCTACATATTCTAGTGTACTGCCTGTAATATTATATGTGTATTTGTGTGTTAAGCTTAACCTGGGATATGTATGCAGCATTCACCTGATTGTTCGGTAGAATCACTCCATTCATTATATTGAGTGAAACTACCGAACAACCAGACCACCCAGGACTAAGTGTGCCTCCAATTACCGTTTGCAACAATGTTGCAAACGGGTAATTGGCAATCAGTGTAATGTATTCTTTGTCCTCTGGGTGGCCGCCATTCGGGAAACAAACACGTGGCGGCGGCCATCTTAAACTACCGAACAGCGGTGTTTTGCCGTCGAGTGTCTGGAACTAAAATCGGACACTTGACTAGGCAAACACCGCTGAGACCTCCATACTTCCAGAAATTCGTATAAAAACTACCGAATGGCCCGCCGTTCGGTAGAAAGAACCCCTCAAACAAGGGAATTCATTCAAACCCTCTCCAGGCTCTATAACACAGGCAATTCGCCTGTTTTCATTCCCTTGTTTGTGACCGACCGCAGGGCCAAAATGCATGGAACTGTTTTCGGATACTTTACCCATGCGGTCGGTCAAATCTTTGGAACCCCATATCTCCCGAACTGTTCATCCGAATGACTTGAATTTTGGATATGTTTCCCCCCTGAATAAGGGCTATCCAGCGATGCTGGATTTAAAGGTGTACCCCCTGTTTTTGGGGTACATCCAGAACTTGGCTGAAAAGGTGTACCGGATAATTGGGTTTAATGTTATCTGAGGGGAGGGGATGTGTGGGCTGAACCATGTATGTGATTGGTTATTTTATGCCTCCCCCTGGGTGTGGCCTGTATGTGTATTATTGTAATAAAAGCCAGGCTGGATGAGACAGTCCAGAGTTCCTGTTTTACCCTCAAAGTGATGTGTCGTCTCATTATTGGGGGAAGGATTTAATGTATGCTGTTCCAGTTGACTGCTAGGAGTACAAGCCTATTCGTATGGTTCCTATTCAATGGTCTACAGCATTCATACGCTTGGGAGAATTTAAAGGTTTCTCGGATTCGGTGATTATGGTGTCTGCCAGAGTGCTTGGAGTCCTCAGGAAGCGCTAGGAGCATCCATTAACGGAGGTACTCAGTCGGGGTGCCAGGTGATCCGTTACATTGGTGGCAAGCGGTGGGATGGCGTCCTAGTGCGAGGTAAAGCAGCTCGGAGACACAGTACGTTTGGATTTACAAATTGAGGGCAACGCTAGCAGTCGTGCAGCGCCCCTGGGAGCAGACTAGTATGGAAGGTTCTGGCTCTGGAGATGATTGGCTGGCCGAGGTGAGGCAGCGAGTGGCCGAGTATGGGGATGATATACCCATGGAGACACGCCGGGTGATCTGGAACCAGGTCATGGCCGAGCGAAACACAAGGCTGGACCGAGAATTCCGGTTGGCGAAAGAGAGGAAGTATGCTCAGCAGCAGGAGCGTTACAGCAGCCGAGTAGAGGCTGCATCCGAGGAGGTTAGCCGTCTTTCCCTGAGGCGGCGGGAGGAACCCGAAGTGGGGGTCCTCATAGACTGGTCCTGTGAGGAACCACAACAGGCAGGTAGAGATGGGACCAAGGTCTCTCCACCGGGCCCACCGGGATGCTGGGCAGCCGGCCCAGATCCCCAGCAGCAGCCAGAGTTGCCAGGTGGGGAAGCAGGTGGCCCTTACTCACAAATGTTGAGGGGCCTCACGGATTGGTCCTGGGAAGACCCACAGATGGCAGGTGGAGATGGGACTGCGGTCTCTCTACCGGCCCTACAGGGATGCTGGGCAGTCGGCCCAGATCCCCAGCGGCAGTGTGCGTTACAGGGAGCTGAAAGTGCCGTTCTTGCTCCCCAGCGGCAGTCTACGGTGCAGGGAGAGGAGCCTGTTATCCCCTCTCCCCAGCGGTTGAAGGTGTGTAAGGGAGAGGAGTTTGTTACCCCCTCTCCCCACCGACAACCTAACCCACCAAGGGGAGACAGTAAACCCCTCACCAGCGCAGATGGGACCGTGGTCTCTGCGCCCAAGTTACAGGGAGCTGAAGGGGCCGTCCTCCCTCCCCAGCGGCAGTGTGATTTGTTGGGAATTGGGAGCCCAGTCTCCATTCCCCAGCGGCAGTGTGAATTGCAGGGAATTGGGAGCCCAGTCTCCATTCCCCAGCGGCAGGCTGAGTTACAGGGGACAGAGGTAGTTGGTCCTACCCCCCAGCAGCAGAGTGATATGCCGGGAAGGCAGTGTGAAGTGCAGGGAGAGGAGAGCAGCGTCCTCCCTCCCCAGCGGCAGGCTGAGTTACAGGGGGCAGAGGTAGTTGGTCCTACCCCCCAGCAGCAGCGTGATTTTTTGGGAATAGAGAGCCCAGTCTCCGTTCCCCAGCAGCAGGACACTGAATTGGGAGGAGAGACAGTCGGTCTCCCTCCACAAAGACTGAAAGTAGGCATGGGAGAGGAGATTGTTACCTCCTCTCCCCAGCGGCAGATCATCAATGGGCAGAGTGTTCTAATGGGAGAGGAGATTGTTACCACCTCTCCCCAGCGGCGGATCATCAATGGGCAGAGTGTTCTAATGGGAGAGGAGCTGGTTACCACCTCTCCCCAGTGGCAGCTTAATGTACCAGGGGGAGACTGTAAGCCCCACACCTGTGCAGATGGGACCGTGGTCTCTGCACTTCCAGCACAGGGGGTAGGGACGGTCGGTCCTGCCCCCCCACAACAGGGCTGTTTAGCCAAAGGGGAGACAGTCTGTCTCCAGCAGCAGAGCTGTGTAACTAAAGGGGAGACAGTCGGTCTCCAGCAGCAGAGCGGTGTAACTCAAGGGGAGACAGTCGGTCTCCAGCAGCAGAGCTGCGCAGCTAAAGGGGAGACAGTCGGTCTCCAGCAACCAGGCTCCAACCAGACTACTCCTGTAGTAGTGCTGGCACCAGGGCAGAGTACCGCTGGTCTCTGCCCACTCAGCAACCCACCAAAACAGCCTACCAGTCCCCCACACAGCCGGGGTGAGGCACCTGGACAAGTTTTTCCATTACTCAGGTGTAGTAACCATTCATTGTGGGTGGACTGTACTGCTGTTTCTGTTTTGTGGGTGGGCTGCTGGACTAACAAGGGCACTGACCGGCAAGAGGTCAGGTACCCTGTTAGTATGTTTGGAAAAGGGGAGAAATGTGGCGAAACCAACCTCGCCACTGGGCCCTGGAGAAGCCTGTTTGCTAGCCTCCTACCTACTGACTATGGCCCCTGGGTTATTTGGGGCATATTGTACTGTATATTGCTGCTACTGGCCCTTTTAACAGCATCTATGGACATATTGGGACTTTTGGGACTACTGTCCCTTTAAGACTGTGCTACATATTCTAGTGTACTGCCTGTAATATTATATGTGTATTTGTGTGTTAAGCTTAACCTGGGATATGTATGCAGCATTCACCTGATTGTTCGGTAGAATCACTCCATTCATTATATTGAGTGAAACTACCGAACAACCAGACCACCCAGGACTAAGTGTGCCTCCAATTACCGTTTGCAACAATGTTGCAAACGGGTAATTGGCAATCAGTGTAATGTATTCTTTGTCCTCTGGGTGGCCGCCATTCGGGAAACAAACACGTGGCGGCGGCCATCTTAAACTACCGAACAGCGGTGTTTTGCCGTCGAGTGTCTGGAACTAAAATCGGACACTTGACTAGGCAAACACCGCTGAGACCTCCATACTTCCAGAAATTCGTATAAAAACTACCGAATGGCCCGCCGTTCGGTAGAAAGAACCCCTCAAACAAGGGAATTCATTCAAACCCTCTCCAGGCTCTATAACACAGGCAATTCGCCTGTTTTCATTCCCTTGTTTGTGACCGACCGCAGGGCCAAAATGCATGGAACTGTTTTCGGATACTTTACCCATGCGGTCGGTCAAATCTTTGGAACCCCATATCTCCCGAACTGTTCATCCGAATGACTTGAATTTTGGATATGTTTCCCCCCTGAATAAGGGCTATCCAGCGATGCTGGATTTAAAGGTGTACCCCCTGTTTTTGGGGTACATCCAGAACTTGGCTGAAAAGGTGTACCGGATAATTGGGTTTAATGTTATCTGAGGGGAGGGGATGTGTGGGCTGAACCATGTATGTGATTGGTTATTTTATGCCTCCCCCTGGGTGTGGCCTGTATGTGTATTATTGTAATAAAAGCCAGGCTGGATGAGACAGTCCAGAGTTCCTGTTTTACCCTCAAAGTGATGTGTCGTCTCATTATTGGGGGAAGGATTTAATGTATGCTGTTCCAGTTGACTGCTAGGAGTACAAGCCTATTCGTATGGTTCCTATTCAATGGTCTACAGCATTCATACGCTTGGGAGAATTTAAAGGTTTCTCGGATTCGGTGATTATGGTGTCTGCCAGAGTGCTTGGAGTCCTCAGGAAGCGCTAGGAGCATCCATTAACGGAGGTACTCAGTCGGGGTGCCAGGTGATCCGTTACATTGGTGGCAAGCGGTGGGATGGCGTCCTAGTGCGAGGTAAAGCAGCTCGGAGACACAGTACGTTTGGATTTACAAATTGAGGGCAACGCTAGCAGTCGTGCAGCGCCCCTGGGAGCAGACTAGTATGGAAGGTTCTGGCTCTGGAGATGATTGGCTGGCCGAGGTGAGGCAGCGAGTGGCCGAGTATGGGGATGATATACCCATGGAGACACGCCGGGTGATCTGGAACCAGGTCATGGCCGAGCGAAACACAAGGCTGGACCGAGAATTCCGGTTGGCGAAAGAGAGGAAGTATGCTCAGCAGCAGGAGCGTTACAGCAGCCGAGTAGAGGCTGCATCCGAGGAGGTTAGCCGTCTTTCCCTGAGGCGGCGGGAGGAACCCGAAGTGGGGGTCCTCATAGACTGGTCCTGTGAGGAACCACAACAGGCAGGTAGAGATGGGACCAAGGTCTCTCCACCGGGCCCACCGGGATGCTGGGCAGCCGGCCCAGATCCCCAGCAGCAGCCAGAGTTGCCAGGTGGGGAAGCAGGTGGCCCTTACTCACAAATGTTGAGGGGCCTCACGGATTGGTCCTGGGAAGACCCACAGATGGCAGGTGGAGATGGGACTGCGGTCTCTCTACCGGCCCTACAGGGATGCTGGGCAGTCGGCCCAGATCCCCAGCGGCAGTGTGCGTTACAGGGAGCTGAAAGTGCCGTTCTTGCTCCCCAGCGGCAGTCTACGGTGCAGGGAGAGGAGCCTGTTATCCCCTCTCCCCAGCGGTTGAAGGTGTGTAAGGGAGAGGAGTTTGTTACCCCCTCTCCCCACCGACAACCTAACCCACCAAGGGGAGACAGTAAACCCCTCACCAGCGCAGATGGGACCGTGGTCTCTGCGCCCAAGTTACAGGGAGCTGAAGGGGCCGTCCTCCCTCCCCAGCGGCAGTGTGATTTGTTGGGAATTGGGAGCCCAGTCTCCATTCCCCAGCGGCAGTGTGAATTGCAGGGAATTGGGAGCCCAGTCTCCATTCCCCAGCGGCAGGCTGAGTTACAGGGGACAGAGGTAGTTGGTCCTACCCCCCAGCAGCAGAGTGATATGCCGGGAAGGCAGTGTGAAGTGCAGGGAGAGGAGAGCAGCGTCCTCCCTCCCCAGCGGCAGGCTGAGTTACAGGGGGCAGAGGTAGTTGGTCCTACCCCCCAGCAGCAGCGTGATTTTTTGGGAATAGAGAGCCCAGTCTCCGTTCCCCAGCAGCAGGACACTGAATTGGGAGGAGAGACAGTCGGTCTCCCTCCACAAAGACTGAAAGTAGGCATGGGAGAGGAGATTGTTACCTCCTCTCCCCAGCGGCAGATCATCAATGGGCAGAGTGTTCTAATGGGAGAGGAGATTGTTACCACCTCTCCCCAGCGGCGGATCATCAATGGGCAGAGTGTTCTAATGGGAGAGGAGCTGGTTACCACCTCTCCCCAGTGGCAGCTTAATGTACCAGGGGGAGACTGTAAGCCCCACACCTGTGCAGATGGGACCGTGGTCTCTGCACTTCCAGCACAGGGGGTAGGGACGGTCGGTCCTGCCCCCCCACAACAGGGCTGTTTAGCCAAAGGGGAGACAGTCTGTCTCCAGCAGCAGAGCTGTGTAACTAAAGGGGAGACAGTCGGTCTCCAGCAGCAGAGCGGTGTAACTCAAGGGGAGACAGTCGGTCTCCAGCAGCAGAGCTGCGCAGCTAAAGGGGAGACAGTCGGTCTCCAGCAACCAGGCTCCAACCAGACTACTCCTGTAGTAGTGCTGGCACCAGGGCAGAGTACCGCTGGTCTCTGCCCACTCAGCAACCCACCAAAACAGCCTACCAGTCCCCCACACAGCCGGGGTGAGGCACCTGGACAAGTTTTTCCATTACTCAGGTGTAGTAACCATTCATTGTGGGTGGACTGTACTGCTGTTTCTGTTTTGTGGGTGGGCTGCTGGACTAACAAGGGCACTGACCGGCAAGAGGTCAGGTACCCTGTTAGTATGTTTGGAAAAGGGGAGAAATGTGGCGAAACCAACCTCGCCACTGGGCCCTGGAGAAGCCTGTTTGCTAGCCTCCTACCTACTGACTATGGCCCCTGGGTTATTTGGGGCATATTGTACTGTATATTGCTGCTACTGGCCCTTTTAACAGCATCTATGGACATATTGGGACTTTTGGGACTACTGTCCCTTTAAGACTGTGCTACATATTCTAGTGTACTGCCTGTAATATTATATGTGTATTTGTGTGTTAAGCTTAACCTGGGATATGTATGCAGCATTCACCTGATTGTTCGGTAGAATCACTCCATTCATTATATTGAGTGAAACTACCGAACAACCAGACCACCCAGGACTAAGTGTGCCTCCAATTACCGTTTGCAACAATGTTGCAAACGGGTAATTGGCAATCAGTGTAATGTATTCTTTGTCCTCTGGGTGGCCGCCATTCGGGAAACAAACACGTGGCGGCGGCCATCTTAAACTACCGAACAGCGGTGTTTTGCCGTCGAGTGTCTGGAACTAAAATCGGACACTTGACTAGGCAAACACCGCTGAGACCTCCATACTTCCAGAAATTCGTATAAAAACTACCGAATGGCCCGCCGTTCGGTAGAAAGAACCCCTCAAACAAGGGAATTCATTCAAACCCTCTCCAGGCTCTATAACACAGGCAATTCGCCTGTTTTCATTCCCTTGTTTGTGACCGACCGCAGGGCCAAAATGCATGGAACTGTTTTCGGATACTTTACCCATGCGGTCGGTCAAATCTTTGGAACCCCATATCTCCCGAACTGTTCATCCGAATGACTTGAATTTTGGATATGTTTCCCCCCTGAATAAGGGCTATCCAGCGATGCTGGATTTAAAGGTGTACCCCCTGTTTTTGGGGTACATCCAGAACTTGGCTGAAAAGGTGTACCGGATAATTGGGTTTAATGTTATCTGAGGGGAGGGGATGTGTGGGCTGAACCATGTATGTGATTGGTTATTTTATGCCTCCCCCTGGGTGTGGCCTGTATGTGTATTATTGTAATAAAAGCCAGGCTGGATGAGACAGTCCAGAGTTCCTGTTTTACCCTCAAAGTGATGTGTCGTCTCATTATTGGGGGAAGGATTTAATGTATGCTGTTCCAGTTGACTGCTAGGAGTACAAGCCTATTCGTATGGTTCCTATTCAATGGTCTACAGCATTCATACGCTTGGGAGAATTTAAAGGTTTCTCGGATTCGGTGATTATGGTGTCTGCCAGAGTGCTTGGAGTCCTCAGGAAGCGCTAGGAGCATCCATTAACGGAGGTACTCAGTCGGGGTGCCAGGTGATCCGTTACATTGGTGGCAAGCGGTGGGATGGCGTCCTAGTGCGAGGTAAAGCAGCTCGGAGACACAGTACGTTTGGATTTACAAATTGAGGGCAACGCTAGCAGTCGTGCAGCGCCCCTGGGAGCAGACTAGTATGGAAGGTTCTGGCTCTGGAGATGATTGGCTGGCCGAGGTGAGGCAGCGAGTGGCCGAGTATGGGGATGATATACCCATGGAGACACGCCGGGTGATCTGGAACCAGGTCATGGCCGAGCGAAACACAAGGCTGGACCGAGAATTCCGGTTGGCGAAAGAGAGGAAGTATGCTCAGCAGCAGGAGCGTTACAGCAGCCGAGTAGAGGCTGCATCCGAGGAGGTTAGCCGTCTTTCCCTGAGGCGGCGGGAGGAACCCGAAGTGGGGGTCCTCATAGACTGGTCCTGTGAGGAACCACAACAGGCAGGTAGAGATGGGACCAAGGTCTCTCCACCGGGCCCACCGGGATGCTGGGCAGCCGGCCCAGATCCCCAGCAGCAGCCAGAGTTGCCAGGTGGGGAAGCAGGTGGCCCTTACTCACAAATGTTGAGGGGCCTCACGGATTGGTCCTGGGAAGACCCACAGATGGCAGGTGGAGATGGGACTGCGGTCTCTCTACCGGCCCTACAGGGATGCTGGGCAGTCGGCCCAGATCCCCAGCGGCAGTGTGCGTTACAGGGAGCTGAAAGTGCCGTTCTTGCTCCCCAGCGGCAGTCTACGGTGCAGGGAGAGGAGCCTGTTATCCCCTCTCCCCAGCGGTTGAAGGTGTGTAAGGGAGAGGAGTTTGTTACCCCCTCTCCCCACCGACAACCTAACCCACCAAGGGGAGACAGTAAACCCCTCACCAGCGCAGATGGGACCGTGGTCTCTGCGCCCAAGTTACAGGGAGCTGAAGGGGCCGTCCTCCCTCCCCAGCGGCAGTGTGATTTGTTGGGAATTGGGAGCCCAGTCTCCATTCCCCAGCGGCAGTGTGAATTGCAGGGAATTGGGAGCCCAGTCTCCATTCCCCAGCGGCAGGCTGAGTTACAGGGGACAGAGGTAGTTGGTCCTACCCCCCAGCAGCAGAGTGATATGCCGGGAAGGCAGTGTGAAGTGCAGGGAGAGGAGAGCAGCGTCCTCCCTCCCCAGCGGCAGGCTGAGTTACAGGGGGCAGAGGTAGTTGGTCCTACCCCCCAGCAGCAGCGTGATTTTTTGGGAATAGAGAGCCCAGTCTCCGTTCCCCAGCAGCAGGACACTGAATTGGGAGGAGAGACAGTCGGTCTCCCTCCACAAAGACTGAAAGTAGGCATGGGAGAGGAGATTGTTACCTCCTCTCCCCAGCGGCAGATCATCAATGGGCAGAGTGTTCTAATGGGAGAGGAGATTGTTACCACCTCTCCCCAGCGGCGGATCATCAATGGGCAGAGTGTTCTAATGGGAGAGGAGCTGGTTACCACCTCTCCCCAGTGGCAGCTTAATGTACCAGGGGGAGACTGTAAGCCCCACACCTGTGCAGATGGGACCGTGGTCTCTGCACTTCCAGCACAGGGGGTAGGGACGGTCGGTCCTGCCCCCCCACAACAGGGCTGTTTAGCCAAAGGGGAGACAGTCTGTCTCCAGCAGCAGAGCTGTGTAACTAAAGGGGAGACAGTCGGTCTCCAGCAGCAGAGCGGTGTAACTCAAGGGGAGACAGTCGGTCTCCAGCAGCAGAGCTGCGCAGCTAAAGGGGAGACAGTCGGTCTCCAGCAACCAGGCTCCAACCAGACTACTCCTGTAGTAGTGCTGGCACCAGGGCAGAGTACCGCTGGTCTCTGCCCACTCAGCAACCCACCAAAACAGCCTACCAGTCCCCCACACAGCCGGGGTGAGGCACCTGGACAAGTTTTTCCATTACTCAGGTGTAGTAACCATTCATTGTGGGTGGACTGTACTGCTGTTTCTGTTTTGTGGGTGGGCTGCTGGACTAACAAGGGCACTGACCGGCAAGAGGTCAGGTACCCTGTTAGTATGTTTGGAAAAGGGGAGAAATGTGGCGAAACCAACCTCGCCACTGGGCCCTGGAGAAGCCTGTTTGCTAGCCTCCTACCTACTGACTATGGCCCCTGGGTTATTTGGGGCATATTGTACTGTATATTGCTGCTACTGGCCCTTTTAACAGCATCTATGGACATATTGGGACTTTTGGGACTACTGTCCCTTTAAGACTGTGCTACATATTCTAGTGTACTGCCTGTAATATTATATGTGTATTTGTGTGTTAAGCTTAACCTGGGATATGTATGCAGCATTCACCTGATTGTTCGGTAGAATCACTCCATTCATTATATTGAGTGAAACTACCGAACAACCAGACCACCCAGGACTAAGTGTGCCTCCAATTACCGTTTGCAACAATGTTGCAAACGGGTAATTGGCAATCAGTGTAATGTATTCTTTGTCCTCTGGGTGGCCGCCATTCGGGAAACAAACACGTGGCGGCGGCCATCTTAAACTACCGAACAGCGGTGTTTTGCCGTCGAGTGTCTGGAACTAAAATCGGACACTTGACTAGGCAAACACCGCTGAGACCTCCATACTTCCAGAAATTCGTATAAAAACTACCGAATGGCCCGCCGTTCGGTAGAAAGAACCCCTCAAACAAGGGAATTCATTCAAACCCTCTCCAGGCTCTATAACACAGGCAATTCGCCTGTTTTCATTCCCTTGTTTGTGACCGACCGCAGGGCCAAAATGCATGGAACTGTTTTCGGATACTTTACCCATGCGGTCGGTCAAATCTTTGGAACCCCATATCTCCCGAACTGTTCATCCGAATGACTTGAATTTTGGATATGTTTCCCCCCTGAATAAGGGCTATCCAGCGATGCTGGATTTAAAGGTGTACCCCCTGTTTTTGGGGTACATCCAGAACTTGGCTGAAAAGGTGTACCGGATAATTGGGTTTAATGTTATCTGAGGGGAGGGGATGTGTGGGCTGAACCATGTATGTGATTGGTTATTTTATGCCTCCCCCTGGGTGTGGCCTGTATGTGTATTATTGTAATAAAAGCCAGGCTGGATGAGACAGTCCAGAGTTCCTGTTTTACCCTCAAAGTGATGTGTCGTCTCATTATTGGGGGAAGGATTTAATGTATGCTGTTCCAGTTGACTGCTAGGAGTACAAGCCTATTCGTATGGTTCCTATTCAATGGTCTACAGCATTCATACGCTTGGGAGAATTTAAAGGTTTCTCGGATTCGGTGATTATGGTGTCTGCCAGAGTGCTTGGAGTCCTCAGGAAGCGCTAGGAGCATCCATTAACGGAGGTACTCAGTCGGGGTGCCAGGTGATCCGTTACATTGGTGGCAAGCGGTGGGATGGCGTCCTAGTGCGAGGTAAAGCAGCTCGGAGACACAGTACGTTTGGATTTACAAATTGAGGGCAACGCTAGCAGTCGTGCAGCGCCCCTGGGAGCAGACTAGTATGGAAGGTTCTGGCTCTGGAGATGATTGGCTGGCCGAGGTGAGGCAGCGAGTGGCCGAGTATGGGGATGATATACCCATGGAGACACGCCGGGTGATCTGGAACCAGGTCATGGCCGAGCGAAACACAAGGCTGGACCGAGAATTCCGGTTGGCGAAAGAGAGGAAGTATGCTCAGCAGCAGGAGCGTTACAGCAGCCGAGTAGAGGCTGCATCCGAGGAGGTTAGCTGTCTTTCCCTGAGGCGGCGGGAGGAACCCGAAGTGGGGGTCCTCATAGACTGGTCCTGTGAGGAACCACAACAGGCAGGTAGAGATGGGACCAAGGTCTCTCCACCGGGCCCACCGGGATGCTGGGCAGCCGGCCCAGATCCCCAGCAGCAGCCAGAGTTGCCAGGTGGGGAAGCAGGTGGCCCTTACTCACAAATGTTGAGGGGCCTCACGGATTGGTCCTGGGAAGACCCACAGATGGCAGGTGGAGATGGGACTGCGGTCTCTCTACCGGCCCTACAGGGATGCTGGGCAGTCGGCCCAGATCCCCAGCGGCAGTGTGCGTTACAGGGAGCTGAAAGTGCCGTTCTTGCTCCCCAGCGGCAGTCTACGGTGCAGGGAGAGGAGCCTGTTATCCCCTCTCCCCAGCGGTTGAAGGTGTGTAAGGGAGAGGAGTTTGTTACCCCCTCTCCCCACCGACAACCTAACCCACCAAGGGGAGACAGTAAACCCCTCACCAGCGCAGATGGGACCGTGGTCTCTGCGCCCAAGTTACAGGGAGCTGAAGGGGCCGTCCTCCCTCCCCAGCGGCAGTGTGATTTGTTGGGAATTGGGAGCCCAGTCTCCATTCCCCAGCGGCAGTGTGAATTGCAGGGAATTGGGAGCCCAGTCTCCATTCCCCAGCGGCAGGCTGAGTTACAGGGGACAGAGGTAGTTGGTCCTACCCCCCAGCAGCAGAGTGATATGCCGGGAAGGCAGTGTGAAGTGCAGGGAGAGGAGAGCAGCGTCCTCCCTCCCCAGCGGCAGGCTGAGTTACAGGGGGCAGAGGTAGTTGGTCCTACCCCCCAGCAGCAGCGTGATTTTTTGGGAATAGAGAGCCCAGTCTCCGTTCCCCAGCAGCAGGACACTGAATTGGGAGGAGAGACAGTCGGTCTCCCTCCACAAAGACTGAAAGTAGGCATGGGAGAGGAGATTGTTACCTCCTCTCCCCAGCGGCAGATCATCAATGGGCAGAGTGTTCTAATGGGAGAGGAGATTGTTACCACCTCTCCCCAGCGGCGGATCATCAATGGGCAGAGTGTTCTAATGGGAGAGGAGCTGGTTACCACCTCTCCCCAGCGGCAGCTTAATGTACCAGGGGGAGACTGTAAGCCCCACACCTGTGCAGATGGGACCGTGGTCTCTGCACTTCCAGCACAGGGGGTAGGGACGGTCGGTCCTGCCCCCCCACAACAGGGCTGTTTAGCCAAAGGGGAGACAGTCTGTCTCCAGCAGCAGAGCTGTGTAACTAAAGGGGAGACAGTCGGTCTCCAGCAGCAGAGCGGTGTAACTCAAGGGGAGACAGTCGGTCTCCAGCAGCAGAGCTGCGCAGCTAAAGGGGAGACAGTCGGTCTCCAGCAACCAGGCTCCAACCAGACTACTCCTGTAGTAGTGCTGGCACCAGGGCAGAGTACCGCTGGTCTCTGCCCACTCAGCAACCCACCAAAACAGCCTACCAGTCCCCCACACAGCCGGGGTGAGGCACCTGGACAAGTTTTTCCATTACTCAGGTGTAGTAACCATTCATTGTGGGTGGACTGTACTGCTGTTTCTGTTTTGTGGGTGGGCTGCTGGACTAACAAGGGCACTGACCGGCAAGAGGTCAGGTACCCTGTTAGTATGTTTGGAAAAGGGGAGAAATGTGGCGAAACCAACCTCGCCACTGGGCCCTGGAGAAGCCTGTTTGCTAGCCTCCTACCTACTGACTATGGCCCCTGGGTTATTTGGGGCATATTGTACTGTATATTGCTGCTACTGGCCCTTTTAACAGCATCTATGGACATATTGGGACTTTTGGGACTACTGTCCCTTTAAGACTGTGCTACATATTCTAGTGTACTGCCTGTAATATTATATGTGTATTTGTGTGTTAAGCTTAACCTGGGATATGTATGCAGCATTCACCTGATTGTTCGGTAGAATCACTCCATTCATTATATTGAGTGAAACTACCGAACAACCAGACCACCCAGGACTAAGTGTGCCTCCAATTACCGTTTGCAACAATGTTGCAAACGGGTAATTGGCAATCAGTGTAATGTATTCTTTGTCCTCTGGGTGGCCGCCATTCGGGAAACAAACACGTGGCGGCGGCCATCTTAAACTACCGAACAGCGGTGTTTTGCCGTCGAGTGTCTGGAACTAAAATCGGACACTTGACTAGGCAAACACCGCTGAGACCTCCATACTTCCAGAAATTCGTATAAAAACTACCGAATGGCCCGCCGTTCGGTAGAAAGAACCCCTCAAACAAGGGAATTCATTCAAACCCTCTCCAGGCTCTATAACACAGGCAATTCGCCTGTTTTCATTCCCTTGTTTGTGACCGACCGCAGGGCCAAAATGCATGGAACTGTTTTCGGATACTTTACCCATGCGGTCGGTCAAATCTTTGGAACCCCATATCTCCCGAACTGTTCATCCGAATGACTTGAATTTTGGATATGTTTCCCCCCTGAATAAGGGCTATCCAGCGATGCTGGATTTAAAGGTGTACCCCCTGTTTTTGGGGTACATCCAGAACTTGGCTGAAAAGGTGTACCGGATAATTGGGTTTAATGTTATCTGAGGGGAGGGGATATGTGGGCTGAACCATGTATGTGATTGGTTATTTTATGCCTCCCCCTGGGTGTGGCCTGTATGTGTATTATTGTAATAAAAGCCAGGCTGGATGAGACAGTCCAGAGTTCCTGTTTTACCCTCAAAGTGATGTGTCGTCTCATTATTGGGGGAAGGATTTAATGTATGCTGTTCCAGTTGACTGCTAGGAGTACAAGCCTATTCGTATGGTTCCTATTCAATGGTCTACAGCAGGGGTAGGCAACCTACGGCACTAGTGCCATGCACGGCACTCGAGGTGTCTTTGCACGGCACTCAAGGCTGCTGGAGCCAAACAGGCTCTGGCCTATCAGGAGTCCCAGTAAAACTTCAGATATCTGCTAATCCGCAAAGGTGGTGAAAAACAATCCTAAATTTATGCATTGCAGCACGTAGAGGTAGTGATCTCAGAGCACTTCCTCCCAGCACTTGTGAATAGGAATCCACACTGTAGTAGAGCAGCCTGCAGCTGCTGTTGCAGCTCCTGTCCTTGACCTGTACCTGGCCAGCCTGGTTCCCACTGGAACCCAGGGAAGCCACCCACACTGCTATATATACACAGAAATGCAGAATAAGCCTCCCCTCATACAAATAATACGGACAGCCCACACACAAACATACACACAATCCGCACAAACGAAACACCACTAACAATCCACATACATGCACACAACCCCACATGCAATACCCCAAACAGCCCCCACACACTACCAAACACACACTGTGACATATCCATCCACACACACAATTTCACAAGCGCCCCCCATACACAGCCCACATTCATATGTATCATACACAATACCAGAAACTACTCATGAACATAAACAATATAATAGCTCATATACGCAGGGCTGTCTTTAACGCGGGGCAAACTGGGCAGCCCTGCTGGCCTCAACTATTTCTAACCCTCTGGCCGGTAATCTGCACACTAAGGAGACCCACCAGGTGGCCCATGCACAAAGGACCACCTGGTGGGCTTCTGTCAGCAGAGGCCCGGTCGCACGCTGAGGTGCTTTAACAGCGTGAGCGGTCCCCTTGCTTTTCGGCAGCAGGCTGGGAGGAACTGACTGACGCGCATCACTTCCGCCCACAAAGAGAGGAGCGCGCGGGAAAGAAGAGTAGGCAGATTGGAGGGGGGCTGACCGAGAGCGCTAGACCCCAACTCCCAACACCTTCAACCACCAGCAGGAAAGGTAGGAAACTGGAGGGTGGGTTTTAAAGTGTATTTCTGTGTCAGTATGTCTGTCAGTGTGTGTGTGTGTGTGTGTGTGTCTGAGTGTCAGCATGTCTGAGTGTCAGCATGTCTGAGTGTCAGCATGTCTGTGTGTGTGTCAGCATGTCTGTGTGTGTGTCAGCATGTCTGTGTGTGTGTCAGCATGTCTGTGTGTGTGTGTCAGCATGTCTGTGTGTGTGTGTCAGCATGTCTGTGTGTGTGTGTCAGCATGTCTGTGTGTGTGTCAGCATGTCTGTGTGTGTGTCAGCATGTCTGTGTGTGTCAGCATGTCTGTGTGTGTGTCAGCATGTCTGTGTGTGTCAGCATGTCTGTGTGTGTCAGCATGTCTGTGTGTGTCAGTAAGTGTGTCAGCATGTCTGTGTGTGTGTCAGTAAGTGTGTATCTGTGTGTGTGTGCGCGCATTTCAGTGTGTATATATCTCTGTGTGTAAATGTGCATACATCTCAGCATTCACACACTAACACTACACACAAATACACCTCTGCATTAAAATCTCAACACTACGTACAAACACATGTCTGTGTTACACACCAAAATTATATGTAAATACACCCCTGCATTCAAAAACCAACACTACACAAATACATGCTTGCAATCACGCCAACACCAAGTACAAACAAATTCCATACAAAAACCTGTTTACAGTCAAACAAACAAAAACTGCTTAGTGCTAAATACAGACCTGCAAACATGGGTAAATGGTAGAGCCCCAGCTATCAATGCATTTCTGGAGTTGCACGACAGATGGGGATCTACCTTTTAACCCCTTAAGGACCAAACTTCTGGAATAAAAGGGAATCATGACGTGTCACACACGTCATGTGTCTTTAAGGGGTTAATCACCCGTGCAACAGGGAGACCCACAAAAATTCTTGCACCTCTCTACTTTAGGTCCGCCACTGCATTGAGGTGGATGATGTGATTACATGCCTGGGAAGGGGGGGCAGGGTCCAGGGGGCCCTAAGCAAATGCTTTGCCCAGGGTCCAGTCACTATTAAAGACGGCCCTGCATATACGCACAAATACAAAGCAATTACAGTAAAAATAACGCAAGCAGAATACGGCAGCATACACACCTGCATTAAAAAAAAATAGGACCGGCACGCTACGGGACATCACAATCCTATATCGGCACAGTGCTGCTAGAAGGTTGCCTACCCCTGGTCTACAGCATTCATACGCTTGGGAGAATTTAAAGGTTTCTCGGATTCGGTGATTATGGTGTCTGCCAGAGTGCTTGGAGTCCTCAGGAAGCGCTAGGAGCATCCATTAACGGAGGTACTCAGTCGGGGTGCCAGGTGATCCGTTACAATCATTGGCAGGAGAGATGAGAACAAAATGTCTGCATTCGTGTATGGAGATCAGGTAAGGTAATAAATATAAAATGTAGGTAATTGGCAATGGGAGAGCATAATATCATATTGTCAAGTAAAATTACATTTCACATTCTAATTACAATTTTTTTTAAATTTTATCAAATGATGGGAGACCCACAAAGTAACTAGTGACTTTCTTAATTCTCTTGTTATGGTGTATATTGATCTTAGAGTGAAAAAACCTTAAAGCAACCTGGGAGACCTATGTCATTCCTTACCCCTTCTCAGGGCCGCCATCAGGGGGGTGACAACCATGACGGTTGTCACGGGCCCGGCGGCCCTGGGGGCCCAGACTGCTCTGGCAGTCCTGGGCCCCACTTTCCCTCCCTGCACACATAGATAGCGAATATCGCTATCTATGTATAGAAAAAAATGGAGTAATAGGCGCTCTCTATAGTAACTAACGTGCAGGCAGCAGTATACAAACAAGGATTCCCAAACCTTGTGAACAATGTACAGAAAAAAGAAAAGTGTATCCCGCGCCTAATATATTATATGTGAAAAAAAGTATACATACATATATTCACAAATATATCTGGAAAGAGCCGAACCTCAGGATAAAAACAGAGAATAAAACACAATAGTGCAATACAGTAATAAAAAATATTTTATGGTGGTGAGTACGGCTATATAAAATCCACTCACATTTGTATGAGCTATAACAGAGCTCAGCTGTGCAGCGCTTGGACGGTACAATCCCCGTCTTGGGATATGTTGTAGTATATGCAGGTGCTTCCAAAGTGCAATATGCGTGGTATATGCAGACAAAAGGAAAGAAAGTAGCCAATAGTGAAGTACGTCCCAATAATGATGCAAATAACGAAAAGTAATGTACTTACAATTACTAGAGCATTATACCACCTAAGCTGACTACACTAGAGCAGGTTACATGCTCTAGTAATTGTAAGTACATTACTTTTCGTTATTTGCATCATTATTGGGACGTACTTCACTATTGGCTACTTTCTTTCCTTTTGTCTGCATATACCACGCATATTGCACTTTGGAAGCACCTGCATATACTACAACATATCCCAAGACGGGGATTGTACCGTCCAAGCGCTGCACAGCTGAGCTCTGTTATAGCTCATACAAATGTGAGTGGATTTTATATAGCCGTACTCACCACCATAAAATATTTTTTATTACTGTATTGCACTATTGTGTTTTATTCTCTGTTTTTATCCTGAGGTTCGGCTCTTTCCAGATATATTTGTGAATATATGTATGTATACTTTTTTTCACATATAATATATTAGGCGCGGGATACACTTTTCTTTTTTCGCTATCTATGTATGAAGCCGCGGGCCCCCGGCTCCCTGTTACCGCAGAGGGGGCCCAGTCAGCACACAGCCTCTTCTCTTCTAGTTTCTGCTAATAACTCTCGCGAGAGTTATTAGAGGAGAGAGAAGAAAAGAGGCTGTGTGCTGCCTGGGCCCCCTCTGCGGTAACAGGGAGCCGGGGGGCCCCACCATGCCACCGGACCACCAAGGATGGAATCTCCCCCCTCCCTAGACACAGGTAAGCAGGGAGGGGGGAGAAACAATTTAATTAAATGTAATTTTTTCTTTTAATTATGTTAAAATGCTCCCCCTCACCCCAGATTGCAAATTTACACACATACACTGACACAACACACACACACACACTACATACACTGACACAACACACACACACACTACATACACTGACACAACACACACACACTACATACACTAACACAACACACACACACACTACATACACTGACACAACACACACACACACACACACACTGCATACACTGACACAACACACACTACATACACTGACACAATACACACACTGCATACACTGACACAATACACACACTGCACACACTGACACAACACACACACTACATACACTGACACAACACACACACACTACATACACTGACACAACACACACACACTACATACACTGACACAACACACACACTGCATACACTGACAACACACACACACTACATACACTGACACAACACACACACTGCATATACTGACACAACACACACACACACACACACTGCATACATTGGCACAACACACACACTACATACACTGACACAACACACACACACACACACTACATACACTAACACAACACACACACTACATACACTGACACAACACACACACACTGCATACACTGACACAACACACACTACATACACTGACACAACACACACACTACATACACTGACACAACACACACACTGCATACACTAACACAACACACACTCTGCATACACCAACACAACACACACACGGCATACACTGACACAACACACTCTGCATACACCAACACAACACACACACGGCATACACTAACACAACACACACTCTGCATACACTGACACAACACACTCTGCATACACCAACACAACACACACTGCATACACTAACACCACACACACACTGCATACACTAACACAACACACACTCTGCATACACTGACACAACACACACTCTGCATACACTGACACAACACACACTGCATACACTAATACACACACTGCATACACTAACACAACATACATACTGCATACACTAACACAACACACACACACTGCATACACTAATACAACACACACACTGCATACACTAACACACACAGTGCATACACTAATACACTAATACAATACACACACTGCATTCACTAATACAACATGCACTCTACATACACTACACACTAACCCACTCACTGCATCCACTATACTGACACACACTCTGCATTCGCTACATATTAACACACTCTGCATTCACTACACTAGCACACACTCTGCATCCGCTACACACTAACCCACTCTCTGCATTCACTACACATTAACACTCTGCATTCACTACACTAACACACACTCTGCATCCGCTACACACTAACACACTCTCTGCATTCACTACACATTAACACACTCTCTGCATTCACTACACTAACACACTTTCTGCATTCACTACACTAACACACTCCCTGCATTCACTACACTAGCACACTCTGCATTCACTACACATTAACACACTCTCTGCATTCACTACAAATTTACACACACACTACATTCATTACACTGACACACTCTGCAGTCACTACACCCTAACACACACTCTGCATTTATTACACACTAACACACACTCTGCATTCACTAAACTATGCACACACTCTGCATTCACTATACTAACATACACTCTGCATCAACTGTACACACAGCATCCACAACACAAACATCTTGTATTCACAGTACACACACTACATCCACCACAAATTAAAACACTCTGCATTCACTATACACAGACACTGCGTCTAATACACACACTACATCCACTACAGACACTGCATCCACTAAACACATTTCATCTAGTACATACAAACACTACATCCACTACACAAACACACACTACATCACTGTACACACACTACATCCACTACTCAAACACTCTCTGCATTCACTACACATTAACACTCTGCATTCACTATACACGGACACTGTTTCTAATACACACACTACATCCACTACAGACACTGCATCCACTAAACACATTTCATCTAGTACATACAAACACTACATCCACTACACAAACACACACTACATCCACTACTCAAACACTCTCTGCATTCACTACACATTAACACTCTGCATTCACTACACTAACACACACTCTGCATCCGCTACACACTAACACACCCGCTGCATTCACTACACATTAACACACTGCATCCGCTACAAACTAACACACACTCTGCATCCGCTACACACTAACACACTCTCTGCATTCACTACACATTAACACACACTCTGCATTCACTACACATTTACACACACTCTGCATTCACTGCACTAACACACACACACTACATTCATTACACTGACACACTCTGCATTCACTACACACTAACACACACTCTGCATTCATTACACACTAACACACACTCTGCATTCATTACACACTAACACACACTCTGCATACGCTACACACTAACACACCCTCTGCATTCACTACACATTAACACACTGCATCCGCTACAAACTAACACACACTCTGCATCCGCTACACACTAACACACTCTCTGCATTCACTACACATTAACACACACTCTGCATTCACTACACTAACACACTCTCTGCATTCACTACACTAACACACTCTGCTTTCACTACACATTAACACACTCTCTGCATTCACTACAAATTTACACACACACTACATTCATTACACTGACACACTCTGCAGTCACTACACCCTAACACACACTCTGCATTTATTACACACTAACACACACTCTGCATTCACTAAACTATGCACACACTCTGCATTCACTATACTAACATACACTCTGCATCAACTGTACACACAGCATCCACAACACAAACATCTTGTATTCACAGTACACACACTACATCCACCACAAATTAAAACACTCTGCATTCACTATACACAGACACTGCGTCTAATACACACACTACATCCACTACAGACACTGCATCCACTAAACACATTTCATCTAGTACATACAAACACTACATCCACTACACAAACACACACTACATCACTGTACACACACTGCATCCACTACTCAAACACTCTCTGCATTCACTACACATTAACACTCTGCATTCACTATACACGGCCACTGTTTCTAATACACACACTACATCCACTACAGACACTGCATCCACTAAACACATTTCATCTAGTACATACAAACACTACATCCACTACACAAACACACACTACATCCACTACTCAAACACTCTCTGCATTCACTACACATTAACACTCTGCATTCACTACACTAACACACACTCTGCATCCGCTACACACTAACACACCCGCTGCATTCACTACACATTAACACACTGCATCCGCTACAAACTAACACACACTCTGCATCTGCTACACACTAACACACTCTCTGCATTCACTACACATTAACACACACTCTGCATTCACTACACATTTACACACACTCTGCATTCACTGCACTAACACACACACACTACATTCATTACACTGACACACTCTGCATTCACTACACACTAACACACACTCTGCATTCATTACACACTAACACACACTCTGCATTCATTACACACTAACACACACTCTGCATACGCTACACACTAACACACCCTCTGCATTCACTACACATTAACACACTGCATCCGCTACAAACTAACACACTCTGCATCCGCTACACACTAACACACTCTCTGCATTCACTAAACATTAACACACACTCTGCATTCACTACACATTTACACACACTCTGCATTCACTGCACTAACACACACACACTACATTCATTACACTGACACACTCTGCATTCACTGCACACTAACACACACTCTGCATTCATTACACACTAACACACACTCTGGATTCACTATACTGACACACACTCTGCATTAACTGTACACACAGCATCCACTACACAAACATCCTGTATTCACAGTACACACACTACATCCACCACCAATTGAAACACTCTGCATTCACTATACACAGACACTGCGTCTAATACACACACTGCCTCCACTACAGACACTGCATCCACTAAACACATTTCATCTAGTACATACAAACACTACATCCACTACACAAACACACACTACATCACTGTACACACACTACATGCACTACTCAAACACACTTTGCATTTACTATACACAATGCATCCGCTACACAAACACACACTCTGCATTCACTGCACAAACAGTATCTAATACACACAAACACTACATCCATTACACACATTCTAATTCACTTCCACTATACACACCACATTCAGTCCCGCATCATTGTCAGCGGACTAGGTAGGGCGTGGGCGGGCCCGGGAGGGAGGGGGGGGGGCAGACCTTGTGCTTTGTCAGGGGCCCCAAAATTTCTGATGGCAGCCCTGCCCCTTCTCATTTCGTATTGTCTTTTTTCCACCTTGCACTTTTCACACCTACCAATCAGAACCTACCTAAAGGCTACTTAGTCAGGTCGCCGTGACCCCCGATTTTATTACAAGACACGGAGGCTCGTATTTGCATATCCCTTTCTTTACTGTCCACAATAGCAGAAAAGAACATTAACAGAATTGAAAAGAAAAGGTAGTACATGTCTCACACACAGGCCACGCCCCCTTATGTCCAGTATAATACCCTAGTCCGCCTTCCCATTTCCCTCTTTCTTTGCTGCTACCACGTCAGATAAGTACCTTTTTATTATACTCTGATAATACTTAATTTTCTCATTACTATACATTTATAATTTTATTAATATTTTCCTTACATCCTGCTTTATGTATTTTATGTGACTGAATATTAGTTCTTCGTTGTACTCCCAGGTTCCCAGACCGTGTGGGGTGCCCTCATACTCACTAGGGGCACCCCACCTTTATTCCTTGTTGGAAATCCTGACCTCCTTCTCTCACTAGACTTTATACCTGTTTTCTGGTCTCTGTTCAGCACTTTAGTGCCATTTCCTCCCTGGGTACTTCTGTCTCCATTAGTAATTCGGTTGTTTTCCCTCATTTTAGATGAATTTTTCATTCAAATTTTTCATTCAAATTTTTTAGACGAACGACTGTTCACCTTTTTATTCACTTTACTTAAACCCTTCTATCTATTCACTGCATTAATTCGTTTTTTTTCTTTTCCCGCTCTTTTCTGGTCAGCTCAGTGACCCTCCTGTTTCTCCCCCCCCCCCCCTTTTGGGACCTGCCTTCCTCATACCAACGGTCTGGGCCCTGGTGAGAGTCTCTGTCTTCTGTCTGTCAGCATTTTTTAAATACCTTTCTCCTATCTGGTTTTGAATATTGCAATTCTACTATTACTTTAACAGTCAGTTTGGTGAATTACTCTCACTGACTTTATCCCTAGCATTGTTATTACTATGCCTAAACCCAATATGCCTGTCTCCCCCGCCCATACGGATGGGGACAACACCACCCCATTAGGGGAGACCTCGGCCACCATGTCAAACCCGCTCTCTTCGGGCGATAACCCCCATATTTCAGAGGGACCCCAATTCACTGCATACACTAATACACACACTGCATACACTAACACAACATACATACTGCATACACTAACACAACACACACACACTGCATACACTAATACAACACACACACTGCATACACTAACACACACAGTGCATACACTAATACACTAATACAATACACACACTGCATTCACTAATACAACATGCACTCTACATACACTACACACTAACCCACTCACTGCATCCACTATACTGACACACACTCTGCATTCGCTACATATTAACACACTCTGCATTCACTACACTAGCACACACTCTGCATCCGCTACACACTAACCCACTCTCTGCATTCACTACACATTAACACTCTGCATTCACTACACTAAAACACACTCTGCATCCGCTACACACTAACACACTCTCTGCATTCACTACACATTAACACACTCTCTGCATTCACTACACTAACACACTTTCTGCATTCACTACACTAACACACTCCCTGCATTCACTACACTAGCACACTCTGCATTCACTACACATTAACACACTCTCTGCATTCACTACAAATTTACACACACACTACATTCATTACACTGACACACTCTGCAGTCACTACACCCTAACACACACTCTGCATTTATTACACACTAACACACACTCTGCATTCACTAAACTATGCACACACTCTGCATTCACTATACTAACATACACTCTGCATCAACTGTACACACAGCATCCACAACACAAACATCTTGTATTCACAGTACACACACTACATCCACCACAAATTAAAACACTCTGCATTCACTATACACAGACACTGCGTCTAATACACACACTACATCCACTACAGACACTGCATCCACTAAACACATTTCATCTAGTACATACAAACACTACATCCACTACACAAACACACACTACATCACTGTACACACACTACATCCACTACTCAAACACTCTCTGCATTCACTACACATTAACACTCTGCATTCACTATACACGGACACTGTTTCTAATACACACACTACATCCACTACAGACACTGCATCCACTAAACACATTTCATCTAGTACATACAAACACTACATCCACTACACAAACACACACTACATCCACTACTCAAACACTCTCTGCATTCACTACACATTAACACTCTGCATTCACTACACTAACACACACTCTGCATCCGCTACACACTAACACACCCGCTGCATTCACTACACATTAACACACTGCATCCGCTACAAACTAACACACACTCTGCATCCGCTACACACTAACACACTCTCTGCATTCACTACACATTAACACACACTCTGCATTCACTACACATTTACACACACTCTGCATTCACTGCACTAACACACACACACTACATTCATTACACTGACACACTCTGCATTCACTACACACTAACACACACTCTGCATTCATTACACACTAACACACACTCTGCATTCATTACACACTAACACACACTCTGCATACGCTACACACTAACACACCCTCTGCATTCACTACACATTAACACACTGCATCCGCTACAAACTAACACACACTCTGCATCCGCTACACACTAACACACTCTCTGCATTCACTACACATTAACACACACTCTGCATTCACTACACTAACACACTCTCTGCATTCACTACACTAACACACTCTGCTTTCACTACACATTAACACACTCTCTGCATTCACTACAAATTTACACACACACTACATTCATTACACTGACACACTCTGCAGTCACTACACCCTAACACACACTCTGCATTTATTACACACTAACACACACTCTGCATTCACTAAACTATGCACACACTCTGCATTCACTATACTAACATACACTCTGCATCAACTGTACACACAGCATCCACAACACAAACATCTTGTATTCACAGTACACACACTACATCCACCACAAATTAAAACACTCTGCATTCACTATACACAGACACTGCGTCTAATACACACACTACATCCACTACAGACACTGCATCCACTAAACACATTTCATCTAGTACATACAAACACTACATCCACTACACAAACACACACTACATCACTGTACACACACTGCATCCACTACTCAAACACTCTCTGCATTCACTACACATTAACACTCTGCATTCACTATACACGGCCACTGTTTCTAATACACACACTACATCCACTACAGACACTGCATCCACTAAACACATTTCATCTAGTACATACAAACACTACATCCACTACACAAACACACACTACATCCACTACTCAAACACTCTCTGCATTCACTACACATTAACACTCTGCATTCACTACACTAACACACACTCTGCATCCGCTACACACTAACACACCCGCTGCATTCACTACACATTAACACACTGCATCCGCTACAAACTAACACACACTCTGCATCTGCTACACACTAACACACTCTCTGCATTCACTACACATTAACACACACTCTGCATTCACTACACATTTACACACACTCTGCATTCACTGCACTAACACACACACACTACATTCATTACACTGACACACTCTGCATTCACTACACACTAACACACACTCTGCATTCATTACACACTAACACACACTCTGCATTCATTACACACTAACACACACTCTGCATACGCTACACACTAACACACCCTCTGCATTCACTACACATTAACACACTGCATCCTCTACAAACTAACACACTCTGCATCCGCTACACACTAACACACTCTCTGCATTCACTAAACATTAACACACACTCTGCATTCACTACACATTTACACACACTCTGCATTCACTGCACTAACACACACACACTACATTCATTACACTGACACACTCTGCATTCACTGCACACTAACACACACTCTGCATTCATTACACACTAACACACACTCTGGATTCACTATACTGACACACACTCTGCATTAACTGTACACACAGCATCCACTACACAAACATCCTGTATTCACAGTACACACACTACATCCACCACCAATTGAAACACTCTGCATTCACTATACACAGACACTGCGTCTAATACACACACTGCCTCCACTACAGACACTGCATCCACTAAACACATTTCATCTAGTACATACAAACACTACATCCACTACACAAACACACACTACATCACTGTACACACACTACATGCACTACTCAAACACACTTTGCATTCACTATACACAATGCATCCGCTACACAAACACACACTCTGCATTCACTGCACAAACAGTATCTAATACACACAAACACTACATCCATTACACACATTCTAATTCACTTCCACTATACACACCACATTCAGTCCCGCATCATTGTCAGCGGACTAGGTAGGGCGTGGGCGGGCCCGGGAGGGAGGGGGGGGGCAGACCTTGTGCTTTGTCAGGGGCCCCAAAATTTCTGATGGCAGCCCTGCCCCTTCTCATTTCGTATTGTCTTTTTTCCACCTTGCACTTTTCACACCTACCAATCAGAACCTACCTAAAGGCTACTTAGTCAGGTCGCCGTGACCCCCGATTTTATTACAAGACACGGAGGCTCGTATTTGCATATCCCTTTCTTTACTGTCCACAATAGCAGAAAAGAACATTAACAGAATTGAAAAGAAAAGGTAGTACATGTCTCACACACAGGCCACGCCCCCTTATGTCCAGTATAATACCCTAGTCCGCCTTCCCATTTCCCTCTTTCTTTGCTGCTACCACGTCAGATAAGTACCTTTTTATTATACTCTGATAATACTTAATTTTCTCATTACTATACATTTATAATTTTATTAATATTTTCCTTACATCCTGCTTTATGTATTTTATGTGACTGAATATTAGTTCTTCATTGTACTCCCAGGTTCCCAGACCGTGTGGGGTGCCCTCATACTCACTAGGGGCACCCCACCTTTATTCCTTGTTGGAAATCCTGACCTCCTTCTCTCACTAGACTTTATACCTGTTTTCTGGTCTCTGTTCAGCACTTTAGTGCCATTTCCTCCCTGGGTACTTCTGTCTCCATTAGTAATTCGGTTGTTTTCCCTCATTTTAGATGAATTTTTCATTCAAATTTTTCATTCGAATTTTTTAGACGAACGACTGTTCACCTTTTTATTCACTTTACTTAAACCCTTCTATCTATTCACTGCATTAATTCGTTTTTTTTCTTTTCCCGCTCTTTTCTGGTCAGCTCAGTGACCCTCCTGTTTCTCCCCCCCCCCCTTTTGGGACCTGCCTTCCTCATACCAACGGTCTGGGCCCTGGTGAGAGTCTCTGTCTTCTGTCTGTCAGCATTTTTTAAATACCTTTCTCCTATCTGGTTTTGAATATTGCAATTCTACTATTACTTTAACAGTCAGTTTGGGTGAATTACTCTCACTGACTTTATCCCTAGCATTGTTATTACTATGCCTAAACCCAATATGCCTGTCTCCCCCGCCCATACGGATGGGGACAACACCACCCCATTAGGGGAGACCTCGGCCACCATGTCAAACCCGCTCTCTTCGGGCGATAACCCCCATATTTCAGAGGGACCCCAATTCACGGCGCTTCAGCGCTCTATATCCGACGCCATTATGGCAGCAATGGGATCTATGTCATCAGCCCTCTCTCAGTCCATTGCCCAAGCCCTTTTGGCACGGCCTATGGACGTAGATCCCAGTGATTTAGGCGCAACCCTCACACGCCCTATGGGACAGCCTGGTGACCAGGCACATAGAAAGACTACGCACAAAGCCAAACATATTTCTCTCCCTGCCTCCAGAAACACCAAGACTGGCGCACCATTGGTCGTCCCTGAAAGCGTGACCCAAGCACGCAAACGAGCCTTTCCGCGCCAGGCAGAACGGGCGCTGCTTTGGAAATGTGCGAGAGCACAAATTGAGAGCGACTCTGACTCGGAAATCGGGTCAGAGGAGGAGGCCAAGATCGAGTCAGAGACCGACTCAGATACAGAGAGACCTGAGTGGGGCACAGACCTCTTTTCCTCCACACAAAGCGGAGATGCATGGAGGTGAAATAGGGACGGCAACCCCCGCGGCCGCGGGGTCCGCCCTAGTGGATCCGCTGGGAGAGCCATTATTTGACCCGGACGAGCTTCACCACCCAAGGTCCGGGGAATGGCTCCCAGCGGACCACGTTGCAGGCTACCTAGAAGCCTGGGTACGGCGCCCACTCAGTAAGGCTGCAAGAAACACGCATAGGGCAGAATGCCCCAGACCAATAGTCCCCAATAAAGTGTGTGACACCCCAGAAGTGGACCCAAAAATGACCCAGTACCTAACCAAACTGGGCTGGAACCCACGCAAGGGTTTAGACTCAGCCCTGCGTGCCTGCCAAGACAAGCACTTAGACATATTTGGCCCCTTGGCCAAACTGTTTGACCTGGCGGAAGATGCCAAAGCGGAACACCGCATGGTTGACCCCGATGACCTTCGTGGCTGGGTCCAAAGAGCAATATGCATTGCCGGGAGTGTGAATACCTCCCTATCAATTGAACGGCGTAAAGCCATACTTTTTAAAATTGACCCCAAATTAGCCAACTTGGCCCTCACGGAAGCCGGCAAAAATGACATGGCCTTCTGTTTGGAGACTCATTTATCAAAGATTTGGGGCGTTACGTGGGCACGTTCACTTCCCTTGATAAAGCACAAACCTCTATGAGAAAAGTTTTCCAGGGACGGGTCTCTACTAGGGCCGGCAGATGTAGGAGCCGTCTGGCCGGCCGGAATTATTTCCAGTCCCGAAGTGCGGGACGAGGCTCCATTACTCAACGCCCCACCTATCACGACACAAGGGGCCGATCTCCATTCTTCCCGTCCCGTGGCCGGCAATGGCGCTCAAGAGGTTTCCGTGGATACACCGGCTCAAGACGACCTTACGGTGAGTCTTTACAATTCTCACACTCTGCGCACACATCTATGTTTTTCTCATGTTTGTGTAGGGGGCAGACTCCAAAAAATTTTCCCTGCATGGTCGGGCCTGACGTCCGCCACCTGGGTGCTCAACACAATACGGGGGTTTCACATAGAGCTAGTGGGGGATCCGGTAAGTATCCCCTCCCCCAGATCACTTTGCCTCTCTCGGCACGATCGCATGTTGATCAACGAGGAACTGCTCGACCTCCTAGACAAGAGGGCGATAGAACAGGCACCCATAGGCAACGCTGGGGTCCTGAGCAATGTATTTCTCGTGGAGAAAAAAGGTGACCGTATGCGCCCGGTTATAAACCTGCGCCCCCTCAACAACTTGGTAAAGTATTGTCATTTCAAGATGGAGGGTATACACCTCCTGAGAGACCTACTCCAGCACGGAGATTTGTTGGCGAAACTAGACCTCAAGGATGCCTACCTTACAGTCCCGGGGGCAGAAACATCTCGGGACCTCTTACGCTTCCATTGGCGCAACAAGACCTGGCATTTTACCTGCCTCCTCTTTGGCCTCTCATCGGCCCCTTGGTGCTTCACCAAGCTCCTCCGCCCGGCGATGGCCTGGCTACGCAGTTGAGGGATAAGACTTATCGTCTATCTAGACGACATCCTACTCATGGCTCAAACTCACCAAGTCCTCTTACGACACATCAAACTGGCACTAGATCTCCTTTCCTGTCTAGGGTTCATCATCAACTGGGAGAAATCCCGTCTGACCCCTACGACACGGATAGAATTCCTAGGATTTATGGTGGACTCACTTCAAGAATCCTTGAGCCTACCCACGAGCAAGGTTCGTGCGATCCGCAAGGAGCTGCGCAGGGCACTCCTCCGACCGCAACTCACATTGCGACAATTAGCTCGCTTGATCGGCCTCTTAACATACTCCATTCAGGCGGTATTTCCCGCCCCTCTACATTACAGAGCCCTACAACGACTCAAGATTGCGCACCCACAGGAAGGCGCGTCCTAGGCGGACCTGGTGACTCTGGACAGACAGACAAAAGACGAAATCCGCTGGTGGATTCTCAACCTGTCCGCTTGGAATGGCAAGGCGATCTTCAGCTACCGCCCGGAGTTCACCATAGAATCAGATGCGAGCCTACAGGGATGGGGCGCTCACTGCGCAGGCGTGTCTACGGGAGGCCGCTGGTCGGAAACCGAAGCCCGGTTACACATCAATGCCTTGGAACTCCTGGCGGGCTCCTTCACGGTCCGCAGCTTCGCGAAAGATCAGGCACATGGATGTATCCGCCTCCGCATGGACAATGTCTCAGCAGTGCGGTACATCAATCACATGGGCGGTACCCATTCGCCGCTCCGAGCCGGATTAGCGAAAGACTTCTGGGAGTTCTGTTTGGAACGGAACCTGATGGTTCAAGCAGAATATTTGCCAGGGTTACACAATGTCCAGGCGGACTGGAGTTCTCGCTATCTCTCGGACGCCAGCGACTGGAAATTGGACGTGGAGGTGTTCTCCACTATATCATCTATGTGGGGTATTTTGCTATAGACCTTTTCGCATCCCGACTCAACGCCCAGCTCCCGCGTTTCTTCAGCTGGAGACCAGACCCATCGGCAGAAGCCGTGGACGCCTTCCTGCAGAACTGGCAAGAAACCCCACTATATGCGTTTCCCGATGATCCCCAGCACCATCATCCAGACCCGCCGCCAGCGGGCCGAACTAGTCCTCGTCACCCCTTTCTGGGGGACGCAATTATGGTTCCCACAGCTATTGGAGATGGCGGTGGATCTCCCTAGATTGCTGCCAACCTTCCAGGACCTTCTCAGGAACCCGTCAGGGGATTGTCACCCCCTCCTGGTGAATGCCTCTCTCAGCCTACTGCCCTGGTGCATTTCAGGGGACCCTGGGAAATCCGAGGTGTTTCAGACTCTACTCGATGACTCTTGGCGGATGCATGGGCTCCGGGCACTCGACGAGCATATGGGTCAGCCTGGAGAAATTGGGCTAGCTGGTGCATGGCTAGGAACGTGGATCCCGTTTCAGCCCCTGTGACACTCATTCTGGATTTCCTCACATCCCTCTTCGAGGAAGGGAAGCATACCGAACTATCAATTTATACAGATCGGCTATTTCCTCGACACATCAAGGCTTGGACGGAAACCCTGCCGGTTAACACCCACTAGTGTTCAGACTTCTAAGGGGCTCCAGACTTTCCCGACCACCCAGGCCCTGCTACTCCTCCACTTGGGATGTTTCCACTGTTTTGTCCTTCCTCCTCGCCTGGCCTCCAAATCCGGATCTCTACCTATGCCAATTATCGGCCAAATTACTTTGTCTCCTTTGCCTTATATCTTGCAAGAGAGTATCGGATGTCCGGGCCTTGGACCTCGACGCTAGATCATACACCCCTGACGGGGTAACGTTCACCATCAATAGACGAACCAAAACATCTATTAGATCGGTTTCATACCTGGCTTTCCCATCTACACCAGCACTGTGCCCGGTGGCGTGTTTAAGAGAATACGAGGATCGCACTCGTACTAACCTGGTGGCGACTACACCCCAGCTCTTCCTCTCACTCCGTCCACTTTTTAAACCGGTGGTAAGCACTACCCTATCCCGTTGGTTGAAGTGGCTACTCGGCTCAGCAGGTATCGATACCTCCATCTTCGGGGCTCATTCAGTAAGGAGCGCCTCGGCATCTGCAGTTATCACATCTGGGGCACGCCTGGAGGACCTTATGAGGATGGCTGATTGGTCTAGAGAGTCGACATTCCGAAAATATTACTTTCGCCCGACTACTCACCTGTTTACGGCAGTGGTGGACCAGCTTTAAACTTGCAAATACGAGCCTCCGTGTCTTGTAATAAAATTACATGATTTTGCTATTGCATGATGAAAAGTCATGATTTTAATAAAGACACGGAGGCGAGTATTGTCCCACCCAACTTGCGTAAGTATGTGAGGATTTTATTCCGCAAATTTTCCCACCCACATCGTCTGCATACGGACGACTACGGACAGGTGGTAAGTGGGACATTTTTTGTGTAGCACCTTCAGAAAGAGGGAAATAGGAAGGCGGACTAGGGTATTATACTGGACATAAGGGGGCGTGGCCTGTGTGTGAGACATGTACTACCTTTTCTTTTCAGTTCCGTTAATGTTCTTTGCTGCTATTGTGGACAGTAAAGAAAGGGATATGCAAATACTCGCCTCCGTGTCTTTATTAAAATCATGACTTTTCGTCATGCAATAGCAAAATCATGTAATTTAATGTCATTCATAGTTAAAGGACCTCTCGACACCCATAAAGCACTTAAGCGGTGATTTGCTCTTGGCTTTGCCAGCTGCCCAGCACCGATCTCTATGTGATCAGCAGGGACAGCATGCTGGATGTGTAGCATGAGGGAAATATCATTCTCCGGTTGCAATCACTCAGCAGAGCTCACATAGTGCTCTGTGCTGGCTTGGAAGGAACCTTACCTTTTCCAAGCCAGTTTCATGAATGGGGAGTCACTGATTGGTATTAGCTGACTGCTCTCAGGAAATCCACACTTTCTGTAAGTGAAATTTCAGAAGCCATATGCCGTCTGGATGGGAAGGTGGAGTGGAGATCGCAGCTGGAGGTAACTTTCGCGTTAAACCATTCGAGAACAGAGTAACCTCTTGAGATAATAGTGGCCCCGGGACATCTTGGCACCATAACAGCTTCACTTAGATGAAGTTGTTTTGGTGCCTGGTGTGTCCCTTTCATGCTGTTTGAGGGGTTTTAGTGCATGGTTAAAGTTACATTTAGGGGTAATGTTAGGATAGGTGTGTGGCAAACCATATGTTATACCCCCTCATTTGTTCATGACAGAGCTATCTCACTACTCCTGGCTCTGTACTTTTAACCCTCTAGGCTAAACACCCAAAAGCACCTCTTTCCTGGCAGGCATTTGGTTCCCGAAAGTCACAAGGTCCCAGCGGGACCTAGTACCAAAAATTGTGGAACTCTAGCTTAGCCGCATCACTTTCCTATTCCCGGTCAACTTGTCCCTTTGTTTTACCCCACTTCCCGACGTGCCAGGAGAGCGCTATTTGGAGGGGAGGTACTGTGGATTGAAAAGAATAATCACTCCCTGAGAGCCAGGTGGAGCCCCCCTTTGTTTGTATGCAGGAATTTACGACAACTGAGCGGCCGAAGGGCCATTTACTCTGGAACTATTGTCGGCATGGATTTGGCTAGCAGACGGTCAATTCTTTACCCCGTTGGTGATTCTTCCAGTCTCCACGGATCCAGGCACTATTTTGCAACTTGGGTGCTCGGACAGAGCTATCCAGGGATGTATGATGTGCTGGGGTTCCTTCTTGTTTTCATATGTTTGTGGAGTATTTTAATGTTGTGTCCTCTGTATCTGGTAGATAATTAGCTTAAGCGAGGGTCAACTCAATTATCTCTGAGACTCAAAGGCATCAGGGTGGGCTTACTCTGGGATCAATAGGGACCCAATGCTGGTGGTCCGTGTATAAAAGACTGTGCTTTTACAATAAAAAGCAGTTGTACTCCCAGAACTATGTGTCCTCTAGTAACTAGGGGAAAGGGTTATAATCATTGACTAGCACTTCTTTCAGCTAAGAAGAGAATCCAGAGGGGATACCCAGTCAGGGTAGTGGAGCACAGCTACAATGTGTATGGTTACAGCTAGTGTAAGCATAGGATTGGTGTAGGGCGAACTACCAAAAATTTATTTAAGTCCTAGACATATATACAGTGCCTTGCAAAAGTATTCACCCCTGTGGCATTTTTCGTGTTTTGTTGCCTCACAACCTGGAATTAACATGGATTGTTTGAGGATTTGAATCATTTAATTTACAAAACATGCTCACAACTCTGAAGATGTTTTTTTATTTTTTATACAATGATAAAGAGGATAAAATAACTGAAAAGGTCAATGTGCATAACTATTCACCCCCCTAAAGTCAATACTTTGTAGAGTCACCTTTTGCAGCAATCACAGCTCCAAGTTGCTTTGGATAAGTCTCTATGAGCTTGCCACATCTTACCACTGGGATTTTTGCCCATTCCTCCTTGCAAAACTGCTCCAGCTCTTCAAGTTGGATGGTTTGCGCTTGTGAACAGCAATCTTTAAGTCTGACCACAGATTTTCTATTGGATTGAGATCTGGACTTTGACTAGGCCATTCCAACATATTTACATGTTTCCCCTTAAACCACTCAAGTGTTGCTTTAGCAGTGTGTTTGGGGTCATTGTCCTGCTGGACGGTGAACCTCCGTCCTAGCCTCAAATCACGCACAGAGAGGTACAGGTTTTGCTCAAGAATATCCCTGTATTTAGCACCATCCATCATTCTCTCAACTCTGACCAGTTTCCCAGTCTCGGCTGCTGAAAAACATCCCCACAGCATGATGCTGCCACCATCATGTATCACTGTGGGGATGGTGTTCTTTGGGTGATGTGATGTGTTGGGTTTGCGCCAGACATAGCATTTTCTTTGATGGCTGAAAAGTTCAATTTTAGTCTCATCAGACCAGAGCACCTTCCTCCATACATTTTGTGAGTCTCCCACATGCCTTTTCACAAACTCAAAACGTGCCATTTTGTTTTTTGCTGAAAGTAATGGCTTTCTTCTGGCCACTCTGCCATAAAGCCCAACTCTATGGAGCATACGGCTTATTGTCGTCCTATGTATAGATACTCCAGTCTCTGCTGTGGAACTCTGCAGCTCCTCCAGGGTTACCTTAGGTCTCTGTGCTGCCTCTCTGATTAATGCCCTCCTTGCCCGGTCCGTGAGTTTTGGTGGGTGGCACTCTCTTGGCAGGTTTGCTGTTGTGCCATGTTCTTTCCATTTGGTTATGATAGATTTGATGGTGCTCCTGGGGATCATCAAAGATTTGGATATTTTTTTATAATCTAACCCTGACTTGTACTTCTCAACAACATTGTCCCTTACTTGTTTGGAGAGTTCCTTGGTCTTCATGGCAGTGTTTGGTTAGTGGCGCCTCTTGCTTAGGTGTTGCAGCTTCTGGGACCTTTCAAAAAAGGTGTGTATATGTAATGACAGATCATGTGACACTTAGATTGCACACAGGTGGACATCATTTCACTGATTATGTGACTTCTGAAGGTAGTTGGTTGCACCAGAGCTTTTTATGAGCTTCATAACAAAGGGGGTGAATACATACGCACATACCAATTTTCTGTTTTCAATTTCGAAAAAATAGTTTTTTGTAAATATTTTTCTCATTTCATTTCACCAACTTAGACTATTGGGTTCTGATCCATCACATAAAATTCAGATTAATAAAACATTGAACTGTTTGTAACAAAATAGGTAAAACGTCAAGGGGGTGAATACTTTTGCAAGGCACTGTATATATATGTATGTCAATGTGTGTATCTAGGCATGTATGTGCCAGTGTGTGTGTATCTGTATGCCAGTGTATTTATCTGTGTGTCAGTGTGTGTATCTGAGTATATGTGCCAGTGTGTGTATCTGAGCGTATGAGTGCATGTGCCAATGTGTATCTGTATGTAAGTGTGTGTATCTGAGTATATGTGCCGGTTATGTGCCAGTGTGTGTATCTGAGTGTGTGTATCTGTGTGTCAGTGAGTGTGTGTATGTGCCATTGTGCGTATCTGTGTGTATGTACCAGTGTGTAACTGTATGTCAGTGTGTGTATCTGAGTGTGTGTCAGTGTGTTTATCTGAATGTGTGTGTACACGTGTTTCTGTGTGTCAAGGTGTTCATACATGTTTGGCGGCTGTTTGAGTGTGTGGGGGAAGAGGCACAGTGGCTGGTGAAGCAACCCTGAAATGTATGTTTTTCATGTTGGGATGTCTGCATACCCCAAACTAATCACATTCAACCATCCAAACGCATACACCAAACTAGACATATCCATCCAATCACATACACCAAACTAGTAACATTCAACCATCCAATCACATTCGCTAAACTAGTCACATTCAACCATCCAATTACATACACTAAACTAGTCATATCCATCCGTCACATAACCCAAACCAGTCACATTGAACCATTTAATCACTTACACAAAGCTTCATATATATGATGGGCTTGGGACACATTGAAGAAACTGGCCTTGGGGCAGCAGAGAGGGTAAATTTGTCCATGTGTGCACGCTTGTACGGAAGGCATGACACATCCATTGCTCCATGGACAGACATTATTGACATCCACAATGTTTGAAACAGTCACAAAGTTGACAGGCTCCAGACACATAAAGCGTAAAGCTGTACCTGTGTGGAGTGTTCCTTTAAATGATGATGGAACAAACACATAGCACAAATTCCTGGTTTTGTGATGGATAGTTGCCTCTGTTAAACACTATAAACAGGGTTAAACTCTATATTTATAGAACGGAATGCTGATAAACCGCTTGTTGCTATGTGTATACTCCCTACACACTCAGAAGTTAATACGGTATCAATATTTAAAGAAAGAAATCATAGAGTATGATACATAATAAAAGCTGATTCTTAGGATCACACAATGTTTGTATTTTTGGAGCAGACTCTAAACTGTGAAACTGTTACCATTTAATTTGGTTTCCTGTTTGGTTCCCTTTAATCATTGAGTCTCACAGTGTAAGGATGAATTCAGTAGTTACACATGTTAACTTCATTATAGTCAAATAGTGTTCAGGACTTCCTGACATTTGAGCTTCCCTTTGTTTTTTAAACTAAGACGAATTACTTGAAATCCAAGATTGATCACAGTAAGAAGGATTGTAAACTCATTTAATCAGGACCTACTTCACCTCTTGTCTTTGTTATATTCAGTATGTTAATTACTTGTTAAATATCCCCATTTTGTAATTGTAAAGCGCTGCAAAATGTGTTGGCGCTATATAAATGCTAATAATAACATATACAGGCGCACTCTAATGTTACCAATACAAGTATGGATTTCTTATGTTAGAGTTTTCTCATGCATGTTTAGATTAACGAGTTTCAGGTAACAATAAAATAACTACTTTTTAGTAACCTTTAATCCCACTTCGTCGCTGTCTCTCAGTGGACACCACTCATCCCCAGCTGAGATACTTATCACTGATGATCTCAGCGACTCCTGTGCTTCTCCATAAAGAAGCACGGGAAGCTACTTTGCATGCACTGCAATTGTAACGCTGCACCAATCCAGATTGCAATGCACATCTATGGGGAGTGTTTGGTATTTTTATGCAGAGTCTAGGACTGTAATAGGAAGAACCTCTAGTATGAGGAAGCTGCTATGTTTTTTTTTTTGCCTTGTTGTTTTGCTATGTGTCAGAATACCAAGGAAGTTTCCACTGAAGCAGACACACTAAATATATGTAACAAAACTGCAAGTGATAAACCGCACCAAAGAATGCGAGTGAAACCAGTGTTTAGAATGACCTTATGGCGCAATAGTACACATATATACGTACTTTAAAGGATTGAATGGATATAGGTTTCATTTTCAAAAAACCTCAGAAGGAAAAACAAACAAATGATGTGCAATATGCCACATTAATTTCAAGTTATAATTAAATTAAATAGAGAACTAACTCTTTGCTGAACTTCTAAGAGCTCTGCTGTATAGCACTTGCATGGTACAATCTCTGTTTCAGTATATATGAAGACCCACTGTATGTAATGACTACATCCAGTCAGGGCCGGTGCAACCGTTAGGCGAACTAGGCATTCACCTGGGGCGCTGGCCTGCTGAGGGAGCCCACCAGGATGTTTCCTGATGGGCTCCCCCGTCTTGGGCCGCAACTCTGGGCGAGCGGCTCTTGAGTCACCCCCCCAGCACTGGGCCAATCCTCCAGGTGCCGAAAGAGGGAGCGCCCGGAAGAGCACTGTCACAGGGGGCCCAGGAGGTGGCCATTTAGCCACCTTAGGGTGCGCCCGAAGCTGTCCTTCAATATGGCAGAGCAGGCACCAGCTTACCCTGATGGCAGGTGCCTACTCTGCCAGCAAATGCCGGAGGAGAGGGGGAAGGAGAAGGCAGTGTGGGCGGCAAGGGAAGCTCTTCTTGCAGCTTCCCACTCCTCCCTCGCGTGTGCCCTCTGTGATGCCGGGAGCCAGAATATGACATCATTCCAGCCCCGGCATACTAAACATCATGCTTGAGAAGTGAGGAGCTGCCACACACTGGACCCCAGGGAGGTAAGAAGGCTGTGTGTCAGTGAGTGTATGAGTGTTTGACTGTCAGTGTGTGTGTGTCCGTGTGTGTGTCTGTCTGTCAGTGAGTGCCTGCCTGTGTGTGTGTGTCTGTCAGTAAGTGAGTGTGTGTATGTATGTCAGTGAGTGTTTGTGTGCAGGGACAGACTGGGAATGCAAAGCAGCCCTGGAAAAAAACTATATGCCAGTCCCATAAGTCACTGTGCCACTGTAGTGTTTGTGTGTGTGTGTGTATGTGTGTGTGTATTGTGTGTATATATATATATATATATATATATATATATATATATATACACACACACACACAAACACTGCCGTGGCACAATGACTTATAGGGCTGGCATACATTTTTTTCCCATAGGTTTTATATATATATATATATATATATATATATTCAAATATATATAAGGTGCACTCACAGGACTTCGTGAATAACTTTCTTTATTCTTAAGTGCAAATTACATGTGTAGATACAACAATCCTTAATGGATGTGTCGACCCATATAGGGTCTTTTTCAAGATCAATCTTACAGTGTACAAAACTAAATATATATAGGTAAATTCTAATAATCACTTACCAAAACAGTGTGTGGAAGAGAGCAGCCGCCCAGCCATCCGAAACCCGGAAGTGAAACGGTATACCCACGTGACTCAACGTGATGACGCGTGTGTGCGCGGCGTTGCTAGGCAACGCATCAAAACAAATCCTCCGATTGGATTTACATTCCGCGAACTGAAACCAGCTCTAGGGGGGATCGAGCAATGTGCGTAAGTGAACTGTGAATGTGCAATTAACCCACAATATTATAATTGACAAACCATGTCAATAATATAAACTACATGGAGGAATTTATAGAGTTAATCATATAGCCTGCCAGAGAGGAAGAAACGGAAAATAAATATAACCAACCAAAGTGTCCCACGTGAAAAAATTATAGAAGTGCACACACATATAAAGTGAAAAACATCCCACTGTATCCTCCTCTGACAAGTGTGCTGTACAGTACAATAAGTGTAATCAAGTGCTATATTACAATATATACAAATATCTGCGTTTACAGCACAAAAGTTATGCAAACATTGTTAAACAGACAGCAAGTAACTAAAACCTATTGCATTTGTTATATCTATTTTAGACTAAAAGAATAGCTAGCATATTGCAGGAAATATAATAATAAACAATATTGAGCAATATTGCGATTGTGCTTATGAACTGATCAAAAGTTATCTATTTACAGAATTCCATTGCCTGGGACATGAAAGCAATTATTGTATTATAATGCTATAAACAAAGAAAATAGACCCCATGTCTCTATGAACATAGTGCATCACTAATAAATAAACACTGGAAATTCTTTACAAAATAATCTTCGAGAACCTATATATACACACCTGGCCCTAATATAACTAGGCTCATATCTGACAATATGTTATCGAATAAATCGGGGCAAAGCATACATGAATTCAAAAACCAATGTTATATACTTCAGTTTTAAACTGATAGAAGAGGGTACTATAATTCTTTATCGCCAAATGGTAAAAAGAACTAGCCTAAATATAGAATGCCAGCATTAACTTCATGCAATTTACAAAAACATAGAATACGTATTATATTCATTGAGGCCTTTATGTGTGACCGTATCTAGTGTAAAAATCCAGTATGCTTCCCTTTGAAGCAATATTCTAGATCTGTCACCCCCACGGGGTAAAGGGGGTACATGATCTATCGCCATAAATTTAAGTGTGGGGAGTCTGTGTGAAGCTGCTAGGTAGAGTAAAGAATTTCCAGTGTTTATTTATTAGTGATGCACTATGTTCATAGATACATAGGGTCTATTTTCTTTGTTTATAGTATTATAATACAATAATTGCTTTCATGTCCCAGGCAATGGAATTCTGTAAATAGATAACTTTTGATCAGTTCATAAGCACAATCGCAATATTGCTCAATATTGTTTATTATTATATTTCCTGCAATATGCTAGCTATTCTTTTAGTCTAAAATAGATATAACAAATGCAATAGGTTTTAGTTACTTGCTGTCTGTTTAACAATGTTTGCATAACTTTTGTGCTGTAAACGCAGATATTTGTATATATTATAATATAGCACTTGATTACACTTATTGTACTGTACAGCACACTTGTCAGAGGAGGATACAGTGGGATGTTTTTCACTTTATATGTGTGTGCACTTCTATAATTTTTTCACGTGGGACACTTTGGTTGGTTATATTTATTTTCCATTTCTTCCTCTCTGGCAGGCTATATGATTAACTCTATAAATTCCTCCATGTAGTTTATATTATTGACATGGTTTGTCAATTATAATATTGTGGGTTAATTGCACATTCACAGTTCACTTATGCACATTGCTCGATCCCCCCTAGAGCTGGTTTCAGTTCGCGGAATGTAAATCCAATCAGAGGATTTGTTTTGATGCGTTGCCTAGCAATGCCGCGCACACACGCTTCATCATGTTGAGTCACGTGGGTATACCGTTTCACTTGCGGGTTTCGGATGGCCGGGCGGCTGCTCTCTTCCACACACCGTTTTGGTAAGTGATTATTAGAATTTACCTATATATATTTAGTTTTGTACACTGTAAGATTGATCTTGAAAAAGACCCTATATGGGTCGAAACGTCGATTAAGGATTGTTGTATCTACACATGTAATTTGCACTTAAGAATAAAGAAAGTTATTTACGAAGTCCTGTGAGTGCACCTTATATATATTTGAATATCTATACTGACGCTGAGGTTTGCACCCAGGCAAGAATATTGGATTGATTTTTTGCGAAGGGTGAGTGCCAAGACACTCTCTCTCTCTCTCTCTCTCTCTCTCTCTCTCTCTCTCTCTCTCTATATATATATATATATATATATATATATAAATAAATCTACTATTTTTATGAATTAGAATTACTCAATCTGGGGTAGCAAGACCTAGTCATATTTTAAATGTTATAAAGGGATATTTAAAATTCTCACTAAAGGGTATTTAAATATATACTTTTATTATTGGTATGTTCCTTTTTTAATTATAAATATTAGTAAAAAAATAAGCATACTCACATGCAGGCACAGACAATCCAATTGACACAAGCACAGTTCACTGGTACACAAGCTCAAAGACAGGCAATCTCACTGACACACACAAGATCATTGACAAACACAGACCAACTTACATGTACACACAAACTTAGTACAGACAAACTCTCTGACACACGCACACACAAGCTTACTACAGACAAACTCACTGGTATACACAAAGATGCTTACTACAGACAAGCTCACTGACACATACATGCTCACTACAGACAAGCTCACTGACACATACATACTCATTACAAGCTCACTGACATAAACATGCTTACTACAGACATGCTCACTGACAAACACACATACATGCTTACTACAGACATACACATACATGCTTACTAAATACATGCCCACTGACTCACACATACATGCTTACTACAGACAAGCTCACTGACACACACATAAATGCTTACTACAGACATACACATACATGCTTACTACAGACATGCTCACTGACACGCACATACATGCTTACTACAGACATACACATACATGCTTACTGATACACACATACATGCTTACCACAGACATGCTCACTGACGCACATACATGCTTACTACAGACATGCTCACTGACACACATACATGCTTACTACAGACAGGCTCACTGACACACACAGACATGCTTACTACAGACAGGCTCACTGACACACACATACATGCTTACTACAGACATGCTCACTGACACACATACATGCTCACTACAGACGTGCTCACTGACACACACATACATGCTCACTACAGATGTGCTCACTGACACACATACATGCTTACTATAGACATGCTCACTGACACTCATACATGCTCACTACAGACATGCTCACTGACACACATACATGCTTACTACAGACATGCTCACTGACACACATACATGCTTATTACAGACATGCTCACTGACACACATACATGCTCATTAATGACATGCTCATTGACACACATACATGCTCACTACAGACATGCTCACTGACACACACATGCATGCTTACTACAGACATGCTCACTGACACACACATACATGCTTACTACAGACGTGCTCACTGACACGCACATACATGCTTACTACAGACAGGCTCACTGACACACACATACATGCTTACTGCAGACACACATGCTCACAACAGCAGGCACACACACACACACACACACACACAAGATCCCTCTCACTCACTAGCTGCAGTGTATTTGAAGCCTACCTCTCCAGTCTCTCCCTGGCCCCAAGTGCTGCAGTATCCCGGTGGGCCAGTCTGGCCCTGTTTGTGTGTGTTTTACTGTCAGTGTGTGTGTGTCTGTCAGTGAGTGAGTGTATGTATGTCAGTGAGTGTGTGTCTGTCTGTAAATGTTTGACTGTCGGTGTGTGTGTGTGTGTGTCTGTCCATGAGTGTTTGACTGTCAGATTGTGTGTGTGTATGTGTATGTTGCACTTTATGAGGTGGTGTATCCAGAAATAAACTTACCTTCTTGATTCTGGAGTGTTACCTGTGTTCTTCTGCCTCTGTGGTGGATTCAGCATTGTCCACCTTTGGCACAGAGCACAGAGCACCTCCACGATAGAGGGCCGGAATTTGCAGGCAGAACCTGTGTGAATAAGATAATGCCAGGGACTAATGAAAGTATTTAGAAAACTGGGCAGACTAGATGGGACGAATGGTTCTTATCTGCCGTCACATTCTATGTTTCTATGTTTCTATGTTTCTATGTTTCTATGTTTCTATGTGTGCAGGGATTCCTGTTTTTGTTGTGTTTGTATGTCTGTCAGTGAATGAGTGTATGTATGTCAGTGAGTGTCGTGTATGTGTGTGTGAGTGTTTGACTGTCAGTGTGTGTGTCTGTCTGTCAGTGAGTCTCTGCCTGTGTGTGTCTGTCAGTGAGTGTATGTGTGACGGACCACCTGTATGTCAGTGAGTGTCTGTCTGTCTGGGTGTGTGTGTCTGTCAGTGAGTGAATGTCTGTCAGTGAGTGAGAGAGTGTGTGTGTCTGTTAGTGAGTTTCTGTGTGTGTGTCAGTGAGTGAGTGTATGTCTGTCAGTGTGTGTGTGTGTGTGTGTCTGCCAGTTTGTGTCTGTCAGTCAGTGAGTGACATGAGGGGCAGCAAAATGAATCATTGCACCTGCCCTGCATCCAGTAATAATGCAATATATGAGCAATAACCATGTTAAAGGATAGGATTGTTGAACATCTAAAATCACATGGATTTCAAGATCAGAGACAACATCGGTTTACTTCAGGGAGATCATGCCAAACTAATCTTATTGATTTTTTTGATTGGGTAACTAAAATAATAAATCAGGGTGGTGCAGTAGACATTGCTTACCCAGATTTCAGTAAGGCTTTTGACACTGTTCCACATACAAGGCTCATCAAATAAACTGCAATCTTTAATTTTGGATTCCAATATGGTTGAATGGGTAAGGCAGTGGCTGAGTGACAGGCAACAGAGGGTTGTAGTCAACGGAGTATATTCAAAGCAAGGTCTAGTTACCAGTGGGGTATTATAGGGATCTCTTTAATATTTTTATTAGTGATATTGTAGAAGGTCTTGATGGTAAGGTATGTCTTTTTGCTGATGATACTAAAATTTGCAATAGGGTTGATGTTCCAGGAGGGATAAGCCAAATGGCAAATGATTTAGAAAAATTAGAAAAATGGTCAGAGCTGTGGCAACTGACATTTAATGTGGATAAGTGCAAGATAATGCATCTTGGACGTAAAACCCAAGGGCAGAGTATAGGATATTTGATACCCTACTGACCTCAACATTTGAGGAAAGGGATTTAGGAGTAATTATTTCAGATGACTTAAAGGTAGGAAGACAATGTAATAGAGCAGCAGGGAATGCTAGCAGAATGCTTGGTTGTATAGGGAGAGGTATTAGCAGTAGAAAGAGTAGAGCAGTAGAAAGAGGGAAGTGCTCATGCCATTGTACAGAACACTAGTGAGACCTCACTTGGAGTATTGTACGCAGTACTGGAGACCGTATCTTCAGTAGGATATTGATACTTTAGAGAGAGTTCAGAGAACGGCTAATAAACTGGTTCATGGATTGCAGGATAAAACTTACCAGGAAAGGTTAAAGGATCTTAACATTTATAGCTTGGAGGAAAGATGAGACAAGGGGGATATGATAGAAACATTTAAATACATAAAGGGAATCAACACAGCAAAGGAGGAGACTATATTTAAAAGAAGGAGAACTACCACAACAAGAGGACATAGTCTTAAATTTGAGGGGCAAAGGTTTTAAAATAATTACAGGAAGTATTACTTTACTGAGAGGGTAGTGGATGCATGGAATAGCCTTCCAGCTGAAGTGGTAGAGGTTAACACAATGAGGGAGTTTAAGCATGCGTGGGATAGGCATAAGGCTATCCTAGACTTAAGATAAGGCCAGGGACTAATTAAAAGTATTTTGACATATTGGGCAGACTAGATGGGCCGAATGGCTCTTATCTGCCATCACATTCTATGTTTCTATGTTTCTATGAAACAGAGAAAATCTGGTGGTGTAGTATGTATATATAAGTATATTACAGAAATGTATTATACTTACAATTTTGAGGGCAAAAACATTCCCTTGTAGACAAAGCCTTGGTGGTATAATCCCCACCTGGGATATACAGGAACAATGAAGTTAGCAGCAAAATAATAAATAAGACTTTAATATATCAAAGAATTAACTTTATTTTGAAGCAATAAAACAATAAATCAATATATATAAAATTAAGGGGCTCCAGTATCACACTTGAGGTGTTTCTCCTAACAGGGATTCCTCAGACGTGTGTATTGTACATATACTGTATGTTTGGAGCAACATTTTTGCACTCCTATAGAAGTTTTTTTTTTCTTTAATATGTGTTTTATTAGCAGCTATGAATTAAATACACAGCTTTTCCCACATCTGGATATTACATGATGGGTATGAACAATACATTGGTTATGGGTACAGAAATGCAAGCAACTCTGCCTAATGTAAAGAAGAAAACTTAGAACAAAGGAAAGACAACACATGGTAGATTAACAAAATGTGGGAACCACAGTGGACATATGAGTAGCGCCCATATAGATCTTTAAAGGCATTAGGGTATGAAATGTGGGACTACAAAAAGAGCAACAGTCGTCTGTGTGTTGTGGCCTACTGGTATTTATCCTACAGATTGCACTCCAATGCATTCCCTTGTGCTGTTTTGAGCAAGGCCGGATTAACATAGGGGCTGATGGAGCTGTAGCTCCAGGCCCATGGAATAGGCCCATTGTAAAAAATATATATATATATTTTTTTACAGACTACTCTTAGGTTTACCACCTGACTGGTATTTTAAGGCACAGCTGGTATTGGAGACTACCTGGCCATGACGGTACTGCAGTAATACCAGCAATACAAATGCAAATATTTTTCTCCGTATAAACGGAGATTACTCTGCAATACCAGCACCGGCCAGTAGGGGTCACTGTGTGTGGAGAGAGGCAGGGATAGGAAGTTACAGCATCTCCCTGCCTCTCTCTAGTCACTAATCCACAGTGGAGCAGCTACACAGCACAGAGAGTCCAGACAGCAGCTCCCAGCCTGCAGAGACAGACTATAGCTCAGGTAAGTGAAGGATAGGAGGAAAGGCAGCAGGGAGACATGTGTCCCTATGTCTCCCAGCCAGTGTCTCAGTGTCACCATGTCTCCCAGTGTCTGTGTCCCCATGTCTCTGTGTCCTTAGTGTCCCCATGTCTCCCAGTGTCCCCAAATGTCTCAGTGTCCCCATGCCTCCCAATGTCCCCATGTCTATGTCCACAAGTGTCCCCATGTCTCCCAGTGTCCCCATGTATAAGTCCACAAGTGCCCCATGTCTCCCAGTGTCCCCAAGTGTCTGTGTCCCCATGCCTCCCAGCCAGTGTCCCTAGTGTCTGTGTCCCTATGTCTCTCAGTGTCTCTAGTGTCTTAGTTTCCTCAAATGTCTGTGTGTCACCATGGCTCCCAGTGTCCCCTAGTCTCCCAGTATCTGTGTCCCCATGTCTTTGTTTCCCCATGTCTCCCAGTGCCCCTATGTTTCCCAGCCAGTGTCCCCAGTGTCTGTGTCCCCATGTCTCCCAGTGTCTGTGTGCCCATGTCTCTATGTCCTTAGTCTCCACATGTCTCCCAGTGTTCCCAAGTGTCTCAGTGTCCCCATGTCTATTTCTACAAGTGCCCCATGCCTCCCAGTGTCCCCAAGTGTATGTGTTCCCATGTCTCTCAATGTCCTCATGTCTCTCAGTGTCCCCATGACTCCCAGCTAGTGTCTCAGTGTCCCCATGTCTCCCAGTGTCCCTATGTCTCCCAGCCAGTGTCCCTAGTGTCTCAGTGTCCCCATGTCTCCCAGTGTCTGTGTCCCCATGTCTCTGTGTCCTTAGTGTCCCCATGTCTCCCAGTGTCCCCAAATGTCTGTGTCCCCATGCCTCCCAGTGTCCCCATGTCTATGTCCACAAGTGCCCCATGTCTCCCAATGTCCCCAAGTGTCTGTGTCCCCATGCCTCCCAGCCAGTGTCCCTAGTGTCTGTGTCCCCATGTCTCCTAGAGTCTGTGTCCCCATGTCTGTGTCCCTAGTGTCTGTCTCCTCATTTCTCCTAGTGTCCCCAAATGTCTGTGTCCTCATGTCTCCCAGTGTCCCCATGTCTGTATTCACAAGTGCCCCCATGTCTCCCAGTGCCCCCATGTCTCTCAGTGTCCCCGGGTCTCTCAGTGTCCCCGGGTCTCTCAGTGTCCCCTAGTATCCTAGTGACACGGGACAAACAGACATGAGGACACTGAGAGAAATGGGGACACAGACACTGGGAGACTAGGGGACTGGGCGACATGGGGACATTGACACTGTGATACATAGGGACATGACTGGCCTTCCAATTCTTTGGACAGACATGCCCCCTTTTTGGGCATGTTCGCCCCTTTTGGCAGTTCTGGTCACGTGATTCACGTCAGTGGAGCACCCTTTTACCCCGCCTATGGACACTGCGAGATTAGCATAGAGTATGTGTTTTCTTATAGCTGCATCCTTTGAGTTTCCCTCAAACACCAACTCCATCAGATACATGACTCTTGAGAGGTATGACTGTTTTAGTGTTTTTGGACGATAAGTTTCTGTAATTAGGCCCCATCATAACTGCCAGCACCAGGCCCACTGGGCTCTTAATCTGGCCCTGGTTTTGAGATGCCCTCTCTAGATCTTGTAGACTCCATAGGTTTTGCCACATGTGCTGCCTCTGCCTCCTGCGACACGGTTATTAAGCCCAGAGTATGGAGAAAATTCTTCAGAGTTATTGGCTCTTCTTCGCAAGGGACCATCAGTGTTCACTCCACTCCCCAATGGTACTTGATGGATTGCTCATGTAGTCTTTTGGCAATAGGAGACAGTCTTCTCTTCTCTGTGAGGACGGAGAATGGCAGGTTGCTGTAGAATGTGAATGACAGTCCCACAAGCTGTACTGCACCCTGCCCTCTAGAGCGGTTTAGTATGGCGGTTCTCGTTGTGATGTCTCTGGTTATAGTTATTTTATCTCTTGGTGCTGCCGCAGGGGCAGTGGCTGACTTGAGCACGTGAAATACAGATTCTATGTATTGTGTGTCAGAGCCCCTTTTGAGGCCCATGGAGGCAATCAGATTGTGTACAAATGGGAGCAGATAAGATTCCCCCACCCTTTCAGGCACCCCTCTGAGGCGTACATTTCGTCGCCGGTGTCAGGTCTCCAAGGAGTTTGTTTCAGCTGGTGGAGCTAATCAGTGAGCCCCTCTAGCTGTTGCCTGGTCTCTCTGAGCTGTTGGTCTCTTGAGGTATTCACTTCCTCTACCTCTACCTCTCGTACCTTCTTTCTGACATAGCTGATCTCAGCTTGTGTCTCTTTAAGGTCCACTTTCAAGACTTGCTGCAGTTCAATAAACAGCCGTTTTGTGTCGCTCTTCATGGAAGGGGAAGAGTCCTCATCAGAATCAGATGGCTGGTATACTGCTCCTGGGTGAGAAGAGATGAGGGATTCTCTGTCCCCATTGCGGTCCTCCGAGCTTTCCGGGTTGCACTGGGTTTCTGGCACCATCTAGTATGGTGTAGCTGGTACAGGCCTCCCAAAAGAGAGTCAGATATTGGGCAGGTGAGTCGGTTCTCAACATGGGTGCCATGTGCTTGCGCCCCATCTTGACTGCTGTAGGGTAAAGCGTGACAGGTGTCTCAGGCATAACTATCTCGGCTGGTAAAACTTCTTTTGCTGTGAGGCCTTGTCAGAGCCTCACAGAGCTGCATCCGTATAGTAGTTCTGTAGTTCCCTGTACCCTGCCAAGGATCACTTCCTAGCTGAAACCGGGTAAAACTTTAGTGCTTCTGCCCCAGTCGCCGTGGCTTGACTGGGGTCTTCGTGGAGCCTCTCCGTCTTGGATCAGAATAGGGGACTAGCTCTATTCCCACCCATAACAACACACAGTCCTGGGAGCTCTAGTCCTTACAAGGACTTTCCCCACCAAATCCTCCACGAACTGGAACAAGGTGCTAAGCAGTGATCAGCTCTTTCCCCTCCCAGTAACTAGACGACACATAATTCTGGGAGTACAACTGATTATTTATTTATTTTTGTAATTCTTTATTTTTGTTGTGCAGGTGGTTACAGGGTATCAACAGACGCCACAACAGCGTATTGCAGGATTTACGAAAGTTAGGCAGTGGCATGAATATTCGCACATTTTTTATATTGTTATAGCAAGCTTGACTAAACGGTTAAATTGTCAGAGTAAAAGTAAATAAAACTATTAATGCTTAACAATGCTAGATTAGCTATGTTGTAGTTAGAGTAGATTAGCTTCAAGATATGCTAAAACAGTTGCTTTGCTGAATTTGTAGCTATGACTCAATGCAGAACTAAATTAATATAAAAATAACTGATAGACAAGGCTTAAGCTATGCAAGTGGTTTTAACTGTGTAAGTTGGTAAAAGAGAGCATCGGGTTGCATAGATGGCAAGAGTGTCAGGAGCCATCCCCTATGACTGCAGCCCAGACCTTGAGAGAGTCCCCCTGGCAGTTCGTGCTCATCCAACCCCCGATCTGCAGAGTCTGTGGCATGGTAGGAGTGAGTCCAGTGTGACTATTGGTAAGAGGGGTGGGTGCACTCCCAGTGTTTGATCCCTTTTGTCTGCCTGATCCTCTACTGGATTCAGCTGAAATGCGAGGGTGTCGTGTAGGTCAGCAGGGTTGGCAGCGTTGCATAGTGATGGGCCGGGTGGCAGGTCCCGACTGCACATTGCCGCAGGAGCAAGGGAATCCCCATCCGTGGGTCAGTAAGTCGGTGACTTCGCTGTAGTGAGGGGCCCCTCTGCTGTTCAACCGTCTGGACAGCCTCGGGAACCTGGTGGTCCCTGGTTGCGCCGCCATTTCAGGTTTGCCTGCTGCTTCCGCCATTTTGGTTGCGGGGAGCCCTCCCAGACCCAGGCATTACAGGTCGTGGAGACAGTCTCCTGGGACCGGGATGACCCCCACTGGTCCAAAGGGGGGGGTACGGGGCTCTTACCGTGTGGCGTCCAAGCTCTGAAAGGAAACCGCAGGGCAGAATAGCGAGGCGGCGGCCGTCCACCTCACTCACCGCTCGGGTAGGCCTGTGCTGATGTGCCTTCTCAGGGGTCAAAACACTTGTAATCCGAGTGGCCTCAGCTCCAGCACCTCCTTTCCCGCAGGACCGCTGTTGCTTAACTGCAGATGAGTAGATTATTTGCTTTTTTTTAGGTATTAATGTCGTTAGTCTGCAGGAGCTCGTCTTGTATGCGACCTCTCAGCATGGCGGTCCGGCCCCGCCCCCCTACAACTGATTTTAATGAGCCAAACTCTGCCTTTTATGCACAGACACCAGCAGGGGGTCTTCATTGTATTCAACACAAGCTCCTCCCAGGAATCTCTGGGCCTGGGAGATAATTGCGTTACACAAGATCTATAACGACATCAGAATGAAGACTCATCGCCTCTATATTGAATCTGCATTAGCCGGCAGGGGAGAGGGAGAATTCTCGGGGGAGGGCAATTGCCCCGTTGCCCCCCCACTGGATCCGCCAGTGCCCACTAGAGAATTCGTTAGCCAGGTATTGGAGGATTTTGCAGATGAACGGTGGCTCGGTACCAAAGTAACCCATACATTTTTACCCCTCCTAGCTGTGATTGATGCATTGCAGCTCTAAGTCTGCCCTCAGTGGCTGTTTACTAGACAGCCACTAGAGGGCTTCCTGAATTAAAACGGACCTTTGGTCTGGTATCTGACGCTCTGCATTGATTCAATGCTTTCCTATATGGAGGTCTAATGCGTGTGCAGCATATGCCGCCCATGCGCATTAGACCCCTATCGTTGTGAGACGAAGGGGGGGTGGAGCGCCAAGAGGGGTACAGCTTTGTATTCCTTGCACTACAGTATCCCTTTAACCTGTAGTTGTTCTGGTGACTATAGTGTCCATTTAAGTAAATAATACTGACAGCCTTTACTATGGGCAGGCTAGGGATTGTAGCTTCTGACTGATAAGATAGTTGCATTCTGCTGAGCTCCACATACTAACACACATTTTCTACCAACTATTTTCCAAAACACAGCGATGGCTAACCTTTGTTTTAAATCAGTATTTATTGGATAGATATTCACAAACAGCACATCAATTATAATATGTACAAACATACAGTAAAGCCACATGAAAAGATGTCATATAGTAAACATCTTTGTGTTAGCATCTCGAGGCTCCAGTTCACACATCCTGTAAAACCAGGAATGTAGCCCATGGAGCAGCGTAGCTAAGGGGAGTGGGCCTTGACATTGCCAGGAGACAGGCCATCTAGGGGCCAGTGGTTTGGGATGGGCCTAAGGATATGGAGTGGGGTGGAGTTATAAGGGGAGTATAAGTAGTGGCCATTTTAGATCTAAGGATCACTTTTAATCTAAAGTTACACTTACCTGTTGTTGTAGCAGGATTTGTGTGGCTTTGTTTCTTCTTTTGTCTCCTCTGCAGGTTGTCAGCAAGATGGAAGATTGGCTGGAAGGAGTCAGGGCTGCTGTGTAGGAGAGGGGTGTCGAGTGGCTGAGGGACCGTCTTGGAGATGCTCTGCCATCCGGATCAGGAAGCTCCCAGGGTCAGAGGCCGGTTAGGAGGACGAGGCCCCCGCAGAGATTGAGCCCCAGCGCGTTTCCGGGTTCCCGGCGTCCGAGGAGCCCCTCTGGAGGTCGTCTGGGCGGCAGTGAGGCTGCTGGCGGGAAGGCCGCAAGTGGAGGAGGTCGCGGGCGCCGTCGCAGTGTGGCCGCACGAACCCACCGTCAGGCGAGGCTGGAGCCACAGGCTGCGGGTTCGGGAACCGAATCGGATACTGCCGAACGTTCGGGGAGCGAACGTGGAGGTAGAAGTGTCGGTGACCGGACGGAAACTGCCGAACGTTCGGGAGATGAACATGGAGGTAGGAGACGAACGTTCGGGAGACGAATGTGGAGGTACTACTACTGCCGATCGTTCGGTTCCCGGACGGGGAGGTAAAAATACTGCCGAACGTTCAGGAGTTGGACGGGGAGGTAGCTATACTGCCGGCCGTTCGGCTGCCAAATGTGGAGGCAGCAAAACTGCCGAACGTTTGGTTCTTGTGTCCTCTTTTACAGGAAGGGAAGGAGAAGTAGCTGCTGGTGACAGGAGTTCGAAAAAGGGGCCATTGCAAGCGCGGGCCAGCGGAAGAAGGAGGAGCGGTACGGCAGGCTTGGCAGCAGGTTCAAGGAACGCTGGAAGTGCTGTTGGTGGAACAGGAACAACGGCTGCGCATCGCCCGGTTGAGTCACCCTCTGACACTACTGCCCCTTCCGTTGCTAGCCCATGGGTTACCCCGGGGGGTGGGTCCCGGTACTGGCATGGTTGGTGACGACAGGGTGGCAGGTGGCAGGCAGGGGACTGCTAGGGCACGGAGGGGACCGGAAGAAGGGTTTAGCGCCACAAGACGACATAGAGTGTCCCCAGTCAGCGGGCGGGAGCGCAGCGCTTCGCCAGGGTCTCCCATACGACTAGGCCGGGACGACGACAGGCTGGTCAGGAAGTCTGGGACGTATCCAAAGGGAGCGCCAGCGAGGGACAGCGCTGGAGGTCGGCACCCTCGAAGGGGATAGCGTGCAAGGCTATAGCGAAGGGTGCGTAGGGTGCTAGGAGACACAGGTCACGGAGCAGTCACCGGAGGGGGACGGACGGAGATGACAGGGACCCCTGCGGGGTGGACCACACCCGGGGGCAGCGTAGGGTGCCCCCTGTCAGGACTAGGGGTGGATGCAGCGGGACGATAGTTCCATGAGCGGGAGTTCCCCGGAGGGAATGCGGACTGCTGCGCAGGTTCTTGCCCCTCGAGGGCGGACGACTAGAGGGGAGTTGGGTTACAGTTCCCAGGACGAGGGGGGACAGGGCAGGGTTTCCACGGCCATCCTACCCGGGATGTCTTCTCCTTGCAGGTCTCGTAGACGGTCACCCTCCAGGAGGGAGCGATCCCACGCAGTGAGGACTTCAGGTAGGTCGCCGGCAGGCGAGGTGGACCAGGCTACAAGAAAGGAGTCATCAAGCTCGCCCGCGGATCGGGTGAGACCCAGCGCCACAGGACTAAGGCCCGGAGCAGCAGAACACTTTGGGCAGGACTTCCACAGCCGGACAGCAAGGGGTTTGGAAGGTTAAGCACTGTCATTACAACAGTCGGGGGGAGCTGTTAGCGGGCATTAGGCAGTTGATTGATTCCTGGGGAGGGAGTAAAAGGAAGGACGGGGACTGTAGCCAGGTTTGGGCTCCGCAAGGGGAGGTCTCAAGGTCTAATACAGTGGTGGTTTCCGGGGCCGGGGGCGGCGTAGTTGGGGACGGGGGCGCGACTCCCGCGGTCGAGACTCCCGGATTGGCGAGCGAGAGGGAGAATTTGGTTGGGGGGGTCCCAAAGGCCGCGTGACAGAACATGCGTGTTTCGTTCGCAGGCCCTTTGGGCTGTCACCTCAAGCCTGAAGGAGAGGATCTGGAAAGGGGAGTTCGTGGAGCTCTTTTCGCTTCTCCCCCTTGAGGAATACATTGACCTCAAGGAGGAGGATAAAAAAGACGCGAAAAAGGAGGAGGAGGAAAAGAAACGGCGGTACAGGAAGATCCCCAAAACGTTTGGGAACTGGCTAAGGGCGTTCTGCATCTTGGCCAGTGTGATAGGCGAGAAGGCGGCGGAGCACTGTTCACAGCTCTTCTGTTACCTGGACGGGGTGTGGGAAGCATATCGGACGTATGGGTGTCTAGTCCGGGGATGCGGTGGGACCAGATGGACCTACCGCTCTGGATAAAACTGATGATGGCGCAGAAAGCGTCTCCCTTTCAGTCGGGGGCCGGCACGGGCGCTTCTACCGCCATGTCGGCCAATCAAAAACGGGGCTACTGTTGGCTATACAATGAGGGGCAGTGCAAGTGGGGGGCCACCTGTCGCTTCAAGCACGAGTGCTCAGGGTGTGGAGGCACTCACGGTCTCCACAGGTGCTTTAACCCCTTAAGGACCAAACTTCTGGAATAAAAGGGAATCATGACATGTCAGACATGTCATGTGTCCTTAAGGGGTTAAGAAGGGGAAGTCAGCCTCCACAGCGGGGGGGCCCGGAGGTTCGGCCACGTCCCCTGCCACTGGGAGCAACGCCAGTGAAGGTCTGCACGATGCTGTCTTGGCTAAACCAATACGCTAACAGGGAAGATGCTGGGTTGCTTGAAGAGGGGATTTCCAAAGGGTTTATGATACTGTTTCGGGACCGGGATGTGGCTCATCGGCTTCGCAACCTGAAGTCGGCCGGGGAATTTCCAGGGGTGGTCAGGAAGAAGTTGCTTAAGGAGGTGCAGTTTGGCAGGGTGGCGGGGCCGTTCAGCGAGCCCCCCTTACCTAACTTGAGGGTATCACCGTTGGGGGTGGTACCTAAGAAGGAGCCCGGCAAGTACCGCCTGATACATCACCTGTCCTACCCCAAGGGGTCGTCTGTTAACGACGATATCGACAAGGCCCTTTGTTCGGTATTGTACGCTTCGTTCGACCAGGCGGTGAGTCTGGTGCAGCGAGCGGGACGGGGGGCCTTGTTGGCTAAGGCGGAAGTTGAGGCGGCTTTTCGCCTTTTACCAATCCACCCGAAGTGCCATCACCTACTGGGTTGTCACTTCGAGGGGGAATACTACGTGGATTTATGTTTGCCCATGGGGTGCTCGATATCGTGCGCATACTTCGAGAAGTTTAGCACGTTTCTGGAATGGGTGGTGAAGCTGGAAGCGGGCACTAGGATGGTAGTCCATTACCTGGATGACTTCCTATGTGAATGTGGGATTGAGGACTTTGGAATGGGTGGCACACGTTATCGGAGTCCCCCTGGCGGGTGACAAAACGGTGGGACCTACGACGTGCTTAAGTTTCTTGGGCTTGGAGATCGACTCGATCAAAGGGGAGTGTAGGCTGCCGCAGGATAAGTTGGTAGCTCTGCGGCAGGCAGTGACGTAGGTACGAGGAGCTAAGAAGGTCATGCACCGGGCGCTTCAGTCACTGCTAGGCCGGCTAAACTTCGCCTGTCGGGTGATCCCAGTTGGCAACGTCTTTAACAGGTTCCTAGCCAGGGCGACGGGGGGGGGTGGTGTTCCCGCACCACCTTATTCGGGTCTCCGCGGCTATGAAGGCCGATCTGGACGTCTGGGGGGAATTCTTACGGGATTTTAACGGGAAGGTGTTCTTTCAGGAGCCAGCAGCTTCGTCATGGGAGCTGGAGCTATTCACGGACGCTTCGGGTAGTGTTGGTTTCGGGGCTTACTTTTCCGGGCAATGGTGCACGGGGACTTGGCCAGAGGAGTGGAGGGTCAGCCCGCTGATCTGCAACTTGGCGTTCCTGGAGTTGTTCCCGTTAGTCGTAGCGCTGTCACTATGGGTCCGCAGTTGAGGGATAAGAAGGTCGTATTCTTTTCGGACAATATGGCAGTAGTTGATGCAGTGAATGGGCTGTCAGCATCCTCTATCCCGGTGGTGCGGCTTCTTCGCTGTTTTGTATTGTTCTGTATGCGTTTTAATATTGTTTTTCGGGCCCGCCACGTGCCTGGACTGTTGAATGTTATTGCCGATGCGTTATCTCGTTCGCAGTGGGAGAGGTTTCGGCAAGCGGCACCTGGCACGCGGGAGGAAGGGATGTCTTGCCCGGACGAGATGTGGCGGCTCGGGACATCATGCTTAGCGGACTGATCAGGGACTCCCTGGCGCCTGCTACATGGACAGCTTACAGTAAGGTGTGGGGGGAATGGGACGAGCTAGTGCAACAGTCAGGGGCCAGCTCTCACAGGAGGCACGGTTGGACACGCTGTTGTGGCTCGTGTGTAGGTCGGTTACCACAGGGGCTTCGGCCGCGGTGATAGGACGGAAGCTGGCAGCGCTAGCTTTCTTGTTCAAATTTAATGGATGGGAAGACGCCACAAAACATTTTCTTGTGAGGTAGGCGCTAAAAGGTCTAAGGAGGGGGAAAGTCAGTGGATTCCAGGAGGCCGGTGTCGTTCAAGTTGCTACAGCTGGTAGTCGGGCTCCTGCCCGTGGTGTGTTTTTCGGGATATGAAGTTAAGTTGTTCTCCGTGGTTTTTAGTTTCGCCTTTTTCGGGGCATTTCTGGTCAGCGAGCTGGTCAGCCGTAACCGCCATGGGGCGGGGGGGCTTCAGGCAGTGGATGTGGAGGTGTGGAGTAACAAGGTGGTGATCAACCTGAGGCGGTCCAAAACGGACACAATGGGGAAGGGGACCTTGGTTACGCTGAGGGAGCTCCCAGGCGGGGGCACATGCCCGGTTAAGTGCGCCACGGCCTTCCAGGTAGTCCGGGCGATGGCCGGGGGATTCATATTTTCAGCACGAGGACGGCTCTTCACTATCGAAGTTCCAGTTCTTCAAGGTTCTGCGGAAGGCGTTGGAAAAGTTGGGAGTGGACCCAAGACAATTTGGGACTCATTCCTTTCGGATTGGCGCGGCTACGGAAGCGGCGAGACTGGGTTTGAGTGATGATCGGGTAAAAAAGATCGGCAAGGTTCAGGTCTTACGTTAGGCCAGACAAGTTGGTGTGAGGCGGCCTATGGGTGGTTCAAGGGGGATTGTTACTTTAATGTTGTGTCGTGGTTGGAATTGTACTTTATGTTTTGCAGGTTGGACGGCATGGGTGGTCGGCCGCTCATATATATACTGGGCACATCGGAGAGCTGCAGTTCGACACCCCGGGTCTACAGCTGGGCTTTCCGAGTTCCATGGTGCAGCTCCGGTGGTTTGGATACCGGGGTTTGGGGTTGGAATGCTATCGGTGCGGAAATGTTTCGTAAAATTGTGTTGGGTCAGGTTCCGGACATTGTGTTGCTTCATGCAGGAGGCAATGACGTGGGGTCGTTGCCTCAGAAGGTATTGATCAAGAGTATGAAGGGGGATGTGGACAAGTTGAGGGAGTTAGTGCAAGGGGTTATGGTAGTGTGGTCAGAAATGGTTCGGAGGTTTTACTGGCGGCACGCGCGGAACCCCTCCGCGGTGGCGAAAATTAAGGGTAAGGTTAACAAAGTCATGGTGGCATATGTGAAGCATTTGGGGGGGGTTGTGATTAGGCACAGGGAGTTGGAGGACATGCTTCCAGGCTATTATAGGCGTGACGGGGTTCACCTCTCCGAAGTGGGCTTAGATTTTCTGTTGCTAGGTTTCCAGGAGGGCCTCCAGAGGGCAATCTTTTCCCTGGGGGGGGGGTGTCGCTCAGGAGCTCGAGGAATCGAGCTCTGAGCTGTGGCGGGGGAAGGAGAGTAAAGTTGGGGGGGAGAAAAGAGTGAGATGGGGGAAAAGTTTGGAGTTCAGGGCTAATAGGTAGGCCTTTGGACTGGTTTGGTAGGTTCGAGCTCGTAGGTAGCTCCGAACCAGGGTGTTTAGGGATGTCTCGGTATGCCCCTACACTGGTGGTGCCCTTTGGTGGCAATGGATGGTGCCCTTCGGTGGCAATGGTCATGTTTCAATGTTAAGTTAATATGTTACAATATTTGGGTATTATGTTAAGTGGGGGTGGGTCATTGTCAAGGGGTTAAATTGTAAACTACTGTGGTAATTGTGCAGGCCAACGTGGGCCTGATGTTGACAATGACCTTTATAATTTATGTTAATAATAAATAAAAGCTGTGATATACTTTTGCCAAAACCCTGGTGTCAGTGTCTTTTATTGTAATGGGTATTGGTGGGGGGTTTTGTGCATATGCCGACAAGGCGACTGTGCACATGTCATGTAGCCCATGGAGCAGCTTAGCTAAGGGGAGTGGGCCTTGACATTGCAGGAGACAGGCCATCTAGGGGTCAGTGGTTTGGGATGGGCCTAAGGATATGGAGTGGGGTGGAGTTATAAGGGGAGTATAAGTAGTGGCCATTTTAGATCTAAGGATCACTTTTAATCTAAAGTTACACTTACCTGTTGTTGTTCCACCCACCCTCCCTTTGCTTCCAGGTGTTTCCCGTTTGGTCACGGCGGCGGGGGATGTAGAGTAAAGTTGGGGGGAGAAAAGAGTGAGATGGGGGAAAAGTTTGGAGTTCAGGGCTAATAGGTAGGCCTTTGGACTGGTTTGGTAGGTTCGAGCTCGTAGGTAGCTCCGAACCAGGGTGTGTAGGGGTGTCTCGGTATGCCCCTACACTGGTGGTGCCCTTTGGTGGCAATGGATGGTGCCCTTCGGTGGCAATGGTCATGTTTCAATGTTAAGTTAATATGTTACAATGTTTGGGTATTATGTTACGTGGGGGTGGGTCATTGTCAAGGGGTTAAATTGTAAACTACTGTGGTAATTGTGCAGGCCAACCTGGGCCTGATGTTGACAATGACCTTTATAATTTATGTTAATAATAAATAAAAGCTGTGATATACTTTTGCCAAAACCCTGGTGTCAGTGTCTTTCATTGTAATGGGTATTGGTGGGGGGTTTTGTGCATATGCCGACAAGGCGACTGTGCACATGTCATGTAGCCCATGGAGCAGCGTAGCTAAGGGGAGTGGGCCTTGACATTGCCAGGAGACAGGCCATCTAGGGGTCAGTGGTTTGGGATGGGCCTAAGGATATGGAGTGGGGTGGAGTTATAAGGGGAGTATAAGTAGTGGCCATTTTAGATCTAAGGATCACTTTTAATCTAAAGTTACACTTACCTGTTGTTGTTCCACCCACCCTCCCTTTGCTTCCAGGTGTTTCCCGTTTGGTCACGGCGGCGGGGGATGTAGAGTAAAGTTGGGGGGAGAAAAGAGTGAGATGGGGGAAAAGTTTGGAGTTCAGGGCTAATAGGTAGGCCTTTGGACTGGTTTGGTAGGTTCGAGCTCGTAGGTAGCTCCGAACCAGGGTGTGTAGGGGTGTCTCGGTATGCCCCTACACTGGTGGTGCCCTTTGGTGGCAATGGATGGTGCCCTTCGGTGGCAATGGTCATGTTTCAATGTTAAGTTAATATGTTACAATGTTTGGGTATTATGTTACGTGGGGGTGGGTCATTGTCAAGGGGTTAAATTGTAAACTACTGTGGTAATTGTGCAGGCCAACCTGGGCCTGATTTTGACAATGACCTTTATAATTTATGTTAATAATAAATAAAAGCTGTGATATACTTTTGCCAAAACCCTGGTGTCAGTGTCTTTCATTGTAATGGGTATTGGTGGGGGGTTTTGTGCATATGCCGACAAGGCGACTGTGCACATGTCATGTAGCCCATGGAGCAGCGTAGCAAAGGGGAGTGGGCCTTGACATTGCCAGGAGACAGGCCATCTAGGGGTCAGTGGTTTGGGATGGGCCTAAGGATATGGAGTGGGGTGGAGTTATAAGAGTATAAGTAGTGGCCATTTTAGATCTAAGGATCACTTTTAATCTAAAGTTACACTTACCTGTTGTTGTTCCACCCACCCTCCTTTTGCTTCCAGGTGTTTCCCGTTTGGTCACGGCGGCGGGGGATGTAGAGTAAAGTTGGGGGGAGAAAAGAGTGAGATGGGGGAAAAGTTTGGAGTTCAGGGCTAATAGGTAGGCCTTTGGACTGGTTTGGTAGGTTCGAGCTCGTAGGTAGCTCCGAACCAGGGTGTGTAGGGGTGTCTCGGTATGCCCCTACACTGGTGGTGCCCTTTGGTGGCAATGGATGGTGCCCTTCGGTGGCAATGGTCATATTTCAATGTTAAGTTAATATGTTACAATGTTTGGGTATTATGTTACGTGGGGGTGGGTCATTGTCAAGGGGTTAAATTGTAAACTACTGTGGTAATTGTGCAGGCCAACCTGGGCCTGATGTTGACAATGACCTTTATAATTTATGTTAATAATAAATAAAAGCTGTGATATACTTTTGCCAAAACCCTGGTGTCAGTGTCTTTCATTGTAATGGGTATTGGTGGGGGGTTTTGTGCATATGCCGACAAGGCGACTGTGCACATGTCATGTAGCCCATGGAGCAGCGTAGCAAAGGGGAGTGGGCCTTGACATTGCCAGGAGACAGGCCATCTAGGGGTCAGTGGTTTGGGATGGGCCTAAGGATATGGAGTGGGGTGGATGTAACGGAATGCAGTAGTATAGTCCACGATCTCCGTTGGTATCACAGGTAATCCACAGTCAGAGTTAGAAAGCACGGCAATATTCCCAATCCTCCCAATAACCGGACGAAACACAGTTTGGGAGTCAACTAACTTGCTTTATTCACAGACTTCCATATTTATGCAGTTCCCCTTGCAAGGGGTTTCCTTACAGATGTTACAGGGGATTTCTCCCATCAGGCAGTGTAATTATCCCAACAGGCATTGCTGCACGAGAGGGATACTCCCACTAAAATGGACGATTAAGTGGATTATTCCCTAGTGCAGCAAAACTGACAATTCACATGAAAATCCATATTTCGCATAATATTACTCACTTTCATACGAACAACCTTTCGGTAGATAGCTGGGGTCTGCGGGCACATTTAGTGAGAATACCGCTCAGATCCCAGCTAAACTAACCGAACGCCGCACAAAATACACGTAACCATCGAGTTCGGTTTGAAACTACCGAACATCGATGGGGAACAGAATGTGGTGAACGCGGAACTCCCGAACGCTCTGGAAGTCCAGCGGTGTTCGGATGATTGAGTAGCCGTTTTCAGTTCCAGGCTCTCGACGACCGAACACCGCTGCAGAGACAAAGGATCCAAGATGGCCGACCGCCGCATGGTCGGTAGCCGAACGACGGCCACCTAGGAGAGCCTTTAATTACCGATTGCAACATTGTTGCAATCGGTTAATGAGTGCCACACGACTCTGAGTGTGTGGTCTACCTGGGGAGCCCGTATTCGTTTGGCGAACGGCCCGGATAGCCGCGGTTCGTCAAACGAAATGTTTGCATGCTGGTAGCTTACGGCTGCCAGCATGCGAACGGTCATAATATAATACATATACAACCCAAGATACATAGTACCACATACAGCCTACGGACAACCTTTATATAATATAGTCCAGAAGTGGCTAGGTTTGCCACAATGCTCCCCCAGAACCAAGCCGGCATACACAGTCTGATCCCAACGGATCGGCTTGGGGATGTCCGGGAGAGTACTCACAGATCACTTTTCAAGTTCAGTTTGTCTGGATAACCCGTCGGCGTTACCGTTTTGTTTCCCTGGGCGGTAATGTATGGTGAAGTCGAAGGGCTGCAGCGCCAAGCTCCAGCGCAGCAGCCTGGCATTGTCCCCAGCCACACGGTTCAGCCACACCAACGGGTTGTGATCTGTGAGTAAGGAAAAAGGTTGTCCATACAAATACGGCTGTAGCTTTTTAAGGGCCCACACCACGGCCAGGCATTCTTTCTCAATGGCGGCGTAGCTCACTTCACGGGGCAACAACTTTCGGCTCAAGTAAGCTACGGGATGTTCTCCGCCATCTGCTCCCACTTGGCTCAGCACTGCCCCCAATCCAAACATTGAAGCGTCTGTGTGGACAAGAAATCTTTTAGTTGGATCAGGAGCAGTTAGTACAGGAGCATTAGTCAGAGCAGTCTTGAGTTGTTGGAATGCCTGCTCACACTCTGGGGCCCAGACAACCACTCAGGGAAGGTTCTTGCGGGTCAAGTCGGTCAGGGGTTTGGCCAGGGCACTGTAGTTAGGTACAAACTTCCTAGAAAACCTGCAGTACCTAGAAAACCTGCAGTACCTAGAAAAGCTAACACCTGGGTTTTGGTCCTTGGGGTAGGCCACTTCGCCACGGCCTCAATCTTGGCTGGCTCGGGTTTTTGTTGCCCACACCCCACTCGGTGCCCCAAATACTGCACTTCGGCCATCCCTATGTGGCACTTACTGGGCTTTAAGGTTAACCCTGCCTCCCCAATACGATCTAAAATAGCCCCTATATGGTGTAGGTGTTCCTCCCAGGTCTGGCTAAATATGGCTATGTCATCTAAGTACGCACAGGCATATTCTTGAAAGCCGTCCAGTAGCCGATCTACCATCCGCTGAAAGGTAGCCGGAGCGTTTTTCATTCCGAATGGCATGACTCTGAACTGATACAGGCCAAACGGAGTGACAAACGCCGACTTGGGGATGGCATCATCGGCTAGAGGAATTTGCCAGTATCCCTTACACAAATCAATGGTAGTGAGATACTGGCCCCGTGCCATCTTATCCAACAGCTCGTCTATTCGGGGCATCTGGTAGGCATCCGACACCGTTTTGTCGTTTAGCCTCCGGTAGTCGACACAGAACCGGGTTGTGCCGTCCTTTTTAGGTACCAGTACTACCGGCGATGCCCAGGGGTAGTTCAATAACCCCTAGCTGTAACATCTCGTCTAACTCTGCCTTCATATGGGTCCTGACTGACTCGGGGACCCGGTATGGGGCCTGGCGCATAGGTAGCTGTCCCGGGGTTTCGACTCGGTGAGTGGCCAGCGGAGTGTACCCAGGCAAATTGGAGAAGGTAGCCCTTGTACCTGTGCACGCTCCTGAGGGCTTAGCCGCTCCCCCAGCTGAACCCCCTGGGAGGGCTCTATCGGCTCTTCTGGCTCTAATAGGTCAGGTAGGGGTAGATTCTCCTGATCCTCGGAGGCTGAGGCGCAGATCGCCGTCACATCCTCTATCCTCTCATGGTAGGGTTTGAGCATGTTCACGTGGAGCATGCGTCTCTTCCCTACCCCTGAGCAGGGGCCAATCACATAGGTGGTGTCGCACCTCTGCTCCACCACCTGGTATGGGCCTTGCCAGATGGCCTGCAGCTTGTCTGTGCGGACGGGTTTTAAAATCAAAACCTTCTGTCCCACCTGAAAGCTGCGGTCTCTGGCTCCCCTATCGTACCAGCGGCGCTGGCGTTGCTGGGCCGCCTGGAGGTTGGTGCGCACAGTCTGAGTCAGCGCCTCCAGACGGTCCCGGAACTCCAGTACGTACGATACAATGGGGGTTCCCTCGGTGCTACTCTCTCCTTCCCAGTGTTCCCTAATTAGATTCAAGGGTCCCCGCACCCTCCTCCCAAACAGTAATTCAAACGGGGAGAATCCTGTCGATTCCTGGGGGACCTCTCTATATGCAAAGAGCAGGTGAGGTAGGAACCTCTCCCAGTCTTTGTGGGTTTCCCCAAACGTACGAAGCATCTACCTCAGCGTACCGTTGAACCTCTCGCATAGTCCATTGGACTCAGGGTAGTAGGCGGAATTGACTATTGGCTTAATGCCACATACTTTCCACATATGTTGGGTGACCTCGGCAGTGAATTGGGTGCCCCGGTCAGATATTATTTCTTGGGGAAACCCCACCCTGGAGAATACCTTCATTAAGGCCTCAGCTATGGTTTCAGCGTGAATGTTAGTGAGAGCTACGGCCTCGGGGTACCTGGTGGCGTAGTCTACTATAGTTAAGATATACTTTTTCCCAGAGGGGCTGGGCTTTGGCAGGGGCCCCACTATGTCTACGGCTACCCTGCTGAAGGGCTCTGCAATAATGGGTAGGGGACATAGCTTGGCCTTGTGGTGGTCACCTCGTTTACCTACTCGCTGGCAAACGTCACAGGAGGTGCAATACTGTCGCACGTCCTTAGAGATTCCGGGCCAGAAGAAAGCATGCGTTAGGCGATATCTGGTACGGGTCATCCCTAGGTGTCCGGACAAGGGAATATCATGAGCAATCCTAAGTAGCTCCTGCCTATATTTCTGGGGTACCACTAACTGTTTTGTTGTCATGGTGACGGACCCCCCCACATCCCTCTCCACAATGCGGTATAATAACCCTTTCTCCCACGTGTACCGCTCCCCCTTTAGCCCTGCCTGGTCAGTGTGTACCCGGTCCCGATATACTTGTAGGGTGGGGTCTGTCTTTACCTCTGCCTCAAAGGTAGTCGGGGTATCCCAGGACATGTGAGTCGTGTGGGGGGTATGGTCTCTTACCTGAGCCTCAGAGTGTATTGGTGGAGCCGTGGTGCGAGCCTGCTGCCGTGTAGTCACTGGATGGGCTTCCTGGTATGGAGCCTGGGGTATAAAAGCAGAAGTCATCTGGCCCAAGTCATTCCCCAGTACAACATCTGCGGGTAAATTTTGCATAAGCCCCACTTCCACAGTTCCCTCTCCCACACCCCAATCCAAATGTACCTTGGCAGTGGGTAGTCGGTATACTGCTCCCCCTGCCACTCGTACTGCCACTGATCCGCCAGTGTGGGTTGAACCTGGGACTAAATGTGGTGCAACCAAAGTTAGAGTGGCCCCTGAATCTCGGAGCCCTTGTACCTCCTTCCCTTCCAGGGTCACTAGCTGGCGATGATGCTGCCGGTTGTCGGTGGCTCGGACCGACATCACCTCGTGGAGTACTCCTAGAGGCTCCTCGGTCTGGGCGCTCAACATTTCCTGGGTGGCCGGTGCTACTTGATAGTGATGAGCAGCAGCCCTTGGTGCCAAATTTTGTCGCACCTGGTTCCACGCTTGTCTGCTCCGGTTTTGCGTGCACTCTCGGGAGATATGTCCCCACTGTTTGCAGGTGTGACATTGGATGTTAGCCCGGCCATTGTATCGGGAGGGGGGTGGTGGATTACTTGGTGCTTGTCTGGACAGGGGTACTGTGGGGCCGGTAGGAGAAAAGTTACTGGGTGGCCCGGTGAGTCGAGGGTAAGTTTTACTTTGAAGTCCGTGATGCCTCCTGGCATCAAAATGTTGATCAGCTAGTCGAGCCGCTTCGGTTAGGGTGAGTGGTTTTCGATCTCTCACCCATTCTTGTGCCTCTGGGGACAAGCCATTAAAGAATTGCTCCAGCAGCATTAACTGCCGCAATTCTTCCATATTGGTAGCGTTGCTGGCTTGTATCCAGCCTTGTGATGCTTGATCCAGCTTGTGCGCCCACTCTGCATGGGAATCTTTTTCGGGTTTGCGCAAGCCTCTGAACTTGCGCCGGTACGCCTCTGGGGTGATGGCATACCTCTCTAAGATCGGCCTTTTTACTTTTGGGTAATCTTTGCTGTCCTCTCGGGGCACAGCGCGGTAGGCTTCGGCCGCCCTACCCGATAATTTGCCTGCCAGTAGGGGTACCCATACTGCGGGTTCCAAGTCGTGTAAGTCACACAGCCTCTCGAAATCTTGTAAATACCCGTCAATCTCATCTTTTTCTTCACAAAACACTTTAAATGCGTGATGTGGGATTTGGGGTTTTACCTGTCCGTATATGGAGGCAGTAACAGACTCTGCCCTAGGCGGTGTCTCTAGTGTGCGGTTTGCCATCAGATAGTCCTGTACATCTGACATCAGCACGGTCTGGCTGCGGCAGAAACTCCATCCTGGTTCTCAGCTCTCTCTGGTATGGGGTCTCTTCCATGGCTGGTGGAGGTGTAGCGATGCGAGCTCTGTCTCCCTCCATCAGTTCAGCGATCAGCACAGCTTTGGATTTGTTGCTGGCTATCTTACCCCTGGCTTCCAGTAGCTCCTTTAAAGTCTGCCGTTTCAGTACGGTATAATCAATCACCATACGAATTGCCCTTTGCTTTCCTTGTTCGGTAGTTTCAGTTTACACGAACACTGCTTTTCGGCTGTAAGGTTGGATCCCGTCGCTTGCCACCAATTGTAACGGAATGCAGTAGTATAGTCCACGATCTCCGTTGGTATCACAGGTAATCCACAGTTAGAGTTAGAAAGCACGGCAATATTCCCAATCCTCCCAATAACCGGACGAAACACAGTTTGGGAGTCAACTAACTTGCTTTATTCACAGACTTCCATATTTATGCAGTTCCCCTTGCAAGGGGTTTCCTTACAGATGTTACAGGGGATTTCTCCCATCAGGCAGTGTAATTATCCCAACAGGCATTGCTGCACGAGAGGGATACTCCCACTAAAATGGACGATTACGTGGATTATTCCCTCGTGCAGCAAAACTGACAATTCACATGAAAATCCATATTTCGCATAATATTACTCACTTTCATACGAACAACCGTTCGGTAGATAGCTGGGGTCTGCGGGCACATTTAGTGAGAATACCGCTCAGATCCCAGCTAAACTAACCGAACGCCGCACAAAATACACTTAACCACCGAGTTCGGTTTGAAACTACCGAACATCGATGGGGAACAGAATGTGGTGAACGCGGAACTCCCGAACGCTCTGGAAGTCCAGCGGTGTTCGGATGATTGAGTAGCCGTTTTCAGTTCCAGGCTCTCGACGACCGAACACCGCTGCAGAGACACACGATCCAAGATGGCCGACCGCCGCATGGTCGGTAGCCGAACGACGGCCACCTAGGAGAGCCTTTAATTACCGATTGCAACATTGTTGCAATCGGTTAATGAGTGCCACACGACTCTGAGTGTGTGGTCTACCTGGGGAGCCCGTATTCGTTTGGCGAACGGCCCGGATAGCCGCGGTTCGTCAAACGAAATGTTTGCATGCTGGTAGCTTACGGCTGCCAGCATGCGAACGGTCATAATATAATACATATACAACCCAAGATACATAGTACCACATACAGCCTACGGACAACCTTTATATAATATAGTCCAGAAGTGGCTGGGTTTGCCACAGTGGAGTTATAAGGGGAGTATAAGTAGTGGCCATTTTAGATCTAAGGATCACTTTTAATCTAAAGTTACACTTACCTGTTGTTGTTCCACCCACCCTCCCTTTGCTTTCAGGTGTTTCCCGTTTGGTCACGGCGGCGGGGGATGTAGAGTAAAGTTGGGGGGAGAAAAGAGTGAGATGGGGGAAAAGTTTGGAGTTCAGGGCTAATAGGTAGGCCTTTGGACTGGTTTGGTAGGTTCGAGCTCGTAGGTAGCTCTGAACCAGGGTGTGTAGGGGTGTCTCAGTAAGCCCCTACACTGGTGGTGCCCTTTGGTGGCAATGGATGTTACCCTTCGGTGGCAATGGTCATGTTTCAATGTTAAGTTAATATGTTACTATGTTTGGGTATTATGTTACGTGGGGGTGGGTCATTGTCAAGGGGTTAAATTGTAAACTACTGTGGTAATTGTGCAGGCCAACGTGGGCCTGATGTTGACAATGACCTTTATAATTTATGTTAATAATAAATAAAAGCTGTGATATACTTTTGCCAAAACCCTGGTGTCAGTGTCTTTTATTGTAATGGGTATTGGTGGGGGGTTTTGTGCATATGCCGACAAGGCGACTGTGCACATGTCAAGCAAATAAACAGTTTTCAAATGTTATTCATCAGGAATAAAGGAAGATAATATCGCAAACGTAATCCACCGTCAAGAGCAGCAGAGTAGTAATGGCTAAGCTTTGGCATTGCAGTTGCTGTAAATTAACCGACCCCTTGGTGTAATGAAGCCGAGGAGCTATCTGAGCACCAATGTAAATTCAGTCCACAGTAGTTACCGTGTCAAAAGTTAGCCATGGCTGGTAATTAAAGAGTTGGCAATAGTCCTGCATTTGATAGAACAGGAACAGTCATATATTTTTGCCCCCATCTGGCTAATTTTTTCCAAAATGTTTGAAGCATACCTTTACAGCTGTAGTAGACTATTTCAGGACTTTTTTTTTTCTTATCTGTTTGGCCACTTTACTGAGGAACTTGTCAACTTGCTGGGATGACAGTTACCCTTTGTGGCAATGTTGGAGAGTATGCAATATATTAATATCATTAATGGTCATCCTGAAGACTGTTCCCGGCAAATTACTGAGGATCCTAACATGTAGTTTAGAGCAGGAAGACTGCTAGCCACATGAATCATGTTCGTTTACGGGAAAACATGAGGTAGGGGATCAAGAAAAGCTTTTTCAGATTACTTTATAGTGTGAGTCATATCCACACAAGGAAAGGGTCATGGGAACGTTGACTGTTGGATTCATAGTATTAAAAGGGCATTTAAATGTTTATGGTGTAATTCGGCCCATATGTATAAAGATGTATCTTAGATAAAAGACTGTACCAGAGGCAGACAGCTGAAACATTTACAGGGTAAATCACATACAGTGAAAATGGCTAAATTCCATTGAAGATTTTTTTTTATCAAGTTCAGCCTTTCTCACTTCTGTGTTTGCTGTTCATCCAAAAGAATTTAAAAAAAAAAACAAGTTTGAAGACCTTTCCAATCTTGCAACAAACTATAGAAAAAATCCCTTCTCAACCCCAGAGCAGCTGTCAGACCTTGGGTCAATAAGCTGTCTTAAATATAATATCCCTGAAAACTATGATTTTACAAGAATTCACCCACTTGGTATTTAAAATTTGTTCATTATCCTCATTAAGGTGCTGTTTTTTCTAAACTAAGATTTAAATTTGTAGTTCATAACTAAAATCTTCTATTCCCCTTATTAATTTTGTCCCCCTCTTCCCCGACCAACCTCCACCCAAACAGTGGGGAACTATTATGATACGATGGAGACTTCGTGTCCCCCTCTCCCCACAGCGGGAGTGACTTCCAATAAAATATCCAAGGGAGTAGAAATACCATTGTCCAACCCCCCCTCCCTCAAATTAGTGCCATTATCCCACCTTTATAAAGACTTTCCCAGTCTTTAAATTTTCATTAGATCTCTCTGACAGGCAAGTCTCACTTCTCTTCTAACATACCATGACATATGAGGTATTACTTTTATTGGCCAGTCTCACTATTTTTAGGGCAAGGTATAAAAGTTTAGTTTAGTATAAAAGGAAAATGGCACTTATAATGGGATATTTTATAGTTAGCCCCCCATCTGCAGCTCATGCCCCTTCTTTTTTATTTTAAAATAATAGGCTTTCCACCGGCCAAGATTGGGGGAATGGGGTTGAATACTAACTAGGTTAAAAATTAGAAGTCCCCATCATGGGTGGAAGTTGAGGGGAGACATTAGTATGCCTTACCCCTCCCTCTGTTTTTTTACTTTAATAGCCAGATGAGTGGGTGAAGCAGGGACAGTATTACCCCTACTCACTGGCCATGGATGGGGAAAGGGGGTGAACAGTGATTTGTTCACCCCAATTATTTAATTTAAAGTCTCCCACCTGAAGCCCATGAGGAGACTAGATCACCTACGTTATTTACAATCCCCATCCCTGCAACTGAGCAGCAATTGCTGTCTAGTTTCAATAATTTTATCAGAGTGAGCAGCCACAAGCTGCTCAATGTTTAGTAGATATGCCCCCACCCATGATATGGCAGGCTTATAACTCCCCTTACACCAATATGTAGCTTGTATTGTTTCCTATAGGCTTTTTAATTGATTTTACAAATATATATATTTTATATGGTGGCCGACTAGCAAGCCTGGCCAGCTGCCACATAATTAACTCTAGCAATGCCAAGGGGTTATTAATAATTTGCCCACTGGCTGCTGGTGCTAGTTTGGATTTTTAAAAATCTGGGTCTTTATTGAATAGCCCTGTTAGTATATGCTAGATTTTTGAGCTAGCCGCTTAGTAAGATTTAAAGGGGAACTGTCACTTCCCAGGATTTAAAAACATAAGTTCTGAGAGGTTTGAAAAATGAAATCAAATGTAGAAATCTATACGTCAATCATTGTGCCTCCATCATAGCTCTTTGTTAATCATCTTTGTCATATTGTCTTTTAATACTATTCACCATGGATATTGGAAGAGAAGAAACTGAAACACTGTTTCATTTCTCTGCATTGTAAATGCTTTTTCCTGGCTGTGCCTGCAATTAACTGGATTGTGATCCATTTGCTAAATCTAATATCAGACCCGGACTGGCCATCGGGCACACTGGGCAAATGCACGGTGGGCCGCGATGGCCATGGGCCAAGGCCGGAAGGGGAGGTCACATGATCTCCCCAGCCGGTCCATGCAGGGCCCGCACTATCCGAGCCGCGCTGCATTCCATGACTGGCCCCACAGGCTAGAGTTCACTCACCACTAGCACCACCAGGGATCACAGCACGGCCCCAGGCTAAAGGTAAAAAGGGAGGGTGGATACAATGCCTATTTTTTGTTTTGGTTTTTATTATCCCCACAACACACAATCCCTCCAAACACACACTGTACCCTCACTCTCACTCACTCACACACACACACACACACACACAGCATCCTCTCACACACACACACACATCACCCCCACACATCACCCTAACACACAGCACCCTAACCCCTAACACACACAGCACCCTCACACACACACATGCACACTGCACACCTCAAACACAAACTGCACACCTCACACACACACTGCGCACCTCACACAGCCACCTTACACACACACACACTGTACACCTCACACACACATACTACACCCACACACACACAGCATCCTCACACACACATACTGCACCTCTACTCTAAGCACCAAAGCAACTTTAGCTTAACAACTTCCCGACCGCGGACGTACCAGGTACGTCTGACAAATAACGGTCGTTAATGAGTGCAGACGTAAAATAGGAGCTCTGGACTTACCTGGACTGGTGATCCCGGTCAGGGGGGAACTGCCCGAGACCCTGGCAGTCCCCCTGCAGCAGCTCCGGCCACTGCGGCCAGGGCCAGGGTCAAGTGATCACCATCTATGGAGCTGCCAGCAGGAGGACTGTCTGAGCTGTCAAGCAGTTCCCCTGACACCTAAAAGTGTACAAAAAATTAAAAATAATAATAAAATAAATATATTATACATATATTATACACACCCTCCAAATAAGGTCTTTTAGCCCCCAGAGAACCCGACACACCTATACATGGGTGGTATCACTGTACTCAGGAGATGTTGCTAAAACCCGTTCAGCCATTTACCTTAATCCAGCGCCGGGCTCCCTCGGCGCTGATGACCTCTCCTCCCCCACCGACGTCAGCTCCCGAGTGGAGCAGAATGCGCATGCGCGGCCAGAGGCGCGCGCACATTCAAACCCACCTATAGGAAAGCATTACTCAAAGTTAGAAAAAGTGTGTTGTTTTTTTAAAACTTTCATCATATTTTATAATTTTCTTTTTAGTAAATTATGTAATATGACGATAATAATGGTATCTTTTGAAAGGCCATTTAATGGTGAGAAAAACGGTATATAATATGCGTGGGAGTAAATGAGTAAGAGGAAAATGACAGCTAAACACAAACACCGCAGAAATTTAAAAACAGCCCTGGTCCTTAACGGTAAGAAAATTTAAAAACAGTCTGGTCACTAAGGGGTTAAAGGCAAACTATAATCAGCAGAACCACTACCGCTTGATGTTCCTGCAGGCTGAGCACTGCAAACACTGCCTTTTCAGAGAAAAGACAGTGTTTACATTGCTACCTAGTAACATCTCCCCAGGTGTGCAGCACTGAGAGGTACTTCCTATCTCAGTGCTACACACCAGGGGAGGTGTGGCTAGGGCTGCATAAGCAGAAACAAAAGTAATTTAACTCCTAAATGGCAGAGAATTGAGCAGCGAGATTGCAGTGGTATGATCTATAGACAAAAACGGCTTCATTAAGCCAGGGCCGTCTTTCCGCATGGGCCCGCTGGGCACTTACCCAGGGGCCCCACAAGCATAGGGGCCCCACAGCGTTGCCTATGTACCATGCCCTCGGAGAGCCGGCCCTGCTTACATGTTTTGTGCCCTCACGGGCTGGTGGGGAGATCAAAGATCTCCATCACTGGCCAAAAGGTCCTTCGTTAGAGAGAGGGAGGGAGAGAGGACCTGGGAGGTAGTTACTCCTGCAAGCACGCTGGTCTAAGCATTCTGCTTGCAGGAGGAGTGAAGATAGCCTGCTCTTGGAGTAGCTGCAGGCTGTAGATCTATACTACTCACCACCAGACCACAAGGGTTGACAGTGTCCCCCTCCTCCCACCAGAGGTAAGAAGAAGGGTGATGGAACATAAAACTTTTTTTTTTTTTTTATAAAAATAACAAACAAAAATCCCTTTTGCCTATGCACCGCCCCCCCCCCACACACACACCATCCTTCACACACACACACACTGCGTCCCTCTCACACACAGTACCCCTCACACACACACACAGCACCCCTCGCGCACACACACAGCACACCTCTCTCTCACACACACACACACACCGTGTGTGTGTGTGTTCAGCAGTATGTGTATGTATTCAGCAGTTTGTGTACATGTATTCAGCAGTCTGCATGCATGTATTCAGCACTATGTGTGTATGTATACAGCAGCCTGTGTGTATTCAGCAGTCCGTGTGTGTGTATTTAGCAGTCTGTATGTGTGTGTTCAGGAGCCTCTGGGTGTATACAGCAGCCTCTGTGTATTCTGAATTCTGTGTGTGTGCATTCAGCATTGTGTGTGTCTGGATTCAGCAGTCCATGTCTGTATGTTTAGCAATATGTGTATATGTATTGAGCAGTCTGCATGCATGTATTGAGCAGTCTGCATGCATGTATTCAGCAATCTGTGTGTATGTATTCAGCAGTCTGCATGTATTATTCAGCAGTTTGTATGTGTGTGTATTAAGCAGTCTGTTTATGCATTTAGCGGTCTGTGTGTGTATTCAGCAGTCTGTGTGTGTGTATTCAGCAGTCTGTGTGTGTATTCAGTATTCTGTGTGTGTGTGTGTGTATGTATTCAGTATTCTGTGTGTATGTATTCTGCAGTTTGTGTGTATATTCAGCAGTCCATGTTTGTATCTAGTAGCACATGTGTGTATTCAGCAGTATGTGTGTGTATTCAACAGTCTGTGTGTATGTATTCAGCAGCCTGTGTGTGTATTCAACAGCCTGTGTATGTATTCAGCAGCCTGTGTATGTATTCAGCAGCCTGTGTATGTATTCAGCAGCCTGTGTATGTATTCAGCAGCCTGTGTATGTATTCAGCAGCCTGTGTATGTATTCAGCAGTCTGTGTATGTATTCAGCAGCCTGTGTATGTATTCAGCAGCCTATGTGTGTATACATCAGCCTGTGTATTTTGCATTCTGTGTGTGTATTCAGCAGTCTGTGTGTATTGTATGAATGTATTGCATTTGTTGTAGTGCCTGGAGTCCTTAGGCATTGTGTCTCCATTCAATGTTAAAGAAGCTTTGTCACACCCCACATCAAAAATGTATATTTCCAAAAGATCAATACTCATATTACCTGTGTTAGAATTTCACTGAAGTTCCTATTTGATACCAAGGACCTGGATTTTAAATTACAGATGAAAAGAAAGTTACAGATGACCTGAAGTAATTGTTCCTGGCAGGTGTATAAAATTTACATAGAGTTACTTTAATCAGTGATTTGATTGACTTTTTACAAGTATAGTTCGCAGGAACCTCAGATTGGTGCACCATATATTTCTATGCCTCCCAACATGTTGCCAGTGCAACTTGGGATGAGTGGGGCACCGTTCACTAGTGATGCCCACAATGAAAGGGGCCACACATAACAGGGGAAGTCTTGCAAGAAAATGTTGGTCAGCCTGATAAAACGCAGGCTCGCCAACTGACAGTCTACTTGGTCAGCCCTTAGTCTTCAGGACCATGCCGGGAGTCCTGCTGAAGCGCTCCTTGCATGGACCTAGTGCCTGCTGCATATCGCAAATGCGTTTAATGATGTGCTTGCACTTTACTACTCCAACAGGATGGTGGGACTTCACCCCAAAATCAGGACTATACCGCCAAAAGTGTGACAGGAGGCATACATCTCCATGCTACCAGTGCATTCCAGACCCCCACATAGAGTTGACTCCTGTACAGGAACCGAACAAAACCAACTCTTTCTCCATATAGAAAAGCATATTAGACATAGACTCCAATAACATTAAAGCAAAACTATAATGTCAGGAATACAAACATGTATTCCTGACACTATACTGTTAAACTAACAATTTAGGTCCGTGCCCCCTTTAGATCACAGTAAAAAGGCGTTTACATTTCCTTTTCCCCCCGCCGCAATGAGATCTGCGAGACAGGCCCTGCCTGTCTCCGCCTCCATGGCTGAGATAATCAGTTTTGATGATCTCAGTCAATCCAATGTTTTCCCCTAGGATAGCTTTGGGAGGCTACTGCGTATGCGCAGCAAAATGCTGCGCCAATAAGCATCTCCTCATACAGATGCATTGAATCAATGCATCTCCACAGGGAGCGTTCTACATCTGCACTGGACTAGGAAGCATCTCTAGTGGTTGTCTTGGTGACTAACACTAGAATTGTTACTAGGCAGCAATATAAATACTACCTTTTCTCTGAAAAGGCAGCATTTTCATTTCTAGACCTGCAGGGACAGGATATAGACATCAGCACCACTATATTTAAAGGACACTATAGTCATCGAAACAACTTTAGCTTAAAGCAGTGCCATCTTAACAACATTATGGGCCCCTAGGCAAAGCAGTGCACTGGTGCCCTGCCTACACAACCAGTCACAGGAATAAACATTTTAAATTATCAATAAAATTAAGCTTATATTTATTGGTACCTACCAAATAATGAAATAGTTATAAAGCAAACATTGTCACTTTAAGATCATAAACGAGTTCCTACGCAGGGGACCCAGAGCTCTGTTCAGCTCGTCATGTAAGATGGATAAAATGGTTTGGACATTAAGAGCTGTTTGACTTAGAATTAATGGATTACTACATCAGAGTTGTGGAATATGGTGACGCTTTATAAATACAAGTAATAATAATAATAATAATAATAATATTTAGAAGGAGCAGAGAATTTTATTAAAGACACGGAGGCTCATATTATGCATAACTCTTTCTTTATTTCCTCAGCAGCAAAGATAGAGGAATATAAATATTGTCAAAATGAAAGAAAAAACTGTTCAGGCATAACAGGCAGCCAATCACATAACAGAGGAAGTAGCTATATAAGTCCTGTGTCTCCCACAATCCCCCTCTTTCTTTGCTGCTTCCTCAGACAGCTAAGTATCCATGTTTAGCTCTCTTACTTGTGGCATTTTGATTGTGGTATTTCTTATTATTATTGCTATTTACTAATTTAATTTGGTGTTGTTTTATTGATGCATCCTTTGTTTTAATTGTATATGCATCGTTTTATTCGTTGTGCTCCGCTTAGTGTGCCTTGGGGATCCCTGAGGGTTTTTCCCCTTTACCGGGAGGTTTTTTCTCCCTGCCTTTCCCTTGCTCCCTCTCTCGGGCGCAGACAGTGATTGGTGCCGCGGCCGGTCCTTTCTTCACGACCGCGGCTACGTGCACTTCCCTGCCCGCTCACGGACTTCCCGCGCGGGCAGAGTGCACGCGCCCCTTCCCCCGACGGGTGCACGGCCGCGAGCACTTCCCTCGCGTGCGGCGGCCATTTTGGACGGACCTCCATGCGGTCTGCCTCCTTGCCGTGCAGTCGGTCGCCTCGATCCCTCCCGGGCACACTAACGGTCTGAATTTTCTTACTGTCCTTCTCTGTGGGTTACTCAACCCTTTTAGTTCTCTCCTGCCCTGTTTTCGTTAGTTTACAGATTACTAATTGTTGCATCATGCAGGATAGGGATGATGGGCCTACAGATCCCTCTGGGGACTTTACCATGGAGACTACTGAGAGTGCTATGGCCTCTCAGGAATTTCAAGCTTTGCTTGAAGCCACTATGGCTTCCTCCCTGCAGAAGGCTATTGCCTCAGCCATGGGGGCTGTCTCCTCCTCATTTACCCACTCCCTGCACTCGATGGTTTTACCTACAGTAACCACCCCAGCTTCCCAGGGTGGGGGGTCCCCTTCCCCTGCCCAGACAGTGCCTGGGGCACGTAAGGCTAAGGCCAAATCCAAAAATGTCGGCTCCCACTCCTCGATGCAGGTGCTACCTGCCTTGAATGACTCGCTGGAAGCGGTCACTGATAGCGCGCACCCCACGCGCAAAAGAGCCCCTGGCCGGGCTAAAAAGGCTAGACTATGGAAAAGGGCTAGAGCCCTAGATGATGGGTCGGATACCGACCGGAGTGTGGAGGATGAGTCCGACCATATGGGATATGACTCCTTCGATGAAGGTGAATCTGGCGAGGATTTGCCCCTTACGGGCGTGACCCCCTCGGGCTCCTCCGCCAAGGCCAGTGGCCACTTATTAGACGCCTCTGGGGATACCAAGGCGATTCTTGACCCGCAGGGTAACCCCCTGTTCGACCCTGATGACCTGCGGCACCCCAGGTCCGCTGAGTGGGTTCCCCCAGACCATATTGCCCAGTACGTGGCTAAGCGTATTCGCACCCCGCTCTCTAAAGAAGGACGCAATAAACTGCGCGCCGAATGCCCAAGGCCTTCCCTCCCCGGCGCCGCCGGCAGAACCCCGGATATTGATCCCCAAATTGCCCAATTTCTCAATAAGTCGGGCTGGAAGCCCAAGAAGGGCCTTGACCACTCCCTGAAAGGGTGCCAGGACAAGATCCTGGATACTCTGGGGCCCCTATCAAAGTTATACGAGCTTCTCGAAGCTGCCAAATCTGGAGACTCAGTTTTGGATATGGATGTGGCCATTGGATGGGTCCAGCGGGCTATATGCCTGCTGGGCAATGCTAATACAGCTATGTCCTCCGAGAGGCGTAAGGCGATCCTCCTAAAGATCGACCCTAAGCTGGCCGCTATGACGGTGACAGAACCAGACCCGACTGAGGAGGGCTTACTGTTCGGCTCCTCCTTTGTCAAAGACATGGGCTCCTATGTGAAGACCTTTACCGCAATTGATAAGGCGCAAGCGAACATGAAGCGCACGTTCGCGCCCAAGGTTTTTGGAGGGGCCGGGCGTAGCAGGAACCGTCCGCCTGGCCGCGGTTACAGAGGCTCGTTCCGAGCACCCAGAGGTTCCTTTTTTCCGTCACGAGGCTTCCAAGACCCGAGAGCACCCACCTTCTTCCCAGCCAGAGGCAGGGCTTGGGGCTCCAGATACCCCCGCAGTGGCGCTCCAACCAGACGTCCTTACGGTGAGTACCCCTTCTTCCCCTCTCGCTCAGGTTCAGGTAGCGGGGAGGTTAGCCTTGTTTTAGCACAGGTGGGTGGCACTGACATCAGATGCTTGGGTACTACAGTGTGTAAGGGGATATCGCCTAGAGTTCGTTTCTATGCCTGTCCAGTTTTGTCCCCCCAGAGAACTGTCTCTTCCACCAGATCAGGACGAGATGATTTCCGCGGAAGTCGTGGAAATGTTGTCCAAGGGCGCAATAGAGGAACTGCCGTTCGCCGCAAGAGGCTTTACGAGCAACTTGTTCCTAGTACCAAAGAAAGGGGGCGGAGTTCCCCCCGTGATAAATCTTCGCCCTCTCAATGCTTTCCTGCGTTACCAACATTTCCAGATGGAAGGCATACACTGCCTCAGAGACCTTCTACGCCAGTCGGACTGGCTGGCCAAACTGGACCTGAAGGACGCTTACTTCACGGTTCCCATTGCTGCGGACTGCAGGGACTACCTGCATTTCACTTGGCATGGCCGACGATGGCGCTTCACCTGCCTGCCTTTTGGTCTCTCTTCGGCTCCTTGGTGCTTCACCAAGCTCTTGAAGCCGGTAGTGGCATTCCTCCGAACCCGAGGGGTCCGCCTCATTATTTACCTGGACGACATTCTGATCCTGTCCCAGTCAAGGGCGGACCTCCTACTACACTTAGAATGGACGACCGACCTTTTACAAGGTTTGGGATTTCTGATCAATTGGGACAAATCGGTCCTGACCCCCGCCCAGTCGATAGAATTCCTGGGCTTCAAAGTGGATTCCGTCCAACAGTTTTTATTTCTACCGGATTCCAAGATGAAGGCCATTCGGAAGGAAATCCGGAGGGCTCTTCGTGTCTCGGACTTGTCAGTAAGACAATTGGCGAGAATTATTGGCCTCCTCGCAGCCTCTATTCAGGCGATCTTCCCGGGCCCACTACATTACAGAGCCCTCCAACGGCTCAAAGGTTCACACCTTCGACTGGGCCACTCCTACGAATCCCGGATACGCTTGGACGCGGAGTCCAGAGACGAGTTAGAATGGTGGTTGGCACACATGGAGGCGTGGAACGGGAGAGCCATTTTCGGCTCCGTCCCGGACGTAGTGATAGAGTCCGATGCCAGCTTGCACGGCTGGGGCGCTCGTTGTGGAGACGTTTCCACAGGAGGCAGATGGTCCGATGTGGAGAAGTCGTTACACATCAACTGCTTGGAACTTCTGGCAGGGGCATTCGCGATCCGCAGCCTTACCCCAGGGCGGGCGAATTGCTGCGTTCTGCTCAAGATGGACAACGTGTCGGCGGTCCGTTACATAAATCACCTGGGCGGCACGAAGTCCAAGATGTTAGCGATTCTAGCAAAAGATTTCTGGCAGTTCTGCCTCTACAACAACGTCTCAGTGACGGCGGAACACATTCCGGGTCTGGACAATTCGGGAGCGGATTGGAATTCCAGACACTTAAGAGACTCTGGCGACTGGCATTTACACGCTTCAGTGTTCCAGGGCCTGGACATGTTGTGGGGAAAATTCCAGATGGATCTGTTCGCATCTCGGCTGAACACTCAACTGCCGAAGTTCTACAGTTGGAGGCCGGACCCGGCGGCGGTGGCGACAGATGCCTTTCTCCAAGACTGGCCGCAGGGTCACCTGTACGCCTTTCCCCCGTTCAACATGATCGCACGCACGATCTCGAAACTGGTTCGCCACGATTGTCGTGTGGCGTTGGTCACCCCTCTCTGGAGATCTCGACCATGGTTCCCTCGCTTGATGGAGTTGTCAATAGATTTCCCTCGGTTGATACCAGTTTTCCAGGACCTCCTTCTGGATCCGGATGGGAACTCACACGACCTGGTGATGCAACACCAGTTGCCCCTGATAGCATGGTTCCTTTCAGGGGACCTTGGGTTGTCTCAGACGTTCCGCAGACAACTCTCCTGCTCCTCGATAACGCCTGGGCCCCAGGCACACGAACAGCTTATCGAACTTCATGGAGATCGTGGTCTGGTTGGTGCATGGAACGGGCAGTGGATCCCGTATCTGCCCCTCTACATTTGATCCTGGAGTTCCTCACGTTCCTGTTTGACTCGGGAAAGGCGTACCGCACGATCAACCTATCCCGCTCGGCTATTTCGGCCGGACACAAGGGTTTGGATGGTTCCCCTGTCGGCAGACATCCTTTTGTATGTCGCCTTCTCAAGGGTATTCGCCTTGCCCGTCCTCCTCGGCCTCGTTTCTCTGCATTTTGGGATGTCAACGTGATGTTGCAGTTCCTCTCATCATGGTACCCTAACCAAGAATTGACTTTAAAACGTTTGTCATCCAAGCTGGTGATGTTACTCTGTTTGATCTCTTGCAAGAGGGTCTCTGACGTCAGGGCCCTGGATTGGGACGCCGTTGCTTTCACCCCAGAAGGCGTTACTTTTGACATATCCAGGAGGACGAAATCCGCATCCAAGTCGTTTACTTACCCGAGGTTTCCTGGTTGTCCGGCACTCTGCCCGGTGGATTGCGTCAAAGTTTATCTAGATGCTACACGTTCCCTTCGCTCCGCTGATCTGCATGATTTGTTCTTATCTTTTAAGTCACCTCACCGGCCAGTTTCGACACCTACTCTGGCACGTTGGGTGCGTTGGCTACTATCTTCTGCAGGTATAGACACCTCTGTTTTTACGCCTCATTCTGTACGGGGCGCGATGGCTTCGAAAGCATCCTCAGTCGGATGTCGTCTAGAAGACATTATGCGAGCGGCGGACTGGTCCAGAGAATCGACCTTTCGAGATTTCTATTTCAGACCTATTGAACACATCGCATCTCGAGTAGTGGCACAGCTTTGAACTTGCATAATATGAGCCTCCGTGTCTTTAATAAAATTCCCAGATTTTACTAGTAACATGACGTAAAGTCATGATTTTATTAAAGACACGGAGGCGAGTATTATTCCCGCCCACCCTCCCGGTGTGGGTTTTGGGAAAGGAGATGCTTCGGTGCTTTTCAGGTATGTTTTTCAATTAGGTCTGTATTTATTTTGTGTATTTATATCATGTATTTTTATCATGTTTTGGATGATCTTGAACGTTTTATACTGGGTCCTAATTTTTATATATTTTCTATTTCAGAATCCAGTTTTTTATGTATGACTCCTCACGATCATGTTTGGTAAGTCTACAGTTTTGAGTTTGGAAATTACCATATTTTTCTATCTTTTTTAGCTTGAAGTTTTCGCATTGTTTCCCGTTTCATGTTTGGATCAAGTGGGACATCGTTATCTTACCTGGTCTTCGGTTTTCGCAAGAAAGAGGGGGATTGTGGGAGACACAGGACTTATATAGCTACTTCCTCTGTTATGTGATTGGCTGCCTGTTATGCCTGAACAGTTTTTTCTTTCATTTTGACAATATTTATATTCCTCTATCTTTGCTGCTGAGGAAATAAAGAAAGAGTTATGCATAATACTCGCCTCCGTGTCTTTAATAAAATCATGACTTTACGTCATGTTACTAGTAAAATCTGGGAATTGTATTCAAGCAGTGTTAATTTTATTGACTAACAATTTTAGTCTACTAAAGTTTTTGAGATTTAGTCGTCTAAAACTAGACTAAAACTAAAAAAAAAAAATTAAGATGACTAAAGTACGACTAAAACTAAAATGGCTTTTTAGTCAAAAGACTATGACTAAAACTAAATTGAAATTTGCCGCCAAAATTACACTGCACAAAGAGGCTGAGGAAGGGACAAAAGAGACAGGCCAGGGCTTGAGAGAGAGACACGGAGAGGACACAAAGAAACACACACTGGGGAAGGGGCAAAAGAGACAGATAGAGGCTTTAACTAAACCTATTAGATTTTAGTCGTGCTGACTAAAATCTACTAGAGATTTAGTCGACTAAAACTAGACTAAAGCTAAAGCAATTCAGATGACTAACACCAAAATGGCTTTTTAATCAAAAGACTATGAATAAAACTAAATAGAAATTTGCCTCCAAATTAAACACTGTATTCAAATAATATTAAATGTAGTGTGCAGTGTGACAAATTCTATTACGTGTTATTGAAAAAATAAAGAAAAATGGTTGCTAGCTTCAAGAAATTTTGCACCAATTTTAGCTCCAGATACAGAATTCTGTCTCAGAGGTATAATTCCAAAGCAAACGTTCCATTCCCATCCTGTCCCTGTAATGTCCAATATATCGCCATATAAGCAGAAGGAACCCTATCACAATTGAAAGAATCCTATGGTTCTGTCTTTATTTTCATTTCTTGCACAAGGAAAAACACTTCTGTGAATTTGCCCCATGTGGTTCCAATATGCAGTTATTTCAGACCTTGGACTTCCACGCCCGGTCTGTCTTGTGCAATTGTAAAACTTCTGTTCAGGAAAAGACTGAGTCCCTCCCATAGAAATCTGTTTTCATTTTTCAGACTGGTGCGTTTCTATTCAGAGTGCAGCTGTGTAAGGGAGAGGGAGGGGGGAGAGAGAACAGGGAAGGGGGTACAGGATGATTAGAGTGGGGTAAGTAATCTTAAGTGAGGGAAAGGGCAGGTAAGGAAAAGAATATGCCGGAAAAAAAGTTTAAATAATAGATTGCTTGAAAACAATAATGGGAGAAAGGAGGAAATAGAAAAACATGATAAATACTGGAATGTAAAAATAGTGAGTTGGAAGAAAGGAGAGGGATAATCACTTGGGGTCCAGGAGAACTGAGTAGTTTATTTAAGGGAGACATAGGGGTTACAGTGTTAACTTGTGACTCCCACATCATGGGCACCCAGGAATACTATCGGACAGACAGCACCGACTCCACTGCCACCATGCTCAAACCAGAGAAAGAGAGTGTCGTGGAAATAACAGAAAAGAAGACAAAGTATCTCCTAAGAAGAGAGTGCAGCACACTGTGGATGTCGGTGACAGTTGGAATTGCCATTCTCCTGGTGATAGTTAGTGACATTGCTTTGTTTATCCATTTCACCGCGGCCATCTCTAAGGTGAGGGTTTACCCATATGGAGTGAGATTGGAGGGCAATCCATGCACTTCGTGTCCGTCCAGCTGTTCTATAACCAGAACCCACAGACACTCTGGTGGTATATGTTTAACCCTGGCTGTGACTGAACTGGGAACTGCTGCTGTAATGAGATATCTCTCATGTGTATGTTGTATAAAATAATGAAACATAATAATAATGTCAATGAAGTAGAGATGTTTAATGCATATTCCACCTGTTATATTTACTCTAATGAGATAATATGTAGCTCCTGTAATATATATACATATTGCATAAACTGCTGTTATTTTAGTTTATGTACTGTGTGGATGGTAACATCATCCATGCAATTATCCTCCGTAAATAACATGCAATAATGTATGCATCATCTCTTTGCAGTATAAAGACCCTAATCTTGGTTAGAACCAGGGCATGTATGTCCCAGACAGTCCAAGATTAGTGGGAGTTACACTCCAGATACTGCATATAAAACTCTACATTACCCTAACACTACTCAATAACACACTAAACTGCACTGCATACAAAACTCTACTTTACCCTAACACTACTCAATAATACACTAAACTGCACTGCATCCAAAACTCTACTACTCAATAACACACTAAACTGCACTACAGACAAAACTCTACATTACCCTAACACTACTCACTAACACACTAAACTGCACTGCATACAAAACTCTACATTACCCTAACAATACTCACTAACACACTAAACTGCACTGCATACAAAACTCTACATTACCCTAACACTACACTAATCACTAGACATTAACCCCTACAGTGCACTAACACAAACCATGAACCCCTGCACAAGTATTCATTGACATTAGCCCTAACCTAAAATATAGTGTAATTATGTAAAACAGGCATAATGGTAAAGCACGTTTTATGGGAAAATAATGCCATCTTGGGGCTCTGTAGACATTTACAGACCCCCTTGACATTTGGTCTCATGGTTTATAAAGATAATTCCAGAACCCCTATAAGGATCCTGAGAATATTTACATGAAGTAACCAACCCTGTATTTTGTTGATTACCAACTTGTATTTTGATACATTTAGGACAAAACAGCAAATGACTAGTAGTAGGAAATGTCTTCCATCTCAACTTTTTTGCTTCAGTTTGCTTTCAATACAGCACAATTTCAAATATTAACCCCTTAAGGACCCATGACATGTGTGACATGTCATGATTCCCTTTTATTCCAGAAATTTGGTCCTTAAGGGGTTAAGTGAATACATCGTAGAGAATCCCTGACAGTTCCATATATGAATACACAGGATGATTTATTGGGGTTATTCACTAAAGCCATACTTCCTAACAGTCTTGGGTTCCTGAATTCAGGATCTTCTCCTGTCATTCCAGGTTTGCTCTCTGGTGTCTCCCAATCTTGTGGAACCAATAAGCAAATCCCTACAAGGCACATGTGCTGCCCTTAGAGGTGTTTGGTCAAACCAGGCTGACATGGACATTTTTTTCTGCCTTTTGACGCAACTAATAACACAGTCACAACCCTGCCTTGCATTGTTCTAGTTGCCTTGTTTCATACCTCACAACATTGGACTAAACCAGGAAATGTGGTGAATCAACAACAAAAGTTTTTTATTTTAGGCCGAAAATAGCCAATTTGGAAAAATTCTCTAAGTCAGCTGTTTCCCAGCTTGGCAATTTTGGCCACAAGTTACAATTTCTTTTTAATTTCAGTCTTAATTCTCAGCGTAATGAATAATTCCTTTAGACGCCTTTTATCTACTCTTGCTTCGAATTTCTTATTCTACAAGGAAGTTACAGCACTTTGCAAGCTTGCTATTAAGTTCAACCTTTGACCAGTTTTGTTTTTCCTTCAAGTCTTTCATTTCAGATGAGTTTAGATAGAACTGAAACTTTCTTTTGGATGCAGTCCTATGAAAGATTTTGTTAGCCGTATTAGATTTTTACATGAAAAAGAGAAACACAAATATTTCTCTGAGAAATACTGTTGTAGTGATTCCTTCCCATTCTCATCCTTGCTCTGCAGGTGCACTCAATAGGACTGTTGAATTGGCAATAATTTATATTAAAGAGGCACACCAGACTGGAAATATTCTTTCTTAACCCCTTAAGGACTGAGCCAAATGTACACGTTGTGAACAGAACAAAACCTGGCATTTGCGCTATATGTCTGTGCAACCATAATTCACCTCTTTCATATTAAATGCACCCCCCTTATTATATATCATTTTATTCAGGGGAAACAGGGCTTTCATTTAATATCAAATATTTAGCTATGAAACATAATTTAATATTGAAAAATGGGTTCTACATGACATTTTAACTGTCAATGTCATAATACTGCTTGCTTTTACTGCAATAAAATACACATACCGTATTTATCGCCGTATAACACGCCCCGGCGTATAACACGCACCTCATTTTAAGAAGGAAATTTCCCCCCCTCCCATAGTGTTCCCCCCCCTCATCCCATAGTGTTTCCCCCCCTTTCCATAGTATTTTCCACCCCCTCCCATAGTGTTCCCCCCCTCATCCCATAGTGTTCTCCCCCCTCCCATAGTGTCCCCCCTCCCCTTGTCCCATAGTGCACTTTCCCTCCCCTTGTCCCATAATTACTTACCTGTCTTGAAGCGTGGGCCGGCTTCACAGCGCGCACCGTGGTACAGGAACTTAAATTTCAGGTTCCGGTTTCCGGCGGGACTGAAAGGAAGTGTGCACACTGAGTGCGCACTTCCTTTCAGTCCCGCCGGAAACCGGAACCTGAAATTTAAGTTCCAGTACCGCGGTGCGCGCTGAACACCGGTCCACGCCACAAGACAGGTAAGTAAACCTTCACATTCACTACATAAGACGCACAGACATTTCCCCTCACTTTTGAGGGGAAAAAAAGTGCGTCTTATGGGGCGAAAAATATGTATATCGGCGTATAACACGCACACATCATTTGCCCCCTATTTTCAGGGAGAAAAAGTGCGTGTTATACGCCAATAAATACGGTATTTGTATTCAGCAAAGTCTCACGTGTAAAACAGTACTTCCTATGTACAGGTTTTATGGTGTTTTGGGAAGTTACAGGGTCAAATATAGCACGTTACATTTTAAATTGAAATTCGCCAGATTGGTTACGTTGCCTTTGAGACTGTATAGTAGCCCAGGAATTAAATTTACACCCATAATGGCATACCATTTGCAATAGTAGACAACCCAATGTATTGCAAATGGGGTATGTCCAGCCTTTTTTCGTAGCCATTTGGTCACAAACACTGGCCAAAGTTAGCGTTAGTATGTGTTTGTGTGTGAAAAATGCAAAAAACGCCAATTTTGGCCAGTGTTTGTGACTAAGTGGCTACTAAAAAAGACTGGACATACTCCATTTGCAATACCTTGGGCTGTCTACTATTGCAAATGGTATGCCATCATAGGGGTAATTTTCATTCTTGGGCTACCATAGGGTCACAAAGGCAACGTAAGCAATCCGGCGAATTTTAATGTGAAAAAAATGAAACACAAGCCTTATATTTGACGCTGTAACTTTTGAAAACACCATAAAACCTGTACATGGGGGGTACTGTTGTATTCGTGAGACTTCGCTGAACACAAATATTTGTGTTTCAAGACAGTAACAAGTATCACAGCAATAATATCGTCCGTGTAAGTGCGGTTTGTGCGTGAAAAATGCAAAAAACTTCACTTTTACTGGCGATATCATCGTTGTAATACATTTTACTGTTTTGAAACACTAATATTTGTGTTCAGCGAAGTCTCCAGAGTAAAACAGTACCCCCCATGTACAGGTTTTATGGTGTCTTGGAAAGTTATACGGTTCAATATAGTGCTAGCAAATTAAATTCCCTATTCTTTCGGCATGAGTTGTCAGGCAGGTCCCGCTAATTGTAATTAATTAAGATACCTAATTATGTAACAATATTACATAAATATATGTGTAAACTTAATATAATGTGTATATATATATATACGTATGTGTATATATATGTATATATATATATATATATATATATAATTTTTTTTTAATAGATATATACGTATATATTTATGTATATAGATATATATATTATTTAGTTCTACGTGTATTTTGATATAAATATATATATATTAATATCACAATACAGTTAGAACGAAATAACACACATCTATATATTTTTTAATTATTTAATTTTAATTATTTTTGTAATTTTATTTTTTAACGTATTTACATATTTTTTTATATTATATATAAATATATATATATATAACAATAATTATATATATATAATCAGTATCAGTCTACGTGTAATTTTATATTAATATATATATATAATTATATATATATTAATAGTAAAATACACCTAGACAGTGTATGTGTGTGTGTGTGTGTGTGTGTGTGTATATGTGTGTATATATATATATATATATATATATATATATATATATATATATATATATATATATATATATATATATATATATACTTAGATCATATATATATATATATATATATATATATATATATTTACACTTATTTTAATTATATTTTATTTGAATTCAGCCAGCAGGGGGACTAACTGTCATTACAGTTAGTCCCTCTGCTGGCAATGCCTGAGCCAGCTAACCCAGCCATGTGATTGTGAGGTCCTCGCAAGGACCTCACTCTCACATGGCCGGGGGGCCCCCAGGAGGAAGGACGTGCCGCGGGGGACTCCCTGGGAGTCCCCCCAACCGCGATCGCCGGTGTGGGATCGCCGGCGACCGGGTAAGTAAGAAAAAAACGGAGGGCGTACTATTACGCCCGGCGGCGTTTAGAGCCGCTTAAAATAGGGCGTAATAGTACGCCCTCCGGTCTTAAAGGGTTAAAGGGACACTAGAGCCACCAGAACCAATACAGCTTAAAGGAATACTATAGTGTCAGTACTACAAACACGTATTCCTGTCACTATGGTGCTGGAATGCAGCATTAGGTCCCTGGTCCCTATCTCTCCTGAAATGAAAGTTAATTTTACTCACCTTTTCTCCCATGCCGTACTGATTTCGCCATGGGTAGCCCTGCCTGGTAACACCTCCATGGCTGAGAGCATTATTTTTTATGATCTCAGCCAATCCAATGATTTTCCATAAGAAAGCATTGGGAGGCTATGGCAAATGGCTGCACTGCGACAATCAGCATTGTCTCATAGAGATGCATTAAATCAGTGCATCTATATTGGCAATGTTCAGTGTCTCCATGCAGAGCGTGGGGACACTGAATGTAGGTATTGCACAATGTCTGTGTGGTTGCCACTAGAGTTGCAACTAGCCAGCAATGTAAACACTGCATTTTCTCTAAAAAGGCAGTGTTTACAGTGATAAGCCTGCAGGGACATCCTATAAACAGCAGGGAATGATTATACTCACCAGGACAACTACTGTAAGCTGTACTTGTTCTGGTGTCTATAGTGTCCCTTTACGTCAAAGACTTCCTTCAGCCAGCATCAAAATGTCATGTAATGTTGGATAGCACCTTTCATTGGCTGCCCGATTGCATATAGAGTTTGTCTGGTAATAAATGCATAATCTGGCAACCCTTTAATTAATTAAGTGTACTTAAATATCCTGGTATTTAAAGCATGTGTATGTCAAACATCAGAAATGCCAGTCTAAAATATATAGGATGTCACATTGTCCTAGTGACCTACTTATGGCTACATTGTCCATAGCAAGTTGCTGAGAAATATCTGATCGTAATTAATTGTATGATTCAGGGGAATACATCTGGATAAGGGTGTGGGAGATTTGAGAAAATGCATACCAGGACATGTAGAAATTTAAATCCATTTGGAATCATTTCAAATTATGATTCAGACAAAATGCAGAAGGAAGCCAAGGGTAGACACGCAACCTCTCAAACAAATTAAATGGGTTTTATACATTAAAAGGGACACTGTAAGCACCTCTGCATGGGGACACCCAGCGTCAGATTTTTCCCCATAGGAAAGCGTTGATTTAATACTTTCCTATGGGGAGGTCTAATGCGCGTGCGGCATTTGCTATGCATGCTCATTGTGGGATGTCGGAGGGGGCGGTGTGTTGGCCCAGCGCCGAGGGACACTGGGATCAGGTATGTAAATAGCGAGGGAGGAGGGATGCAGGGAGAGCGATTGTTCCAGGACTACAGCTTTGTATTTCTGGCACTTTAGTATCCCTTTAAACAATGCTTTATGTGAAATGAAAACCAAACTGCTAAATTCTGGCTAAATGTCAAGCTGTAACTATAGCTGAGTTGGAGATTTGACTGTCTCCGTTCCATGTTCCTTTATTTCTTACTATGTGCTTGTATTGTCAACAAAATTACAGGAATTTGATGATAACTGTAGACAGTTTTAAGAAAGAGGAAGGGAGCATATGGAGGGAAAAGACAGTTAAAAAAAGGATGATCAATCAAGAAGATTGTGGATTTAAACACCAATTTGTAGCAAGTGATCATCAAATGGTTAATTTTATGACAAAACAAAACAAGAAATGACAAGCAATGCACAGTCCCTTTACCACTTATAATGTTAAAATAACACTATAGCATTAGGAATGCAAATCTATATTCCTTATGATATAGGCTTCCCATGCCTACTGGTAGGCAGGTCATCCAGGGGTGCAAAATAAAGCTAAATAATAAAGATTTACTAACCTTCTTACAGTGCCAAGGCTCCCTCAGCGATGCTCAGCTCTCCTCCCCAGCAACATCATGGTGCGGGCTGGGTCTCCTCTGCGATGTCCAATCAGGGGACCTAATGTGCACGCGCGCATTCACACTTTCCCATAAGAAAGCATTGAATCACTGATTTCCTATGGGACTTCCGTATCACGTGACAGACTTTTACTCTGTCAGTGCCATGGAAGCGTGTCTATTGGCTGTCAGTATGACAGACACTAGAGCAGATATCAACCATGCAATGCTAAATTGCAGAATCTCAAAAACTGCAGTGTATTACATTGCAGGGTTAAGGGGACAGGGACACTGCATCCAGACCACTTTGTTGAGATGAAGTGGCCTGGGTGACGAAAGTGTTTCTTTAACTGCCCCTAAGGTACAGGGCATAACAGTTCCTGAAAAGTGTGTATTATTCTATGGAGTGTGCAAGGAAGTTTCCCATGGGACATGATGAGAGATAAGCAGGTAGACGTATAGCTACCCACTTATTAATTTTCATACCACCTCTCGAGGTGTCAGTAAATAGGGACTTCCACTACAGTATACCCATTTACCTATTGCACATTCCAAATTTAATAGGGGTACAGTCCCTCCTGGGGTTTCCTCTTAGTTATCAGAGGCAATGGACTATCGTTTCACCAGCTGCACATTAAGTGAGAGATAGGAAGAAGGCTGTATGTACGGCAGAAAAAAAGAGAAGTCAAACACCAACTGGGTTAGTCACTGGAGTGAGAATTCAAAGTGAATTTCACATTTAAGGCCAGAGTAGCCAAACTCAAAGCATAGCGACAGGTCTCTCCATCATTAGCTTTTATTCCTCATCTCTCAACATTCTATTTCCCCCTGCAGTCTGCATGGTAACGGTTTCTTTGCTCATTTTGTCTCATTCTCTCCAGTGTCTATTTTTTATCAGTGTTTCGTGACTGGTGTGTGAAGAAATGACTATATTGTTCGGTATTTTTTTGCATAGTTCCTGCTTTTTTGTGTATTTTTCATTCGGCAGATGGGACTGCCGAACAGAGACCACCCCTGGCTCACTTAACTTCAAAGCCGGCATCACTTTAACCCTCTATGTGTGCGGTCAGCGTTCGTACTGTCGAACGCCACGTGGCAGAGAAAACCGCGGCCATCTTTTTTTTCGTCAAACAAAGGCAGCGGGACTTGGTCGTCGAGTGTCTGGAACTAAAATCGGACACTCGACTTCCCAAACACCGGTCTCAATCATACGAACGCTGGAACTAGTGATACCGATTAGCTAGGAGAGCGCTATTCGGTACAAATATGCACACGAATGAGGGGAACAATCGCTGCTAGGAGCCAGGGGAATTCATTCGGTACTTTTATTCATTTTCCCCTTTTTCTAAAGTGACCGGCAAAACCACACGAACCTCTGGAACTATTTTGGGCAGTCCACCCACAGTGAACCGGTCACAAAGGACTTCCATACTTTTTGCGAACCCCTGAACCGATCCGGGTGAAATTTGGATATGTTGGTCACCCGGATCGGGGCTATCAGGGGACATAGGATTTGTGGGGATACCCCAGGTATAAAGGGGTGTTCCAGAAAGTGGGGAAAATAGTGAATTTGCAGCCTGGAGATAATTAGGTTGTTACTATATCAGACCTGATTATCTCCAGGACTAGGGGAGGGAATTGCCTGTTTGTATTGGGTGTGTTTTATATTTTTACTGTTCGGGATTGGATAAATGTTACTCCTCCCTGTGGGATGTCCCCTTGCATGGGGACCTGCATAAAAAGCCATGTGTGTGAATAAACGTTAGTTCTGCTTGTATCCTGAACCTGGACTCTGACTGTTATTTGGAATTCGTATGCTGTAACAAGGGAATTATCTTATGCAGCTGTTATATTCCGTATGGATTTCGTTTCCTGTAACTACCGAACCGGACTCTCGCTACCTTAGGCTCTGACTGTCCGGGAGGAAACTACCGAACTCGGTTTGGTTAAACTTGGTTTCCTTACAACTGGTGGCAAGCGGAGGGATTCGAATCCCGAATGGACATTGCAAACCAAGCAAGGGAATGAATGGCTCAGCAGTACCAGCTACTTAAAAGAACCACACTAAAGGATTTACTGGAAGCTCGAGGCAGAGTGGCAAGTAACAAGACAAAAGCCACGTTAATTGCAGAATTAATACAGAGCGATAATACCAGCAATACAGAAATGGATCAAGAGGAAGAAAACGTGATGCAAAAGGACATCCGATGGATGCTCAGTCTGTTGGGACCCAACCCAACTACAGAGGCGGTTCTGCAGGTCATGGCACAAGCCAGACAATCGCAAAAAGAGCGAGAGGACCGGGACAGACCGTCACAGGGAGATTTACTACACTCCCCGGGAAGTACTGGGGAAATACCAAAGAAGGTAAATTATGCAGCCTTTAAATCTTTTAATGACAATGAGATGGAAATTGACAGTTACTTGCAAGACTTTGAACGCCAATGTGCACTGGAGGGATTAGACTCCACGAAATGGGCTGCAGTCATTAGCAGTAAATTGTCAGGTAGAGCAGCCGAGGCGCTGCGAGCAGTACCTGAGGGGGACATACATAATTATGAAAAAATAAAAGACATTTTGTTGGCCAGATATGCTGTAACTCCGGAGGCATACCGGAAAAAGTTTAGAGATCTGAGGAAGACTGGGAGAGATTCCCATACGGAATGGGCGTTTCGGCTACAACGGGCGGCCCGCAATTGGATGAAGGGCTGCCAAGCAACCACCCTGGAGGATGCTTTGCAACTGATGTTACTGGAGCAGTTTTTTAATCACTCTGCAGAGGACATAAAAGACTGGGTTAAAGATAGAAAACCAAAAACTGTGGAGGAAGCCGCCAGGCTAGCGGATGAGTACCAGGATAACAGGAGGAAGGAGCAAGGGGTGAGCAGACCACCTTTTAAGCCTCACTACACGGCTCCAATAACCCCTACTCCTCCTAGACCCTCCATGAGTAACCCCTCACCGAACCCAGCAAACACACCTCGACCCCCTGCAGTGTGCCATTATTGCAAGCAACCAGGACATTATAAGAATCAGTGCCCTCGCTTAAACCGGGGAAGCTGGGAAAGGCAACCCCCACAACAACCCAAGGCAGCTGCTCATTGTGTGCAGCAAGAAAGCACAACCAGTGTCCCTAACCAAGAAGAACAGTGGAGTGTGTTACACGAGGTCAACCCAGTGCAAGCTGGGGGTGACAACCGGGACCACCACCGCCAATGGATTACCGTAGATGGCGTGGGGGCCCGGGCTCTGAGAGACTCTGGGGCTACTTTGACTGTGGTGCAACCTCACACGATCAGAGCGCAAGCTCGCACCGGACGCACAGTCGCTGTGAGGGTGGCTGGGGGCGCTATCCACAAACTGCCCACCGCCAATATCCTTGTTGATTGGGGTTCTGGGTCCAAACAGCTGGAGGTTAGGATTATGCAAGAACTACCCGCCGAGGTTTTGTTGGGAAATGATGTGGGATGCTTAACCTCCCAACTAGCCCGAGACCCCCCTGCCGAGGCATACCCGGTTACCACCCGAGCTCAAGCCAGACTGGAAGCTCCGCTGCACTCTGAGGAAAACCAGGTAAGAGTCGAAATACCCCCCTTACCCGATCCTCCCTGTCCCTTCTGGGATACCCCCCAGGGGTTTGAACAAGAACAGCGTACCGACCCCACATTAGAGGGTTATAGGAAGGCAGCGACCGTTACCCCAGGGAACAACCCGCACGAAAAGTTTGAGTGGTATAAGGGATTGCTGTATAGAGTGACCGAGGGGGTGGGACAGGGGACCACCCAGGTCATCAAAAGACAGTTAATTGTACCCCGTAAATTCCGGGCTGAGTTGTTAAAGCTCAGTCATGACATTCCCCTAGCAGGACATTTAGGGGTTAAAAAGACAAGGGACAGGTTAACCCAAACATTCTTCTGGCACAGGGTCACCCAGGACCTCAAGTATTATTGCAGGACGTGCGACGTCTGCCAAAGGGTAGGGAAAAGGGGAGACCTTCGGAAGGCCAAACTTCACCCATTGCCCATTATAGAACAGCCCTTTCACCGAGTAGCGGTAGATTTAATAGGACCCCTCAGCCGACCCAGCCAGTCGGGCAAAAAGTTCATACTAACCGTGGTCGACTACGCCACTAGATACCCGGAGGCAGTCGCCCTCCCCAATATAGAGGCAGAAACCGTGGCAGAGGCCCTTATTCAAATATTCACCCGAGTAGGTTTCCCACAGGAGATCCTTTCCGATCGGGGAACTCAGTTCACGGCTACCCTGACACAACAATTGTGGCAGAGCTGTGGAGTGAAACCCCTGTTCAGCGCCCCGTACCATCCCCAGACTAACGGGCTCTGTGAACGTTTCAATGGCACTCTAAAACAGATGCTTAAAACCTTTACGGAGTCCCACAAGAATTGGGAAAAGTTCCTTCCCCACCTTCTGTTTGCCTACCGTGAGGTGCCCCAGGCCTCCACTGGGTTTTCCCCCTTCGAACTCCTGTACGGGAGAAAAGTTCGGGGCCCACTGGAGCTCGTACGGGAACACTGGGAGGGCAATACAGATGAGGGGGGAGTCCCTATCGTCCAGTATGTCCTGGAGTTCCGGGACCGTCTGCGGGCGCTCACAGCATCGGTTCGGGAGAACCTGCAGACGGCCCAGGAGGACCAGAGGAAATGGTACGATAGGGGAGCCCAAGATAGAGTGCTGGAATTAGGGCAGAAGGTATTGGCTTTGAGACCAGTTAAAAAGGATAAGCTGCAAGCAGCCTGGCAGGGACCATTCAAGGTAATAGAACGGGTTAGCGAGACTACCTACATCGTGAGCAAATGCTCAGATGAAAGGCTGACCAAAGCCTTCCATGTGAATATGCTCAAACCATATTTTGAGAGAACAGAAGATGTGGGCGCCGTGTGTGCCCCCGCCACGGAAGATAGTGAGGGACTACCCCTCCCAGATTTACTAGACACCGCCCCCTGTACTATTGACCAAGTAAGCTTGGGTCAAAATTTAAACCCCCTAGAGAAGGGTGAGGCCACGCAACTGCTGCAGAGATACCGAGAGATGTTTTCAGCCACCCCCGGCTATACCTCCGCTGCGGTACACCGCGTGGAAACCCAGGGAGAGACGCCACTGCGGCAACAACCATATCGAATCCCGGAAGCAGTGCGTGAGGGTATGCTCACTGAGTTAAGGGATATGTTACAGTTAGGGGTAATAGAACCCTCGCAAAGTCCTTGGGCCTCCCCGGTAGTACTAGTACCAAAGCGCGACGGCACTACGCGCTTCTGTGTAGACTATCGGAGGCTTAACGATCGTACCATAACAGACGCCTACCCCATGCCCAGAGTAGATGAGCTCTTAGACCGTATGGCGGGGGGGAACTACTTGACTACCCTGGACCTGTGCAAAGGTTATTGGCAGATCCCCTTGGAGCCTGCGGCCATCCCCAAGTCGGCATTCATCACCCCTTTCGGGCTATACCAATTCAAGGTTATGCCCTTTGGGATGAAGAATGCCCCGGCTACGTTTCAGAGGATGGCCGATAGGCTCCTGGAGGGGTTTCAGGACTTCGCATGCGCGTATCTAGATGATATTGCCGTCTACAGCCGCACATGGGGAGACCATCTGGGTCATGTGTCCAGGGTACTCAAACGAATTCACCTCGCAGGGCTCACGTTAAAACCCGACAAATGTCACGTAGGACTAGCCGAGGTGCAGTATCTCGGCCACCGGGTGGGCTCCGGTAGACAGCGTCCAGAACCAGCTAAGGTAGAGGGCATAGCGAACTGGCCCCAACCTCGGACCAAAACCCAGGTACTAGCCTTCTTAGGGACGGCCGGTTATTATAGAAAGTTTGTCCCAGAGTACAGCGCCCTGGCCAAACCCCTCACCGACCTTACCAAGAAGGCCCTTCCCAATCAGGTTTCCTGGACCCCAGAGTGCACGGATGCTTTCCAGAAGCTTAAAGCGGCATTGAGTGAGGCTCCTGTGTTGGCAGCACCCGACTACACTAAACAATTTCTTGTACACACAGATGCCTCCATGTTCGGACTGGGAGCCGTGCTAAGCCAAGTGGGAACAGACGGCATGGAGCACCCGGTGGCATACCTCAGTCGTAAACTGTTACCCCGAGAAGTCAGCTATGCCACCGTAGAAAAAGAATGCTTGGCCCTCGTGTGGGCACTCAAGAAGCTACAGCCCTATTTGTATGGGCGGGCATTTACCCTTATGACTGACCACAACCCCCTGGTATGGCTTAACCGGGTAGCTGGAGACAATCCCAGGCTATTGCGGTGGAGCCTAGCGCTTCAACCTTATAATTTTACTATGCAGTACCGGCCCGGCAAACAAAATGGTAATGCGGATGGCCTGTCACGCCAGACCGAACTGGACTCCTAAACCTCTACTTTTCTCGGACATCCCCAAGCCAACCCGACAGGGTCTAGGCGGGTATGCCGACTTATGGACTTATAGGGGAGCAGTGTGAAGAAATGACTATATTGTTCGGTATTTTTTTGCATAGTTCCTGCTTTTTTGTGTATTTTTCATTCGGCAGATGGGACTGCCGAACAGAGACCACCCCTGGCTCACTTAACTTCAAAGCCGGCATCACTTTCACCCTCTATGTGTGCGGTCAGCGTTCGTACTGTCGAACGCCACGTGGCAGAGAAAACCGCGGCCATCTTTTTTTTCGTCAAACAAAGGCAGCGGGACTTGGTCGTCGAGTGTCTGGAACTAAAATCGGACACTCGACTTCCCAAACACCGGTCTCAATCATACGAACGCTGGAACTAGTGATACCGATTAGCTAGGAGAGCGCTATTCGGTACAAATATGCACACGAATGAGGGGAACAATCGCTGCTAGGAGCCAGGGGAATTCATTCGGTACTTTTATTCATTTTTCCCTTTTTCTAAAGTGACCGGCAAAACCACACGAACCTCTGGAACTATTTTGGGCAGTCCACCCACAGTGAACCGGTCACAAAGGACTTCCATACTTTTTGCGAACCCCTGAACCGATCCGGGTGAAATTTGGATATGTTGGTCACCCGGATCGGGGCTATCAGGGGACATAGGATTTGTGGGGATACCCCAGGTATAAAGGGGTGTTCCAGAAAGTGGGAAAATAGTGAATTTGCAGCCTGGAGATAATTAGGTTGTTACTATATCAGACCTGATTATCTCCAGGACTAGGGGAGGGAATTGCCTGTTTGTATTGGGTGTGTTTTATATTTTTACTGTTCAGGATTGGATAAATGTTACTCCTCCCTGTGGGATGTCCCCTTGCATGGGGACCTGCATAAAAAGCCATGTGTGTGAATAAACGTTAGTTCTGCTTGTATCCTGAACCTGGACTCTGACTGTTATTTGGAATTCGTATGCTGTAACAAGGGAATTATCTTATGCAGCTGTTATATTCCGTATGGATTTCGTTTCCTGTAACTACCGAACCGGACTCTCGCTACCTTAGGCTCTGACTGTCCGGGAGGAAACTACCGAACTCGGTTTGGTTAAACTTGGTTTCCTTACATGGTGTTCTGCTTTTTTTTTTTTTTTTAATGTTCAGATGGGTTAAGTTCACTAATCAGTATATTGTAGAGAGAGTCAAAAAATAAATTGAAAAAAACTATGTCAAAAGAGAAGAGCTGGAAAGGCCTCTACATCAGCTAAGCTGGATAATTGTTCTAACTCAGCTTTTTTTTGGCCTACGGAAATATGTTTCTAAGACACTTTTCATATCATTATTTAGTGATATGCATTATCAGACCCATACCATATCTATAGACAAAAACAGTGCATTATACGTACATCTACACATGCATGCAGCCTTACATACACAAAGACACATATAAACACACACTGTTTGAAGCATATATCAGTTTCATATAGATACACATGAAGACCATAAATCTGAATATCCATAGTGCTCTTTACATGCATCCACACAAATACACTGCCTTATATATGCATTAAAGAAGCACTAAAGGGTCAAGAACACAAACATTTATTCCTGACCCTATCGGGTTAAAGCCACCATCTAGCCACCCTGGTCCCCTCATGCCTCTAAAAATATAGTAAAATCTTACTTGAATTCAAGCCTGCAGTTGCATAGTTTGTCCCTGTTTCCTTTAGACCTGCCCACTGCCTGCTGACATCAGCAGAAGTGGTAGCCTGATCCAATCACAATGTTTCCCCATAGGATTGGATGAGACGGGCAAAGAAGCAGATCAGGGGCAGAGCCAGCACAATTTAAACACAGCCCTGGCCAATCAGCATCTCCTCATAGAGATGAATTGAATCAATGAATCTCTATGAGGAAAGTTCAGTGTCTGCATGCAGAGGGAGGAGACACTGAATGTTTGGATGCATTTTAGGCAGCCATGTCCCAGGAAGGATCTGAAGAGTGAGTGAAGTTATCACTAGGCTGTAATGTCAACACTGCATTTTCTCTGAAAAGACAGTGTTTACAGCAAAAAGCCTGAAGGTAATTATTCTACTCACCAGAACAAATTCAATAAGCTGTAGTTGTTCCGGTGACTATAGTGTCACTTTAACATACACAACAACTTTTTCTGCTTATCCTAAAAAGTAATAGTATTCTTTTTACTTTTTTATCTTTATTAAAGAAATTCGAGATACAGCAGACATTGTTAGAATGACAGCCTAAAACAACTGGAAAGATTTCTAATGACAGTAAAGCATGCTGTGTAAATAAAAGAAAACAAAAAAACTACTGAGAATTTTTATTGAAAAACAAGTAAAGTTAGCTATATGGTTGTATAAAAGTCTCATGATTGACAGTTACACTTTAAATATATGTTATGAAAGCATACATGCAATGTCATGCATACTAAAAAGAGCCAATGAAGATTTGGAAACAAAATTTCAAAATGCCATGTTTGCCCCATCCAACTATAGGTTCAAACCCAGGGCATGTCCAACGAGCTGCACTGCCTACAGATTATTAACACAATGGGAGGCGAATCTATTGATGCTGAATTTGACCTTGATGAGTTCAACATAAAAGAGCCATGCCAGAAATTGATCAGCAGCATCAAATCTTATGTGACCCAGGTGAGTTCTATATTTTTCCATCACTAATTCACACAGGACTTTCCTATTCTGATATGACGATTAAACCTACTTCCTGGCGATTCCTGTACTGTTGAAACTTTCTGTTCAAGGTTTATTGTTACTGTATCCTGTCCGCATTCCAAAGCACACAAGGAAAAACTGTTGTTAAACTTCCTGTTGGCTGGTCCTAAATTCTTTTTCACTTATTCAGTTTCATTATGCACTTAATTTAACTAATTGTTGTGGGAGGGTGGGGAACAGTGCATGGAAATGCCTGCCAAAAGGAGGCATCACACCAGTGTTTTTAACCCCCAAAAAACAAAGTTATTTTGAGATGTAACATATCTGTGACCAAGGCCTTTTTGGCACTTTTGTAATGCGTTCATTCTAGCACAGTTTCTGCCTTTCTGTTCAAGTGCACCCAAAATATACATAATTTATTAAAGAATAAATAGGGCTTTTGTGTGATACCCTAAATGGACACACAACACAATATCAAATCTGAATAAAATGTATTAAAAATTAAAAAAACTAAAACTAGTTTTTTTTTCTTCATTTAACAATTCATAATTTCTACACAACAAGTGCTAATAAAGAAAGCTAACTCAAAATAGATTCACTAACCTGTCCTGATTGTTAAAATGTCCCGTATGTCTAGGACTCCAATAATGATTTTTAATTTAGAAAACAAATATTGCGAGGCGTGAATTACGGTTTTAAAGCTAAAATTTGGCATGCTACTATTACAACTTTTATAGTAGTCACAGAATCTAAAAACGCTATGCAAAAGTATATATTTGTAGAACGTTAATTCCCCAGGCTATTTTACTAAGAGCATTTGACACTTTTCATTTAAGCATTCTTGGACAAAATATTTAATTTTCTGTTTTAATGTTTAATGCTTTTAATGTTTTTCACACGTTTTATTTGGGGGAAATTTACACAGACAATGCGTGTCCAACTACTGTAAACACCCTATATTTGTATTCAACTACTGTTCTAGAGTACAATGATATCCCACGTATATATATATACCTTTTAACCTAATCTTGTCCATAATCCTTTTAACCTAATCTTGTCCATATTCCAAATTATACCCATATTCCAACCCCTTTTCCTACCCCTAATTCAACCCAAAATCCAATCTCTAATACTACCTACAATACTGTTATTGCATGACGGTCAATGCTGTCAAGTGGTGTTAAAGGCCTGCACTGCATGACGGCAAAGACCGTCATGCGGTCCTTAAGTCTCTATTACACATGGGAAAGCAATGCTGCTACAGTAACTGATATGTGCCTACTTCGGGCCTGAAGATCATGATATGCCTGCTTTAACCACTGTGGGCCCACGGAAACAGTATAGGGGCCTAGTACTTGGTCCCAAACCAGAAACTAAGAACCATGACATCTAGTCTATATCTTCTTTTTTATCATATGTTGTTTTTTACTCAACTTCTACATATAACCATTTAAATCCGGCCAAAACATGTATCATTACTTCCACTTATTTTCTCCTCACAAAAATAATGAATGTAAAAGAGAAGATTTGCACCTATCTACCTATCTCTCTGAGTGGACCAGCAGTTGGAAGGTCCTTTTTTGTCCAAAAAAGAGAGAGTAAACAGGAGACAAATGGTTTGCCATTCACTTTAAAGGTTGCTAGAAAATCACTGCCTGGGGAAACCAAGGGCTGTCTGTACTTAGTGCCGTGTGGCCCCGGCAAATCCTATTGCTGAAAGAAAATAAAAATAGAGAAACCAGGTTAGGAACATTCTGTTGTTAAAGTGCTATCTTCTTTTCTACAGGTGACAGGAAGTGTTATCCAAAGGGAAAATGAGCTTGGTAAGTGTGGTGATCTTGTCATTGTAGTTGTAAGTAGACTTATTGAGAAACATGGATTTTTCTACTGCAAATTAAAGGGGCACTCCAGGTTCGAACTGAAAACATGAAAAAAAAAACATCAATCCAAAATAAAAGATCAAAAAAGGTGCTTGAGTCGCTATAAAAGTTCTCAAATTTTGTGCTAAATCCCACACAGTACATTATCAGCCTTGTGCTTTGCCTCTGTCAGGAGATTATTTGGCCAATCACAAACTTCTCATTCTATTCTGGAGAATTTTAACTGTTTGATATATGTAACCCAGTGCTGCAAGTGCAGAATGGTAACTGGCTGTTTAACTCTTTTCAGAGAGTATAAATGCCAAATACCCTAGCCTAAATAAGAGATCACACACTCTCAAACTGCCTGTTTATCTTCACATTGTGCAGGGAACATATATTTATTAGGAGATTTCAAAGCTCTCTGTGCTCAGCCTCAGTTCTGCTCATAGCAGGGGTTTCTGGGCATTTAGTTTAGTTATAAGCTTTCTGCTAGCTGAATTACACTTCCCAGACACCTTTGCTGTGCTTCCTGACGACATGTACAATGGTGATATTGGACACTGCAGGGTAGGTGAAGGGCAGCAAGTGAGCTGTGAAATTAGTACATATTACAGGAGCCAGCTAAAAGGAAGTATTTTAGAATGTGGGGGAGGGGGAATGAGAAAAGGAAGAATTAAGATGAAGAATAACAAACATATATTTATGCTTAAAGATATAATACACAAAATGAAACATGCAAATCAGAGCTAAATATTTTGGTCAAATTAAAAAAAACTTATTGAAGGGCAAGCTTGTTGGGCAGTTGTCAATTATTAGTTTGTTTTTCTGCTTTCCCGAAGGTAATACGGTAATCCGGGTGGACCTCTTGCTGGGTCAGGAGCTCCTGTGCTCTCTTTGCTCACTGTGCCTAGAGGGGTATTGCTTATACCTCACTGATGAGGCCTAACAAGGCTGAAACGATCATCTGGGGTTGCCGCATCTCTCATGCAGAGGGAGCTGGCCTGAATTTTGGACTTGTATTGTCCTTTTGAGTGGGATCAGTCTTCTATGTACGTAGCGGGGAATGAGGTGCAACTAAAGAGACTACCCCACTTGTCCCCCTAATAACGACAGACAACGAATATTGGATGAAACAGGCCACAGCATTTATTAAAACTTACAACTGTAGGACACATCCAAACTTTATTCTTTTCTTTTAATTCAAATATAAATAAACACATAAATATATATGCATACCATAATTAACATATAAACTAACACTTATTGCCCTACAGCCTCCAACTTAAATAACCGTCCTTGCCAACAAACATAACCAGGTGCCTATGCAAAAAAACTTTACCCACTGGTGTCTCGCCTCCCCCCTCGTCCAAACCAAAATTCCCATCATCTTAAATGCTCTACCACCAGCCGGCTCTTTGCTCGGTGGGCACGTCCTATTCGGTAACTTGAAAGTTTACCTTACAGAGCAAGGGAGGTTGAGACCCACCTTGGCCATCTCTTGACATTCCATCTGCTCTCCAACCCTGTTGGCAAGGACACGCTCACCGCCAGCTGTGAGAGAACATACATAAAATAAATAAAATTAGGGTGGGTGGGAGGGAAGTTGTTTGCTGGCCAGAATCCCAAAAGGCACTGAGGTAAGATGATCCCTGCCCTCCTACAAACACATAACCACTCCCCTAAACACATACAGCCAATCACTAGCACCATCCCCACACTCATACATGTGCCCTTGTCCGTTTAGCTGTGCTGACTCCCCAGGGCCTAATATAGAAATAGTTTAAAAAGATTATATTATTCGCTTACATTAGGAAGATGGCAGGGGCTGCTGTGCTCTCTCTGTGTTACTCCCAAGCCGGCTTCTTACTTCTATCTACTGTGGGCAGTGTAAGACCACCCTCTGTGACTACTAGCCAATTTGTCCCCTGAATAGAGAGGCCAATAGCATGCCTTCACACTTTGGCAATTCACTGTGAGGCTCTTGAAATTCATCTTAAAGGACACTGGGCATGAGCAAAACCTGCTGAAAAAGGGCGTATTTAACATTTGTCCCATTTTGACATGCCTAGTTGTACTCAAAAAGCTTCTCCAAACAGCCTACATTGAGGGGTAGGGACCTTGAATACTTAAATATTTTGTATTGTAATTTGACACATACATAGGCAGTGGTTGGAGTATGTTAATCAACATTTTCCCCAGTTATTTTAGCTTCCCCCCACTCCCAGAAAAAGATTCTTCATGTTTCTAAACTATTACAAATAACATTATTCCCACATCAAAGTGCCCCTATGCCTCTACTGCTCTTTAACATATGTCCTTGAAATACAAGCTGTCATTACATTCTATACACAATGATTAAGGCACAGCTCTTCATTTGCACTGCTATAGTTTGTGATACTGCTTTACAGTTCTATAATTAGAGGGTTCAGAATAACTCTTGGTAAAATTAGAGCAAGGCTTTTATGGTTTGGTATTGCAACACTGTTGGGGTGCTCACATCCGTTTCTGAAGTCTGGTCTATTTATATTTATTATGGTTTCCTGTATTTGTAGATTTCAGGAGGAACAACACTTATCCCGCTGATATAATACCATCCAGAGGAAACAACCCCAAATCATCAGCTCACCTTATGCTCCAAACCAGCTCCCGTCTAGGTCAGTCTGACTCTTGAAAACTGACAGATAATTAAGAAGTATTTGATTGCTTAATAATCTCTTGGAATAGATGACTAATTTCTGGAATTATCTCTCCTGCATGAGCAGCGGACTGACAAGGTCATTCACTAAAGTGAGAACTGAAATTCAAATTGAATTTTTTTTTCCAACTCAACGATGTTGTCAGATGGGCTACATTTCCTAAAAGATTTTAATTCACTTTGAATTCTCACATTAGTAAATAAACCTGTGAGGATGTCCGGTCTCACAGGTGTAAAGCTGATTTAAAAAGTTGACTTTTTTTTTTAATCATAAAGGAACGTTTAAAATGTATTTGCTTCTCTTTGTTTTTGTTTTTTTGTAGTGCGAGAAACATCTGGTGATGAAAAATTGGCTTCCACATCCTGTCGCTTCCCAATACAAACATGGGATAATAGCAATTCATTATCCCATATACAAGGAATTGGTTATAAGAATGGTCGCCTAAAAATTCTTCAAGATGGGAAATACTATATTTATTCCCAAATTTATTTTCGATTTCCTCAGGAGACATCTGGCACATCTCCAGCAGACAGCCATCACCAGATGGTACAGTGTATCCATAAGAAAACATCATATATCAAACCCATCTTGCTTCTTAAAGGGGTTGGCACCAAGTGTTGGGAACCAAATGCATTGTATGGACTGCATTCCATCCACCATGGCGGCCTATTTGATTTGAAATCTGGTGATGAGTTATTTGTCTCAGTCTCCTCATTGGAGTTGGTCTATGCAGAAGGTGCTTCATCATTTTTTGGAGCTTTCAAATTAGATCTGTGAGACTCGCAAAAGTTCAACATCTGAAATTCTGGATTGTGTAATAAACAAAATACTTTTTTAAGCACTGATGTTTCTTGGAACAAGTAAAAAAAACATGCACTACTGCTGGTATGTCTGCGTAATGAAGGATCATGCATTCTGCACTAGTGAAAACTCTACCTGTGATTTCATGAAAATAAAGAAGGGACAGTTTTTAAAACTTTGTTTTTTCGAGGGAAAAAACCACTGCAATCCTACCATTATTTATCATAGAAAAATTGAAGATTTGCTGTTTTGTCCAAGTCATTTGATCTTGGTGAACTCTTAAAGAATTTTCTTAGAGACGGCATGCAGATGAATAGACTGGATCGATCATCTGGAGTTGCTGTATCTCTCATCCAGAGGGTCCGGCCTGCATTTTGATTTCGTACAAACCTTTTTGGTGGGATCAGTCTGATATGCAAATGACTACAGGTTCTCCCTGTAATGGCACAAAATGAGCTAAAAAAACACTGTGGTGTTTTAGAACAAAAGTCTAATCTCAGAAAAGTTGAAGGACATATTATATAACACTTCACTTTCTGTGTCAGTCACTGTTAAACCTCCAGAAGTTACACTATCTTCAATCTTTTAAAGAACCACTACAGGTTAATGTAGTGTTGTGTCTATAGTCTGTCCCTGCAGGCTCTGTGATGTAAACTCTGCCTTTTCATAGAAAATGCAGTGTTTACATTGCTGCCTAGTAACACCTCTATTGTTAAGACTCTCAGATAGCCACTAAAGGGTCTTCCTACACTGTGTGCACCTACATTCAGTTTGTCCACGCTCTGCATGGAGAAGCTGAACGCTTCCCATAGAGATATATATTGATTCAGTTCATCCCTATGAGGAGAGGCTGATTGGAAGAGAATGTTGTTTTGCTGTGCATGTGCCTTAGCCACCCAATGCTTGCTTATGGTAAACAATTGGGTTGTCTGAGATCATAAAGAATGATGATCTCAGCCATGGAGGTGGGTTCAGCCACGGTAAGGGAGAAAAGGTAAGTTTAAATATCTTTTTACTGCACATGAGTGGGGCTAGTCACCCTAACAAACTACTGCAGCACTATAGTGTTAGGAATACATGTTTGTATCCCTAACAGTATAGTGTTCCATTGATTCAGTAAAGGAACACTATAGCTTGTGGAATGCAAAACTGTATTCCTAACGCTATAGTAAGCATCTGTCCCTAACTTTGGATTGGCAGAGATCATGAAGATTGATGATATCAGCCATGGTGGCAGGGCCAGCCGCAGCAAGATTGGCGTAGCGATTGAGAAAAAGTAAGTAAAGCTACATTTAATCTCCAATCTGATGGGGCCGCAACCTAAATAGTTAGTCCATCACTATATTGTTCCTTTAATGTTTCAACAGTTTTTGTAGCTAGTGACTATGGTCAATAATTTGGTGAATTAGTTTGTTTCAGTACTAATTATTACAAGTGTAGACATTTTACAAGTCAAAAAAAAAAAAGGAGGGATTACTAATCCAGAGAACAACAGGTGGCTTAATTGAGCCAGGGTCAGCAGAACCCATAGATATAATATACATCAAGGAAGAAGCCTCAGGCACTCACTGTGTTCAGAGATAAAGCAGTTTATCGGACCAAGCTTGACAAAGATCTCAGTGGAGGTCGAAACATTGCTGTGCACAAATTAGGCCAATAAGCTTTATTTTTAAACAGTGAGTTCCTGAGGCTTCTTCCTTGATATATAAGTGCAGACCTATAACACTGTAAAAAGAACCCGAAACACCTTTGCTACAAGAATTTGCACTAATGCCAATTATGACCTAAGTAAACAGCAGAGAAATGCTGTAGAGCACATTTCAAAATATCAAGTCCCAAGAAATCACCAAGGCTTAAAAGCTTCTCTTACTACATGATCTCTGGGAATGGATAGGGTAGCAGCACATGACACTGGTTTTAACAGTTAATCACATTATTACATTTATTGTGATAAGCACCTTCTTTACGTTACCCTGCACGATAGGTATAAAGAGGAGGGAGGGACGTATTTGTGATCAATCTCCCCTCTAAATATGTCTAAGTAGAATCTGTTTGTGGCAGAATTGAAGTACTTCCAGTAGGATACCTGAGATGGGTTAAGACTGGTGAATGATGGACAGAATACTGCAGCTTTTATATAGATTTTAAACTACTGCCCTGCTCTACTTTTTGAATCCATTGCTGGTGGCTGTAAAAGTAGCTGTGCAGCCACTGTTATTAAGTTCTACTTTAAATGCTTAAGCAGTTGAGGTTTCATGGCACAATTGTCAAGCCCTGCTCTAGTGCAGCAGTGTACCACAGATGGCTAAGGTCTAACCAAAGTAAAACCTTAATTACCTTAATGATAAGACACTCTTCAACATACAAAGATTATCCGTGAGAGTTAACCCTAGTCTTGAGGGCTTGTAAAGACCTCGATGGCCATTACATTGCGGTTTGTTAGCACAACTGTGCACACAGGCTTTACTACAATGAATTGTGAATACAGTGGTGTATTTGTGTGTTGTGTCAGTGTACAAACATAGGTGCGAATTTGTGTGGAGCGTCATATTATGAATGCTAAGTTGTATTAGTGCGGCATGACAGTATGTGAATGCAGATGTAGGTAGGAGTGAGCAGTGGTACTACATTGGAAGTTGTCATCATCAACAAGTGGGCAGTAGCACTATATAGAGTTTGAGTTGCTGTCAAGGAGGAATAAGAAAACCTAAATCCTACTCCTAATCCAAACTAGTATGTAGTCTTATAAAAAGGCACTTAGCAATCTTTCATTCATTCACTAGAGGAACAGCAATTGCAAAATTAGCTGCCTATCCTTTCATGGAGGAATTAGTAAGATAAAGTGACAGCAAATACAAAAATAATCCGTATTGATGCTGCACCCCCAAGTAAAAAGACTGGTGTCTTGTTGATATAAGGATATGTCAGGCAGCCTAGTACATGCCTTTCAACCACCTACTAAACAGGCAAAACTGGATATTTTGAGGAATGTATGCACATACTCGAGAAAAGAGGAAAGAGAGCTGTCCCAGAATCGTAAAGAAAGAAAATCTAGAAAAATACTTTATTGAATGGAACTAAACATACACACAATAATTGACACAGTTACTTGTCAATACTGCCCCAATAATGGATAACTGGGGCAGAAGAAGTGACTGCAACTCGACATACTAAGTGGAGAATATACAAACGAAAAGACGGTGAACATAACATAAATATCTAACTCGAAGCTAATATCTATAATATCTATAACTCGAGATATTAGCTTCGAGTTAGATATTTATGTTATGTTCACCGTCTTTTCGTTTGTATATTCTCCACTTAGTATGTCGAGTTGCAGTCACTTCTTCTGCCCCAGTTATCCATTATTGGGGCAGTATTGACTAGTAACTGTGTCAATTATTGTGTGTATGTTTAGTTCCATTCAATAAAGTATTTTTCTAGATTTTCTTTCTTTACGATTCTGGGACAGCTCTCTTTTCTCGAATTTGTCTACTTAGGGTTACCCCCTGTGCTGTCCCTCTATTTCCTTTATTATTGCTATAGGGCCAATTCTTTATTTTATGCACATACCTTCTACACTCATAACTATCACTGGTCTGTTAAACATTGCTGCAAAAAGAATGCAGTATGGTATTTAATAAGCATTAAAAGTGAGAAGTTTGTAACAGGGAAACACACAACCATCTGTCCCAACATCTTAAATGGACAAAGAGGGACACTTTGATTTTAGGGGTGTAAATAGAGGTGTAGCTGTTCTGAGAAATTCTAGGTGACTTACTGATAACAAGTTATGCAACTAGAATGTAATTTAGAAAATGAGCATCTTATTTTATTTACACAGACTGATTTCTAAATACATTTATTGTAGTTTAAAAACATGTTACTGTGAGTATTATTGCAGTGGAGCTCTGTTAGAAATTCAGACACACCAACAAAATAGAGCTCCTAGAATAGGTGGATATTAGGATAGAAAAGAGGGACCGAGGAATTTGGATCCAAAATAGGGACGGTCCCTCCTAAATAGGGACACTTGGGAGGTATGCATTCTTATTTCCTGAAAATAATGACATGCTGCTAACAGCAGGGCAGTGTCGAGACAGTTTGAGCCTTTCTATTAAAGGGACACTGTAGGCACCCAGACCACTTCAGCTAATTGAAGTAGTCTGGGTCCTGTGACCCTTTTGCACTTAGTGCTGCAATGTAAAACATTGCAGTTCCAGAGAACTGAAATGTTTACATTGCAGCTCTAAGTCTGCCCTATATGTCTAACAGACAGCCACTAGAGGGCTTCTGGAATCCAAACGGACTTTTGGTCCGTTATCTGACGCTGGACGTCCTCACAGAGCTCCAGCGTCAGATTTTCCCCATAGGAAAGCATTGAATAATGCTTTCCTATGGGGAGGTCTAACGCGCGTGCGGCCATTGCCGCACGTGCATTTCAGGTCTCCCCCGCCGATGTCAGCCTCCGGGAGGAGCATGGGCGGAGCCTGACCCAGCGCAGAGGGTTTTACCCCTTCAGCGAGGAGGGAGGGGGGCACTCCAGGATTCTCTAGTGCCAGGGAAACAGGTTTGTTTTTCTGGCACAGGAGAATCCCTTTAATTGAAAATAAATAAAACCCTTGTACATATATATATATATGTGTTCATGTATATAGTTATTCTTTTTTCAATGTAAAATGTATTAAAGATAAAAAAAAAAAAAAAAACAGGAACAAAAAAGCAATAATGTAGCATATACTTACTTGGATTGTTCAGTCCATGTCACAGATACATAAAGAAGCAATACTACAAATGTTTCAAAGTTACTGAGCATGAATATGTAAGAAACAAATATGTAATGCAAGCTTAAGTAACTAATATAGAAAAGTGAAAAAAATAAAGGAAGAATAATTAATTTAAGATGCACTATAGGGTCAGGAACACAAATATATATATTTTTGACCATAAATATGGCCCCCATCTATCCTCCCTAAATATAGTAAAATCGTATTTGTATTCAAGCCTGAAGCTGCTGGCTCTGCCCCTGTCTGCCTCAGACCTGCAAGCTGTCTGCTGACATCATCAGAAGTGTTGTTCTGAGCCAATCACACTGCTTCCCCATAGGATTGGCTTACTTAGACTGTCAAGGAGGTAGATCAGGGGCAGAGCCAGTACAAGTCAAACACAGCCCTGGCCAATCAGCATCTCCTCATAGAGATTAACTGAATTAATGAATCTCTATGAGGAAAGTTCAGTGTCTGCATGCAGAGGGAGGAGACACTGAATGTTTGGATGCACACCAGGCAAAACTGAGATAGGAAGCAGCTCTAGCAGCCATCTAAGGAGTGGCCAGTGAAGTTATCACTAGGCTGTAATGTAAACACTGCATTTTCACTAAAAAGACAGTGTTTACAGCAAAAAGCCTGAATGTAATGATTCTACTCACCAGAACAAATTCAATAAGCTGTAGTTGTTCAGGTGACTATAGTGTCCCTTTAAAATTAGAAAATGACAGAAAGAGAGGCTTTTAAGTGAAACAATTGAGGAAAAGTAGGAAACATGACAAGAACAAGGGCACAAAGGGTTGTGGGAAACTTAAGGACCAAAAATAAGATGATGTTGGGGGGATGACTATATGCAAATGTACATCCTATATATTATTCCTGTGGTAGGTTAATGTTTGATTGTACACATGTTTGACAATCTTAGTGTACTGATGATAAATAATTGGTGGGCTCAAGGTTTTACTATTTCATTCTTGGGGAAAATATGTTATTTGGAAATCAAGCAATAAAAAGTAGCATAGAGGCAAAACTACTTCGCTGGGAGGCTCTCATTCAGCCTAGCAGACACGTCAGGCAAAAACACCTCTGGTTTTGGTGACCCACTCATTTTTAGGCAGGATCATCCATTTTGGACGCTGCAAGTGATGTAAGTGGTATAAGTGGGACACGCCATAGGCCCATCCACCTTTTTCCAATTTCATATATCCTAATGTTATTGTGTCCTATTATTTTGAACAATTATTCAGGCCACGTTACATGTACTGGTTTGCTAATTGTTTAAGTGATCACAAAAATCTAAAATGTTTTAAATGTTTTCCTGTGCTTTTGTTTTTTTTTATTAATGAAATGCTTTATATAAAAATGTGTGCTCTCAATATTGACTGTGGTAAAATTGTTTGGGAATGTGGAATACAAAACAAGAACTCTAATAAGATGATGTTGTGGGAATGATTATATGCAAATGTACATTCTATATGTTGTTTCTGGGGTAGGATAATGCTTGATTGAAATTTAAACGCATCTTTAGGAGGTGGGTAGTGTTGGACAGATGAGTTGCACTCCGTGCTGGCGGTTCTTTTATTAAATTAACAAGTAACCTCTTCCTCTGGATCTAGCGTTTGATTTACAAACAGTTCAACGGTTTAATGGAAAGCTATTTTAATGTACTGAATATTTCTGTAAAATTGAAATTCTTCTTAGTAATGATAAGTATGTCGGTTTAAATATAATTCTAATCAATTAATATATGCATTAGCTTCTTATGACTTTGAAGACAAGATACCATTAACATATTTTCTTACTAAACTGGTAATGTGTAGAAATGACAAGAAAAATTTAGGCCAAAATTCTCAAATCCTAGATTTTTTTTCTGTGTTGTCTAATTTGCCTAAAATGTGCAATTTTATTGTCAAATGACCACTGTCCTCATGAGGTAGACTTTAAAAATGTCAGAAATGTAACAGGGAATTGCAATTATTTGCAAAAATAGGTAATGTGGAGATATTCTGCATCTCAGCTGTGTTTCTATCTCAACTGTCCTGAGTTCTGCTGAACTTCCCTGATTTTATGGTCATGTACCACTGTACCAACTTTATTCCCTGGTGTTCCAATTTCAGGGATACCAGGGAACTGTCCCCAGAAAGCATGCATCATAAGAAGTACTCTGCTATGCTCAAGGCACTATCCTTAGTGGGACTGTATGCTTGATTTGCCAGCCGCCTGGCTTGCATTCATCATAGGCTGATCTGCCAAATCTTTGGGCAGACCTGTCCCCTTTCTGTGTAGGTCTATTTCCTTTAGGGGGCACCAGTGATGCGATTTTCTTGTTGGGGGTATGCAATCCCCTGGTCAATTCCTGACAATTATAAAGTAAATAGTGTATAATTATGGAAGGATCACTACTGCGTAAGTATATGAAGGATTTTTATACTGTGAATATAAAAATAATAAATTAATAAAAAATTACAATCAACTTAGTTCACTCATCTTTTATTTCATCCACATTTGTCTTTGAGAACTACAAATCAAACTTCATAAAATGTAAAAGGTTTTGATGTCTATAAAATTGACATAGTTGGTGTAAAGGCCAGCATGTGTAAAATTAAATTAGGAACACAAGATGAAGCTCTTACCACCTGAGGCAGCAAGACGGGTAGGAGTTTATGTGTGTTAGTAACAGTGTTAGTTTATGTATTTTTGTGTATGTTAAAGAGTGTTAGTATATATGTGTTATGTGTCTGTGGATGAGTGTTAATGTGCGTCTTGGTATGTGTATGTATATGTGCATGTGGCGATGTACATGTATGTGAATGGACAACTCTGTTTTTATGTCTACTTAGCTAGCTAGTTATGTATGTGTTGGTGTGAACAAGGGAAGTGTAGGGACCCCTCAAATTTTTGTCACCCAGGGCCCTGCAAAAGATTGGGTCTATGATAAGATGGGGACATGGCAGCAGAGAATTAAAACAGACTGTAGGTCTGCAAGTTGTCCTGATTTTGTCAAGGTAGTTCCTATTTTAGGGTCCTGTCCCGCCATCCCAATTTTGTTTCCTGGTGTCCCACACTAAAGTGCACAATGGAACTGTCCTCCAATGTGCACCCTCAGCAGTGCTCTCTACATGGTCTTCTGTGTTGCAGCTGGTCAGAGAGGCTGTCAGCCTTGTGTGCTTGATACCAGGCTGTCATGCACCCATTTCAGGTGAGCCCATCTATTGCGGGCATTGCCAGTGACCCCATAGGGTCTGCATACTCCTGTCCTAATTCCATACATCCCAATATTGGGAGGTATGAGACTGGAAGGGTATCAGGAACCAAAGTTAGATCCAAATAAACCAATGGCTACATGCAACCTGGGAGGGTCAGTGGAACAGTTCAAGAACAGAAACTTTGCAATGATGTAGTCCAACAAGGAATAAGAAATTTAGTTGAGTCATAACAAAAATAAGGGTTACAGGTTGCAGAGACTGGAAAGACATAAGAAGCAGAAGACACTATAAGGCAGTGGTTCTCAAACTCATGGTTGTGACCCAAATTAAGGTTTGCAGGGATCCTACTGTGGGGTCAGGGCTGGCCTTAGGTGTGTGAAACCTGTGCTGAGTGAAAGGGGGCACCAGTATGACAGTCAGCAGAGGTGCTTCCACTGCACTCACTGAGTAAAATTAGGTCACGTGATGTGGAAGCCCAGTGGGCTATGGGGAAACTTTAATGCTCCTCTATGAGGCCATTTCTCCTCAACGATGTTGCAGATGGCAGAGCACTGAAAAGTAAATGATTTCTTTTTAAATTTTTATTGCAAATGAGAGGCCTGTATCTAAGTAGAGAGAGGGCACATTAGTTTTAGTAGTACAGGTATGAATTCATAACGCTATAGAGTTAATTTAATGGTCTTTTATTGAGAAAAAATAGCGACAATGGGGGGTGGTCAAACTGCAGCTGCACAAAGCCTCCCCAATCAGGACTCCAACTGCTTAAACACTGCCATAGAGCCGATCATGGGAAAGAACTCCCGCGCTATAGGCTCCTCTAAGCCAACAGAGTCCCCACATTCCACAATAATACAGTTTCTCCGGCAGTATATATTCACCCCAAAATACCTCATTTGCCATTCCCCAGTGGCCTCCAAGTTAGCACTGTCGTCTCCAGGCCGGGACGGGGAGTTCTCCTCACAGTCTGTAGACTAGGTGGCACTGATCAAGGCCTTACCCACTGAAGAAGACCTAAAGGTGGCACATGCCACCCTCCAAACTTCCATACATCAGACCTGCATCTGCTGCATAATGATCTACAGGTGCTTAATGACTAGGTGTCCCATATTAAGGCAGATCCCAACAACCTTGTGACTGCTCACGCTGCGACCTTTGACACCCTAGAGTGTCAAACCACAAAACTCCAGCAGATTACCCTGCATCTAGAGGAAAATAGGGATCACCACCAAAGCATTCGCCTCTCTCCCAATCGAGTTTGTAGGAATGCACATGGCGCTACTCCTGAAAGATCTACTGGGCAGTCCCTCAAGATATGTCATCTGCTTCCTGGAGCCTCAAGGAAGAGGTTTTACAAGTGGCTAGAGATACACATAAAGTAGTGTATGATCTACACCGTCTACACCTCTTCCAAGACCAATCTCCCGCTACCCTGGAATTTCGCATACCAGTATCTTGGCGGCTCACGGAAGATTCGCTATTGATTGGTTATGCCCACAGGGCTGCTGCTATTTGCTACAGTGGCCCTGCACCACCCATGCTTACATAGAGATTTTGTGGCCCTGAGAGACATCCTCTAACTACCCCCAATTAATATGTGGTGGCTGGACCTTTTGCACTTCTACCGATGGAGACCAAGTCATAGGCCGGAGTCCACCAGACCTATAGGAGCTCAAAACAGAATGGACAGCTCCACATCATGTAGGCTAGTTTACCAGCACAAATTGATTCCCCCACAATGGTTCCAATGCATAGTTTCCTAACATAGTTTCCTGAGGCAGGGACTGTTCCATTGCATGTAAAGCAGATTCTTGAATAGGCCCCTTTCCCGAAAGAACCTAGACATACTGGGCTTCAACCAATGGCTACCTACCAACAAGAGGAAGAGGAACCACCACCCAGAAGGTTTCGCTAATTTGTGATCACCCCTTAATCGTAATTACTGCAAGGTGTGCCCACTATGGACTTTAACACTTAGGGGTTGTGATACAAGGGAAGAAAGCAAGTCGCTATGGCACCTCCAAATACCTGAGATGCAGGAGCACATTATCTTATCTAGACCTTCTAAACACGATGACGCAATATCTCTGCTGCCTACCAGGCCGTGCAATGAACTAGGTTTCCATGGGAGTGTGGAATCTTCCTCAGCCACTGGGGAAAAGAAGATGGGCCCACCTAGCTGGCGGTTACACTTATTTGTGGCTATTGTTCTAACCAAAAAAAAAGTTCGAAGGACTGTTTATAAATATTCAGGAAAGTATAAAAATAAATTCCAGCACTTCCTTTTGAAAGTAGTGTCCCTTTATTTAGGAGCCCAAAGTGTAAAACAGCAATGTTTTGATCCTTGCAACAATCTTTATCAAGACTTTTTCTTATTTTGAGTTATTTATAAATATTGACCTATTGTAAAAAGGGACCCTGTTTTAAAGTGTATGTGGCAAAGATGCCTGTGCCACGAGCTCCTGGAGGAGCCTGCTGGCGAGCCTCCTGCCCAAGGACTATGGGCCCTGTAACTAACCTCTAAAAGACTTGGCTTATGTGGTTTCTCTGTATTATTTGGGAACTGAACAAACACACAAACTGTGGACCACCTCTTGGCTTGTTAACCCCTATTGACCTCTCTTGTGTAATATTCTCGGGAAAAATGTAAATCTTATTGCTGCAGTTTTCTGCAGCAATAAGGTTTTGAAATAATAATGCATGAATGATTGTAGTCTTGTTTCAGAATTGCATCACAAGAATATAGCATTTATAAGAATAAGGAAATACTTAATTAGCAATATAGTCCATAGACTTCAATATAGAATTTGACAGAATAGGTGAGCTGATTCCTGTTGTAGGAAATAATACAGTCCTTTTCAAATAGACAACGAAAGCTGGAAATAAGGCAAACCCTGGTTGAGTAGTGGTTATAGTCCTTTAGACTTCAATAGAAATGAATAACACAAATAATGAATAAGTAATTGGCTTGTGACTTTCAATTAGAATATGCAAATGATATCCCAGAGGACAAACTTAGTATTCCCTTATCCTTCCCAAATGACTTCAGGCAAGAACTGATTGTTAATCCCATTAACTGGAGAACTTATCTTGCATGAGCATGAGAGTCCTTCCAGTATAGTGTGGATTATGGTTCCTTGTGGTATGTGGTACACAGGAAATCAATTAGAAAATTCCGTTGGTAAATCGGCAACTAAGTAGAAAGTATGCGAGAGCACATCAAGGACAAACACAAATGATTGAGCACTTTGGATGCGGTCGCGGCTTCCTTTTGAAGGGAAGCGCGTGACGTCAGACACATGGGCGGAGACTGATCGTGGGGAATGCCGATCGGGCTGAAACCAACATAAAGGAATTCCGAGTGAATATGGAGGAATCCTGACATTCTGACACCTCCATCATTGTTTTCACACTATGGATTCTAAGTGTTCGGCTGGTTGGAAACCGTTCGTATGCACGAGCATGTGGGAACTGAGTTGGCGGCCATCTTGTTCGCACGAACGGAGGCAGCAGTGTTTGGTCGTCGAGTGAATGGAACTAAAATCGGATACTCTAATTCGAGAACACCGCTGAACTTTGATGGATGCCTGCTTCGTTGCTATTCATGTCAGGAGAGTGCCATTCAGTAGGATTGTTCGCATGAACTAGGTGAACAATTGCTACCTAGGAGCCAGAGGATCGGTTCGATAAATTGACCGACCACTACCACTTTTCTTTTGGAACTATTTTGGCCAGAAGTCATGTGTGCGGTCGGTCAAAAGTATACTTCCATGGAAAATCCCAACCACCGAACCAATCTGAGTGATTTTTGAATATGATGGTTACTCAAATCAGGGCTATCTGGGGATGTGACTCTTGAGGTGTTTCCATGGATTTTGGGGGTACTTTTGGGGTGTTCCTGACTCAATTATCTCTCAGGCACAGGGGAGGAGTTTACTGTATGTATAAATTGAGTGCTTGCCTGCATTAAAGAGATCTACTTCCAGCATTAAGTCTCGGCTAATGTGTGGGGGGAATGCTATAACCAGTGGTGTACATATAGGGGTCGCAGCTGCGACCAGGCCCGTCACTCCAGGGGGCCCAGGCAAATCGCCGGGGCCGCACATTCAAGGGGACCATCTGGTGGCCCATGCTGTTAGGGCCATCCGATGGGTATGGATTTCCAGGGGGCCCGGTCAGCGCTGCGGCACTTTAATAGCGCGACCGGCCCAACTGTGATGAGATCACTGCTTGGAGGAAGGGACTGCCCCAGTCACTCCTCCCAGCTATCAGAGAGCCCGCGCGGGAGGAAGGAGAGGGAGTCAGAGTGGGAACTCTGACCCCCATCAACCTGAGCCATCACTGGACCCCAGGGAAAGTCACTCTCCTGCACCTAAAAGGTAGGAAACAGGAGAGTGACTTAAACATTTTGTATATTTGTGTGTATTTGTTTGTATGTATGTATGTGTGTGTCTGTGTGTGTGTCTTTCTGTCTGTGTGCCTGCCTGTATGTATGTATGTGTCTTTGTATGTATGTGTGTCTTGTGTGTGTGTCTGTCTGTGTGTATGTATGTGTATGTCTGTATGTGTCCATGGTCCATGTATGTGTCTGTATGTGTGTGTGTGTGTGTGTCTGTCGGGGGGGAATGAGAGGGAGGGGGAAGAAGAAGGAGGGGGGCCCATGGATCAGGTTCGCACTGGGGCCACATGGATTGTGTGTACGCCACTGGCTATAACACCTATAATTATTTACTATATAGCTATACTCTGTAGAAGAGCTTTGACTACTGGGAGCTGGATCCTGGACCCTGGTCCAGGGTAGGAAGAGACGGCGAGACCCCAGCCAAGCTGCAGGAGCTAGGGGCTGAAAGTGCTTCTGGTGTCCCGGCGATAGCTAGGAAGCGTGTTTGGCGGAAGTACGCAGTCGGGGTACCAGGCGGTCCGCCACAGTGTATTTTACCTGAAAGACCTTTTATTATGCATAGGGGTGTGAGCAATATTTTTTTTTAAACTGTTGGTAAAAAGTTGGTCGATGCCGCTTAAGACGCAACAACCTACGGCTAAGAGGGGTAACGGAGTCGGTCAGCACAGGGGATCTGTACGCCTACTTGCAAAGTCTGTTTAAACACCTAACCCCAGACCTACACCAAGACATGCTGCTGCTGGACCGATACCATAGAGTCCCCAAACCAAGATTCTTAACTTCAGAAGCGCCACGCGACATCTTAGTAAGGCTCCACTATTTCCATGTAAAAGAAGAAATAATGAGAGCAGGCAGACAGCGCCCAAATCTCCCAGCACCATACCAGGGGATCACAATATACGCTGACATACCGGCAGCAACACTAAAAAAATGGAAAACCTTCTCTGGAATCACAGAACAACTGAGACAACACAAAAAGCCATACAGTTGGGGATTTTTCTGTCAAGCTGCTAGTCACACACGAAGGCAAGCTGACAGCTATCACGACCCCAGAGGCTGGAATTCAAGTCCTGAAGGACTGGGGCCTGCCACCACCGCAGACACAAAACCAAGCCGCAGGACACGCCAAGCTTACTCCATCATGGAAGAAGGTCACCAGAAACAGATAAATGTTGCGGCCGCCATCCACGGACAGCGGCAAATACCACGCAGAGACACTGGGACTTTAACTACATGCGGGGGGGTGCCTACCATGGGGAACCGAGAGGGTCACATAACACCCTAACTTTAATATAGCCCAGACCGGACCTCGGGTAAAGTCGGGGACCCACAGGCACCTCACCAGACTCCCCAAACAAAGGATCAGTTAATATCCTGACCAACACAAAAGGGGGGGTGAGAACACCAATAACATAGCCAAACTAGGCCAATTGACCGCTGCGGACAGGCATGGAAGCACATTGCTTCGTCTCCCAAGGCGCCTCACTAAGGTGCAAGGCCAATACTATGGCAAAATGTTTAGTTTTTAATGTTTTAGTTCAACTGTTTATTTTCCATGATTTTCATTGTATATACTCCACGCAAGTGCCACCTCATACTACCATGCCACATGGGGTACTCCCCCACAGTGGGGGCTGCATCCCACAAATGGCCCAAGAAAGGGAGCGGTCACCTGGTTTGATAAAGCTGGGTAAGGTGCCCCTCCCGCAAGTAGATATCATAAAGCTACTACAGTTCAAAACCCAAATGTATAACCCCCCATGAAAATATACTCCTACTATAGTAAAGGTTTTAACCATCCAGCAAAGCGGGGCTTGATTCGCAAAGATTTAAACCAACTCAAGCCTGAGGTAGTATGCCTCCAGGAAACACATTTCAAATCCAAAGCACATTCACCACTGTTCCAGCAGGAATACCCACACCAGTACCACGCCACATACTCCAACAAATCTTAAAGCGCTTCCATACTTATCAGCAGGGATGTGGCCTTCACCTTCATACAAGCAGAGGTAGATACGTTATAGTGGTGGGAACATTTAATGATGTTTTATACACAATCACAAGCATCTATGCACCAAACAAGGAACAAAGAAACTTCCTCCATAGGGTAATCAAGAAATTGTTGATTATGCAACAGGGAATAGGGGTAATATCTGGCGACTTTAACCACGTACTGGACCCACTGATGGATACCACAGGTCCACACACGGCAACTAGACTGAGACCGCTTAAGAGACAGGGCAGGGCAATGCAAAAGCTGTTACACAACAACCATTACTATGACGTATGGCGAGCACTACATGTAGGGGAGCGGGGATACACCTTCCTATCCACTGTACATAATACCTACTCACGAATAGATGGCATACTGATTACAGGCCAACACCTAGAACAGGTCAAAGAATGCTTCATTGAGCATATAACTTGGTCAGATCACGCACCGGTAGTGGCGACCATGACAGACCAATACGAATCCACACACAGAAGCCCTTGGAGACTGAACGCATCCCTCCTCACAGACACTACCTTCAAAAAAACACTAGAAACAGAACTCACCCAATACTTTACATAAACCAACACAGAAGACACGTCACACAATACAATATGGCAAATACACAAATCGGTAACCAGGGGGCTGTTGATAAAAAGAGCATCATACCTAAAACGACAAACGCAAGCACAAATGCGAAACTGGCAAAAGGAACTACAGGACCTCAATCGGGGCCGGCCTTTGGGGTGTGCGAGCTGTGCGGCCGCACAGGGCGCCATGGCAACAGGGGCGCCGAGCAGCCAACACAGCTCTCACATGCTTGGACACTAGGGCTTGTTAATCCTTCCCTTGCAGTCTCTGCTGCATTTTGGAGGTTAATATAGAGGAGAGCCGTGGGGGAGTAACCAGGCAGCACACAGATCACAGGCATTCCTGGCTTCCGTGAACTCCCAGCTCCTGATAAGAGACATGCAGTTTAAAAGGAGCTGTGAGTGGCTGCAGAGCTAAGGAGGAGGAGTCAGTAAGGGAGCAGACACTCACTCTCCAATCTGACAGCCCCTCTGCTTACTCATCCACTAAGCATGCTCCTCCAGACCCCCCCCCCTCTCCCCCCCCCCCCACCACCTCCTGTCCTTAGCTGCCAGCAGGGCCGGTGCTAGGATTTTTGACTACACAGGCGAAGATGCATTTTGACGCCCCACCCCACGCCTCTCCCCAAAAAATAAACAATGCATCTTCACCTCTGTGTCTCGTAGCCCCCTTTTGAATTTCTTAGCCCCCATTAGTGTTGCATATCCAACCTCTTCAATGTCTTACCCCTTTGGCCCCTTTGTGCCCTTTAGTGTGTCTCCTACAACCCATCTTATGTATTTCTTACTTCCCCGCCAGCCCATTTCTGTCTCTTTCTTCCCCTCAGCCCCTATCTATCTCTCTTTTTTTCCCACATAGACATGGATACAGGCAAAAATACATACATGCACAAATACACAAACATACAGACACACAACCATACAAGCACACAGACATAATTATTCAGGCACACAGTCACAAAGATATACAGACACACAGTCATAAAAGGCACACAATCAAACAAACACAGTCATACAATCTACACATACAGGTACATTGTCGTGCAAACACAGACATACATTCATACAGACACAGGCACACACAGAAATACAGACACAGACATAAAGAAACAGAGAGGCATATAGAGACATACATACACAATGATACAGACAGACATACACACACACACACTGACAGACATATACACACACACACACACTGACACAGATATACACACACACTGACAGACATATACACACACACACACACTGACAGACAGACATATACACACAAACACTGACAGACATACACACACACAAACACAGACAGACACACACACTGACAGACATACACACACACACACACACACACACACACTGACGGACAGACACACATACACACTGACGGACAGACACAAACACACTGACGGACAGACACACATACACACTGACAGACAGACACACATACACACTGACAGACAGACACACATACACACTGACAGACAGGCACACACACACACACACTGACAGACAGACACACATACACACTGACAGACAGACACACATACACACTGACAGACAGACATGCATACACACTGACAGACAGACAGACACACACTGACAGACAGACACACTGACAGACAGACACACACTGACAGACAGACACACACAGACAGACAGACACACACAGACAGACAGACAGACACACACAGACAGACAGACACACAGACAGACAGACACACAGACAGACAGACAGACAGACAGACACACAGACAGACAGACAGACACACAGACAGACAGATAGACACACACACTGACAGACATATACACACACACACACACACACACACTGACGGACAGACACACATACACACTGACGGACAGACACATACACACTGACGGACAGACACACATACACACTGACAGACAGACACACATACACACTGACAGACAGACACACATACACACTGACAGACAGGCACACACACACACACACTGACAGACAGACACACATACACACTGACAGACAGACACACATACACACTGACAGACAGACATGCATACACACTGACAGACAGACAGACACACACTGACAGACAGACACACTGACAGACAGACACACACTGACAGACAGACACACACAGACAGACAGACACACACAGACAGACAGACACACAGACAGACAGACACACAGACAGACAGACAGACAGACACACAGACAGACAGACAGACACACAGACAGACAGACAGACACACAGACAGACAGACACACTGACAGACAGACACACTGACAGACATACACACACACTGACAGACAGACATACACACACTGACAGACAGACACACACACAGACAGACAGACACACACTGACAGACAGACACACACAGACAGACACACACAGACAGACAGACACACACAGACAGACAGACAGACACACACACACAGACAGACACACAGACAGACAGACACACAGACAGACAGACAGACACACAGACAGACAGACAGACAGACACACAGACAGACAGACACACTGACAGACAGACACACTGACAGACATACACACTGACAGACATACACACACACTGACAGACAGACATACACACACTGACAGACAGACACACACACACTGACAGGCAGACACACACTGACAGACATATACACACACTGACAGACATACACACACACTGACAGACACACACTGACAGACATACACACACTGACAGACAGACACACACACACTGACAGACATATACACACACTGACAGACATATACACACACTGACAGACATACACACACACTGACAGACATACACACACACTGACAGACAGACAGACAGACAGACACACAGACACAGACAGACAGACAGACATATACACACACACTGACAGACAGACATACACACACACTGACAGACAGACATACACACACACTGACAGACAGACATACACACACTGACAGACAGGTTCAGGAGGGTGGCTTACCTGGGATCCAAAGTGCTGCCTGAGGTAGTTGGGAGTTGGAGGAGCTGGTCCTGCCCAGCCCCCCTCCTCTCTGCCTCCTCTCTGCTCTCTTCTTGGGGGGACTTCCTCCCATGCTGAAGTGAGGGGCCGGCGGTAGCTCTGCCCCTGCTGGGCGCCAGCCGCGCTGTGTGCTACAGAGGGAGCAGGGATATGACGTGTTCATATCCCCGCCCCCTCCACACAGTCCGCGGCACTGCCGGCTTGCGCTCGGTCACGCTACAAGTGACCGGCAGGAGAGGGGAGCTGTGCGCTTCCCAACCTCCTGCTGGTCACCCGGACTTTTGCGCCCCCCGGGCCGGTGCGCCCTAAGGCGGCCGCCTGAGCCGCCTTATGGACGCGCCGGCCCTGGCTGCCAGTCTGGCATTTTACAGCACTGACCACTTTTATGGCCTCTGTGCTGCCTGTAGATTCCCCTCGGAGGAGTGTCAGCACCTCACAGCCTTCCTTCCCCTGCTGCTGTGTGACACCCTGCAGATCAGCTAATCCTGTCTGGGAGCATGGCTGAGGATGGAGCTATTGGCTGCTGCAGGTCAGTACTCTATGACCTGATATATCTATTAACTGTCTGTTAGTGCCCCATTTCTGTCAGTGCTGCCAGGCACCAACCATTACAATCCTGTATTATCTGCCAAACTAATGTCTCTGTAAACCACACAGTGGATATATGCATTTGTAAACTGTATGCCAGTGTCTGTGTGTGTCATAAGGTACAACTCTCAGTGTCTGTGTGACAGTGTTTATGCCAGGGTCTGTGCCAGTGTGTGTTTGTGTTTCAGTTAGTGCTTGTGACAGTGAATGCCTGTGGCAGTGAGTTCTTGTGTCAATGTGTGTTAGTGAATGATTGTGACAGTGTGTCAGTGAGTGCTTGTGGCAGTGAGTGTGTGTGTTAGTGAGTGCTTGCTCAGTGTGTGTGTGTGTCAGTGAGTTATTGTGTCAATGTGTGTTAGTGAATGATTGTGACAGTGTGTAGCAGTGAGTGCTTGTGGCAGTGAGTGTGTGTGTTGGTGAATGCTTGCTCAATGTATGTCTGTCAATGAGTTTCTGTGTGTTTGTGTCAGTGAGTGCACGTCAGTGTTTGTGTCATTGATTGTATGCGTCATGAGTGCATCTAACAGTGGTTCTATGTGTATTTGTGATTGTGTGTGTCAGTGAGAGTGAGTATGTGTTGTTGTGCATCGTTTTTTTAAATAGACCATTTGCTATATATAGGTTTTTTTCTTACCGTTTAAACAACAAATTCAAGTAGTTTTACTTAAAGTAACACTATTGTCACCGAGACCATTGAGATGAAGTGGTTTGAGTGCATGGGCCTGTGTTTTTGAGATACTGCAATATTTAAATTGCTGTGTTAAAAGTCCAGCAATAAGTCAGTATAAGAGCCACTTGAGGTGCTTCCACTGCACTGACTGAGTAAAACTTGGTCACGTGATGCAGGAGCCCCATAGAAAAGCATTGATTCAATCCTTTCCTATGGGAACATTTTACTGCCTGTGCAACACTTGCTTGTCTTCTATGAGAAGCATTGGATTGGACATTGGCGTGGTAGGCAAAGTCTCCCCCATGACATTGTGGGATGCGCGGGGAAAAGATGAGTAAATCTTTATTATTCTCTCATTTTAATTGCAAATGGGAGACACCTATATAGAGCTATATTTATATTGCACTTATGTAAAATTTGTATTTTGATACAGCTTTTTAAGATTTTTTTGTGGGGGATTAATAAGGAGGTTTTAAATGGTTAGAAGTATCAATGGGAGGATGTGGACCAAGAGGGCTAGTGACCAGAGAAGGGCGCCTTGAAGATTTTTCGCACAGGGCGCCTACAGGCCTAAGGCCGGCCCTGACCTCAATTCCCAAAACCAACAATCCCCTTCTCACGAACTGAAAACACGCATCATGTTGATCACACAGGCCATACACAAGCAGGCCCTAGAGAAAACAGGGCACTACCTCCAGGGCCAGATTAACATAGGGGCTGATGGAGCTGCAGCTCCAGGCCCAGGCCCAGGCCCATGGAATAGGCCCATTTAAAATTTTAATTTTATTTTTAATTTTTTAAAAAATTTAATTTTTTTTTTTTTACACACTACTCTTAGGTTTGCCACCTGACTGGTATTTTACTGGCACAGCCAATATTTGAGGCTGCCGTGCTGTGCCGGTATTGCAATAATACCAGCAATACAAATGCAGGTATTTTTCTCAAAATAATTAGATTACTCTGCAATACCAGCACCGGCCAGTAGGGGTCACTGTGTGTGGAGAGAGGCAGGGATAGGAAGTTACAGCATATTCCTGCCTCTCTCTACTACTTACTGATCCATGCAACACAGCACAGAGTCCAGACAGCAGCTCTACAGCTCAGGTAAGTGAGGGATGGGGGGAAAGGCAGCAGGGACACATGGGGACACTGAGACACTAGGGGACACATGGGGACACTGAGACACTAAGGGACACTGAGACACTAGGAGACACAGACACTAGGGGACACATGGGGACAAAGACACATGGGGACACTAGGACACATGGGGACACAGACACTGGGAGACCTGGAAACACTGAGACACTTGGGGACACTGGAAAACATGGGGATTCTGAGACACATGGGGACGTTGTGAGACATTGGGAGACACTGAGACATTGGGACACGGAGACACTATGTCCCCATTTCTCCCAGTGTCCCCCATCCAGTCTCGCTAGTGTCTCAGTGTCCCCAAGTCTCCCAGTGTATGTGTCCCATGTCACTCAGTGTGCCTAGTGTCCCCATGTGTCCCAGTGTCCCTATATGTCCCAGTGTCCCCATGTCTCCCAGCCAGTGTCCTCTAGTCTCCCAGTGTCCCCTAGTCTCCCAGTGTCCCCATGTCCCTAGTGTCTTAGTGTCCCCAAATGTTTCAGTGTCCCCATGTCTCCCAGTGGCTGTGTCCCATGTCTCTCAGTGTGCCTAGTGTCCCCATGTGTCCCTATATGTCCCAGTGTCCTCATGTCTATGTCCACAACTGTCCCTATGTCTCCCAGTGTCCCCAAGTGTCTGTTTCCCAGCCAGTGTCCCCAGTGTCTCCCAGTGTCCCTTAGTCTCCCAGTGTCTGTGTTCCCATGTCTCTGTGTCCCTAGTGTCTTAATGTCCCCAAATGTTTCTGTTACGGTTACCCTTAGGCTTGCTGAGAGCTGGACCGCTTAGTCGTCTGGATTCCTAATTGCTGAAGAGGGGAGAGCTGCTTTCCATAGTATTCCATATGAGTCCTGTAAGTGTAGAATCATCCCACTAGCTATAGCATAGCTAGGATACCTTTCTGCCCAAAAAACGAGTCGAGGCTGCGATTTGAGGGTCAAGTAAGAACTGAGGTCTGGAACACCCAGCCTGCTTTTTATTACAGTCAGGTACACACAGACCCCTCCCAGGGGGAGGTATAAAATAACCAATAACAGCATAGTACAGCCCCCTGGTGCCCTCCCCTCTGCTTGGGAGATAATTGAGTTTCCTACTGTATCTACTCAATTATCTCCAAGCTAAAACTTATACATTTTTATACATTTTTATAACTTTCTCATTTTACCTAGTACATTAATAAAACTTATATTTTTGTGAACAACATAAATTGGGGAACAACATACTCAAATTTCGTGAGAATCCGTCCAGTAGTTCCAGAGATATTAAAAAGTCCCTTTGGACCGACCGCACGCCTGTTTGCAAGCCCAGAAACAGTTCCACAGATTCAGGCTGTGTGGTCGGTCAATGTTTAGCCGGAAAATCGGTAAAGTTCCATCCGAAGCCGGTGTTCGAATATTCGAACGCACTTCGGCTTGTGTCGAAGTAAATGCGGTTTACACTTCCGCGATGGTCGCTAGCCGTGTGGTGATCTATTCCCATAACAAGAGATGACAAAGTTCCTTTCGACGGTTGGTTCGAATGTTCGGCCGGGACCTAGCCTCCGCTGTGGTGTCGAAGTATCGTAAAAGGTACAGGTTACCGATGACCGCATTCGACTGCATTAAAATGGCCGCCGCCACGTGTTCGACTGTAATGGCGGCCGCTTCGACTACCTCGGTGACTTCGACGGCTTCGGCACTTCGACGGTATTCGAAGTGCCAGTTCAAAGTTTGCAATGCTGTTCCCAGTAATTAAAGGTACATAATTAGAACTAGTGTTTCTGTAACAGTGCTCCCTTTTTGTGGAACACTCTGGCAGACACCGTCTGACCCCTTTTCGGGGCAGACTAAGGCTGTCCAGACCGCTGGTTATGCTGGGCTGAGGTCCGTTTGTCTGGACAACCCGTCCGCGTTGCCATTCTGTTTCCCGGGTCGGTAGGTAATGGTGAAATTGAAGGGTTGCAATGATAAACTCCAACGTAATAACCTGCCGTTATCTCCAGAGACCCGGTTTAGCCACACCAACGGGTTATGGTCGGTGACCAGAGTGAATTCTTGTCCATATAAATAGGGAGTCAATTTCTTTAATGCCCACACCAAGGCCAAACACTCCTTTTCGACCGCTGCATAGCTGACTTCGCGGGGCAGGAGCTTCCGGCTGATGTAGGCCACTGGATGCTCCCCTCCATCTTCACCTACTTGGCTGAGGACGGCTCCCAGCCCGAACATGGAAGCGTCTGTATGGACGATAAAACGTTTATTAAGGGCTGGGGCCGCCAAGACAGGAGCATTAACCAAAGCATTTTTGAGGGCCTGGAAAGCCGTTTCACAGTGGGGAGACCACAGGACCTGTCGAGGTAAGTTTTTCTTGGTCAAGTCAGTCAGGGGTTTGGCAAGTGTGCTGTAGTCGGGTACAAATCGTCTGTAGTACCCTGCCGTGCCCAGAAAGGCTAAAACCTGGGTTTTAGTGATGGGGGTGGGCCAATTGGCAACAGCTTCTATCTTGGCTGGCTCTGGTCGCTGTGTTCCGCACCCCACCCGATGACCCAGGTACTGTACCTCGGCCATCCCAAAGTGCCATTTTTCTGGTTTCAGAGTCAGGCCAGCAGCCCGGATCTGATCCAGAACCATTCCTACATGAGCTAAGTGATCCTCCCAGGACTCACTGTGAATCGCTATGTCGTCCAGGTATGCACAGGCAAAACTCTGGAAGCCATCCAGGAGCCTATCCACCAAGCGCTGGAATGTAGCTGGGGCGTTCTTCATCCCAAACGGCATTACCTTAAACTGGTATAAGCCGAATGGGGTGACGAATGCCGACTTGGGGATAGCCTCCGGGGCCAGGGGAATCTGCCAGTAACCCTTGCAGAGGTCAATAGTGGTCAGGTAATTTCCCCTGGCTATACGATCGAGTAGCTCGTCTACCCTGGGCATAGGGTACGCGTCCGTCACTGTTTTTTCATTGAGCCTCCGATAGTCTACACAGAACCGGGTTGTCCCATCTTTCTTGGGTACCAGGACAACCGGGGAGGCCCAGGGACTATCGGAGGGCTCAATCACCCTGAGTTGGAGCATCTCATCTATCTCTTTCTTCATTCCTGTTCTAACTGCCTCGGGGATGCGATACGGGGGCTGGCGTAAGGGTGTTTGCCCGGGGGTATCGACCTGGTGAGTAGTTAAGGTGGTGTACCCTGGCTTCTGGGAGAAGGTGAGGTGTTTGGACTGGAGGAGTGTATTGAGCTGCTCCCTTTCAGTGGGGCTAAGTCGGTCTCCTATCTGAACCTGGGTTACTACCCCTGTGGGGGGACTCTTTTCTAATAGGTCGGGAATGGGTAGACTGTCGGGGTCTTCCTGGGGAGGACAACATACGGCGGTCACGTTCTCGGGTCGCTCCAAGTATTCTTTGAGCATGTTTACATGGAACGTCTTCCTAAGGTTGTTGTCGTGGCAACTAGCTATGACATAAGTGGTGTCGCCCCGTTTCTCTACGATCTGGTAGGGGCCCTGCCATGATGCTTGCAATTTGTCTGTCTTCACCGGCTTAAGTACTAACACCTTTTGTCCTACGGTAAAGATTCTCCTTCGGGCCCCCCGATCGTACCATACCTTCTGTCTTCTCTGGGCCGACTGGAGGTTAGCCTGCACTGATTTTGCTAGCTGCTCCATGCGGTCTCTGAGTTCCAACACGTATGGTACAATGGGGACACCGTCAGTTTCCGTCTCTCCCTCCCAGTGCTCCCGGATCAGGTTTAGGGGGCCCCGTACCTTTCTTCCGTAGAGCAACTCAAAAGGAGAGAACCCTGTCGTTTCCTGGGGCACCTCCCGATAAGCAAATAGGAGATGCGGCAGGAAACGTTCCCAATCTCGGTATTCCTGAGTGAACGTTTTGAGCATTTGTTTGAGGGTTCCGTTGAACCTCTCACAAAGTCCGTTCGTCTGGGGATGATAGGGGGAGCTCAGAAGGGATTTAATTTTGCAAACCTGCCAAAGTTGTTGGGTCAATTCGGCTGTAAATTGGGTGCCTCGGTCAGACAGGATTTCTTTTGGAAATCCTACCCGGGAGAACACTTGTACCAGTGCATTCGCTACCGTATCCGCTTGGATGTTGGATAGGGCGACAGCCTCGGGGTACCTGGTAGCGTAGTCTACTATGGTAAGGATGTAGCGCTTACCGGAGGGACTAGGGGTGGCCAGTGGTCCTATTAGGTCAATAGCAACCCTGCTAAAGGGTTCCTCTACAATGGGCATATTGACTAGATGGGCTTTAGGGTGATCGCCTCGCCTTCCTACTCGTTGACACACATCGCAAGTATTACAATAAGTCCTAACATCAGCGTGTACTCCTGGCCAAAAGAATGTGTGGGTAATGCGGTGTAGCGTACGGGTTACAGCTAGGTGACCTGCCAAGGGGATGTCGTGTCCTATTTTGAGGATTTCTCGACGGTATTTGTGGGGCACTACCAGCTGTCGCCTACGTTGTCCCTTTTTCTCTGTCAAACGGTATAGTTTCCCTTTTTCCCATCGAAAAGTTTCGTGATCTGCCCCGCTCCCCCCGGTCTCTGCTCGTTCCCGGTATTTTTGTAACGTCGGGTCAGTCCTAGACTCGGTCTCGAAAGTATCTGGGGTGTCCCAGGGTATGGGGCCTAACATGTCAGGAAAAGTCGGGGTTGGTCTTACCTGGGTCTCCCGCACTGGTGAGGGTTCTCGGTCTGTCCGGGCTTGTGCTCGGGTAGTCACTGGGTTCGCCTCGTTGTTGTATGCTGGAGCATAGGCAGAAGTCATGGGGCCCAAATCGTTGCCCAGTAGTACTTCAGCAGGTAAATTGTCCATTATGCCCACATTCACAGCCCCCTTTCCCGCTCCCCAATCAAGATGTACTTTAGCGGTCGGAATTTTGTACACATCCCCCCCCGCCACTCTAACGGCCACGGTCTGCCCTGACCGCCTGTGTTCTGGCACCAAATGACTCTGTACCAGTGTGATGGTAGCCCCTGTGTCTCTCAACCCCTCGGTAGATCGCCCTTCGAGCCATACCTTCTGCTGATGGTGCTGGCGGTTATCCGAAGCAGCATATACAGGGTCTGCCTCGTGAAGCGGCCCCAAATATTCCTCCATAGAGGCCTCTTGGTTAACACAGAGGGCTCGGGCAGGACGGTATGGCCCAGAGGGGTAATTGTAATTCCTGGGCGTCTGGTGCGTGTTTAGAGGGCAGTTAGCCATGAAATGCCCTGGTTGCTTGCATCGGTGGCAAGTTGGTCTGGGACGATCAGAGTTGTTATTGGGTGACCCTGAGTGTCGGGTGGGCCCTGCGGGTACCGGGGCTCGGAACTCCGTACGAGGAGGTGCACGGTAAACCTCTCTGGGCTCAACCCGTGCTGGAGCCCGGTAGTTCGTTGGCTCGTGAAGACGTGAATCATAATGTTCATCAGCTAATTTGGCCGCTTCTTCTAGGGTGGAAGGTCGCCTGTCTCGCAGCCACTCCTTCCCCTGTTGCTCCATGCCATTATAAAAATGTTCTAAGAGAAACAATTGTAAAATTTCCTCACCAGTCACAGCTTTACTTCCGCTCATCCAGTGATTTGCCACTCTCCGCATTCGGTGCGCCCATTCCATATGGGTATCGTTAGGCTTCTTTTTCGTGCCCCGAAATTGCCGGCGATACGTGTCTGGAGTTACAGCGTACCGTCTTAGCAGTGTCTCTTTAACTCGCTCATACTGTGTCACTTCCTCAGCACCCAAGGTACAAAAAGCTTCCAGGGCTCGCCCGGATAGTTTCCCAGACAGGATCGTGGGCCACTCTCTGATGGGAATCTGGTGCAGGGCGCATTGCCTTTCGAAGTCCGCCAAGTATTCATCAATTCCTGTCTCGCTCTCTAGGAAGGATCGAAATGCCGCAAAGGGTATCTTGGGCTTCCCAGCATTTTCGACAGGAACGATTACCTGCGGGGCTTCAGCATTGCGTTGTGCGTTTGCTAGGTCAAGTGTGTAGGCTCGGGCCTTTCGTATATCCTCGTCTGCCTCCGCCATCAACTGCTGTATTAGTTCTATAGGTGGGTTTGGCCCATATAGGGGGAGCCTCTCCCGAACAATTCTTGCCTTTTCATCACCATTCGTGGTTGGTGTTTCCGCCATTGTGAAGCTTTGATCCAGTTCTGTCAGTTCTGCGATCAGTTCTCTCCTTGGCCGGTTGCTGGCGTACCCTCCTCTGCTTTCCAGTAAATCTTTTAGGGTTGTACGCTTCAATTTTGTGTAGGTGCTCTCCATCCGTTCCGTACCTCTCCTAGGAAATCCAGAATAATCCCACCGCTACCACCAAATGTTACGGTTACCCTTAGGCTTGCTGAGAGCTGGACCGCTTAGTCGTCTGGATTCCTAATTGCTGAAGAGGGGAGAGCTGCTTTCCATAGTATTCCATATGAGTCCTGTAAGTGTAGAATCATCCCACTAGCTATAGCATAGCTAGGATACCTTTCTGCCCAAAAAACGAGTCGAGGCTGCGATTTGAGGGTCAAGTAAGAACTGAGGTCTGGAACACCCAGCCTGCTTTTTATTACAGTCAGGTACACACAGACCCCTCCCAGGGGGAGGTATAAAATAACCAATAACAGCATAGTACAGCCCCCTGGTGCCCTCCCCTCTGCTTGGGAGATAATTGAGTTTCCTACTGTATCTACTCAATTATCTCCAAGCTAAAACTTATACATTTTTATACATTTTTATAACTTTCTCATTTAACCTAGTACATTAATAAAACTTATATTTTTGTGAACAACATAAATTGGGGAACAACATACTCAAATTTCGTGAGAATCCGTCCAGTAGTTCCAGAGATATTAAAAAGTCCCTTTGGACCGACCGCACGCCTGTTTGCAAGCCCAGAAACAGTTCCACAGATTCAGGCTGTGTGGTCGGTCAATGTTTAGCCGGAAAATCGGTAAAGTTCCATCCGAAGCCGGTGTTCGAATATTCGAACGCACTTCAGCTTGTGTCGAAGTAAATGCGGTTTACACTTCCGCGATGGTCGCTAGCCCTGTGGTGATCTATTCCCATAACAAGAGATGACAAAGTTCCTTTCGACGGTTGGTTCGAATGTTCGGCCGGGACCTAGCCTCCGCTGTGGTGTCGAAGTATCGTAAAAGGTACAGGTTACCGATGACCGCATTCGACTGCATTAAAATGGCCGCCGCCACGTGTTCGACTGTAATGGCGGCCGCTTCGACTACCTCGGTGACTTCGACGGCTTCGGCACTTCGACGGTATTCGAAGTGCCAGTTCAAAGTTTGCAATGCTGTTCCCAGTAATTAAAGGTACATAATTAGAACTAGTGTTTCTGTAACAGTTTCAGTGTCCCCATGTCTCCCAGTGTCTGTGTCCCTAGTGTCCCCATTTCTTTCAGTTTCCCTAAATGTCTCATTGTCCCCATGTCTCCCAGTGTCAAATTACAATACTTCCCCATAGGATTGGCTGAGACTGTCAACTAGGCAGATCAGGGGCAGAGCCAGCACGAGTCCAACATAGCCCTGGCCAATCAGCATCTCCTCATAAAGATAAATTGAATCAATGCATCTCTATGAGGAAAGTTCATTGTCTGCATGCAGAGGGTGGAGACACTGAATGGCAGTGCTGCACACTAGGCAGTACTGCCCCAGGAAGCACCTCTAGCAGCCATCTAAGGAGTGGCCAGTTGAGTTATTTTCTCTGAAAAGACAGTGTTTACTGCAAAAGGCCTGAATGGAATGATTCTACTTACCAGAACAAATACAACAAGCTGTAGTTGTTCTGGTGACTATAGTGTCCCTTTAAGTTTGGAATCTTAAGAGGGATGTATGTGAACAAAACTTGTGTGGACTGGCTGACAATAAAATTAGTTTAGGTAATGCAGACGTTGGTCTCTCTAACACTGTGGCATGTCCCCTTTCTTCTACACTCACTACATACACCTTTTCTCTGTCTCAGACTATATACCAGGAACTTCTGCCTGCTAATAAGAAGGTAAGGAGACAAGTGGACCAGCGAGTGCTAGGGGACAGTCCTTAGAAAGCATGGAGTGAGAGCATCATTAGAATCATTTATGTCAAAATCAGGGTGCTGCCTGCTTAGTATGCCCTTAGTTGGACAGCCTGCAAAATTGGCGGGCATCCTGACATGCATTCATGCCAGGCTGGCCTTCCAATTCTTTGGACAGACATGCCCCCTTTTTGGGCATGTTCTCCCCTTTTGGCAGGTCTGGTCACGTGATTCGCACCAGTGGCCCAACCCTTTTACCCCACCCATTGACTTCCTGCTTCACTGGACACTGCTGTTAGGGGTTATGGATTTACTTGAAAGATGAAAGCATAAATTAGAGAGAGATTAGCATAGAGTATGTGTTTTCTTATAGCTGCATCCTATGAGTTTCCCTCCAACACCATCTACATCAGATACATGACACTTGGGAGGTATGACTGTTTTAGTGTTTTTGGTCGATAATATTCTGTAATTAGGCCTATCATAATTGTCAGCACCAGGCCCAATGTGCTCTTAATCCGGCCCTGACTACCTCCACAGACTAAAAGCAACACATTACTCTCAGGGAAATAAAGCAGGCAAACTGATAGCCCAACACCTCAAAACCAAACAAGCACAACAAAAGATAGCATATCTAACTTCAACTGAGGGACAAAAAGCAACAGCACCCAAAGATATCAGCAATATATTTGCAAAATACTACACCTCGTTGTATAATCTAGCCGAGGACACACACACCCCCCAACTGAACCTACAAGCAATACAGACCTACTTAAACTCGATACCCATGCCCTCCTTCACACCACAACAACAACAAGAACTCACAGTTAGCATTACAGTCGAAGAAGTAGCGGAAGCCATCAAACTTTTACCATTGGGCAAAGCACCAGGCCCAGATGGCTTTGCAAACTGTTACTACGAGCAGTTTGCCACAATCCTAACACCACATCTGACAAAAGCATTTAATGAAGCCACTAAAAGACAGCAGCTACCCACCAAATCTCTATTTGCCCATATTATCACACTTCCAAAACCGGGCAAACCACCCACCTGCCCTTAAAACTTCCACCCAATATCCCTGTTAAACACAGACGCTAAGCTTTACGCAAATATCTACGCACTATGCGTAGGAGGCATGCTTTCTTACGTTATACACACGGACCAGGTGGGGTTCATAAAAAACAGGCAGGGAGGAGACAACACTAGGAAGGTTCTGAACATCATCCACAGCGTTCAACGCACGAGGGTGGGAGGAGTATTAGTGTCACTAGATGCCGAAAAAGCCTTTGACCGACTGGGATGGGAGTTCCTAGAGCAGGTCCTCCTAAAGTTCGGGGCACCAGAGGGCTTCCTCTCAGCGGTTAGGGCTCTATACAACGCGCCCTCCGCACGAGTCATTAACGCAGGGTTCGTTTCGGACCCCTTCAAAATTTCAAATGGCTCCCGGCAGGGATGCCCTCTGTCACCACTCCTGTACATCATTGCCTTGGAGCCACTGGCGGAAGCAATCAGACAGCACACCTCCATACACAGGGTGAAAATAGGTGACAAAGAATACAAAGTGAGCTTGTTCGCGGATGACATCCTTCTAACCCTGACACAACCGCACATATCCCTCCCCAACCTGATGGCCACCATTACGGAATACGGGAAACACTCTTATTACAAATTAAACGTATCATGTATATGTAGACACAAGCAATGGGGATAAGGGTGCCAGGGGAAACCATCAGTAGACTTAAAGAAGCCTTCCCCTTCGACTGGCGGAAACACCACTTAACGTATCTGGGAATCCGCATCCCACCACACTTAGAAAAACTAATAGACCTAAACTACACCAGACTCATGAAAGAAGTTGCAGCCACTCTGGAGACTTGGATGGGGAAATGCCTATCTTGGGTGGGGAGGATAACAGCGATAAAAATGATGATGCTCTCAAAGCTCCAGTATCTCCTGAGAACCCTTCCCATAATGCTGCCAAGCATATATATAACTTCCTTCCAAAAAACACTAGTCCAATTTGTATGGGCTAATAAGAGGCCATGGGTAGCCACTCCAATATTACAAAAAACAACCACGAAAGGGGGACTAGGACTACCAAACATTCAGGCATACTACAGGGTGGCATAACTGACGGCAGTCAAAGTGGCAATGGCAGGGGGAGAGGTACCAAAATGGACCCAGATAGAGGCCCACTGGATAAATAGATCAACCCTCAGAGACCTATTTTGGATCCCGAGACAACTCCGCCCTCAACTCATACACCCCCTGACGACTACACAACTGACACTCCACTTTTGGGACGAAGTCCAAATGAGAGAGGGGGATGAGGGAACAGTCCCACGGGACGCCCCAATCACGTGCATAGCAATAGGGATCCCTACATTTGACACAAAAAAATGGAATGAAGCGGGTTGTACTCTGATCAAACACATATACAAAGAAGGCAAACTGATGCCTTATCCCGACCTTCAAACACGATATAACATCCCCAACAAAGCTCTGTTTTCCTATTTACAACTAAAATCACTCCTCACAGAAGTAAAACTACAAAGCCAAGTGACAACAAACAAACACTTAATAGAACAACTATGTCTAACGAGCAAACCTCCCAAGAAAACACTCTCCACAATATACAATGCAATCATAGACGACAGGACAGACTCGGACATGACATTCCAAACAGCATGGCACAAGGAATTAGGACAAGACATTTAAAAAGAGCAATGGCAAAGGGCATTCACAATACACAAAGGCAACACACGATGCACAGCACACCTCGAAACAATCAGGAAGCTGCAATACAGATGGTACACGGTACCCGAGAAACTAGCCAAGATATATCCAAGCTCCCCAAATACATGCTGGAGATGCGGGACAATCGGGGGCTCCATGAGCCACATATGGTGGTCGAGTGCGAAGCTTAGGGAATATTGGACAACAATAGAGGGAATAGTGAGAGACATACTGGCAAGACCATGGCCACTAACCATAACACAAAGCATATTATTCATGATGCCAAGCACACTGACCAAAAAAGAGGAAAGTCTATTGTTTCACCTGCTGATTTCAGCAGTAACGCTTATAGCTAGAGCGTGGAAATCACCCCAGACGCCCACAAAAGAAGCCCTGTTGAACCAAATATCCCTAAATTGGCAATATGAAACGATGGCAAACAAACATATAGGACCAAGGAAAGGCTGAGGTCAAGCTAGCGAGAGGAAAGCGTACATGGGAGAGGGAGCGAAGTGAGACAGAGGGAAGGACAGCGGCTCTCAGTGGGTAAACCAAGAGATTAGTAAAGGAACAAGCAAGAGAGGGTCGAAAGACGGGGAAAACATGGGTATAAGGGATATAAAAAGCAGAAACAACAAAGTCAGTGAACATCCTGAGACCACGACAACCCGGATGTGTACGGCGAATCTCCTGGACAACGTCCGCATTAGTTTTTCATTCTGTAACTAGGCAAGCAAGCACCACACATAGTGACACTTGTGTAATACATATACTGAAACTTGAATTAACATGGAATGTTTTGATTTCACCTTTTCCCCCAACCCCTTTTTCTTTTCTGTACCCCACGTTTAAATTTCAAAACAATAAAAATTGTCAAATTGAAAAAGAATAGTTGGTCGATGAGAAGAAAGATATTTTTAACATAAAGAAAAAGTTGGGTTTTTTGAGGGGTGGGAGAGGTGAACTTTAGAAGTGCAGGCAGTCAAAAAAGTAAGTGAATAAATATAAAGAATCAAAAGAAAATAATAAAAATTAAAGATTTTCTTTCATGTTATACTAATAACATCATTTATTTAAGTATATGTCCATGCAATCTATGCAGGGGTGTATCCTGGTTTTGTGCTGCCCTAGGCAGGACAAAACTCAGGCGCCCCCCTCACCCCCACCCCCCCCCCCCCCCGCCACCCCCACCCAACCCTTCCCCCGCCTTCTAAATACACACACACTGACAGATACGCATCCATTAGCTAACTGTTAGCTAATGGATGCGTATCTGTCAGTGTGTGTGTGTGAGTGTATGAGTGTGTCTGTGTGTGAGTGTGTCTGTTAGTGAGTGTGTCTGTTAGTGAGTGTGTCTGTTAGTGAGTGTGTCTGTTAGTGTGTGTGTCTGTTAGTGTGTGTATGTCAGTGTGTGTGAGTGTCTGTTAGTGAGTGTGTGAGTGTGTCTGTTAGCTGCTAACAGACACACTCACACACTCACTAACAGACACACTCACACACACTGACATACACACACTAACAGACACACACAGTCAGACACACACACACACACTCTAACAGACACACTCTCACACACACACACTCTAACAGACAAACAGACACACTCACACTCACTAACAGACACACACTAACAGACACACACTAACAGACACACTCACACACACTAACAGACACACTCACACACACTAACAGACACACACAGTCAGACACACTCACACACATTCTCACACTCACTAACAGACACACACACACACACACTAACAGACACACTCACACACACTAACAGACACACACAGTCAGACACACTCACACACACTCACTAACAGACACACACTAACAGACACACTCACTCACATTAACTCATTTTTTTTTTAATTTACCCCCCCAGCCTCCTTACCTTTGGGAATGCTGGGGGGGGGGTTCTCCCTCTCCCTGGGGTCTAGTGGGGCTGCCGGTCGGGCTGCTGGGCTGGTTGCTGGGCGGGCGGCTGGCGAGGGAGCACTTCCTCTGAGCTGTCTGCTTAGCTCCCTCGCGCGCCGCAGAGTGAGGCTGGGAGGCGGAGCCGGAATATGACGTCATATTCCGGCTCCCAGCCTCACTCTGCGGCGCGCGAGGGAGCTGAGCAGACAGCTCAGAGGAAGTGCTCCCTCGCCAGCCGCCCGCCCGCCCAGCAACCAGCCCAGCAGCCACCAGCCCAGGATGTCTGTTAGCCGCAAGGCTAACAAGGCATTTGCCCTGGGCGTTTGGGGGCGGCTTTTTTTGCCGCCCCCTGGAAAATGCCGCCCAAGGCAAATGCCTTGTTTGCCTCGCGGCAAATACGCCCCTGAATCTATGCTCCATTGGTAGAAGTAGTAGAGCATTGCACACACAGACAGAATAACACATAAGAAATATAAATAAAGGATATAAAAAAAAATAGTTTCTTCTCTTTTTAAAAATCTTCATAACTGAAACCCTAAAGTGTTATTTCTTTATAGGCATTAAAAAAAGTAAAAAAAGATACTGGACAGCGTGAGTTTTAATTAAAAAACAAAACAATAAAGAAGAAATGAAATGGATATGTAAGATTAATCTATTTCAAATAATTTTATAGAATCATTTTATAAAATGTTACAATACAATAATGAACAAAATAGAACAAAATATTTAAAACATCAAATTAAATTTAAAAAAAAAGGAAGGAAGGAAAAAGAAAGAGAAAAAATGTGGGAAATGTGTTGGAAAAGAAATATCCATCCAGATTAATGTACGGTAGTTATATTTGAATTGTCTAATAAGCATTGATACTAAACAATATGCATTTGGTAATATCAAATGAAATATATCAAGGTGTAGTTGTATAATATCTCTCAAGATGGCTATAAAATTAGTAATTACTTCTCATAGTAATTATTTTACAGATAATTTTTAACAATCTCTTCCTTCAATATATCCCAATAATATTTTAGGCTATCTGTAAATGAGGACGCTTGTCTAATAGCTAATTTGTGTCGTTTACTCTCCAAGATGGTATAATGTTTCCTTTATCAAAGGGATAGTTGAAGATTTCCAATGTGTTGGAAGAATAGAAGTGGCCGCTAGCAATTTATGCCCTATCAACCTTGCTGATGTTACCAGGGAACCTCTTGAATAATGACAATTCTGAAGTAAATATGGAAATAGAAGGGTCTAATCTCTTAATAAGTGAGTGAATATTTTCCAAAACTCTGTAAGCTTAGGGCAGTACCACAAAATATGTGACAAAAAAAATAATCATACAACAATCACAACAACATTTATTAGAGATCACAGGATTCATTCTATGAAGTTTAATCTACATGGATTTCATAGTGTTTTAGAAATTTGAAAAAAAAAATAAAAATAGGGAAACTGTTTTATTAAGTTCTATTTTTAATATACATAAAATATATCAAAGGATTTTAAATAAGATTTAAATTTATATTTTTAAGAGATACAGACATTTGTAAGCTTCATAGAACAAGAAAAAAATAAATTTTCTTAGTTGATATCAGAAGTAGAATTGTCTCTTGGGTATATTTTATAAATGCTATTTTTATTATGACATTCTTTGTATTCCTTTCTCATTCCTGGGTTTTTAAAATGTGTTTATTAATTTATATAGTTACACAGAGATAAGACAATGAATTGTGATTAGAAACTGAAAACACACAGTGGGGTGCAATAAAAAGACAACTTCAAAAACGGAGTAAAAAACATGCCTGGAAAGTGCGCCCACATGATGGTGTATGCCGGGAAATGCTGTGTAACGTTGAGAGGTGCATTCCTTCTTACTACCTGTGGTGGAACAAAGGCTGGATTTTAAATTGAGACCTTAGGGTATATTAGGGCAGGCATGTTATATGTTGTTTTTATTTGGCAGACTGTGAAAGCCTTCAAGTCTAAGGTGAAGCATGACTGGGATTGTTTTACTGAATTTTAATAAAGCTAGTTGAATGTTATACTCAAAGTCTCTCTTATATATGGGAGACAATTCTGGATGGTGAGACAGACTTGGTGTGGACTGATACACACACATTGCAAGTTTATAGAGCTATACATAAGGGCTCCATCTCTTGTGAGTTTAATTGGCTTGCTGCATACATACTTTTATTGATAAATGGTATACCGCTATGTTGTCCATCTTTTCTGACATCTCAAATTTACTGAAGATCGCTATTAAAAGCATTGCGTGTTAGCCGTTGAGGGAAGAGGCCATCATAACGGGCCAACAGGTGATATAAGTGAGATCTAGCTGAATTTAATCTAGCTCTGATTCATGTGAGTGAGTTTACAATGGACATATTGTCAGATAAGTGTATATTTGCTGTGCTATATGCATTTACACAAATGATATACAGCTCTCTATTTCACTTACACCAAAAAATGTCTATGTTCAAGGTCTTTGACAAAAAAGTTTTCCGAAACACTGACCTTAATAATCTGACAGGTTCTAATCGTCACGATTTTTGGGGAAGAGTTGCCATTGTCAGGCATACACTTTTATAAAATGAAAATAGTAAAAATAAGTACTGATTAAAAAAGTTGTACCTTAACATTCTCATTTCACCTAAAGGAAAAACACAATTATTACCACAAAAATAAAATTCTAGCATAGTGAATAGACTTTAGGCAAAAGAAAAACCCCCTCAAACTAATGGACTATACTGTGTTTCAACTGCAAACAGTCCTGAAATATTTTCTCATGTATTACTTTAATACAGGTTAAAGGCAGACTAACTAGAACAATTTATTTTGGTCTGTTTCTTTTTCCTGGAACAGGGTGTGTTAGGTATGTGCTAAAATATGTATCCTGTAGCAAGCCTAGCACTTTCAGTTTCGTTTTTGGAAATTTCTTCACATGGAATTACATATAGAAACAAGGAAGAAATCTGGAAATCTTGGATCATCTGCAGAGCAGTATAATGGCTGTGGTTGGTAAAGAAGACACATTCTTAGGAGATCTTTTACAAAAAAAAAAGAAGGTACCTGGCCTTGACTTTTATAGCATAAAAATAAAACCATCCAGGAGTAAAATACCATAAAATACATTTATGTGTACAATAAAAAAATATGTGTGAAGTAAAGGTCTGCCAAATTTTGTGGGTGGGTAAGGAGTCACTGGCGGCGTCTCCATAATGCAATTACCGCCAGAGACAATGTTCTCATCCACAAAGTTGGCACCTCATCCTGGCGTGCATGCACACAATGATAACACAAGCTTTAACAAAAATTAAAGAAACCAGACACCTACAAACAGATAGTTTGAACTCTGAAGGTAGTGAGAGAAAAGAAAATACATAAAACTTAAAAGGGAAACTATAGTGCCAACCTGTTTTCCTGGCACTATAGCCTCCCTCTTTGTCAAGACCCCCTCCCGCTGCGCTGAAGGGGTTAATAACACTATAGCCGTGCTCGCATTAGGATTTCCCCATATTCAATGCTTTTCTATTGGGATTCCAGTGACGCTGTAAGTCCTCATGCATAGCGTGAGGACGTCCAGCGTCGTTTAGACCAGTGTTCTCCAACCCAGTCCTCATGGACCACCAACAGTCCAGGATTTATGAATCTCCCTGTTTTATTCCAATAGAGATACCGACAAAACCTGGACTGTTGGTGGTCCATGAGGACTGGGTTGGAGAACACTGGTTTAGACGACCAAAAGTCTTCTAAGCACCCGGAAGTCCCTCTGTCTGGGAGACAGCCACTAGATGAGGACTTAACCCTAATAGGTAATTATTGCAGTTTATAAAAAACTGCAAAAATTACATGCTCAGGGTTAAGGATGATGGGGGGGAGGGAGGGGGGTTGGATACAGACCTCTTCAATGAGCTAAAGTGGTCTGGGTGCCTACAGAGTCCCTGTAACCTTTATTGAAACAGTTACACTAAAGAGTGTACTGTACATAAATATAGCCTCACAAAACATCTGTGAGCACACTAAAAAAGTTACATAGTGGATAGTAAAATGAAGCGGTAACTAGACGTTCACTGATTCCCATATAATTAAAGCTCAGAGAAATGTATAACACTACTCTGGTGGTGGAGGGATCTAATGGCTGGATGAATACTAATAAGAGATGAGTATATGTAAAGGACAAAAAACATAGTATTGAAAACAAAAAAAAGAAAGCTATATACAGGTTGCAATAACCTTTAACCTGAGAGGCTGTAAACCTTGTAAAAAAAATACCTACTGATGTAAGGAAGGTGAACAAAGGCAGCTCCTGACTATGTAGCTCTACAGCGGGACACTAATGCTCTGCCTACTTTACCATAGGAGAGAAGCACTCCAGGAGAAATCTATCATTCCTGTAGTATAATGACTATCCTAATAGCCATCCAAATATCTCCCAAAGTACTTCGGCACTTAAAGATACAAACCAATGTGCCTACATAAGCAGCCAACTACCCACAAGCTAATGTAACTAAAGCACACATTTACAGTGGAAAACTGCTACCCATAGTGAGTACAAAAAAAATAAAATAAAAACCCAACTAGAGGGATTATTGATTTCTCTTGCAGTGATATCTATTCTTTACCTTGTTTACCTATCTCACCTTTGTGTTGTGCAACTATTATGCGTGTATTCTATTTTCAGTTTGTGACCTTTATACTTCAGATTAGTAGTTCATACACTCCTTACATATACAATATTTACATTAGGTAATATTTTTTATTTTTTTTAAATAGTCTTTACTTTACCTTTAAAGGGACACTGTAGGCACCCAGACCACTTTAGCTCATTGAAGTGTTCTAGGTGCAAACTCCCATCAACTTTAACCCTGAGCATGTAATTATTGCAATTTTTTATAAACTGCAATAATTACCTGTTAGGGTTAGGTCCTCCTCTAAAGGGACTTCTGGGTGCTTAGATGACTAAAGGAAGCTGGACGTTCTCACGCTATGCATTAAGGGCCTCCAACGTCACCGGAATCCTAATAGGAAAGCATTGAATAATGCTTTCCTATATGGAAATCTTAATGTGAGCGTGGCCATAGCAGCGCATGCTCATTAGATCTCCCCCGCCGATGTTGTTGCATGGGGCTGGGCCTCCATGTCTGATTGTGCCAACTGTCACACTAACTCTATACATGACCATGTAGCAGCCTTAACCTTAATGCTTGGCTCTATTTTCACTATTATCTTTGCACTTTGTGAGGGACCCTCAGTTTACTGACGCTTTGGAAGTGCCAATCACAGAGGCAGAGTTGGCTGGAGTTGTTGAGGCATCCAAGACTGGCAGAACACCAGGACCCAACGGGTTTTCCTTGAGTTATTACATGAAATTTGGTTCAGTGTTGCTCCCTAAATTAGCACACGCATTAAACTCCATAGGCCGGTGACCGGTGGTCAGTTCCGGTCCGAGACCCTTACAGCTCATATGGCTCTTATACCCAAGGGAGGAAAGGATCTGAATAAATGTGCTAGCTAGCTACAGGTCAATATTGCTGCTCAATGTGAATACAAAGTTATTTTCTAAAATATTACCAACCCTTGACAAAATTTGAACATGTTTTTCATTCTCCATTAACAAGTGGGCTACAATCCTAGTTTTTAATCATAAGAGCCCCATCAGCTGAAAATATCAGAAGGTTAAAGGATCACTATAGTGTCAGGAAAACAAAGCGGTTTTCCTGACACTATAGTGCCCTGAGGGTGCCCCCACCCTCAGGGTCCCCCTCCCGTGGAGCTGAAGGGGTTAAAACCCCTTCAGCCACTTACCTTAATCCAGCGCCGGGCTCCCTCGGCGCTGGTGACCTCTCCTCCCCCGCCGACATCAGCTCCCCGTCTGACGTCACAGGAGCCGAAGGCTGTAAGGTTCCTATGGATGCTCTGCGCGATAGAGGCAAAATGTGCCTCCAGCGTCGCAGATGCGCCTCTAGTGGCTGTCCAGAAGACAGCCACTAGAGGCTGGCTTAACCCCAAATGTAAACATAGCAGTTTCTCTGAAACTGCTTTGTTTACATGTGAAGGGTTAAAACCTGAGGGACTTGGCACCCAGACCACTTCATTGAGCTGAAGTGGTCTGGGTGACTATAGTGTCCCTTTAACTATAAGCTCACCGTCACTCTTTGCCTTTTTTTCCTCCTGTTGTCATTGTTAAATGGCAAGTTACTCTAGATGTTGTATTTGTTGTTGTATAGTACTGTTACATTATCCTGGAGGCACTTGGTGACATTCACAGATGGCTGGGTATAGGTTAGTTATTATTATATGCTAAACTGTACTTTGTTGCAACAACTATAGACAATGACTAACCAGACATATTATAAAAAGCACAATTGTACGCTTGCAAGTTTATTTTTTAAATTGCAGAAGCCTCCTGTATGTGATTAAAGTTCAATTTACAGAGCAGAAGATAAAAAATCTTTTCAAGTAAGTAACATCTGATTGAAAATGAAACCTTTTTTATGCAGCCTGTGTGAGTCAGTCAGGGGAGGTATAGTTAGGGCTGCATTAACCCCTTGAGGACGGCGGACGTTCTATGCCGTCCTTTGTGGGGCAGTCCTAAACGCTGGTGGGTGGCATAGAACGTCCCCGCCGTCTTTACTACTTACCGGGTCCCCGCAGATCCCACGCCGGCAGTCGCGATCCTGGGGTCTGCCTGGGAGCTCAGGCAGACCCCTCTGCCCGATCCGGCCCCCCGGCCATGTGATCATGGAGTTCTCGCGATTACATGGCCGGAATAGCCGGCTTATGCAGTGCCTGCAGGGGGCCTGCCTGAACTATCAGCCAGTTAAAGGTTAGTAAAAGCTATTAAACAGTTTTTAAATTAAATAAAAATTACTTAGATCATATATATATTTAAATTCTACAAATATATTTATATAATATTTTTACATAATTAAGTCATTTTATTAATTACAATCTGAGGGACCTGCCCGATAAACCCAGGCAGAATGTCCAGAGAATTTGGCTCGCATAACTTTCCAGGACACTTTAAAACCTGTACATGGGGGATACTGTTTTACTCTGGGGACTTTGCTGAACACAAATGTTTAAAACCAGTAAAACATACCACAACAATGATATCGTCAGTAAAAATGCAATTTTCTGCATTTTTCACACACAAACTGTACTTTCACTGACGATATAATTGTTGTGATACGTTTTACTATTTTGAAACACTAATATTTTAGTTCAGCGAAGTCTCCCGAGTATAACAGTACTCCCCATGTAAAGGGTTTTATGGTGTTTTCAAAAGTTACTGAGTCAAATTAAAGGCTTGAATTTCCTTTTTCACATTGAAATTTGCCAGATTGGTTATGTTGCCTTTGAGACCGTATGGTAGCCCAGGGATGAGAATTACCCCCATGATGGCAAACCATTTGCAATAGTAGACAACCCAAGGTATTGCAAATGGGGTATGTCCAGTATTTTTTAGTAGCCACTTAGTCACAAACATTGGCCAAAATTAGCGTTCAATTTAGTTTTTTGCATTTTTCACACACAACAAATATGAACGCTAACTTTGGACAGTGTTTGTTAGTAAGTGGCTACTAAAAAAGACTGGACATACCCCATTTGTAATACCTTGGGTTGTCTACTTTTGCAAATGGTATGCCATCGTGGGTTAATTTTCATTCCTGGGCTACCATTTGGTCTCAAAGGCAACATAACCAATCTGGCAAATTTCAATGTGTATAAACTGAAAAATTTAATGTGCTATATTTGACCCTGTAACTTTCCAAAACACCATAAAACCTGTACATTGGTGGTACTGTTTTACCTGTGAGACATCGCTGAATACAAATATGTGTATTTTATTGCAGTAACAGCTAATAGTATTGTGACATTCACAGTTATAATACCATGCAGAACAAAAAAAAATTTATGTTTAATATACAAATATTTGATGTGACATGAAAGCCCTGTTTCTACTGAACAAAATTATATATGATAGGTGTGGGTGCACATAATATGAAAGAGGTGAATTACGCCTGAATAGACATATAGCGCAAACAAAGTTTATGTTTTGATCACAACTTGTACAACTACCTCAGTCGATGAGCGGCATGCCACGAGTAGGGACATGCGGGAGGATTTAAACTCCCTTTTCTCAATATGGGGGTCAGAGTGACCCCCATACTGATTTATATTTAGTTTGAAATGACAGTGAGCAGCCAGTGGCTGCTCGCTGTTTAGGCGACATGCCCCTTTTATTAATATGGGGGGGTAAAAGTGACCCCCATAGGTTTTAATGCAGAGAGGGGGGTTGGAATAATTATTTATTACAAGGAGGGTAGCTTGCTTTTTTTTTGCGCATGATCAGTGTAACGGAGCTCCGTGTACTCCGACCGAGTACCCTCCGTTGATGGATGCTCCTAGCGCTCTCAGAGGACTCCAAGCACTGCAGACGACACCACAACCACCGCAGGCTCCACAACCGCCGTAGCTTAACTGGAGCCGCGCCGTCTTCCTTCCACCCTGGATCGGCTTCTGTCCTCCAGGACCGTGTGGGGAAGACCTCTCCTCCAGGAGAGCGTAACAGGAACAAGCTCTTAAAAGAGCTAAGTGATTAAGAGCTCAGGGGAATATGCAGCGCATAGCAGTCCCCAGTGAGATATAGCAGTTCCCTCCAATAACGAGACACGGCTACGTATTGAGGGTCAGAAGAGGTCTGAGGTGCTGGAACACCCAGCCTGGTTTTTATTACCATTTTGAAAATACAGGACCACCCACAGGGCGGGACAAAACAACCAATCATACACGTACATCATTAAAACCACTCCCAGTAATTACACACAAAATCCTCCCCTATGTCTGTGATATAATTATGCTACACAAGGGATTAACATAATTATCACAGACAGTAAAAATACAGTTTTTACACAACATTCATAACTCCCAAAATATACATCACATTCGCATAAAAATACATATTCACAATCAATCCATTCAGGGGAACAACATACTCAAAAATCATACGAATTGGACCAGGGGTTCAGAAGTTAGTACAAATGTGCATTTGACCTTCTGGAAGCATGGTTTTACAGGGCCCTCTATCCTGGAGACAATGGGGGGAAGTAATTCAATTATCCAGGACTAGAGGCAGACTCCATTAACCACATGGTTGCAAAACAACATAAAACACTTTAAAATACATAAAGTCACATTTTACACATAACACACAGACATTTCACATATCCCCAGATAGCTGGGATCTGAGCGCACAAAACTACCGAATAGCGCGCAGATCCTATTCACACAGTTCAATTGCCATGGAGCTAAAGTCTTTCCCATAGTCTTTCATTATATGAATAGGCTCCATGGCATAGCCATCTGGGGTATCACCGCTCACACAGGGCCATAGTCATAAGGAAGGAGGCTGGCAAATAGGCTTCTCCACAATCCAGGGAAGCAGGGCAATTTCTCATTTAAAGGGCCAGTTACAAATAGCGATTTGTAACAATCAGTGCTGTTTTCATCCAAATTGACGAAAACAAATTATTTTTTAACAAATTTCGTTCCAAAATGAATGGTTTGCAGACGAAATTTGGGATTGACGAATGAAATTTTTATTTAGTACGAAATCATTCGTACGAAACGAAAATTTGACTGGTGCACATATCTAATCTGTACACTAAAACTACTTCATTAATGGAGCACTAGGCACCCAGACCACATCATCTCATTGAAGTGGTCTAAGTGCATTGTCCTTGCAGGGTTAACTCCACCTTTAGTGGCTGTCTACCAGAAAGTCACTAGAGGCGCTTATGAGTCCTTAACGGACTTAATATCCGCTAAATGACGCTGGACATCCTCACAATCTGCATGATGACATCCAGCGTCAGCTAAAATTGAGTCAATGCTTTCCTATGGGGAAGTCCTAATGCGCTCACATAGCTCGCCATGCATGTGCATTAGGTCCCCCCTGTTGCCTGACGTTAAAGGAAGAGCTGAGGCGGAGCCTGAACCAGCGACGAGGGACATTGGCACTGGAATCACATATGGTTTTAACCCTTTATTGGCTGAGGGAGGGGGGCAGCGAAGGGGAGGGGGCAGAGGGTACTATAGTGTTGGGAATTCAACTTTGTATTCCTAGTACTATAGTTTCCCTTTAACCTACAGATGTTTTGGTAACTATGGTGTCTCTTTAAGATATCTTTTTGGTTGGTCATTTCTTTAGTTATCAGTTATTGTTAAGCATATTGGAGCAGGTCCATTGGCCTTTTGCTAGTTCTGTTGGCATATTTAAATATTGAATAAGTAAAAGTTAAGCACAAAAACAAGAAACCAAATTAAGAGAAAAACTCTAATTATAAAAGTGCAACAAATGAACTAGATCAACTCGCAAATGAGGAGAACCCAAAGCCCTATGCATTACAAAGATCAGTTCTCCAAACTCTGCAAATGTTTACATTGCTCGCTAGGTTCACCTCCAGTGGCAGTCACTCAGTCGGCCACTATAGGTGATTCCTGGGTGAAGGCTGCACAAAGTGCAGCACTAATGTTCAGCGTCTCCACACTCTGCATGGAGGCGCTGAACTTTCCCCATAGAGATGCCTTGAGCAGGGGCGTATTTGCCGCGAGGCAAACAAGGCATTTGCCTTGGGCGGCATTTTCCAGGGGGCGGCAAAAAAAGCCGCCCCCAAACGCCCAGGGCAAACGCCTTGTTAGCCTTGCGGCTAACAGACATCCTGGGCTGGTGGCTGCTGGGCTGGTTGCTGGGCGGGCGGGCGGCTGGCGAGGGAGCACTTCCTCTGAGCTGTCTGCTCAGCTCCCTCGCGCGCCGCAGAGTGAGGCTGGGAGCCGGAATATGACGTCATATTCCGGCTCCGCCTCCCAGCCTCACTCTGCGGCGTGCGAGGGAGCTAAGCAGACAGCTCAGAGGAAGTGCTCCCTCGCCAGCCGCCCGCCCAGCAACCAGCCCAGCAGCCCGACCGGCAGCCCCACTAGACCCCAGGGAGAGGGAGAACCCCCCCCCCCCAGCATTCCCAAAGGTAAGGAGGCTGGGGGGGTAAATTAAAAAAAAAATGAGTTAATGTGAGTGAGTGTGTCTGTTAGTGTGTGTCTGTTAGTGAGTGTGTGTGAGTGTGTCTGACTGTGTGTGTCTGTTAGTGTGTGTGAGTGTGTCTGTTAGTGTGTGTGTGTGTGTGTGTCTGTTAGTGAGTGTGAGAGTGTGTGTGAGTGTGTCTGACTGTGTGTGTCTGTTAGTGTGTGTGAGTGTGTCTGTTAGTGTGTGTGAGTGTGTCTGTTAGTGTGTGTCTGTTAGTGTGTGTCTGTTAGTGTGTGTCTGTTAGTGAGTGTGAGTGTGTCTGTTTGTCTGTTAGAGTGTGTGTGTGTGAGAGTGTGTCTGTTAGAGTGTGTGTGTGTGTCTGACTGTGTGTGTCTGTTAGTGTGTGTATGTCAGTGTGTGTGAGTGTGTCTGTTAGTGAGTGTGTGAGTGTGTCTGTTAGCAGCTAACAGACACACTCACACACTCACTAACAGACACTCACACACACTGACATACACACACTAACAGACACACACACTAACAGACACACTCACTAACAGACACACTCACTAACAGACACACTCACTAACAGACACACTCACACACAGACACACTCATACACTCACACACACACACTGACAGATACGCATCCATTAGCTAACAGTTAGCTAATGGATGCGTATCTGTCAGTGTGTGTGTATTTAGAAGGCGGGGGAAGGGTTGGGTGGGGGTGGCGGGGGGGGGGGGGGTGAGGGGGGCGCCTGAGTTTTGTCCTGCCTAGGGCAGCACAAAACCAGGATACACCCCTGGCCTTGAGTCAATGCAATTCTCTGAAGAGATGCTGATTGGCGCAGCACTGTGTTTTCCACGCATGCGCATTAGCCTCCCAATGCTTTCCTATAGGATTGGCTGAAATTGTCAATTCTGATAATCTCAGCTAAGGAGGCGGGTTGGGGACAGAGCCAGCGCCAGCAGATCTGAGAGGCACTGGAATAAAGGTAAGTTTCCTATTTGTTTAAGGGGGCAAGGAGGGGCCTTTTAACATTTTAGGGTCAGGAATACATTCTTGTATTTATGACCCATTAGTGTTCCTTTAAGGACAGTTTTAGTTTGTGTGTTTTGTACTTAAGCGCAACTTTGTCATATTTCCTATATGTGTTCAACCATAATTTCTGTATTTCTAATTTCTTGCACCAACACATATTATATATTGCTTTTCAAAGGACAAGGGACTTTAATTCGATGTGACAAATACATATATAAATTCTCATTTATTATTTTTAAAATAACACAAAAAAACCTTACCTTTAGGAATTAAACTATTCACAAACGGTTTAATCCCAAAGTTTCTTATCCAGCGCTGGATCACTCTGCCCCCTCCAACATCAGCTTGCTGAAAAGCTTCAAAACAGAAGCCTGGTACTGCTGTTGAACTCTCTCAGCCAATCAGTAGCTCTTCAATCATAAAAACCGCTTGAGAAAAATCTTTATATTTCCCAAGCCATTGTGTGAATGGGAAGCCACCAAGAGCATCAGCTGTAATGGGTTCACCTTTTCTGCCCCACACAATGCTAGTGCCTGCTTTGTGTGTAGAAAATTGTCCTATTCTGTTAGAAAACAAGAATAAGCAAATATATTACAATATTTTCAGAAGAGGGCAGCAAGAAAATTCACACAAAGTTTTAATATATTTATTTACAAATAAGAAACGTAAAAAAAAACCCACAGAGTAATTATAATTTTTTTTTTTTTACTTATTTTTGTTATTCAAAGTTTAATGAAGATACAACACCATAGAACACAGCTTATGTTAGAAAAAAATGATGATATATAGCATTTCACAGCAATAAAACAGTGTCAAGGAGCATTTCACAGTATAGTACAATGACACATAGCCTATAACAAACTTAATCAGCAATGAAGTAGACTGCATTTGTGACACACATGAAGAAAACCAAAACTGAGCCACATTGTGATAAGTACAGAATGAAACAAGGGGGAAAAAAGCACAAAAATATCCTATAGGTTAGCCAGTTGATGGACAAGCGCTCATACAAGACATGTATCCCCAACAGAAAGACAGTGTATAGAGTTGTATGAAAAGTGAACTCCTCTACTAACAATGCTGCACGAGTTAGAATATTAAATTAAGAAAGGATAGGGTAGAGAAAAAAAACAAAAAAATATCCCTGAAAAAAAGGGAAGATGGGTCACAAAAAAAAAAAAGGCTGCATGAAAACCCGTATGAGCAGAGCCAGACTGGGAAAAAAATTTAGCCCAGGCATTCATGAATCACAGCAGCCCACTGAGAAAGGGGCGGGCCGAGAGGGGTGAGGGTGGGTTGGTCATCACAAGCACGCCCCCTCTTAACGTTAGCATGTTGGTTCGATGCACAGAGCCCTGCTGAAGAGCTCTCGCATGAAAAAAAGGACCTGTTATTGTTCTACGCAGTTCAAGCAAAATGAGTAACATGCTTGCGCTGTGTTTGCTTCTGACGTGTCTCTGGTGTCTCCATAAATGGGATACCAAAGGACAAAAGTGTAAGGAAAGCTTATTGTACATGTGTTTAGAGCCTGCTTGTGTGTAGAGCGAGTTGATTGTGGTGTGGTGTTTTGTGTGAATGTCGGTTTCAGTTGTGTTGTGTTTGTGGTGTAATATGTATGGCTAGGGCTGTAGAGAGAGAGAGAGAGTGACTGTAGGGGATGTAGCAAGTGTGTGCATAGGGGCTGTAGTGTATGTGTGTATAGATGATGTAGTGTGTGTAGGGGTTGTAAAGTGTGTGTGTTTAGGGAAAGTAGTTTGTGTTTGCTTACAGGGGATCTAGTGTGTTCATAGGGGATCCAGAGTGTGTATGTCATTAATGTAGTGTGTGCTGGTGGTGCAGTGTATTCCTATAGGGGATCTATTGTGTGCGTAGGGAATCTAGTATGTGTGTAGGACCCAGAGTGTGTGTAGGATATATAGTGTGTGTGTGTGTGTGTGTGTGTGTGTAGAGGATTCAGAGTGTGCATAGGGATTCTAGTGTGTGTATGTAGAGGATCCATAGTTGTTGTAGAATTATTAGGCCCCTTATAAAATATACCCTTACTGGGCCCCTTTAATACTATACTCTTATATTCATTTCTCAGGCCTCATAGTTTAAATCTTACAAGATTGCTTTGTACATAGACATGGCATGTCAGCAGGAAATACTAGAATCCTGTTAAATGAGACACTGTAGCAGATAGTCTTAATAGAATGTATAATTGCTAAAAAAAAAAGGCCTTGAGGAAACTAACCTTGAACGACTAATGTGCCAGTTGCTCATTATGGACAGCTGCCCAAAGCCCCCTCCCATCGAGAGAGCTCCCTCGTGCCAGCAAGATGGTGCCGAAACCTGTAGGAGCTCGTCATGACGTCAGCTATGACATAAAGATGTAACACCCAACAGGGAGGGCATTTAACTAACCACTTTACACCTAAGCCAATAGACAATGTTTATTTGCTGATATCTTGATTTCTTTCAATGATGTAATTTTGCCTTTAAAAGGGTCTGCGAGCCCGCTTTTTAACAGATGCCAATACATTTTCTGAAGTTCTTTCATTTAACCTGAACCTTGTGTGTCAGTGTGAATTTACTTCTGCGTATACGCAATTTAAACATCTCTAATTTGGTCAGGAACAGATAGTCATTCAAACTTATTGGTTTGCTTAAAAGATTCCCTTATCATAGTTATGTATGGGATCTAGGGTGTGTGTATAAGGAATGTAGTGTATGTATCTGGAATGTAATGTGTGTATGGGTGCAGTGTGTGTAAAGGATGCACTGTGTGTGTGAAGGGTTCCATATTTGTGAGGGATGCAGGGTGTGTGAGGGGTGCAGGGTGTGCAGTGTGTGTGAAGGGTGCAGTGTGTGAGGTGTCCAGTGTGTGTGAGGGGTGCAGTGTGTGTGAGAAGGGTGCACTGTGTGTTTGGGGTGCAGTGTGTGTTTGTGAAGGGTGCACTGTGTGTGAAGGGTGCTGTGTGGTTTTTGGGGTGTGTGTTTGGGGTGCTGTGTGTTGCTTGGGGTGCAGTGTATGTGTGTGAGGGGTGCATTGTGTGTTTGGGGTGCTCTGTGGTGTTTGTTGTGCAATGTGTGTGTGAGGGGTGCATTGTGTGTGTGAGGGGTGCATTGTGTGTTTGGGGTGCTGTGTTGTGTTTGGGGTGCAGTGTGTGTGTGAGGTGTGCTGTGTGGTGTTTGCGGTGCAGTGTGGTGTTTGGGGTGTAGTGTGTGTGGGGGGTGCAGTGTGGTGTCTGGGGTACTGTCGGGTGGGGTAAAAATAAAACATATGTATATGTGTGTATTTTATTTTTTAATTATCGTGATTCAAAATATATTTAGAATTAGAAAGAGTGGGGGTTTAGGCCTGAAGTGATCAAATAACTAAATAGGGGCATGAACCCAGAAATTCAATTCAAGGTCCCCAGGGCTGGCAACAAGGTCCCCCCTCACAGGCAAAGGTAAGAAGGGGGGACATAAACTAAATATATTTTTAAAGAGGAATCCCTGACCAAAAAAGATAATGATTAGATATTAATATGTCTAAAGCTTTTATTGTTATGTTGTTAAAAAAAAATGGGGGGGGAGGAGGGGGGGAGAGGGCGTATATCAACAATTAGCATAAATCATGGACACAATAGGTATCTTCTAAATATATTCCTAGTGTGACAAGAAAAGAAGAAAATATAGATCAATCAATCATGATTTAAACTAATTATTGATATACTTTTCCCCCTCCCCCTTTTTAACAACATAACAATAAAAGTTTTAGACATATTAATATCTCATCATTATCTTGTTTGGTCAGGGATTCCTCTTTACAAATATATTTAGTTACCTTTGTCTGTGAGGGGGGACCTTGTTGCCAGCCCTGGTGGTCCGGTAGGAAATCCCTGGTGATCCGGTGAGGAGTGAACTCTACCCTGCAGCAAGGCTCTGAACACGCGAGAAGAACGCGGCGGAGCTGCAGGATAGAGCTCCCCAGGTCCTCTCTTCCTCCCTCCCCAGCCGCATCTCAGTGCCTGTGGGCCGGTGGGGAGATAGTTTGTGTCCCCACCGGCCCATGAAAGCACACAGCAAGGCCCGCGCTCTGATAGTGCTGGCTCTGCATGGACCGGCAGGGGAGATACTCTGATCTCCCCTGTCGGCCTCAGTCCATGGCCATCGCGGCCTACCGGGCATTTGCCCGGTATGCCCGATGGCCAGTCCGGGCCTGCGTATGAGTACCCGGATGAGCAGAAATGTGTCCGGTCTCCTCCCGGAGTCTTATGCCAAACATGCTTAGCATGGAAGGGAACAATGAAAGTGGACTTAAAACATAATTGAAACTTAAGTAAACATCCCCCTCCCCGGAGGCAGAACCTAGCTTTCAAGCAGAGCAGACGTGCTGTGTTTCGGCTCCTACATGTCAGGCTGATTTTAGGTCAATAACCATGTCCAATAAGCAATCTTCGACACTGCAAGGCTCTTCCACGACTGGGGACTCCCAGACAAAAATATACAGGCTTTCTTCAAGCTTAATATCTGCCAGAAAGTCGAGACACACTGCTGCGGCCTACTGCAGATGGAGTTGAGGGAAGGTGGCTGACCTCCTCAGTTGGAGACCACTAAATGATCAAGTCACTGTACTAAATTAACACCTAAAGTTAACCATTATATGCAAGTATGAGTTCAAAATCATGAGCTAATAAGAAAACAAAACATCGTCTCTTCAAGAACTTCTTGAAGCAACCAAGTCTGAGAGAGACTAGACGCCTAATTTATCGGACCAGCTCGCTGTCAAACGACACTTTTGACACTCTATACTGGGTGAGCACCCCTCCTCTCATAAAAAATGCTTTGTCCCATAAGAAAATATTTTGTCGTTTTACAAGGCAATTCTAAATTCTCAGGCACCTAGAGAAGATTATTGGAGCTGACTGACCTTGTATTCAGTAAACTAACTGCAAATGTTCATATTCATCATTAGAGCAAATGTGAGGAAGTGTTCGGCTTACAGAGAAAGGAAAATTACAAAAAACAAACACAATTCTAGCTCAAATTAACCATTTTATACCAAGTTAACTATTTTATACCCAAATGCTCATTACACAGCTGATCACTCTAAGCCAATTAAAGCGAATGTTGGAGGAGGTAGAGCATTCTGGCACAGGAGAGCAGACTGTGTGGTTTAACCATTCCTTGCACCAAAACAACTTCACCTCAATAAAGTTATCATAGTGCCTGGAAGGTAAGAAAATTTAATTAAATTAGAACATTTGTCCTGCTTTACAGAGTACATCATAAGTCTAGGATTTCAATGTATTTTGAATGTTGGAGGAGGTAGAGCATTCTGGCACAGGAGAGCAGACTGTGTGGTTTAACCATTCCTTGCACCAAAACAACTTCACCTCAATAAAGTTATCATAGTGCCTGGAAGGTAAGAAAATTAAATTAAATTAGAACATTTGTCCTGCTTTACAGAGTACATCATAAGTCTAGGATTTCAATGTATTTTGATAGTTACAGGTTACAAAATATAAGGAGCAAAATACAATTTCAATGTGGAGCAATTTAAAAAATTTAGTATGGTAGTCCAAGATTAATAGCCATCACAGAAACAAAATTGACACACAAAAGTGTATATCTATATAAAGTACACATTACAGGCTAAGGCCCTGGGGAGATAGCGCAGCTAAGCGGACAAGGGCACATGTAGGAGTGTGGGGATAGATGCATGGGATTGGTCGGGAAAGAGTGTGTGGGTGAGATGTTCTGTGTAAGTTAGTGTGGGGGAGGTCTTACCTCAGTGCCACTTGGAATTCGGGCCAGCAAACAGCTTCCTGTCCTCCTGCTCCTGTTTGCCTGGGCCTGCAGATTTACACTGCTTGAGGGATGGAGGTTGAGACTGTCTGGCTTCCCTCATGGCTGCTGCAGCGTGGATGGTGGCAGGCGACTCCATGATCCAGGGGGGGGTACCCTGTCCCTTTAAGGGGGTACCCTGTATCATCCAGGGGGGTACCCTGTCTCATCCAGGGGGTCAGGGCCGGCCTTAGGGGTGTGCGAGCTGTGCGGCCGCACAGGGCGCCATGGTGCAGGGGGCGCCCTGCGGCCGCATAGCTCACACGGCATGTCTGTTAGCCGCAATGCTAACAAGGCATTTGCCTTGGGCGGCATTTTCCAGGGGGCGGCAAAAAAAGCCGCCCCCAAATGCCCAAGGCAAATGTCTTGTTAGCCTTGCGGCTAACAGACATGCTGGGCGGTCGGGCGGCTGGCGAGGGAGCACTTCCTCTGAGCTGTCTGCTCAGCTCCCTCGCGCGCCGCAGAGTGAGGCTGGGAGCCGGAATATGACGTCATATTCCGGCTCCCAGCCTCACTGTGCGGCGCGCGAGGGAGCTGAGCATACAGCTCAGAGAAAGTGCTCCCTCGCCAGCCGCCCGCCAGCGCCGCCCAGCAGCCACTGGACCACCAGGGAAAAAAGATGACCCCCCCCCCCCAGCATTCCCAAAGGTAAGGAGGCTGGGGGGGGTGTCTAAATAAATTTTAAAAAATGTGTTAATGTGGGTGAGTGTGTGTGTGTGTGTGTGTGTATGTTAGTGTGTCTGTTAGTGTGTGTCTGTGTCTGTTAGTGTGTGTCTGTTAGTGTGTGTCTGGGTCTGTTAGTGTGTGTCTGTGAGTGTGTGTTGTCTGTTAGTGAGTGTGTGTGTCTGACTGTGTGTGTGTGGCTGTCTGCCTGTGTGTGTGTGACTGTTTGCCTATGTTTGTGTGTGTGTGTGTGTGTGTGTGTGTGACTGCGCGTGTGTGTGTGTGTGACTGCGCGTGTGTGTGTGTGTGTGTGACTGTCTGCCAGTGTGTCTGTGTGTGTGTAGCTGTCTGACAGTGTGTGTGTGACTGTGTGTGTGTGTGTGGCTGTTTGCCTCTGTGTGTTTGGCTGTCTGCCTGTGTGTTTGTGTGTGGCTGTGTGTGTGGCTGTCTGCCTGTGTGTGTGTGTGGCTGTCTGCCTGTGTGTGTGTGACTGTTTGCCTATGTTTGTGTGTGTGTGTGTTTGTGTTTGTGTGTGTGACTGCGCGTGTGTGTGTGTGACTGTCTGCGTGTGTGTGTGTGACTGTCTGCCAGTGTGTGTGTGTGACTGTGTGTGTGTGGCTGTCTGACAGTGTGTGTGTGACTGTGTGTGTGGCTGTTTGCCTCTGTGTGTTTGGCTGTCTGCCTGTGTGTTTGTGTGTGGCTGTGTGTGTGGCTGTCTGCCTGTGTGTGTGTGGCTGTCTGCCTGTGTGTGTGTGTGTTTGTGTGTGACTGCCTATGTGTGACTGTCTGGGCAGACTAGATGGGCCGAATGGTTCTTATCTGCCGTCACATTCTATGTCTGTGTGTGTGTTTGTGTGTGGCTGTCTGTGTATGACTGCCTGAGTGTGTTTGTGTGTGTGTATGGCTGTCTGTGTGTGTGTTTGTGTGTGTGTGTGTGTGACAGGGTGTGTGGGAAGGGGTAAGGAGGGGGGGGGCGCTGTGAAGATTTTTTGCACAGGGCGCCCAAATGCCTAAGGCCGGCCCTGCAGGGGGTACCCTGTCACTTTAAGGGGGTACCTTGTCACTCCTCCCCGGGCCCGGTTGAGGTGGGAGCCTGGGCCCGAGGCATCACCAGGTACGCGTGTCTGGGGGCTCCAGACACGCGGCCTTCATGTGCCGTGTGGGAAGCGCGGGCTACCCGGCCAGCATCCACGGCCGGGGCCAGTGGAAGGCGGTTTGCACGTTCCTGGTGGCGTGCGGCTGCCCGGCTGCCGTTTCTAATCCCCCCCACAACTGGCGGGACGGCGGGGCTGTGTTAAGGGCCCCTGTCCTACCACCCTCTGTCGCTTACCGCTTCCCTTGTGTCCCCCTGGTGTCCCCCCCTCCGGCTCCTTCCATTTGCTACCCCCACCCCCTCCTGCTGGGTCCTTCTCCTTCCCCCCATTTTTCTTTTCCCTTCTTGGGTGGCTCCTTGTTTCTTCCCCTGCTCTCTCTGGGTGGGTCTCACCTCCCCCCCCCTTGTGTGTCCCTGTTCTATCTGTCCCTTCTCTGGCTGTATTGTCACTATTTTATGTGTGTGTCCCTATTCTATGTGTGTCACTATTTTATGTGTGTGTGTCCCTGTTCTGTCTGTGTCTCCCCCCCTGCTGGTCACTTACCTCGGCTGCCTCCTGGTGTGGAGTGTGGGCTCACCTCTGCTCTTCTCATAGATCCTGGCTGCTGTCACTGGACCTGCCCAGCAGGTGGCGCCTGTAACACGTGGGATGAACACAGTGAACCCTGGTTTTCCTGTCTATTTGCTTCGCCTTCTGTGCCTGCGGTGCCGCGGTTGGAGCGCCAGGCTTTTCACGTGTAAGTGTTTTTTTTCCCTGTTTGTTTTGTAATTCATTAAAAAAAGTGAATAAAATAAATAAATAAAATAAAAATTAATAAATAAAGAGAAAATAAAACAGTACGTGGACGCTGCTTACCAGGGAGTCCACTCTGGTTATCCCCCCCCCCATTCTCAATATTTATCGTATGCTTTAGTACAGTTTCCTGAAGCGTCCTGCGCAGCTAACAGCGCTGGCGATGCCTCCCAGGAGGCAGGCATTTCATGTGGCTTGGGGCGCTGGCTGATGTGCGCTAGTATAGCCCGCTTGGCTGGCGCTTGTCGCGAAATACTAGGGAGCAGATTGGGGAAGATTTTTTTGGAGATGGGTTCCTCCTTGATTGAGGGACGTGAAGACGAAAAAAATAAATAAATACAGTACTCGGATATGCCCCATGACGCGCAGAAATTGTGTTCGGGCATCGAAGGTTATGGATAGCATTGTCGGGGAGAGGGCTCCCCGAGAATGCTCACGTTGTTCTGCTGTCAGGACACTCTCTGGGACGCGTGTCGTCCCTAAGGTGCGCTGGGTTGGTTGGGGTACGTCTTGCACTTTTGTCCACAGTTGGCGTGCGACCCTTCTTGGCCTGAGACCGGATGGACGTAGGCCTCTGGTTTTCCTTTATGTCTCGCACGGCGCGTTTTCGTCATTTTTTTTGGGGGGGGGGGCGAACACCCTCCTCCTCACTGGCCCCCCAGCCGGAGGCTAGACAGTGGTTGGAAATTCACGGACGGTCACTGTAAGTGGGGTCCTCGTGCCGTGCTCAGGTTGCAAGAGGGCCCATCCTGTCTCCCACGGTTTCATGCGGGTGTCAGGGCTCCGCAGGAAGCTGTGAGGGGAGGCTGCAATCCTCTCGCAGCACTCACCCTCGGTCCGTCGCCGCCCGCGGTCCCCTCTCCCCTTGCCTGTCAGCGAGCGGCGTCCTCTCCTCTTGACACGCCACTCGCGTCCTCCTCTCCTCCTCCCAGCGGCAGCATATATAACGCTGCACGCTGGGAGCTGGCACTTATATCTGAACGCCGGGGTCACTCACGTGACCCGGCGTTAAAGCTATAGCACAATAATCACAGTGGGGGGGTATAGATATCCCCCACCTGTGATTATTAATTCTGATTGGAAGTTATCCAATCAGAATTAAGCTCAGGATTTAAATACTTACCTTTCCTGTCTCTCAGTGCCCTGTTGTGGTCTTTGCTTGCTAGTATTGATACTGAACTTGTGTTTCTGGTTACGTACTTTCTGGCTTATTTATCCGACTTTGTGACTTTCTCCTACCCTTTGACCTCGGCTTGTCTCTCGTTATTCTGTCTTCTGGTTCCCCTTACTTGGCTTGTCTCCTGACTATTCTTTGTGTGCTTAGCCCGGCCACTCTAAGGTCCGGTACTGCACCTTTTCTGTGTGTGTGTTAGCGTGTTTGGTTCCCGGAATTGTGACAGTGGGCAGTCTGTCGGGATAGGGGCCAATGGAGGGGCGTGGGCGAGTTCACCTGCTCCCTTATTTACTCATTTGTCGTTCCCTACAGGGGGTTAGGTATGGGGTGGTGTGGCATGACGCAGCAGTCCGAGTGATTAGGGCTTCGGGGCCCTGGTGCCTTGCTGATGGCGGCAACTGTGGAATCGGCTGTCCAGCGGCTGCCCGTGCGACAGGAGGGTTATTGTTTTCCAGGCTGTATTTCTGACAGCCGTGTTAAGTGGATATGTGCCTCCACAAGGGTTGCTCCCACTGTCGCTCCTGTGTGGGGCCGTCCGTGTCGCATGTCCGCGCTCTGCTGCTGCTGCAGCGTTTTCTTGGGGTGGTGTTTCAGTGTTTCAGAGTTCCGTGGCCCAGGACATAACCGTGGGTCTGGATACGGGCTGTAGTTTCCTGGATAGTGGGATCGATTCCAGGGCAGGGGAATGTCGCTTTGCCTCTGACTGGTAGCTTGTGCTGACAGGCCCGTAGGTCCCTTCCACTGACTTCCGCCTGTTTACCACTGAGGCAGGTTTGGGGTAATTTTGGGCTCTCCATGGTGTGCTGACTCCTGCCCAGTAAGTTGGCAAGCATTGGGGCTCTTGCAGCCTCTGGCTGTCTTGGAGCTCTTCCCCATTCTGGGGGCATGGTTGGCGTGGGATTCCCAACTCATGGACAGATGGGTAGTTCTTCCGTTGCGACAATCTTGGGGTGGTGCAGGCTGTCTATCTTGTGACGGTGTCCTCCACCCCGGTGGTACTCTGGTTGCGGCGCCTGGCTGGGCGCTGTTTGAGTCTGGGAAGTGTCTGGTTAGGCGGGGTTATCCCAGGGGTTCCACAATGTACTGGTCGATGCTCTATATTGGTCGCCGTGGGACGTACTTCGGGTGGGGGCCAAATTATAGGGCAGTGGAGATGTGGTCGCTTGGTCTAGCAGACTGATGAAGCTGGTCCGTGGGTCGGTCTCTGAGGCGGCGTGGGGCCCGCTACAGTAAGGTGTGAGTGATCGGGCCGGATAGGAGCATTTTCTTAGGGGGCTCCAGGATTGGACTGCTCGGACCTGTTTTGTTCCGTCCCGTCAGGGCGTTGGGAGCTGGGGTGAGTTCTTCGTGAGTTTTTCGATTTGCAGGGCTCGGCTGCCCGTTCATGTTCGGTCGTCTGCAGGTGGGATGGTGTTTTTGTGTGTTGAGTGAGCATCGGAATGGACTTCCTTCGGGTTTCACCGCTCGACGGCTGTTGACTTTGGGAAGGGTAAGTTGGTAGCGGTTGGCTGATTCATCAATAGAATCTGTTCATTTCTTGGATGTTGCGGGGTTGACATAACCTGGCCCTTCCGCATTCTCCTGAGATAGATGGAATGCACAGGGTAATAGTTGGACTCCTAACATGATGTACTAGGTTCCCAGGATATTTTTGATTATACCGTTCCGATCAGGGGCGGTGCTGGGTTCCGTCATTTGTCCTGTTTTCCTTAGGTGAGTGCTATCCGTCCACTGGATTATTCGGCCTCCTCACCCCTTGTTTGGTTCTAGAAGAAGGGTTTTCTCTCCTGCGTCCGTTTCGTTGGGGCGTGCCACTTGGGCTCAAATTCCTGCGTAAGGATGGTGGGGAGTTCAGGGGGCATTCATTCCAGTATGGGGGGGCTACAGACGCCGCCAGGCTTGGCGTGCCTGCGCCCATGGTTCAGAGGGCTTGAATGGTGGGGTGGTGGGTTCCTTAGGTTCACCCTGCCGGTCTCCCGAGTTGATTTCTCTCTGCAGTTACGGTTTCCCCCCGGAATAGGAATGGTGGGTTGCTCCTATGTCATTTGGGCTGGGAGGCGGTGGGCGATTGGTGGATCTTACGCCTTCTTCAGCGGAGGTTCCGTGGTCAGGCACCAGATACATGAAGGGGGTGTGGCTCCTCCCCATCCTGGGTCAGCTGTCCCGCCTCCTGGGGGTACCAGGGTTTTTTTTCATCCATCTGGGTGGAGTAACCTGGGTTCGGTGATTGTTCAGGATTTGGGTTGATCTTAAATCTGGACATGTTGCGCATTCTGTCTTCTTCCCAGAGGTTCTCAGGGGGTGGGCTGGGCTGAGGCTATCGCCCGTTCTTGTTGGCAGTGCGCTCAGCAATGTGAGTACCCTGGTACGCTGCCGTCGGCAATCGGACGAGATGGGTTTCTAGGTTTGTCTTGGGGGCTTCCAGGTCGCCTTAGGGTTTTGAGCGGGATGTGGCCTAGTTGTCTCGAGGGGATGGGTGCGCTTGCTGGAGGTCGGACTCTGCCTATGTTACTCTAGCACTGCAAGAAGTAGTGGAACAGGCAATGGCTGGTTGTGGTGGGGTCCCCCGCTGATTTTAGGTGTAAAACAGCGGGGTTGTGGCGGGGGTTTGTCCATGCCAATTGAGTTTGAGGGGTTACGTTTAAGTATATGAAATGAGATGAACAAGTTTTAATGTGTTATGCAGTAATTTAGTTTGTGATAATAAATGATGTGGCCTGTTTCATCCATACTAAGTGGTCCGTCGTTATTGGGGGGTTGAATTGATTAGTTTTATTCTAGGCTGCATCGCGATTCCCCCTACGTACATACAAGGCCCTGGGAAGATAGCGCAGCTAAGCGGACAAGGGCACATGTAGGAGTGTGGGGATAGATGCATGGGATTGGTTGGGAAAGAGTGTGTGGGTGGGATTATGTTCTGTGTAAGTTAGTGTGGGGGACATAGGAGCAACCCACCATTACTATTCCGGGGGGGAAACCGTAACTGCAGAGAGAAATCAACTCGGGAGACCGGCAGGGTGAACCTAAGGAACCCACCACCCCACCATTCAAGCCCTCTGAACCATGGGCGCAGGCACGCCAAGCCTGGCGGCGTCTTTAGCCCCCCCCCATACCGGAATGAATGCCCCCTGAACTCCCCACCATCCTTACGCAGGAATTTGAGCCCAAGTGGCACGCCCCAACGAAACGGACGCAGGAGAGAAAACCCTTCTTCTAGAACCAAACAAGGGGTGAGGAGGCCGAATAATCCAGTGGACGGATAGCACTCACCTAAGGCCCAAATCCCAAGTGGCAATCACTTGGGATTTGGGCCAGCAAACAGCTTCCCTCCCGCCCGCCCTATTAGTATATTTAGTCACAGCTAGCCGGGGGTATGTCCTTGCCAATTGAGTTTGAGGAGTTACGTTTAAGTATATGGAATGAGATAAACAAGTTTTAAGGTCTTAACCTCCCCTGCTTCAAACAGTTAACATTAGTTTACCTGAGGTGTCGTACCCATCGAGCATGGATAAGGTCGGCTCATGGCGGGCATTGGAAAGATATGATTTTTGTGACGAGGTGGGAGGTGAAAGGAAGTGGTGATTAGGAACCACTGTATGTTTGTTGGCAAGGACGGTTGGGTCACTGTATAACACTATGTGTGGAGTCATATATGTATATATGTTAATTTATGCCTATTTATGTCTAACGTTTTGGTTACAGAAAAAGAAGAGATTTAATAAATGAAGTTATGGATGTGTTATGCAGTAATTTAGTTTGTGATAATAAATGCAGTGGCCTATTTCATCCATACTAAGTGGCCTGTCGTTATTGGGGGGTTGAATGGGGTTAGTTTTGTTCTAGGCTGCATCCCGATTCCCCACTACGTACATACATAAATCTAAGGGTAATTTTTTTTTTTTTTTATGTAGTCATTTAACTTCTAATCTGTGCTTGTTGTAGTAAAATTGTGTTGCCTTTGCCACTATCCTGTGAAGCTGCAGTACCATATAAGAGACCTGACCATTTCAGATTTTACAGCTAGTATTTTGATAGCTGGATTTGAAGGCCTATGTCTCATTTTGGGCCATTATAGCAGTCTGCCTATTCAAATTACCGCACAAATGACTACCAATTCTGAAAGTAGTCACTCCAGCGTATCTCATACGATGCATCTTGTGCCTTAAAGGAACATTATAGCGTTAGGAATACAAAGGTATATTTTTAACAATATAGTGACCTAGTCACAATTTTAGTGACTGGCCCCCCAACCCAGTCACCTAAAAGTGAACTCCTCGAGAGTTAAACTTACCTTGTTTCCCATGCCTGTCTCTTTGCGGCTTGCCTCTCCTCCTTGGTTGAAATCATTGAGATTGATGATCTCAGTCAATCCAGTGCTTTCCCATAGAAAAGCACTGGAAGGCTAGTGTGCATGCGCAGCAAAACGCTGCACTGTGCTGACTTAGAGATGTCTCTCTTAGAGTATCTGCGTGAGAGTTTTGCTCTTTTGTTATTTTGTGGAAGCACCTCTAATGGCTGTCATATTGATTAAGGTTAACCCTGCAATGAAAACATTGCTGTCCCTGTTTTGTAAATCTGCTATATGTCACTGTGATGAAATCATCCAAAGTCTAAAATTATGTTCAGCTAACTCTACTGAATTTATAACTGGCCCAGTGCCGTTTTTAAAAAAAATGGCAAATTGAAGATGGGTTTAATTAAATGACTCCATAAATGCATACCATTTGCAAATGTGTGCACCATAGGGACGTGCATGATATATTTTATTTTGAGCTCTATTGAGATGCCACTTTTAAAAAAATATTTGGTATTGGGGGGCGGGGCCGGACCGCCATGCTGAATGAACGCACAGAGGGATAGCTCCTGAAAGTCTATCTAATTTTAACCCATTAAAACCAGCAATAATCTTACTAGACAACCTGCAGCTGTGCCCTGGTGCGAGAAGCAACCCTGGTCCTGAGGAGAGGCTTGCCGCGAGGTTTTAGTCCCTCGGTGGGGCGATCCCTGTCACGCAAGATGGAGACCGCTCGGGACGGCGACCCAATGACAACATGGCATGGCAACTCCAACGAGCGAGCCGCCGGACGCACCCTCCTTTCTTGCTCCCACACGGATGGATCACTGATCATACCAGAGAGGGTACCGGCGAGTAAGAGCCAAACTCACGCAAGCTAAGGAGGAGCAGCAATGGAACCTGACACAACGTTGGGTACTGACCCTGCAGAGGGAAAGCGTAATAAAGCACAGGACTAACCTGCCACACCACCCAGCTTCCCGCAAAGGGCCTGAATCAGAAGGTCTGCCCACCCATAGCCACTATGTAGAGGCTCTCTCCACGCCTAAGACAGGCACCCGGCTGGACAGCAAGGGACCCAAGAGGGGAACTTGGACCCCCCACACAACACCACCATCTGGGACTATAAGTACAGCAGCAGCCATTAAGCATTCTGCCTCACTACAGTGACCTATGCCGCATACTGAAGGGTCGCCATGAATGCCGACAAGGACTCTCGCCGGACCAACTCAGGGTTAACGTGGGGTGGTAATTTTAAGCGTTGAAGTACAATCCTTCTTGTTGACACTACTCTTATGTTTTAAGCTTCAGTCTCCAACATGCGCTACAAACTCGCTCAATCTATTATTTTCCATCTTGTGACCTATATATTTTACTACAAGCTTAAGGGTACTCAACTATGATTCTCGAATGTCATATGAGTGTAAATCTTGAAACACGTTGTTGTGGCGTATGCAGATACCCTGTTTATTGTTGCCTCAATATGCCGTTAAGGCTTATATCCATACGACTAATCTACTGTATATAGTATAAAGCTATCGTTACTAGCCTAACAACTTGCCACACTTACCACTAGGCTTAGGAGGCATGCATGCCGCACTATATATAAGACACACGTTTATAACCTAAAGCGCTCCTAGATATGTTAATGGCTTAACTATCCTAGCATGTTATATCATATAAGTGATGTTTATTAGCCTGTTATTCTCACGATTATACAAAAAATGTGCTGAACAAAATGCAACACTTCAAAATGAAAATGCTTGTAGATGTTGTTGTAGCTTTACACGCTTGTTGTCAATGCATGCACAAGAAAAATAAAGAATAAAAAAAAATAATAATAATAAAAAAATATATATGCTATTAATTTTTATTTTATAATATTTACATACCTGTATTTTTAAAATGTCATGTATTGCTGTACTAAATTCCCTTAACTGAACTCCGTAACATGTGTACAACAAATACCTTTGCAAAGTGTCAATCCTATTCCAACCAGCCGCGAATGCCCTGGAACTATTGTGGCATAAAGACTTTGCGGCTCCCGATCAGTCCCCAGCGGTACTTAGCCGCGATTCTATGGAACTATTTTCGGCATGAAGACTTTGTGGTCCCCAGTGGCACTTATCCGCGATTCTCTGGAACTGTTTTGGGCATGGGACCATGTGTGTGGTTGGTCAAATTATGACTTCCAGGAAATTCCTGAACCCCTGAACTGATCTGGGTGATTTTTGGATATGTTGGTCACCCAGATCAGGGCTATCAGGATATAACCTTTGTGGGGATTTTGTATGTTTTAAGGTATTTTGGAGGTTTTTTAAAAATTTATGTTTTCTGTTCCTGGAGATAATTGAGTTTAATACAATGCTGACTCAATTATCTCCCAGGCATAGGAGAGGGATTGACCTATTTTGTATGGGAGTGTCCTGGACCTGAGAGCCAATTTAATTGTGTGTATGTTTTTACTGTAGTCTACTCTCAAGTCCAGGGGAAGTGCTCCTTGCATGGGGACCTGCATATAAGGCCAGTTGTGGCTGCCATTAGACAGATTTTGTTTTACCCTCCATGAAGTCTTGCCTCATGTTTGGGGGATTGGAGAGCTATTTTCAGCCTGCTTCGCTCTCTGGACTAGGAGAGGTCTACCCACTGGAAGCTGGACCCTGGTCTTGGGTCCAGGGTGGGTGGAGGACCGCCAACCAAGCTTCGGCGGTTTGTGTGGTTTATGGTGTCCGATGCGGTGCTTATGGTACTCAAGGATTACTAGGAAGCAGCAATTGACGGAGGTACCCAGTCGGGGTGCCAGGCGGTCCGTCACAGATACTATATTGCTAGGAATCTAAAGCTGTATTCCTGGCAATATAGCTCCCAGTTTCTCAGAAACTGCAATAATTACAATTGCAGGGTTAAGGGGACAGGGACATTGCACCCAGACCATTTCAATAAGTGATCTAGGTGCCTATAGTGTCCCTTTAGACTCCTCTACTGATCACACTATGATCACATTTTGACAGCTGTCCAGCACCTATCCCAATCGTCAGGGGGCCATGCAGGGAGACCCTGGCAGGCTCAGGGCTCAGTATCACCGCCGCTGAGCATGATCCGCAGTGAGCTACAGTGAATATGATGGGCTGTGTGAAGCACTCACTTTCAGTGCTTCATACAGCTCATCTGTCAGATTGGGGCTATGAAATATAATTAAATATTTGATATCTGGGTCTCCATGGTGTGAGTAGAGATATAACTTGCTCACATCAGACTTTCAAGCCAGAGGATTTAAATTACCCATTTAAAAGGCAGTACGCAGAGCTCACGTTAAGTGCAGCTCATCAGTAAGTCTGAAACCACTAAATATGGCCCCAGCTGACAAAGGGAAGTCCTGGGTATCAATTGATACTTGGGTCCCCCTGGTGTGAGCAGGGATTTAACCCTGCTCACAGCAAGTTTCAGCTACTGAGGATTCATTTTCCTATTTAACCCCTTAAGGACCAAACTTCTGGAATAAAAGGGAATCATGACGTGTCACACATGTCATGTGTCCTTAAGGGGTTAAAGGGCTGTATGTAGCTCATTGGTCAACATGGGGACAGAGGAGCCCTGGGTATCTAACCATACGTGAGTTCACCTTCTACCAACAGGGAAACAATCCATGTTGGTAAAATACAACATGATGGAATTAGAGAAAAGAGAAGGACATCAATGATGGTACCATGCATTCTTAAGAGGTTAAACAATCCTTGTCACGACACCTCAATTCATATAGACATGCAGCTATGGACAAAAGGTTCAGTTCAACAAACAACCAGCAGAATTCTGAAAAATATGACTGTGAAATGATTGTTGGTGTTTGATGTTCTTTTATTAACTCAGAATGTGCTGATCTCTTGTAATTTTAACACATGTCAGTTTCTAGAGTTTATAGAGAATAGCTTAAAAACATAAATCCAGTAAATCAGTTCTGCGGGTGAGAAGGTTTAGAGGAGCCATATTGGTTGATGCTCACAGGAGTGCTCCTTTGAGAGTACAATATGTTGAAGTGGATGGATTAGTTCCAGCACTAGACCACTCTATGTTCCACTTATGTCAGCTAGGAACTGGGCTGAGGTGCCCCAAAAATAGACAGTAGAAGATTGGAAATAATGTTGACTGCTCTGACAAAGCTCGATTTCTGCTGTGACCAGGAAATAAGATTACATTTTTACCTAAACTACATCCATTTTGACTTATTTTAATTGCTTAGGCCACTGCTGGTGGTGGTGTAATGGTGTGAGAAAAATTTCTTGGCACACATTAGGCGCCTTATTACCAAATATGCATCATTTTATTGCCTAAGACTACCTTAGTTTGCTTTTTGACCATTGCATCCCTTCATAGTCTAGCCATTTTTTAGTAGGTAACCTCAGAATGATAATGCACCATGTCTTAAAGCACATGTTATCTCAAGCTTGGCCTATAAACATGACATTGAGCTTCTACACTCTGTGAGCACGCCTGCAAAGAGAAGTCTGTAGGATAGTCGAAAAAGTCTCTTCTTCCTTTAATGCAGCCCACCGTTTCCCTTCTCGCCTCTCTACATTACATTTAGTGTTCTACCCTGTCCTGTCCACCCCCCAGCCACACCTCTCTCGGACCATCTCCCTTTCTCAAGAATTGTGAGGTAGACTGGCATTTGCAACCCTGAGAGTGCGCTCCAATGGACCACCAGGGATAACAACAGACTCTCCTGCCATAAGGTAAGCAGGTGTGCATATAGGAAAAATAGACTTCTCCCCACACAATCAGCACACCTAGACACACTCCTCCTACCCCCCAAATACAGTTCTCAGCCTCATCCACACACACACACAACACTATGATTTATAGTTTTTAAAATACGACCGTTTGAAGATGGCAACCGCCAAAATACTCTGACTTGTGCCAGGCTGCAGCAGCAAGTGATGTCATAGACAAAGCCTTTTACACCTGCTAATGTTTTTATAACTGTATGTTTTAATGTAACTGTGAAGCACTTTGGGCAACAACGTTGCAATTAAATGTGCTATATAAATAAATAATAACAGTTACTCCGCCCACTCCAGTTGTAGACTACTGGTGGAGACAAGAACACTTCACACAATTTCCCCAGAAATTGTAGCTTTTCTAGTTAAGTGTTCTTGCATAGCAAGACCACTTAATGTTATCTCACATATATATTATTAAGTGTTCTTGCATAGCAAGACCACTTAATGTTATCTCACATATATATTATTATTAAGTGTTCTTGCATAGCAAGACCACTTAATGTTATCTCACATATATATTATTATTATTATTATTATTATTATTATAGCCAAATTTGCCACCCTAACTCCTCCCACAGTTTTTACACTACATAGACAAAAATATACCAAAACGTGCAGATTGTTCCCGATCGGATTGCTATTACTTTGTGGAACGTTTCGCCGAATGGTTCACGGAATATCGTCGTTCTTGTGGCGAAATTTGTCCCATAGGAATGAATGGCAAAGCTAGAGTGGGAGCTGGCAAAAGCTGAAAAATCAGGACATGATTTCTAAACTGCCACCATTCCCTCATTTTCAGGCCCACCTACACAAATCTTATATTAAAACGTTCAGCTATCCCTGCTGCCACTAGAAATGTCCACGGCTAAGCCATAGTCCTGATAGTTTTCACAATATGACCATTTGTTTGCAACTCACGCCTTCCATTGACATTCATTGAAACTCCACTCTGCAAAGCTCACATTTGAAGGGCAATTTCGAAACTGCGACTGTGCCTTCCTTGTTAATATCTCAGAGACATACTATACATCAAAATGTAGGTCTGGGTCTTGTGATTCTCACAATATAAAGCTCTTCACTGTAGGATTTATAGTTTTTAAAATACGACCGTTTGAAGATGGCAACCGCCAAAATACTCTGACCTGTGCAAGGCTGCAGCAGCAAGTGATGTCATAGACAAAGCCTTTTACACCTGCTAATTTTTTATAACTGTATGTTTTAATGTAACTGTGAAGCACTTTGGGCAACAACATTGCAATTAAATGTGCTATATAAATAAATACTAACAGTTACTCCGCCCACTCTAGTTGTAGACTACTGATGGAGGCAAGAACACTTCACACAATTTCCCCAGAAATTGTAGCTTTTCTAGTTATTAAGTGTTCTTGCATAGCAAGACCACTTAATGTTATCTCACATATATATTATTATTATTATTATTCTTATTATTCTTATTATAGCCAAATTTGCCACCCTAACTCCTCCCACAGTTTTTACACTACATAGACAAAAATATACCAAAACGTGCAGATTGTTCCCGATCGGATTGCTATTACTTTGTGGAACGTTTCGCCGAATGGTTCACGGAATATCGTCGTTCTTGTGGCGAAATTTGTCCCATAGGAATGAATGGCAAAGCTAGAGTGGGAGCTGGCAAAAGCTGAAAAATCAGGACATGATTTCTAAACTGCCACCACTCCCTCATTTTCAGGCCCACCTACACAAATCTTATATCAAAACGTTCAGCTATCCCTGCTGCCACTAGAAATGTCCACGGCTAAGCCATAGTCCTTATAGTTTTCACAATATGACCATTTGTTTGCAACTCACGCCTTCCATTGACATTCATTAAAACTCCACTCTGCAAAGCTCACATTTGAAGGGCAATTTCTAAACTGCGACTGTGCCTTCATTGTTAATATCTCAGAGACATACTATACATCAAAATGTAGGTCTGGGTCTTGTGATTCTCACAATATAAAGCTCTTCACTGTAGGAATTATAGTTTTTAAAATACGACCGTTTGAAGATGGCAACCGCAAAAATACTCTGACCTGTGCAAGGCTGCAGCAGCAAGTGATGTCATAGACAGGGCCATTTGCACCTGCTAATGTTTTTATAACTGTATGTTTTAATGTAACTGTGCAACAACGTTGCAATTAAATGTGCTATATAAATAAATAATAACAGTTACTCCGCCCACTCCAGTTGTATACTACTGGTGGAGGCAAGAACACTTCACAATTTCCCCAGAAATTGTAGCTTTTCTAGTTATTATTATTCTTATTATAGCCAAATTTGCCACCCTAACTCCTCCCACAGTTTTTACACTACATAGACAAAAATATACCAAAACGTGCAGATTGTTCCCGATCGGATTGCTATTACTTTGTGGAACGTTTCGCCGAATGGTTCTCGGAATATCGTCGTTCTTGTGGCGAAATTTGTCCCATAGGAATGAATGGCAAAGCTAGAGTGGGAGCTGGCAAAAGCTGAAAAATCAGGACATGATTTCTAAACTGCCACCACTCCCTCATTTTCAGGCCCACCTACACAAATCTTATATCAAAACGTTCAGCTATCCCTGCTGCCACTAAAAATGTCCACAGCTAAGTCATAGTCCTTATAGTTTTCACAATATGACCATTTGTTTGCAACTCACGCAGTCCATTGACATTCATTGAAACTCCACTCTGCAAAGCTCACATTTGAAGGGCAATTTCTAAACTGCGACTGTGCCTTCATTGTTAATATCTCAGAGACATACTATACATCAAAATGTAGGTCCTGGTCTTGTGATTCTCACAATCTAAAGCTCTTCGCTGTAGGATTTATAGTTTTTAAAATACGACCGTTTGAAGATGGCAACCGCAAAAATACTCTGACCTGTGCAAGGCTGCAGCAGCAAGTGATGTCATAGACAAAGCCTTTTGCACCTGCTAATGTTTTTATAACTGTATGTTTTAATGTTACTGTGAAGCACTTTGGGCAACAACATTGCAATTAAATGAGCTATATAAATGATAACAGTTACTCCGCCCACTCCAGTTGTAGACTACTGGTGGATGCAAGAACACTTTACACAATTTCCCCAGAAATTGTAGCGTTTCTAGTTATTATTATTCTTATTATAGCCAAATTTGCCACCCTAACTCCTCCCACAGTTTTTACACTACATAGACAAAAATTTACCAAAACGTGCAGATTGTTCCCGATCGCGTTGCTATTACTTTGTGGAACGTTTCGCTGAATGGTTCTCGGAATATCGTCGTTCTTGTGGCGAAATTTGTCCCATAGGAATGAATGGCAAAGCTAGAGTGGGAGCTGGCAAAAGCTGAAAAATCAGGACATGATTTCTAAACTGCCACTACTCCCTCATTTTCAAGCCCACCTACACAAATCTTATATCAAAACGTTCAGCTATCCCTGCTGCCACTAAAAATGTCCACGGCTAAGCCATAGTCCTGATTGTTTTCGCAATATGACCATTTGTTTGCAACTCACGCAGTCCATTGACATTCATTGAAACTCCACTCTGCAAAGCTCACATTTGAAGGGCAATTTCTAAACTGCGATTGTGCCTTCCTTGTTAATATCTCAGAGACATACTATACATCAAAATGTAGGTCTGGGTCTTGTGATTCTCACATTATAAAGCTCTTCACTGTAGGATTGATAGTTTTAAAAATATGACCGTTTGAAGATGACAACCGCAAAAATACTCTGACATGTGCCAGGCTGCAGCAGCAAGTGATGTCATAGACAAAGCCTTTTACACCTGCTAATGTTTTTATAACTGGATGTTTTAATGTAACTGTGAAGCACTTTGGGCAACAACATTGCAATTAAATGTGCTATATAAATAAATAATAACAGTTACTCCGCCCACTCCAGTTGTAGACTACTGGTGGAGGCAAGAACACTTCACAATTTCCCCAGAAATTGTAGCTTTTCTAGTTCTTATTATTCTTATTATAGCCAAATTTGCCACCCTAACTACTCCCACAGTTTTTACACTACATAGACAGAAATATACCAAAACGTGCAGATTGTTCCCGATCGGATTGCTATTACTTTGTGGAACGTTTCGGCGAATGGTTCTCGGAATATCGTCGTTCTTGTGGCGAAATTTGTCCCATAGGAATGAATGGCAAAGCTAGAGTGGGAGCTGGCAAAAGCTGAAAAATCAGGACATGATTTCTAAACTGCCACCACTCCCTCATTTTCAGGCCCACCTACACAAATCTTATATCAAAACGTTCAGCTATCCCTGCTGCCACTAAAAATCCACAGCTAAGCCATAGTCCTGATAGTTTTCACAATATGACCATTTGTTTGCAACTCACGCAATACCCTAGAATTTGACCAGATGATGCTGGCCTTCATGGCATGAGGGGGTAGAGATCCAAGGAAAGGGGTCGAGAAAGGGTTCAAAGGAGCCTAGGATAAGTTCTTTGATGCTGTCAGGCCACTTGCCCGGGTTCTGACCCTAACGCATGAGGCATTCACCCAGGCTGACTCCTTTTTATCAGACAACACGTGCGATGGGGCCCACGATGTTCGTGAGTGGACCCAGAGATGTTTTGCTTCCAGGGCAACACAAATGTGGTCCTCTTTTCGGAGAGACGCCGGGCACTCTTATTCCGAATTGATGGCAAATTGGTAAACCTCGGGGCTAAAGAATTGGGCCCACAGACACAAGGAAACTATTCGGTGAGCCTTTCATGAAAGGCTAATGCTTAGTCAGAAGAATATGCTTAACCCTTGGGGGTCACAGGTTCAATTCCCAGGCAGGGTTGACTCAGCCCTTTAGCCCTTTGAGGTAGATAAAATTAATACCATTAAATTGGGTAAAAATTACATCAATGCACTTGGAAACCAGAAAATATCTGTCTCTTTCCTGGTTAAACATTTTTACATACCACCATTTCAAGATGGACGGTATCTATCTATTGTGGCACCTCCGACAAGGAGGAGACTGGTTTGCCTGCCTGGACTTAAAGATGCCTACCTGCCTGTACAAGTAGATAATGGCAGTCGTCCCTCCTTACAGTTCCTCTGGAATGGGACACTATGACAATTCACCTGCCTCCCTTTTGGGCTCAGTTTGGCACCACTGTGCTTTACGAAAGTTACTGAAACCAGTGATTGCTCACTTACGGGGTCAAGGCATACGATGTCTGGCTTACCTGGACGACATTATAAATTCCGACCAGAATCGCAACCATCTTCTTTTACCAGTACCCATGACATAGGAAATCTGACAAGAACTTTGATGGTGGCTCGACAGTATACATGCCTAGAGTTCTTGGCAAGCGCCTCTGCTTTCCGAAATCTAATGAAGGGGAGATCCGATTGCTGTATCCTGCTACGGATGGACAATTTCTCAGCAGTTCGTCACATCAACCACTTAGGTGGCATTTGTTCTCAGACACTGACGCGCCTCACGTAGGAAATCTTCGACTATTGCCTACCACGCAATACCACATTGATGGCAGAACATCTTCCAGGGGAAACCTCTCGACACAGAAGGGACAACAACTATTGGCACCTAGCTCCACACATATTGGTAACACTGATCAACCTGAGAGGTCACAATCGACTTTTCGCGTCTAGCACCAACCGCCAACTACCGATTTTCTACAGTTGATTACCAGATCCGGAGGGTGCAGCGGTAGACACATTCCTGCAGGCATGGCCAACCGAAAGAGTCTTACACATTTCCACCCTTTGCAATGATCGCAAGAGTGGTTCACCACATCAGATCGCTGGAAGTGCCAAGCACCCCTGGTGATGCAAAGTCAACCTTGGTATTTATACTGCTTCCTGACAGTTTTTTTTTTTGTTTGTTTATCTTACAGTTTGTCAGTACATGATACTGATTTCATTATTAGAGGGTGAGCCCCTCTCATAAACTCAGCCCAATACTGATATTGAAACTAATTTTATTATTAGAAGGTGAGTCCCTCTCATAAAGTGTTTTCCATGTGGCTACGCTCTCAACTCCACAGACACTCTCCCACCGCCACACCCCCCAGATCACCTCGCACTGTCATACCAGGACCCTCCGCTACTAACAGACAATCAGATGATACTCTGGATTCCATGGGGAATCCTCATCCTATGCTACAAGAAGGACATCTCTCTTTAGTGGCCTGGAGTCTTTCGGAGGTGTTTGATGCACTGATGACTTATCGTCAACGGTTAGAGATATATCTGGGACTCATGGGCCCCTGGAACAAGGAAGTGCTACCTCTCAGCTTGGAATTCACGAGTCAATTGGTGGCTTACGGACATTCGAGCAATCCACGTGGACTCTTTCTTGTTTTCTCCGGAAGGTGTCACTCTTCGGGTGTCTCGACGTACAAGACGGACTCAGCATCGTTTTTTTTACACATTTTTTCCATCGGAACCCAACTTTACGTGGTACACTCACTGCACGCCTACGTACGGCTACGGCCATGCTACAATGACCTTTTCCCGACAATTATTGGTGTCCTACGTTAAACCACATGGGCAAATCTTGGTTACCACCTTGACCTGCTGGGTACGATGGATTTTATCTCTTGCCAGGATTGACCCATTCTTTGGCTCGCACTCGGTTTGGGGTGCGGCAGCCTCTTCCGCCTTCACAGCAAGGGCCTTCTTATCAGATATATTGCTCTCGGCAGGCTGGTGACGAGAACCCACCTTTCGGACATTTTACTCTCGCCCGTCCTCCATTGCTGCTTTCTCTCTATTACCTTAGCGTTAAAATATGAAGCCTCCTGTCATGTGATAGAATTGAAGATTATGCTAGCTTTGGTGCACTAATAATCGTAATTTTAATAATGACAGGAGGCGAGTATTCCCCTCCCCCCCTCCCCCCCATTGAATTTTCCTCCCATTCAAGTAGGTTCACATCTCCAGGTAGGTGATGTATATTATCAATATGGTACTGGTCGTTTTCTTGTGATTACGTAATTGACTCTATTCACTCTAGATGGAAAGTTGGGGTTGTTTTTCATATATAGTTTATTTATTTTTATATATATATATATATATATATATATATATATATATATATATATATATATTATGTACCTATATTTTGGTATGTATGTTAAATTTTATAGATCACAATAGATTGTCATAGTACCGAATTATTGCGCACCTTTTATGTAATGGTTACTCATATTGTTCAGGTTTACATTCATATCACTAAAACACTCTGTCTCTTTCAGCTTAAAAAACACAAAGATCTTCTATATCAAACATACAAGCATATTTGTTGTTCCCAGTTATGAATGAATCTAACCGTTCTTCATCGGTCCTGGAATTTGAACTGTCTTCGTTATCCCGTATGGTTCTTCAGTTGAACGTGTGACTTGTGATGTCGCCGTAGTCAAGAGAAAGTGAGTCAGTGGAAGGCGTATCTTATACTCTCTGCCTGTCCTTGGTTCCTTTTTTTTCTCTATATGTCTTTGCTGCTACGGAGTAGTAAAGGAAGATTATGCAAAATACTCGCCTCCTGTCATTAATAAAATTAAGATTATTAGTACACTAAAGCTAGCATAATCTTCAATTACTGTCAATACTCACTTTAGTGAATAACCCTGTATATGTATATATGTGTTAGCTGTGCATCCCTTGTTTCAAATAAATGATATGCTATTATTTTACAAACAAAAAGTGCTTGGTAGCGAAGGGGCTAAGGATACCCTGGTCAGAGTTTCCTTACTTGCTACTCCTATTATTCACCAAAAGTTAATTACTTGCCAGTGTTGTATTGTGGTGTGTCCTGGGGTACAGTATAATAAGATTCTATCCTTACCATATACTCCTATAGGAAGAAGTCTAGGAGGGCATATCTTGATCTGTTTTTTAATCCAATATATGTCCCCCTAGTGGCCACTTAGAGGTATCATATGTAGCCTGATCTCTTTTGTAATGTATGATTCCAAACCATAGTTCTTCCTGTAGCCATCACTTATGTACGGCCATTTGGTTATTACAGACTCCAATTTGGTTGTAACCTATTGGAGTTCTACAACAGAATAGCTTTACTTATACATTTCAGATCTGGGCTTTTAGTGGTTATAATTATTGTATAGCATATTATATATTAATTTTTAGTATTGCACATATCAGCAAGTAAACACTTTTGAACAAATATTCAAACCAAAATAAATAAAGAAAAACTTTGAAAAGTACATATTAAATGTTTATAAACTTGGTCAGATCGCATTAGTGGGCACACATTTTAGTTAGGGGAGTTTCTTCACCCTGTCACCACCACCAACAGTAACCCCTCTCAGTTGGTTTTAGATATACCGCTCGCAGTCGATTAATGACAGAACCAGGGCATCATTGTGAAGCAGCAAGAGAGAGTGTAACCCAACAATGGAGCCCTCTCTGCATGATCACACTGATCAGACTCTCTCTTCTACTCATCAGGATGGTGGAAAGTGAAGAGATCTTCCAACTGTGCATGTGTAAATCACACAGGCAGAGCAGAAAGAATCAGAAGGATCACAAAGGTAAAGTTGAAGAAGGAGCAGAAAGGAACAGGAAGGGACAGCGAAAAGCTGAAAGGGACAAAAGGAGCACAAATGTAAAGTATTAGAAGGAGCAGAAAAAAGCAGGAAGGGTCATCAAGGAGCAGAAAAGAGTCAGCAAGGAGCAGGAAGGGGCAGAAAATAGCAGGGAGGGAGAGAAGGAGCACAGAGATAAAGGAGAAGAGAGAATCAGAAGGAGCACGAAGGTAAAGTATATGAAGGAGCAGAAAAAAGCAGGAATGGGCAGCAAGGAGCTGGAAAGGGTCAACAAGGAGCAGGGAGGGGCAGCAAGGCAGAGAAGGAGCACAAAGGTAAAGTAGGAGAAGGAGCAGGAAGGTTCAGCAAGGAGTCAAAATGGCCTGCAAGGAGCAGAAATGGTCATCAAGGAGCAGGAAGGGACAGAAGGAGTACAAAGGTAGAGGAGCAGGAAGGGTCAGCAAGGAGGTTTGAAGTGGAGGCAAGGAGCAGGAAGGGTCAGAAGGAGCACAATGGTAAAGGAGCAGAAAGAAACAGAAGGAGCACAAAGGTAAAGGAGCAGAAATAATCAGAAGGAGCAAAAAGGTAAAATAGGAGAAGGAGCACAAAGGAACAGAAAGGGTCAGCAATGAGCAGAAAGAATCAGAAGGATCACAAAGATAAAGTTGGAGAAGGAGCAGACAGGAACAGGAAGGGACAGCAAGAAGCTGAAAGGGACAGAAGGAGCACAAAGGTAAATTATTAGAAGGAGCAGAAAAAAGCAGGAAGGGGCAGCAAGGAGCTGGAAAGGGTCGGCAAGGAGCAGGAAGGGGCAGCAAAGAGCAGGGAGGGAGAAAAGAAGCACAAAGGTAAAGTAGGAGAAGGAGCAGGAAGGTTCAGCAAGGAGCCAAAATGGTGTGCAAGGAGCAGGAAGGGCCTGCAAGGAGCAGAAATGGTCAGCAAGGAGCAGGAAGGTAAAGGAGCAGAACGAATCAGAAGGAGCACAAAGGTAAAGTAGGAGAAGGAGCACACAGGAACAGAAATGAGCAGGAAGGGTCTGCAAGGAGCAGGAATGGTATGCAAGCAGTAGAAAGGGGAAGCTAGGAGCAAACAGAGTGTCACGGTAATATATTCCAACACGCAGGAATAGTTCAGATAGTCAAGAGACAAGAAAACAGGATTCGTCTTACCGGACCTTAGAATGGCCGGACTTAGACGAGTACAAGAAAAGACAGAGTCCAGAACAAGCCGAGGTCAAGGGAACGGAGAGACAGCGTAAAGTAGAACAAGCCAGGGACTGGTACACAGGAGAGCAAACCGGCGGATGGACAAGCAAGGATAAAGAGAGAATGGAGTCAGGAACAAAGCCAAGGTCAAGCCCCAAAAAACCAACTGAACGATACAAGCACTAAAGGGAACTGAACAGAAACCACGATAGGGCAAGGTACAAAGGAAACAGGTGAGTATAAATACCCTAGTGTTCACTTTGATTGGCCTCTATCATATCCACGCCCCCAAAACGTGAGTGTATGGGGAACATGGCATGACAGGGGCCAATGGGAGACAGATTCTAATTTTGTCTCCCACTGTCCCTTTAAGAGCGCGCCCGAGACACAGTGTCAGGCGGGACATGTGACTGCTTCTCGCGGTCACTGCCCGCCTTCCTGATCACGTCGTCTCGCGCGCGGCGAGAAGAGAGGGCCCCGGCCGGCCCCTGGAGAGGGTAAGTACTGCTACAGTACCCCCCCTGAAGACACGCTCACCGGGCGGGGAGGAGCAGGCCTAGCAGGAAAGCGAGAGTGGAAAGAACGCACAAGGCGAGGAGCGTGAACAGCGTCAGCGGAAATCCAACTGCGTTCCTCAGGCCCATAGCCCTTCCAATGTACCAGATATTGGAGGCGACCCCGAAGAAAACGAGAGTCGAGTATAGCGGCCACTTCAAATTTCTCATGGCCCTCCACAGAAACTGGAGGGGGAGGAGGAACATGCCGGGTATAACGGTTGCACTGGAGGGGTTTTAACAAGGAGGTATGAAATACATTAGGAATGCGTAGATTCCTAGGAAGATCCAAGGCATACGAAACAGGATTAACCACATGCAAGATACGAAAAGGACCAATAAAACGAGGAGCCAACTTCATAGAAGGCACACGAAGGCGAATATTGCGAGTAGAAAGCCAAACCCGGTCCCCCACGGCATAGGAAGGAGCCGCCCTGCGATGCTTGTCTGCCTGAACCTTCTGGCGAGCAGCGGAATCCACCAAAGAACACTGAACCTGCTCCCAAGTATTACGTAAACCAGCCAAATGTTCATCCAGAGCTGGCATGCCCTGTAAGGAGAATGCAGCTGGAAGAACCACGGGATGCCGGCCATAAATAACGTAAAAAGGGCTTTTACCGGAGGATTCATGAGCAGCGTTATTACGAGCAAACTCAGCCCAAGGAAGAAGGTCAGCCCAATTGTTCTGATGGTGGGATACGAAACAACGAAGATACTGCTCTAGAGATTGGTTGGCACGTTCAGCAGCTCCATTAGACTGGGGGTGGTAAGCGGAAGAAAACGAGAGAGAGATACCCATCTCTGAACAAAATGCTTTCCAGAATCTGGAAATAAACTGGCTACCCCTATCGGACACGATCGAAGTGGGAATACCATGCAACCGAAACACCTCCCTGACGAAGACAGAGGCAAGTTCCTTGGACGAGGGCAACTTGACAAGAGACACAAAATGAGCCATCTTAGAAAAACGATCCACAATCATCAGGATGACAGTTTTACCATTCGAAGGGGGCAATTCAACAATAAAATCCATGGATAGATTGGACCAAGGCCTCTCGGGTATGGGCAACGGATGCAACAACCCACAAGGAACTCTGTGGGAGGACTTCATACTGGCACAAGTAGTACAAGCATTTACGTAATCGGTGACGTCCTTGCGTAAGGAAGCCCACCAGAAATATCTAGAAACTGCTGATAACGTTTTAGAAATACCAGGGTGTCCAGCAGTTTTTGTGTCATGATACAATGACATAATGTCCCGTCTCTCGGGGATATCAATGAACAGTTTATCAGCAGGCCTCTCTCCAGGTGCCATGTTTTGTTTAGCCTGTATAGCTTGTAAGAGGGAAGAAGAAATTGATAGAACAGTAGTAGCAATTATTCTGTCGGGAGGAATGACAGGGGTAACATCAATTTCTAGATTGTCAGCAGTTTCGAATTGTCTGGACAGAGCGTCTGCTTTAGTGTTACGATCACCTGGTCTGTATGTGATTATGTAATTGAAACGAGACAAAAACAGAGACCACCTGGCCTGCCTAGAAGACAATCTTTTTGCTTTACTAAGGTAGGAGAGGTTTTTGTGATCCGTAAAAATGAGGATGGGATCCCTAGTACCTTCTAGTAGATGTCTCCATTCCTTGAGTGCCAAAATGATAGCAAGGAGTTCGCGATTGCCTACATCATAATTATTTTCCGCTTTGGACATTTGTCTGGAAAAGAAGCCACAAGGGTGCAACGGCTTTTCAGGTGAATCTCTTTGAGACAAGACAGCACCTACCCCAATATCAGAAGCATCAACTTCAAGAATAAAGGGTAGGGAAGGGACAGGATGCTGTAAAATAGGGGCAGAAGCGAATGAAGCTTTCAGGAATTCAAAGGCCTCAAGTGCTTCTGGTTTCCAGACATGAGTATTGCCATTCTTTTTGGTCATTCTGGTTATAGGTGCTACAATGGCAGAAAACCCTTTAATAAAGCGCCTATAATAATTTGAAAAACCCAGAAAACGCTGAATGGCTTTCAAACCCTGAGGTAGAGGCCATTCCATGATGGCAGAAAGTTTCTTGGGATCCATACGAAAACCCTTAGCAGAGATTATATAACCCAAGAATTGGACTTCTGATTGATCAAATGAACATTTTTCGAGTTTAAAATATAGACCGTGGGGCGGGGCCGGGCCGCCGAGCTGGATGGCCGCAAGTCAGAGCGGCTCCGGTAAAATTTCATTAACAACACGCTGAAAACTTGTGTTTTTTACCTTGGGAAGACCGACAGCACAGACGCCCAGTGCCAAGGTACAGCTGGACCTGGGGAGAGGCTGGCTCGCTGAGCTACAGTCCCCTAGGGGAGAGGATCATGGTGCCCTAACCCGGGCCTTCTCCGGCGGTGAGCGAGGCAGACGGCCGCTGCCTCGCTACCCTGCACCACAGAGCCCGTCCAAAAGCACTGGTCGGCGCGGACCCGGCTCCGTTCCCCCCCCTATGGACCGGGGGGGTGATCCCGGTCCTCACCTGGTGGCCATGGGCGGGATTCTGCATTTGAGGCAGGGGAGCAAGATCGATCCCTCCAAGATGGCGGGCGCTACATGCGCCGACTGCATGAAGGTAAAACCTCCCTCCCAGTGCCCTTTTCTCATAAAACAGCTTCTGAAAGAAGATCCCGCCACACAGGGAAGCAATAATGTCCATGCTAATCCCCGCAACCACACATTCCCCCAAAGCAAGCGTGCAACAGGCGCTTGGAAGGTGCGGGTGACAGCAGCAGCACCGAGGGGACGGGTTACCAAGCAGCGACCATTCCCGTCCGGGGGGCCATCTGCCCAGCAAGACACCTCTGCTAGCAACCCCCAAGCACCGCCAGCGGCCCCAAGGGGACTTTAACTGGACTCTCACTCTGCCCACACAAAGCAGCGGACACAGCACGCAGGCAGTATTTACACCCAAGGCTGAAGCTGGAAGGAACATAAAATAAACAAACATCTGGCTAGCAAGTCCCGAAGCAATTAAGCAGCCAGCGTGAAATATAAGGGACTTTATGGTGGCCAGGATGCCAGCTGACCCAGCGCAGCGGCAGGAGTAGCTAAGCGGCTGTACATATACATATCACTATATATGTACTTAAAATCTAGCAGAGCACTGTATATTATTTTAGTCTAGCATACCCCTCCCATTATTATCCTTGATTTTAATGCAATAGAAAGTATCACTGCTAACCTGCATAGATAACAGCTAAAATTGCCGAAACCTGTATGAAAGCTAACCCTGGCTAGCTCAGTGACTCGCTGCCCCCTGGTGGTTAATCTTAAGCAGTGTGGAGAAATTTGCACAAGACATAATTTTATATAAGCTTGTAACTTACTAATCGTAGCATACTTACTTAAATACGCATGTATAGCTCAGTTATAAAGTTGTATCAACGTGTACTAAACCTGTTATATCTAAAATGTAAAAGAGCTGTTAACTCTGCCATAACTTCGTATGACGTTATTGTTCAACCGTTATCATTTAAAAATGTATGCATACCCAACTTGCCACAATAATGCTATCATATGTCTACAAAAATCGAGCCTGTCAATGCTGTTGTGGCGATACAGGCACTGTTGTAACTTCCTGCATACCAAAAATAAAGAATTAAAAAAAAAATATATATAGACCGTTAACAAGAAGAGTCCTCAACACTAATTTAACATGCATGTGATGAGTCTGTAAATCAGTTGAATAAATTAATATGTCGTCCAAGTATACTATTACGAATGTGTGTATGTACTGACGTAGGACATCATTAATAAATTCTTGAAAAACTGCTGGGGCGTTACAAAGACCAAAGGGCATCACAGTATATTCGTAATGACCACTTCTGGTATTGAATGCGGTCTTCCATTCGTGATCCTTTTTTATACGTATGAGATTGTAAGCACCCCTAAGGTCCAATTTAGTAAAAACCGTGGCATGTTTAAGCTTATCAAATAGTTCCGTGATCAAAGGTATGGGGTATGCATTTTTGACTGTGATTTTATTTAGGCCCCTATAGTCAATACAAGACCTTAATTCGCCATCTTTCTTGGATGCAAAGAAGAAACCAGCCCCTGCCGGGGAAGAGGATCTTCTTATAAATCCCTTTTGTAAAGATTCCTTAATATACTCCTCCATAACAAGATTCTCCTGAGGAGACAAAGGATATATTCTCCCTTTGGGAGGCATAGTACCAGGTAGTAAATTAATAGCGCAGTCGTAAGGTCTGTGAGGTGGCAACTTTTCAGCCTCCCTTTTATCAAAAACAGATTTAAGAGACAAGTACTGAGGGGGTATAACAGTAGACACGGGAGGAATATTAGTAGAATTCAAAGGGGTGATTTTAACAATACAAGACTCTTGGCAAGCATCACTCCAAGATACTATTTGTCCTGACTCCCAGTCAATAGTGGGATTATGAGTATGCAACCAAGGATACCCTAACACGAGGTGAGAGGAAGGAGAAGTAATGATCTGAAAATGAATGGTTTCAGAGTGTAACACCCCTGTAGACATATGTAGTGGTACAGTTTCATGTGTGATAACTGGAGAGCATAATGGTCTACCATCTATGGCCTCAACGGCCAAGGGTGTCTTCTAATCTCTAGTGAGTATGTTATTCTCTTTAACAAAACCGGAATCTATAAAGTTTTCGGCCGCTCCGGAATCAACCAGGGCTAGTATATTCCCTGCTGTGCAGTTTCCACCAAGGTGCAGGGAAACAGGGAGAAGCAATTTATTAAGAGGCAAATGTGAGGACTCTGATGTCACACCCAAGGCCTGTCCTCTATACGGTCTTAGGTGCGATAGTTTTCCGGACGCACGGGACATTCTTGTCTCATATGGCCCCTCCTACCACAATAAAGACAAAGTCCCTCCTTTCTCCTATAAAGTTTTTCGGCGTCAGTAAGTTTAGCAACCCCTAACTGCATGGGTTCCTCCTCTGACCCTTTAGATCCCTCGGGAGTCTCAGCTCTAGGAGAATTAACGGGGACAAAGCGTCTATTTCTGGACTTGGTATATAGCCTGTCACGGATCCTGTTATCTATATCGATGAGATAGTCGATAAGGTCCTCTAAGGGTACAGGAAGGTCCTTAGCTGCTACCTCATCCAACATAGTTTCTGATAGGCCTTCCATGAACGCAGTAGTAAGCCCATTGTTAGTCCAATCTACCTGTGAAGCAAGGGTACGGAACTGAATAGCATAATCGGCTACAGATTTAGATCCTTGCTTAATTCTCATTAACGCCCTGGCGGCATTCTTTGACCTTTTAGTCGTGTCAAATGTTCTACGAAAAGCCGTGCGGAAGCTATTGAAATCATGTACCATAGGTCCATTAGCCTCCCAAATAGGATTTGCCCATTCAAGTGCTTTATCAGTAAGCTGGTGCATAAGAAACCCCACCTTAGATCTATCAGTGGGAAATGAACGTGGGAACATTTCAAAGTGGAATTCCACTTGATTAAGGAATCCCCTACATGTCTTAGCGTCCCCTCCATACCTAGGTGGCGGGGTTAGATGTGCTGAAGCATTAGGCATATTAGCTGTGTCTAGTACAGGGGTTACAGGAGGCGCAGGTACAGGTACCGGAGCTGTTCTAGATAAAAGTGTCTGGATGGCTTGAGCCATTTGATCCATACGGTGATCCTGTTCTGCAAATCTAGCCTCATGAGTGGCCATCTGTTGTCCTAAACCTGCGGGGTCCATGGCCCTATCGTAATGTCACGGTAATATACCCCAACACGCAGGAATAGTTCAGATAGTCAAGAGACAAGAAAACAGGATTCGTCTTACCGGACCTTAGAATGGCCGGACTTAGACGAGTACAAGAAAAGACGAGGTCAAAGGAACGGAGAGACAGCGTAAAGTAGAACAAGCCAGGGACTGGTACACAGGAGAGCAAACCGGCGGATGGACAAGCAAGGATAAAGAGAGAACGGAGTCAGGAACAAAGCCAAGGTCAAGCACCAAAAAACCAACTGAACGATACAAGCACTAAAGGGAACTGAACAGAAACCACAATAGGGCAAGGTACAAAGGAAACAGGTGAGTATAAATACCCTAGTGTTCACTTTGATTGGCCCCTATCATATCCACGCCCCCAAAACGTGAGTGTATGGGGAACGTGGCATGACAGGGGCCAATGGGAGACAGATTCAAATTTTGTCTCCCACTGTCCCTTTAAGAGCGCGCCCGAGACACGCGGCGCGCTCTTAGTGTCAGGCGGGACACGTGACCGCTTCTCGCGGTCACTGCCCGCCTTTCTGATCACGTCGTCGGAGGCTCGTGCAGGAGCAGGACCACGCGCGGCGAGAAGAGAGGACCCCGGACGGCCCCTGGAGAGGGTAAGTACTGCTACACAGAGTCAGCAAGGAGCAGGACGGGACAGAAGGAAAACAGAGGTAAAGGAACAAAAATAATCAGAAGGAGCACAAAGGTAAAGTAGAAGAAGGAGCAGAAAGGAACAGAAATGAGCAGGAAGGGCCTGCAAGGAGCTGGAAAGGGCAGAAAGGAGCAGAAATGGCCAGCAAGGAGCAGGAAGAGACAGAAGGAGCACAAAGGTAAAGGAGCAGAAAGAATCAGAAGGAGCACAAAGGTAAAGTAGGAGAAGAAGCAGAAAGGAGAAGAAACAGAAATGAGCAGGAAGGGACATAAAAAAAATCAGAAGGAGCAAAAAAGTAAAGTAGGAGAAGGAGCAGAAAGAGTCAGCAAGGTGGTGGAAAGGGCAGCAAGGAGCAAGAAGGGTCAGCAAGGAGCTGGAAGGGGCAGAAGGAGCACAAAGGTAAAGTAGGAGAAGGAGCTGAAAGGAACAGAAATGAACAGGAAGGGTCTCCAAAGAGCAGAAAGGGTCTGCAAGGAGCTGTAAAGGGCAGCAATGAGCTGGAAAGGGCAGAAGGGGCACAAAGGTAAAGGAGCAGAAAGAATCAGAAGGTAAAGGTAAAGTAGGAGAAGAAGCAGAACGGAGGAGAAACAGAATGAGCAGGAAGGGACATCAAGGACCAGAAAGGGTCAGCAATGAGGGGCAGAAGGAGCTCAAAGGTAAAGTAGGAGAAGGAGCAAATATGAGCAGGAAGTGTCAGCAAGGAGCAGAAAGGGTCAGAAGGGAGCGAAAGTAGCAGACAGGGATCAGAAAGAGAAAGGAGCAGAAGGGTGCAAAAGAAGCAGAAAGGTAAAGGAGCAGAAGGAACCAAGGAGTAGAGAAGACAGTGTCAGAAGAAAAAGAAGACTGTGTCAAATGAAGGAGAAGAAAAGGAGATTGAAGCAGGAAGGACAAGTGAAGTCATCCCTCCTCTGAAGTCATTTTGGACACTACATCATAAGGCTTTGGTACCTGGGCCTGGTAGGGAAACATTGGACCTTCTCATCTCCCCCGGTAAAAAAATATATCAGTGTTAATGTGTTCACTTTTATTTACTGAGTGCCGCTGATTGGCTAGAGAGGTCAGCTGGCACTCTAAGCCAATCAGTAGCTCCCCATTCATAAAAAAGTATAACATTTTTATGAACTGGGAACTAGCGATTGGCTTAGAGCGTCAGCTGACCACTCTAGTCAATCAGCGGCACCCATGCCTGACGTCAATCTGCACTTCCTGACACTCCGTTTCAGAAGCCAAATACCACTGAGCGACCTAAAGATCTAGAGCTGGGAGAAGCCTTTGGGGTTAAACCATTTGAAAACGGTTTAACCTCTTAAAGGAAAGAGTGTGCCCAGGGACCTCCTGGCATCATAGCATTTTCATTTAGATTAAGTTGTTATGGTGACCAGAATGTTCCTTTAATTTGCTTAAAGGAACACTATAGTGTCAGAAATACAAACATGTTGTGAAAACACTATTTACGTATCCTGCCTCCTCCCCCCTTAACACTATTTACCATATTTCCAGCGTCACGACGATCTCTCCGTCTCCTTGCCTAATGGGTGTCCTGGTTTTTTATTTCCAAAATCTGGTCACCCTGGCTTTATGTGAGAATGACTGTTACCCTCCCCTTCATGACACTGTATAAAAGGGGCCAAGCATGGATGTCATTACATCCCCCCCCCCCCCCCCCCAGGAAAGGTTAAAGGAACTTAACATGTATAGCTTGGAGGAAAGACGAGACAGGGGGGATATGATAGAAACATTTAAATACATAAAGGGAATCAACACAGTAAAGGAGGAGACTATATTTAAAAGAAGAAAAACTACCACAACAAGAGGACATAGTCTTAAATTAGAGGGACAAAGGTTTAAAAATAATATCAGGAAGTATTACTTTACTGAGAGGGTAGTGGATGCATGGAATAGCCTTCCAGCTGAAGTGGTAGAGGTTAACACAGTAAAGAAGTTTAAGCATGCGTGGGATAGGCATAAGGCTATCCTAACTATAAGATAAGGCCAGGGACTAATGAAAGTATTTAGAAAACTGGGCAGACCAGATGGGCCGAATGGTTCTTATCTGCCGTCACATTCTATGTTTCTATGTTTCTATCTGGAGAAGAGGTGTACCCTTGCTGTTACTCCGCCCCCTTTTATGACATGTGCATATCAAGGTCATCATGCTAATAACGCCCAATCACATACATTTTAATGTCCCCTCATGTTTTGGGGGGCATGGCTACTTGACTAATGAGCCACATTTATAAATAGTTTATATGGGCTCTGTTATAGGCTTGGCTTATACAGACTAGTCTTCTCTCTGGTATCCCTGATTTGGCTTTTGTCTCTCGTTCTCCCGATTTCTTGCTCCAAACATACCTTCAATAAGTCTTTTCTGGTGAATGGTGAGAGATGCAAAAAGGCTGTTTAACACTCCCTCAAGTAACTGGCTGAGAGTTAAAGGACCACTATAGTGCCAGGAAAACAAACTAGCCCCTACCCTCAGGGTCCCACTCCCGCTGGGCTGCATGGAGAGGAAGGGGGTTAAACACTTACCTTTCTCCAGCGCTCGGCTCCCTCGCTGCTGGGGACTCTCCTCCTCATTTTGCCGTCATCGGCTGAATGCGCATGCGCGACAAGAGCCGCGCGCGCATTCAGCCAGTCCATAGAAAATCAGTTGAAATGCTTTCCTATGGACGCTGGCGTCTTCTCACTGTGAAAATCAATGAGACAGCCACTAGAGGCTGGATTAAGCCTAAAGTAAACATAGCAGTTTCTCTGAAATTGCTATTTTTACAGCAGGCAGGGTTAATCCTAGATGGACCTGGCATCCAGACCACTTAATTGAGCTGAATTGGTCTGGGTGCCTACAGTGGTCCTTTAAGGATGAAGGAGCTTGCTTCACAGAACTCTTGCCGACAGGGAAAATGGACAAACGCTGTAGGAGGTTGAGCTCTGGTCCTCTAGCCTGAGATTAGTCTCCCCTGTTCCTATTAAAATATCTTTTTAAATCCTCTTTTCATTGTTATACCTTCTAGCACAATAACTACTACACCAGCATGGTGTACACCCCCTAGCTTTCTATCAGACTACCAGTCCTGCAAGAGACCTGCAGCTTTTGCAAACTGTTTTTAGTTAGACACTAATGAAAAAAAATTATAATTAAATGCATACATGTTTTCATTGGGGTATATCTATTAACCCCTTAACCCCTTAACGCCGTTACGGCGTTCCATGCCGTCGCGCTTTAAATGGGCTTTAAAGCCGTTGCGGCGGCATGGAACGCCGTAACGGTTTAAGCCCCCAGGAGCCAGCAACTACTCACCTCCGCCGCGATCCTCTTCTGGGGGGCTGCCTGAGAGCCCAGGCAGCCCCCCTCCGGCAAATGAGGCCCCCGGGGGCCATGTGATCGCTCTCAAAGAGCGATCACATGGCCCTCTATAGCTGGCTGTGGATCTGCCAGCAGGGGGACTGTTTGAAATATCAGACAGTCCCCCTGCTGGTAGGAGGTGTAAAAAAAATAAAATAAACATGTTTAAAAATAAATTAAATATATTTTAATATATATATAATATGTATATATATTATATAGATAATATATATACATATTATATATATGTAACGTCATGCAAAGTGTATTTTAATATTAATATAAGTATATAAATTAATATTAAAATACACTTAGAATGACGTTACATATATATAATATGTATATATTATATATATATAATAGATGTACATATATATATTATATATAAATACGTATAATTAAAATAATAAATAAATAAAATAATAAAATAAATAAATAAAATATTGAAACAAAATTTAATATAAATTATATATGCATATGTAATTTCATTCTAACTGTATTTTGTTATTAATATATATATATCGGTAACAAAATACACTTAGAATGACATTCTATATATATCTATCTATGTATAAAATACAAATAACCGCAAATATATATATATAGATAAATACATATAATTACATAAAAGATTACATTAGTATACACGTAGAATTTAAATACCTATAAATGCATATATATTAAAATTCTACGTGTATATTTAAATAATCTTTTAACGTAATTATGTGATTTGATTAATTAAAATTTGATTGACATGCCTGACAACACAGGGAGAAAGTGCAGAGAATTTAATTCGCAAGCACTATATTTGACCCTGTAACTCTCCAAGACACCATAAAACCTGTACATAGGGGGTACTGTTTTACTCGGGAGACTTCACTGAACTCAAATATTAGTGTTTCAAACTGGTAAATTGTATTACAACAATGATATTTTAAGTAAAAGTGACGTTTTTCGCATTTTTTACAAGCGAACGGCACTTTTATGGTCTATATTATTGTTGTAATATGTTTTACGGTTTTAAAACACTAATATTTGTGTTTAGTGAAGTCTCCCGAGAATAACAGTACCCCCCATGTACAGGTTTTATGGTGTTTTGGAAAGTTAGAGAGTCACATATAAGGCTTGCATTTCATTTTTTTCACATTGAAATTTGCCAGATTGGTTATGTTGCCTTTGAGAGCGTATGGTAGCCCAGGAATGAGAATTACCCCCATGATGGCATACCATTTGCAAAAGTAGACAACCCGAGGTATTGCAAGTGGGGTATGTCCAGTCTTTCTTAGTAGCCACTTAGTCACAAACACTGGCCAAATATTAGTTTTTTGCTTTTTTCACACAAAAACAAATATGAACGCTAATTTTGGCCAGTGTTTGTGACTAAGTGGCTACTAACAAAGACTAAACATACCCCACTTTCAATACCTTGGCTTGTCTACTTTTTCAAATGGTATGCCATTATGGGGGTAATTCTCATTCCTGGGCTACCACACCGTCTCAAAGGTAACATTACTAATCTGGCAAATTTCAATTTGAAAATGGAACGTTCTATATTTGACCCTGTAACTTTCCAAAACAACATAAAACCTGTTAATGGGGGGTACTGTTGTACTCGTGAGACATCGCTGATTACAAATATGTGCATTTTGTTGCAGTAAAACCTAACAGTATTATGACATTCACAGCTAAAATGGCAGACGGAAATACAAATTTAAAAAAAAATCTTATTTTCTCACCTTTTTTTTTATTTTATTCATAATAAATTATGTTCCATATATGAATAGTTAATGATAGATTAAAGCCCTGTTTCTCCTGAACAAAATGATATATAATAAGTGTGGGTGCATATAATTTGAAAGAGGGGAACTACGGTTGAACAGACATATAGCGCAAATTCCAGTTTTTGTTTACGTTTTGTTTTGATCAGAACGTGCACTATTGACTCCGTCCTGAAGGGGTTAAGGACCGGACTGTTTTTGCGATGTTGTACATTTGCGTAAGGCATATTTTTACACTTTTGTGGTGTTTGTGTTTAGCTGTAATTTTCCGCTCTCTCATTTACTGTTCCCATACAAATTATATATTGTTTTTTTCAGGACAAAAGGGGCTTTCTTTACATACCATTATTTATATAATCTCATGTAATTTAATTTTTAAAAAAATGAAAAAATATGCTGAAAAATTGAAAAAAATGCATGTTTTTTGACTTTTATGTGAAAAATCTTTTACTCATCTACAAAAGCGAATGAAAAAAACTGCTAAATAGATTCAAAATTTTGTCCTGAGTTTAAAAATACCCAGTGTTTACATGCTTTTTGCTACTTTTTTGCATGTTATAGGGCTATAAGTTCAAGTAGGATATTGCGGTTTCAAAACATACATTTTTAAAATGTATCAATAGTGACATTGTAACACTATTATCTGTCATAAATCGCTGAATAACACCCCACATGTACATATTTTTTTTAAAGTAGACAACCCAGGGTATTCAATATGGGGTATGTCCAGACTTTTTTAGTAGCCACTTAGTCGCAAACACTGGCCAAAGTTAGCGTTCATATTTGTTTGTGTGTGAAAAAAGTAAAAAACTAAATTGAACGCTAATTTTGGCCAGTGTTTGTGACTAAGTGGTTACTAAAAAAGACTGGACATACCCCATTTGCAATACCTTGGGTTGTCTTCTTTTGCAAATGGTATGCCATCATGGGGGGTAATTCTCATTCCTGGGCTACCATACGCTCTCAAAGGCAACGTAACCAACCTGGCCATTTTCAATGTAAAAATATTTGACCCATATATTTGACCCTGTAACTTTCAAAAACGCTATAAAACCTGTACATGGGGGGTACTTTTACACTCAGGAGACTTTGCTGAACACAAATATTAGTGTTTCAAAACTGTAAAATGTATCACAACAATTATATCATCAGTAAAAGTGCGTGTTTGTGTGTGAAAAATGCAAAAAAAGTCACTTTCACTGACAATATCATCGCTGTGATATGTTTTACGGTTTTGAATCACTAATATTTGTGTTCAGCAAAGTCTCCCGAGTAAAACAGTACCCCCCCATGTACAGGTTTTAGGGTGTCGTAGAACGTTACAGGGTAAAATACAGTGACAGCAAATTAAATTCTCTGGACTTTCGTCCCTTAAATTGCAATCAATAAAATAACTTAATTAGGGGGGCGGAGCTTAGCCAGCGACCAGAGAAGACGTGCACTGCACGAGCTCTGGCAAAACAGGCACTAAAACGGCGGTCAAAACGAGCAGAAATGCCGCTAACCTCCTGCAAGGGGACCCATCGGTCTGAGAAGACCGGCCTGAACCGAGTGATACCGAACCCGACACCCGGGATTACCGGACACTGCAACGGCAACATGAGGCCTACCGCAGGAAGCTGCGGAGAAAGGCGGCTGCCCTCCAGCAAGTCGCGCACAACCACCTGTGAGCTTGGAACAGTCCCTCCCCCCCCTTTGGACCGGTGGGGGACATCCCGGTCCCCGCCAACAGTGGAACCCTACGCCCGGCGCCCTCTGACAATACCCGCGACCAGTCCAAGCAAGGAGGGCAGTGGGGCCTCCAAGATGGCGGAAGCATATGGCACAGCACCACAATCCACATACAAGCCTGCTGGGACGGACGCAACATCCCGGCTCTCACCGGGAGCACTAACTCGCACGCAACTAAGGGAACAAACTGCGAGCACGGGCCTGCAACAAAACGGCCCTGTCAACATGGCGGGAGAAGCATGGCTCCCACACTCAGGAGACATACTCACCCGGCTGGACGGGCACTTTAAAAAGCTCTGGCGGCAATTACGACGCAAGTTCTACCCACCCGCATCACCATTGTGGCAGATGGGCTGTTCCGCCCCACAACCAGCAAACACCCACCATATGGTGAGGAGACCACCTCCCAAGCGCCCAGCTCCGAAAACGGGGAAAATCCTATCAAAGCAGCGGACCAAGCATCATGCCTCACACGACGAAAAAGCGACACCACGGAAACCACTCAGAGGACTCCGCATACGGTCACAACCGCAGCTTGAGCCACAGCCTGGGACCCTAAAAGTCGAGAGACTCAGACGGCATTCCCCAAACCTCTTCCGACTGCCCCACACAGTCTCTACTCCTCTCTCGACCATGTCGCTGGACTCCCCTGTACCACGAATCACTATGCGGCTGCACGCTCCACAGAGCACTGCCGGAAGCAACCCCCGAACCGGAGACAGCAAGCCCGGGGGCCACAATGGGAAGAATAGCTGCGACAAAGCCCAAATCCTGCCAGCGCTTGGTATCGGATGAAGCGCCCTTCACACTGCCTCGCATGGGTATTTTTTAGCACGAACTGCTTTCACGACAACCAAATACCCAATCTCAGTAATCCAAGACTTGTCCCACACGGACTATGCGCCCATGCGTGCTCATACTAGCGCTAACCTGTCATTACAAAATTATCTATGCTGAAACTTATTAGCTTAAATACAAACTGTGTGACTAATCTCCCACAGTTTCATATCTTATATTTTGCTATGTGCTAGCCGTTCAGCGACTATTGCCTACTCCTCTTATTATAAGCACAGATGGATCAAACATACTTAAAAATGTGTGATTAATCTTTAATAGTTTATTTTATTTATCCTATATTTTGCAATATGCTAGCCGTTAAGCGATTATTGCCTGCTCCTCCTATTATTAGCACAGACAGATCAAACATATTTCAAAAATGTGTGACTACTCTCTAACAATTTCATATCTAATATTTTGCAATATGCTAGCCGTTAAGCGATTATTGCCTGCTCCTACTATTATTAGCACAGACAGATCAAACATATTTCAAAAAATGTGTGACTACTCTCTAACAGTTTCATATCTAATATTTTGCAATGTGCTAGCCGTTAAGCGATTATTGCCTGCTCCTCCTATTATTAGCACAGATAGATCAAACATATTTCAAAAAATGTGTGACTACTCTATAACAGTTTCATATCTAATATTTTGCTATGAGCCAGCCGTTAAGCGACTATTGCCTACTCCTCCTATTATAAGCACAGATGGATCAAACATACTCAAAAATGTGTGATTACTCTTTACTAGTTTTTTTTTATAATTTTTTTATTTATATTTATCCTATATTTTGCAATGTGCTAGCCATTAAGCGATTATGGCCTGCTCCTCCTATTATTAGCACAGATAGATCAAACATATTTAAAAAAATGTGTGACTACTCTATAACAGTTTCATATCTAATATTTTGCTATGAGCCAGCCGTTAAGCGACTATTGCCTACTCCTCCTATTATAAGCACAGATGGATCAAACATACTCAAAAATGTGTGATTACTCTTTACTAGTTTTTTTTTATAATTTTTTTTTTATTTATATTTATCCTATATTTTGCAATGTGCTAGCCATTAAGCGATTATTGCCTGCTCCTCCTATTATTAGCACAGATAGATCAAACATATTTCAAAAATGTGTGACTACTCTCTAACAGTTTCATATCTAATATTTTGCTATGTGACAGCCGTTAAGCGACGATCGCCTACTCCTCCTATATAAGCACAGATGGATGAAACATACTCAAAAATGTGTGATTAATCTTTACTAGTTTTTTATTTATTTTTTATTTTTATTTATCCTATATTTTGCAATGTGCTAGCCGTTAAGCGATTATTGCCTGCCCCTCCTAGTGTTAACACAGATAGATCAACCATGTTTCTGAGCCGTATACTCAAGGACCCACACTTTGCATATCACCTCTGTATTATATCTATAAAAATGTGCAGAAATATTACTTGCCATGTTTGAAAATGTTTGATTTTGCGTGTAACTGCTGATGTGGCAACACACGCGAGTTGTTAAAACATGCACAACAAAAATAAAGAATAAAAAAAAAAATAAAAAAAAAAATAACTTAATTATGTAAAAATATTACATAAATACGCACGTGGAATTTAAATATATATGCATATTTATATATTTGAAGTCTACGTGTATATTTATATAATTATTTATGATAATGAAAATTTGTATAGATATATAATTTTTTTTAAATTGTTATTATTATTTTTACATGTTTAATTTAATTTAAATTACTTTTTATTTGTATTTTATAATATATATATACAATATATATAGTTATTATATATATTATATATATACGTGTGTAAATTAATTATAAGTGTATTTTTATATTAATATATGTACATATTAATATAAAAATACACTTAGTATGACATTATATATATGATATATAGACATATATTATATAGGTATAATATATGTCTATATATCATATATATATACACATATATAATAATCATTTTTTTTTATTAACTATAACTTTAATTTTTTTTTTGATTTTACACATGCAGGGAGACTGCCTGTCAGCACAGACAGTCCCCCTGCAGGCAGATACTTGGACACCTATTGTGACCATGTGGTCGCCCTGTTGGGCGATCACATGGCCACAGGGGTCCTAATCCGCCATGGGGAGACTGTCTGGGCTGCAGGCAGTCTCCCCACACCGGGAGCACCGCCGATCGCCGCCGGGGGAACGACGGCGATCGGGTAAGTACCTCTAAAATTTAGGACGGTTCAGGACCGTCGTCGGTCGGCAAGGGAAAAATGCCGATGACGGTCCTGAACCGTCCTGCGTCGTTAAGGGGTTAAACAGTGATTTGTTTTGTTGTTGTTTGTCCGGTGGAGTGTCCATTAAAGGAACACTATAGTGCCAGGAAAACAAACTCGTTTTCCTGGCACTATGGGGTTATTAGGCCCCCCCTCCCGCTGGGCTGAAGGGGTTAAATCCCTTCAGCCACTTACCTTAACCCAGCGGGCTCCCTCGGTGCTGGTGACCTCTCCTCCCCCTGCCGACGTCAACTCTGAATGCGCATGCGCGGCCAGAGCCGCGCACGCATTCAAACCACCCATCGGAAAGCATTACTCAATGCTTTGCTATGGACGTCCAGCGTGAGTTCAGTGCAATTTTCGCCAGACACTAGAGGCTGGATTAACCCTTAATGTAAACATAGCAGTTTCTCTGAAACTGCTATGTTTTCAGCTGCATGGTTAAAACTAGGGGGACCTGGCACCGAGACAGGACAAGCGCTTCCTATAGGCGACTTGATTTTCACAGTGAGAAGACGCCAGCCCAGCGTCCATAGGAAAGCATTGAGAATGCTTTCCTATGGACTGGCTGAATGCGCGCATTCAGCCGGTGACGGAAGAAGAGGGAGGAGAGTCCCAGCGCCGAGGGAGCCCGACGCTGGAAAAAAGGTAAGGGATTAACCCCTTCCCCACCTTCAGCGCCATGGGAGTGGGACCCTGAGCGTGGGGGCACCCTCAGGGCACTATAGTGCCAGGAAAACTAGTATGTTTTCCTGGCACTATAGTGGTCCTTTAATGTAAACACACACTGTGTGCAGCACTGACGTTGGTTTATATGACAGATCATATGGGTGGGGCATTGTGATGTCACATGGTGGGCAATGCATATTTTTCTTTTGCCTAGGGCGGCAAAAATCCTTGCACCAGCCCTGCACCCAGACCACTTCATTGAGCTGAAGTGGTGTGGGTGCCTATAGTGGTCCTTTAACCCTTAGTAAAGTTGGATTGAAAAGTCAGAGTAGAAACATAGAATGTGGCGGCAGATAAGAACCATTCAGCCCATCTAGTCTGCCCAATTTTCTAAATACTTTCATTAGTCCCTTGCCTTATCTTATAGTTAGGATAGCCTTATGCCTATCCCACGCATGCTTAAACTCCTTTACTGTGTTAAGCTCTACCACTTCAGCTGAAAGCCTATTCCATGCATCCACTACCCTCTCATTAAAGTAATACTTCCGGATATTATTTTTAAACCTTTGCCCTCTAATTTAAGACTATGTCCTCTTGTTGTGGTAGTTTTTCTTCTTTTAACTATAGTCTCGTCCTTTACTGTGTTGATTCCCTTTATGTATTTAAATGTTTCTATCATATCCCCCTGTCTCGTCTTCCCTCCAAGCTATACATGTTAAGATCCTTTAAAGGATCACTATAGTGTCAGGAAAAGTAAGCGGTTTTCCTGACACTATAGTGCCCTGAGGGAGCCCCCACCCTCAGGGTCCCCCTCCCGTGGCGCTGAAGGGGTTAAAACCCCTTCAGCAGCTTATCTTTTTCCAGCGCCGGGGACCTCTCCTCCCCCGCCGACGTCAGCGGAGCCAAATGCGCGGCAAGTGTCCATAGAAAATCCAGGGCTAGGCAACGTTTGGCACTCCAGATGTTGTAGACTACAACCCCCTTAATGCTCTTACAGCCACAATGCTGGCAAAGCATCACGGGATATGTAGTCCACACAGCTGGAATGCTGGAGGTTGCCTAGCCCTGGTCCAGACGTTACAGTGTTATTGCTGTAGATAGAACATGTTTATGTATGAACTGAGCGAGTCACGCACGCCTCTCACTCCCACAACCGGGTATTTAAATCCAAGCCCCGCCCACAGGCTTACACAGACCAAAGACTCTGCGAGCCAGTACCGTTAGCTGTTTTGGCTCCTCCTCCAATGACCGCCCACGCCGGCCGCTGATTGGCTAAGTCTTTCGAATCCTAGAGGTCAAACAAGTCACCACGGCAACGGCATCGTAAGGCGCAAACCTATTGGTCGGCGGTCAACCAATAGGAGAGCGAGATGGGCGGGTCCCGCGGGATTCAAAAACTGTATGTGTGTAGAGTTAGTGGTGCCGGGAGCTGGTCGGGTTCGCACACAGTCTGCTCTCCGGGAATATAGCCGTGCTGACACCGAGCCACCCGATCCAACAGCCGAGACCAGCGATCGGTATTGCAGGTAGGTGACATTATCCCGCGTGGAATGGGGTCCATACACTGGGATCACGCTGGGTCAGGGAACACGCTGTGTGCAGCCCTGGGCAAGACCACATCCCCAGCTATTGGAGAACTACAACTCCCATGATGCTCTGCAAGAGGAAAGGATGGCAAAGCTTCATGGGATTGGTAGTTCTACAACTATTGGTGATCTGCCTTTTGCCTCCTTGGTTCAGGAGGTGTAGATCACATCCCCTGATTATCACATTGTTGTGCTTTTTATTCCCTGGTTATGGGTATTTTTTAATTTAAATTCTCTATAACCCACTGATTGGGGTGTATGTACCCCTTGACAGGGAGTTAGATAATATATCCGAGGGTCACTGCTTTCTCAGTTGTCCTGATAGAAACCATATTGAGCATAATGTTTACCGATATTTTCAGATGTGTCTGAAAAACCCAGAATATCCAGTAGTAAAATGTGTGGGGTAGATCTAAAAATAAGGGTACAATTACAAAGAGCTTTTTATTTGTTTTTATCTATCTAATGGTAGTTGTGTTTTGTGCTGATGTTTAGGCGGCTTAGGTCTGCAAGGACTATTTCCCTAGTGTTTATCCATGGAACCTGCTAAAACTTGTTAATTGTATTTAGATGCCATGTGGTTTCAATTTTGGCTGCATGTAAAGATAGATTTGGTTACTTTGAACAGAATAGTGAGTGACAAACTGCAGCACAAATACATTATAACTAATCTACCTGTGAATAGCTAAATGTGTTGAAAAGGTTAAAGGAACACTTGAAATTCCACGACTACTACAGCATGTTCTAGTGGTTATGGTGCAAATAGTGCCCTGGCACACCCATCAATGCATGTAATTAAGTAATTTCCTAGTGGCTTGACTTTTCACCTGGGGTTCGCTGTGTGCTACTCTCTGCTCAGGGTATAGCTCGATTGGCTCCTAGCAGGAGTTTTTTTTTTCTGTCTTCCGGACTGGAAGGAAACGGCAGGGGCAGACCAAAGGTAAGGAGTCAAACCGAAGGAACAGCGGACTATGTACACTGGTATTTCCGCCTGGCATTCCTGGCAACATAAACATTAGTGTGTGGTAAGGGTTACAGTGCTTTGAGTGTTACGTCAACTGTTTCAACACAATTTTGCTATGCACAAAAGGCACATTTGTTAACATTTGAACAACAATATTATTTGGATATTGCTTGCAAGATTGGGTAAAACACTCAAAGCACCATAACAACTTAACATTGCTCCTGCCAAATACCTATGGCCACATACCCTAATTCTGAGAAAAGTCAATTGAGAGAATCTGACTGTACTGAGCTATAGGTAAGGTCATGCAGAACCACGATCATTGAGTGTGGCCGCTAAGCTGATCAGACTTGCTTAGCTCTACTGAGACATCTGGCTTCTACCACGGGATGTTCTGAAATAACTACACCAGCATAGCACTAGGGCAATCCTGGCACACTAACTGCTAGAATGTTCCTTTAAAGGGTCTATCATCCACATCAAAAGGAGTATTTCATAAAGATAAACTTGGCCACGAAAAACAGGGTTAGGTAAGCAAAACGTATCTTCCACTGTACCCATTGGGCACCAAGCGAAACAGTCACAGTTGGTGGTCTCTGAAGAATATGCAAAGACTCCATACATTGACAGAGCTGCTTTAAAGGGACACTATAGTTTTAAGAATGCAAAGCTGTATTCCTAATACTTTAGTGTACTTCTTTCCCCACAGCACCCCTTTGCAGCAATGAAAGGATTTAAAAACAAAACACAAATTCACTTACCTTTTTCCAGTGCTGGCTCCGCCTCCTCCAATGTGAGCGCAAGGTGAAACCTATCACATATATGTGGCGAGTGCCGCACTTGTATAAGGCCTTTTCCATAGGATGTCCAGCGTAGTTTCAAGGAGTTAAACTCCTTGAAACAGGAAGAACCTCTAGTGTAAATATTGCAGTTTCTCTAAAATTACAATGTATTGCAGGGTTAAGGGGACAGGGGCACTGAAGTGTTTTGGGTGCCATGTGTCTGTCTAAGACTAGGTACACCCTCCCCACCCATCCTGCTTCTTTTCTCATCACTGTAAAACAGAAAAGGCGTATACCGCTCTTTTCTCATCACTGTGACTGTATTTAATGGGAAAAGTCATTTCCATTTTACTTTTTCTGTCATCCATAGCCTTTGCTGCTTTGTCATCAGCGTAATGGTTAATGCTACAAATATGGAGTCCACAAGCGGCATTTAGCCTGCACCAATATGCTTTGACTTGTCAGGTGCTGCTAGAGTCCTCTTTGGACAAGTTGGCAGCAAGTGATATTCCACTTATGGAAAAGGTATATGAATGCTGCATGTCTCTGCTGTGGTGTTCTGGCTCATTCATGTAATTCAGTGCTAGAAGTCCCTAATAATGATTTTCACAGTGAGAATCATGCAAGTGCCTCTAGCGGCTGTCAGTGAGACAGCCACTAGAGGATTTGGAGGCTGGATTAACCCATTTATAAACATAGCAGTTTCTCTGAAACTGCTATGTTTATAATAAAAAGGGGTTCATCCTAGAGGGACCTGGTGCCTAGAGTGGTCCTTTAACTAATATCATTTGGCAATGGAGAGCTCTAGCTGTCCAGCAGCTCTTGTGGAATTATAACTGCAGCAAAAATCCAACACCAGCCACCCTGACTTTCTGCATTATCATCTTTGCAATTCTCTAAGTCTGTTTATAGTTCTCCTCCTAGTGAAAATGGTCATTAGTAGAACTAGGTGGTCAACCCCCCAGTGGGAAGCATTGGAGTGGCTGAGGTCAACTAATGAGGAACTGCAAGTTCCAGGGACTATTGGTAACTAAATCTTTTATTTTAATTGTAGGAGTCGGGTGCATAAATCTAAATAGTTAGGAAAACTACTACAAGCAGATATCTTGCCACTTAAACCTGTTTCTGCGTGCCTCCATCTCATCTCCCTGTTCTTAGCTCTGTCTATTGCCACCTCTCCCAGTTACCTACACTAAGCTTGCTTGACCCCATTTTGCCTCCAAATTAAACCTATGTTCTGCAAAGGACAATTCCAATGCGTTGCAGCTACTGATGGGACATGCATATATGTGTGAACCATTTCTCTCTAGATGCATGTACACATCTCGGGCAGAAGTGGCGATGAAATTTCCCATAATGCAAAACTGGAGTGGAAGTTCCTAAAGCTAAAACTGTGTGTCGTAAGAGAGTCTTTTGGGGTTTATTTTTTATTTTTGTTTCTTGCATCCACCATATTATGCGCACCAGTGGACACTTAAATAGCATTTACTAGGGTGGGGGCAACAAGAACTCTTCCTTCAGAGAAGTGACTGATCCACTTTAAAGTGATCCGTGTGTCTGTCTATCCTCCATGAATTATCATTGGAGAGCATTTGTCCAACTTTGACAAACTTCAGCAAACCATTCTCCAGCTTTCACGTGTATATTTTTTTTCCCCACTTTTGTAGTTATCTGACATCATGATGCCAACACTTCGCCACGCTCGGCCGGTTGCATCCAAGCTCCCTCGTCCTGGGAAGACCGTAGCAGTGGAAAATGTTCGTCCTGACAAGGTAATGTCTGTGATTACTGACCTTCTGGGTGCGATCGTTAAGTTCCGTTCCACTGATTTGAAATTGGTATACAACTTTCTTCAGCCTTTGTAGATTATTGCATTTTCTGTTCATTCATATCTATATAATGTATTTGGATTGAACATAAGTACTGCCTTCCCTAGCATAATATTGAGAAGCAGATTGTGGCTTCCTCCTTGTAAGTGGATTAATTTAACCCGCTGAATTATAGAGACCCCTCACCTGCCGTACATGGATGAGAGAAGGATAGGGGTACCAATGCCCAGGTTGCTCCCTGTTGATTAGAGAGGGCTTGTCAAATGATCACTATTTTAGAGCCAGACAAATATTAATTAGGTCTGCACTCTGTTGGCACACAAGCCATAAGTATGCCACATTACGGGTATTATTTCCCAAGGACAACAGAGGGCCTTTCACAGCCAGTGGGGTGATCAAAGATCTCCCTCACTATACAAGCTGCCTTGATACTGTGTCACAATAGGTGCATGTAGGTCTGCACACATAGATAATCCACAGAGAATTTTATGTATACGAAAAGAGCGCACATACATTGATGATAAAAAAAAAAAGTGTGCATATCAAAATAATAGTATAATGCTGTCACTGCAGCCCTCATAGATGCTAAAGGTAGTACAGGCATATCACACCAAAACATTGTAGTGCACTGAGATTACGCAATTTCTCAGCAAAAGAGAGAAAATAAAATATTAATTTGCCTACTACCTGCAACTGCCAGACAGGGGAGAAACCACTAAGGAGGCATGGAGACACTGAATTTCATGTTGTGCAGCACTGACCCAGGAAGCGCCTCTAGTGGCAGTCTGAGTGACTGCTACTAGGGCGCAATGTAAACACTACCTTTTCTCAGAGAAAAGGCTTTTTTTTTTTTTTTTTTTTTTTAACGTGAAAGTGACTGACTATACTCACCAGAACAACATTAAGCTGTAGTTGTTCAGGTGACTAGTGTCACTTTAATAAATTGGTTTTGTGTTGCATTTTGGGCTTTGACGGGTTCACTGTAGTATACCCTATTCTATCCCCACCATAGGGTGTTTAATAGAAATTAAACGCACTAGCTGTTTAAAAAAAAGGCTGTAACATGAATATATATCAATAACCGAAAGGGGTCTGAATGCTCTTTTTATATGGTTAGATTTTGTTTAACGTCATGCATGCATATAAATACACATTCATTTTCTTGTAGGAGGAGGGTGTTCAGGTCAAGCGATCGCCATCCTCTCCCCAGGGGGGTGTTAAGAAGAGATCTGCTTTTGGAGACCTCACTAATGTAAGTATGTAATCACAACTCTGGTGTGTGGTTGGTTGTCTTTCTTTTCCTTATACCCCATTCATATTAAAGTGGCTTTATTCTGAGAGTTCATTGACGCTCAGCAAATGTTGATGATCTAAACAACTGTTACATTATGTACAATTACAGTAGTGGCTGTTCGTTTGCATATATCTATTAGAAACCAGAATATACTGTTCCATAACAATTGTTTTGTTTGTTTTGTAGGCTCATAAAAATATCCATCCGCAAAAGAAAAAAGATGGACAAAAGGTTGCTGTGAAAAAGACAAAAAACGCTTCTCAGAGTGGAACTGCTAAAAACAATGAGCTGAATCTCAAAAAGTAAGTGTTAATTTTGCCTGTTTTTATTTTTTAAAGGGACCAAAACACTCTAAGCTTAATTAAGTAGTTTTGGTGTATAGATCATGCTCCTACAGTCTCACTGCTCAATTCTCTGCCATTTATGAGTTTCAACACTTTGTTTAATGCAGCCATTGTCACACCTTCCTGCATATGACTTATACGGCCTTCCTAAACACTTCCTGTAAAGAATCACCTAATGTTTATAGTTCCTTATTTGCAATTTCTTATCTAATGCTCTGTTAATGGCTTGCTAGTCCCTGCAGGAGCCTCCTGTATGTGATTAAAGCTCCATTTTGCCGAGCAGGAGAAAACCTTTAAAAGTAAGTTACACCTGATTGAAAATGAAACCATTTTGTTATGCAGGCTGTGTCCGTCACAGCCAGGGGAGGAATGCATCAACCGAAATAAATTATTAACTCCTAAATGGCAGACAATTGAGCAGTGAAATTTCATAGGCCTGATCTACAAACTAAAACTGTTTTTGTGATTATAGTGTCAGTTTAACTACTGACCATTGTATTTTTAACTTATTGAAATTAATTCACATTTAAAAGTATATCTATATCTTTATGACTTTGTTTTTTCTTCTCACAGGACTCTTAAGACCATTACAGCTGAGGAGCTGGTCTCTGAAGTTGTAAAGGAAGAAAGGCTAATCACTGAAGAAACCTCTCCACCTAAAGTGTGTTTGGAACAGGTATACAATTTCTACATTTTGTAACTTGGGCCCTGATTTAATATTGTAGGATAATTATGTTATTATGTAATATATTTGAATATTTAGAATTATTATTTATAAAAAAAAAATTGAAAAAAAGTCGGAATATTTTGGGGGGAAATTATTTTAAAAGTTTTTTTTCCAAAAATGTTGTCATTTGAAAAGCTTGTGCAACAATATTAATTCTAAGCTTTAGATAGTTTTTATAAAAAAAAAAAAAGAGAGAAACAAATTTTAACTAAACTCAAGCTATAACTTCAGCTAAGTATATCTCTTATGGCGAATTATTTTTTATTTATTTTTTTGGTGGGGAGGTGTTCTGGTTTTGTTATACGTGCTCTCAACCTATTTACTTCCAAAGTTTGGACTAGACTTTAGAAATATGTTTTTTCTTTTAGTATCTGTGATATAATGATCATATGGCTGCAGGGTCTTGTTTCCTTTTTAATAAAACATTTAAAGCAAAAGGCGGTTTCTAGATATTGAACACAGAAGAATTGGAGCAGACACGCTGGGATATAATATTTTATGGGTTATGCATTGCTCAACCGACGCAATGGGGCACAATGGCTTTATTAACCTCTTCTAATTTGTTTTAGCTATTTATCCTGTGTTAACCATGCTGTTTTAATGGCATGTCCTTGTGGCTTACAAATTAAAGGTCCATTGTTTCTTTATGTATTGGAAAGGAGGTCCCCTGACCTTCATTCTCAACTTTTTTTTTTTAACCAGCATTACTGTATTATGAAGCAAATATTTGCATGAATTATATTCTGAACTGTGTATTCTCCCACCCCCACAGCTGCTGCCACCTGATGTAGAAGATATAGATCAGGACAGCGAGGATCCATTTTCCAGTTCAGAGTATGCTTTGGACATCTTCAGTTATATGCGTGAGAGAGAGGTCTGTTTTTTTTTTTCTTTTCTTAAACACTATTCACCAGAAAAACTACAGCTTATTGCATTTGTTCTGATGATTAGAATCATTCCCTTCAGGCTTTTTGTTGTAAACATTGTCTTTTCAGAGAGAATGCATTGTTTATATTTACAGCCTATGGATAACTCCATTGGCCACTCCTCATATGGCTACTAGAGGTGCTTCCTGTGGCAGTGCTGCACAGTTAGCAGCACTGCCATTCAGTGTCTCCACCCTCTGCATGCAGACACTGAGCTTTCCTCAGAGATTAATTGATTCAATTCATCTTGAGGAGATGCTGATTGGCCGGTGCTGTATTTGACTTGTATCGGCTCTGTCCCTGATCTGCCTCCTTGACATTTTCTCAGCCAATCTTATGGAGAAGCATTGTGATTGGGTCAGACCATGCTTATTATGTCAGTAGACAACAGGCAGACCAGGGCAAAGCCAGCATCTGCAGACTTGAATACAAGTGAGATTTTACTATATTCAGAGGGGCTAGATGGTGTTTTTAACACTACGGGAATACATGTTTGTGTTCCTGACACTATAGTGTTCCTTTTATACTCTGTGGATTTTTTTCTTTAGTTTAGTTTTTTTTTGGTTTTATACTGTCACACTGCAAAACACATGCATATATTAAAGGGCAACTACAAACGTTTAGACTATACTTAAAGGGACTTGCTGAATACTACCAGTAAGCAAACCCCTTTTAAATAATTATACAAGCAAAAACTTAGAAAAGTTATATAAAAGTTTGGACACACAGTGCGAAGTGTCTCTTTAAGGCCCCTGCCCACCACAACCCTCTCCGCTTTAGACTAGGCCACTAATGACAGAAACAAGGCATTATTGTGTAGCAGCATAAGAGCGAAACCGGAAAACTTCATAAATCACTGATCAGACTCACTCTCTATCTCTATCTGAATGTTGCAAGGGGAAGTGATCTTCTAACTGCACACGTTTAAATCTGTCAGGCATGCCCACAGCATTCCTAAAGATAGAGCACTGGCTAGATCTGTGCAACTCTAGTGTGTAAAGCATAAGCAAGAAGAAGCAGGTAAATATGGAATTAAAATAATTAAAACTTTTTTTTTTTTTTTTTTTTAAACCCCTTAAGGACCAAATGTCTGGAATAAAAGGGAATCATGACATTTCACACATGTCATGTGTCCTTAAGGGGTTAAATCAGCCTGCAAATTAAGGCAATGGTCTTATTCAAAGCTAAGGCTTTAAATACTACATGTGTGTAAAAGGGATGCATGCCCTTGGCACTGTCATGGTTTATTGGGCACAATGATAAAACAGCAGGTATCTATCCACCCCATTTTTTTTTTTAAAGGAAAATCTTGACTAGCACATTATACACCTTATTAATATATTACAATTTCCTTTTGCTGTTTATTCAAATGTATAATTCAATGTTTTTGTCTCTGCAGGAGAAATTTGTGCTGCCTAATTACATTGAAATGCAGGATGATATCACGAAGGAGATGAGATCCATCTTGATCGACTGGATGGTGGAGGTGCAGGTGAGTAGTAAAGTGACTGGGACATGTGTGGTTATGGCTCTAAACCAAGGATATAGCTCAAGTGGGAGAGCAATAGACTGAAGAGGAACTGACTTGAGCATATTCTAAAATTTCATTCAAAATCAAAAATGTTGAATTTGAAAAAAAATAATTTTATGTAAAAATATTAGTATTACTAGTTCAGTGGTGGTTTCCTCCTACCACATGAGGTCTGGGTTAGTTTAGTTATTTTTGTTTAGGATGAAGTATGAATATCAATATTCAGTTCTTTATAGTTGCTGGTTGAAGTGGTGTTGTCACCTCCAACCCTCCCCTCTATGCAAAATAAGTATTTCATAAAGATAAAATCTTTAAGAAGAAACTCATTGACTGTTTGAATTTCACTGAAATCGTCCAGGGACTTTACAGAATTTGCAAAGACCCCTGATGGTGACGGGACCCCACAAGCATAGGGCCCCACCACGATGACAATCGTCTGAGACTGACAGGGGAGATCCTTTCATCGGTCTGCTGTCTGCCTTCTCGAGCCACTTGTGGAGATCAAAGCTTACATTTATTTGAAAAAAAACTTTTTTTATTTTTTTTTATTCCTGTGAGTGGTTGCATAGGCAGGGCTATAGTGCACTGCTTTTCCTGCCGTTTTAACTCCATCTGCTGCTGTAACGCCATCTTTGGGGGCAAAATTGGCTTGCACAGATTAAGATTTCATGTTTGGCTATTCTGTACAAGAGAGGAGCTTCGGTGACTGTTGTGATTCATGTCAAGAGGACCATCTGTTACAAAACCATTTGCCCCATTACCAGGGAAAGGCACCAGGGTTCTTCTAGATTCATAACTGCAGTAGGCTGTATGGTGCTTGGAGTAAGCTTTTAAGACCATGTGCAATATATATTGTAAGCAAATAATATTTGTGTGAGCAAATTGCCCTTAATTTGAACTGACTAAATAAAACTGTAGTAGATAATGGAAATCCTAGCTGTCTTAGACCTCGATTGGTCTTAATGCTTACAATCTTTTCTAATATTCCTGGATTAATGAATTGTTCATGCTTTTTCCAACAGGAGAACTTTGAGTTGAACCATGAGACTCTCTACTTGTCAGTTAAGATGGTCGACCACTATCTAGCAGCAACTGTGGCAATGCGAGAGAAGTTGCAACTTATTGGGTCCACGGCCGTGCTTATTGCTTCCAAATTTGAGGTGAATATTTGTGATGAATGCATTGTCTGAAATATACAGTCAACTTCCCTTTTTTTTCTTCTTCTAGTGTACCCTTAGGGGAATGCGCGAATACGTCTCAATCTGTACTTGTTAACTAGTGCAATTTATGTTCTTGTACAGAGGAAGATGTTACAGCATGTATAGTTGCAACTTATTTCTAAAACAAGCACTATATAAAAAGATATACAAACTAATAATGGAAGTAGAACAGGGACATAGAGCAAACCATTTTTCCATTAAGAGCACTGATCGTTATTAAATATCATAAGATAAGCAGATGTTAAAGTCTAATATTGGGACACTTGTCTCAAACTCCAGCAGCAAACCTGGTCAGTTAGACTTTTACTGGTGTGCGATAATATCCATATTCTACCGTTTCCTGTCCAACAGATTCCAGTTTTTTTTTTTTTTTAAAGTGGTGAGGCCTAAATAAACAGAAATCTGAAAAAAATATTTAAATTTTTTTCTGACATATGGGACAATCATCTGCAAGATAGGTGATTAAGAAAAGTCCCAGCATGGGACCAATCAAGTGTCTGTTGAAGGTAAGGCACACAGGTTGCTGTCTGGAGGAGGAAGCCCAATAGCGGCCTGGGTGGTGGGCTGTGTGGCATGGCTCCACACGTGGAGGTTCCAGAGCCCTTTCTGTTTAACTTTGCGCAGAGTATGTTCCGGCTTGGTGAGTATGGGCAGGGTTGGGGGTCGCCTTCATTATGTTGCAGTCCATGCGCACAGCGGTAAAACGCACGCCTAGGTGGCGTTGCGTTCCACCGAAGTTACGGGTGGGCTATTGTACATGCGCGAACCGGAACTTACGGGAAACCGCAGAGGCGGTGGCAGCAGAAGGGTTTCCCGTGTCACCAACCCTCCACACAGCTCAGAGGTTTTCAAGGTAAGATTAGTTGATCTGTTCTGATTAAAATTGCAAGTAATGGATGGAATTGTTTTGCAGAAAGTGGACTGAGTGCAAAATGGACTATTTGTACACTGTGGAATGCCTCTGCTATACAAGGCTTTTGCTTATAGTATCTGTGCTACTCACCTTAATCTGGTTCTGGGGTTTATAAATATGACCAAGGTGCTGCGATTTTCTTGGGTAAAATTAAGCAGAGCACATGCAATCATTCCTATCTTTGAATTCTTATAGAGCATCAAAAAGTGTATCAGCTGCGCTGCCTGAGATGTTCTGCAGAGACGTCCTTCGATTACTTCTGTCTGGCGAATGTTTATCTACTTCTTAAGACATGTCTGGTTCATCATACTGTGTGGAGTTGGTTCCCACCTGATGTACTGAGAAGGTTCATTAGGAATGAATCGGTCATGGGGCAGGATAAATCTGCTAAATTTTAATGAGGGTTATCTGTTCCTCAAACCCCCATGTCTTTCTTATCTGCAGAACACACTGTGTAACAAGCTTTTCTTGCCCGGCGTTTAATATGTTTACCATCAAATGGGTTGTGTTACGGTTGCCTCCAGGCTGGCTGGAAGTTGGACCGTAGAAAGGATGCTCCTAGCGCTCACCAAAGGACCATCAGCACCGTAGACACTATTAGCACTTCATAGACACCATAAGTACTGCAGACTCCACGAACCGCCGCTGCTCGGCTGGGATCTCGCCATCTGCTATCCACCCTGGACCTATGCCCAGGCTCCAGGTTCCAGTAGGTGAGCCTCTTCCTTCAGCGAAGCAGGATCAGGAACAAGAGCTCAGTAGCAAAGGGAGCATGCAGAGCATGGCAATCCTTGTAGTGATTATAGCCATTTCCTACAAACATGAGTCGAGGCTGCAAGTTAGAGGGATAAGTCATTCTGTTTAATTTGCCTTCTTTAATGCAGGTTTTCCTTACATAGGAACACCCACAGGGTTTTACAGAACAACCAATAACACAGGTACATTACAGAAAACACTCCCAGCAATTACACACAAAATCCTCCCCTCTGATATAATTATGGCACACAATGGTTAACATAATTATCACAGCCAGGAAAAATACAGTTTTTATACATGTACTATAACTTTAAAACCATACATCCAATCTTCATAAAATTACATATTCAAAATCAGCACACTTTTAATATAAACATAACCAAAAAATCAGACAAATTCCTCCAGTGGATACAAAGTTAGACGGAAGTCCTTTATGACCTTCCGCAAGCACATTTTAATGCCCAAAACAGTTCCATAGATTTGGGCTGTGCTGTCGGTCTATTTCAGGCTGAAAAAAATACGCTGAATGGGACTTGGTCTCTGCGGCTGAAAGTTCAGTATGGGAGAAGGTATAGGTTAGCGGTGTTCGCGGAAATGTGCAGCCAATTTTAGTTCCATGAATTTGGCTGCACACACCGCTGACCGTATTTGAATGAATAAAGATGGCACCGCCACGTGTTCGTTTGCGCGAACGGCGGCCATCCAGCGTTCGGCAATTTACCTACAGCAGGCTCCCAGCCTGGGAGGTAAATTGCCTGCACACTTCCACTTCTGGGTGGTCCGCCTGTGTGGTACTTGGTTCAGTAAGCTCCATATAAATTTAGTGGGAAATAGCCAGGAACAAAGGGTTTTAACCAAGTCTGGGGGCACAGGCATAAAAGTGCAGTGTCCTAATTTTCCCTATGCCCCAAAAATGTGCTTTAAGGGCCAGCACCAGTTCCATAAAAGTCCCTAAGCCCCAATATGCCCACTGACTGTCTTACAGGGCCATACACACCCGGTCCATTGTCATGGGGGAGGAGGCTGGCAAATAGGCTCCTCCATAATCCAGGGAAGCAGGGCAATTTTGTCATTTTAAAGGAACAGTTACAAAAAGGCATTTTGTAACAGGTTACACCTCCAGGTACACTGGGAATCCATAAAATTCTGCAGAAGTAGCTGCTTTAAAAACCCTGTCGTCAAGAAGGCTGTGATTTCTTGCAGAAAATCTTTCTAGACTGCTGGGTTTCGGTATGGGTCTTTGCTGGCAGGTGCAGCGGTGTCCAAAACTTAAAACTTCCTTTACAATCGTTAAAGGATCACTATAGGGTCAGGAACACAAACCTATATTCCTGACCCTATAGGGTTAAAACCACCCTGAGCCCCGCACGCCTCCCTAAATATAGAAATCTTACTTGTATTAAGTCTGGAGCTGCTGGCTATGTCCCGGTTTCCTTTAGACCTGCCTGCTGACATCAGCAGACGTGGTAGCCTGATCTAATCACAATGCTTCCTCTAAGGATTGGCTGAGACTGTCAAGGAGGCATCTCCTCATAGAGCTGAATTGAATTCATGAATCTCTGAGCATGCAGAGGGAGGACACACTGAATGTTTGGATGCATTTTAGGCGGCACTGCCCAAGGAAGCACCTCTAGTAGCCATATGAGGAGTGGCCAGTGGAGGTATCCATAGGCTGTAATATAAACACTGCATTTTCTCTGAAAATAGTGTTTACAGACAAAAAGCCTGAAGGTAATTCTGCTCACCAGAACAAATTCAATAAGCTGTAGTTCTGGTGTCTATAGTGTCCCATTAATGGAGGTTATTTAAGTCTCCTGATAAGCAGCTCATTTTCCTGTTTCATTTGTGATTGTCACATACGTTATATGGATTTGACTAATACAATTTGACAATGACTGCCAAGATCATGGGTTGATCTACTGTTTCCCTTATATCCTGGTGGCTTAAGCTTGGACGGCAGATCAGCATCCTTTTCTGTCCCCTGTTTACTCCCATTAGGAAAAAGGTTATAAAATATACCCCATGTCAAAAAAGGACAAAAGCTCTGCCTCAAGACAAGTAGAGCTTGGAGGCGTAATCCTGAATTTGTGGGTTTAGACCTTGTTCAACCCTTGGGGTTCACTGGTTCATTTCCATCGCAGGGTTGACTCAGCCCTTCATCCCTTTAGGGTAGATGACTGGAGTACGATTCAATGGAGTCACTTAGCATTCCCAGGATGCATTTGGGAAACCGTATATATCTCTTGCCTGGCTTTTAAGTAGAACCTACTTTCAATCACTGGTTTCTTGATCTAGTTAAAGCGGGTAATGCTTGCTCTTTTCAAATCTGCCCAATCCATAATCTTCCAAACATCTTATTCTCTAATTACAGAAACAATGTACAGGTAGCTAGCAGAGCGCTACAGCAACACGGTTGGATACAGAGACTAATGTATTTTCTTCTCCAGGAAACTTTTTTTTTAAATTTTTTTTATTTTTTTGAGGATCGTGTTAACCTTAAAACGTTACCCCTGCATCTACTGCACTCATAAAGGAAAGGTCCCCCCCCCCCTTTTTATTTTTCTCCCTTTATGTTCTCCCTGTTTACCCCACCCACCCCAGGAGACGACCTGTTAGTCACGGAGTCCACGCAGGGGGATCATACCCGCAAGTCACGACCGGCTGTGGCAGATGACAGGCGAGGGTGAGGTTAACCTCTTAACCATAACAACATCAAGACATACCCGCAACCTCCTGATACATGCTTAACCACAGCGACAACCAAATATTATATACCAATATGGAAGACGTAAATAACTGTGGCTTACTAGTGCTTCAGGCTTATATTAGAGTGGAGCAAAGCCATCACGTAAGGTACAAAAGCAGATGTGATCAACACTATATTGAGACAACAACTGTGACTGAAAGAGGTTAAGACAATCTTAACGCATGAGAGCTATGGTACACAGTGATCCTTGCGTGTAGCTGCTCACTATCTCATTTATGCAATGGTCTGTGATACAGCAATGTTTGTACATGTCCGTCCCCCCACCACCACCACCTGCGCGTGGAAATCCCCTCATTAATCTCACTTTTTCCTTACTGTACCCTATTGTCGTAATTTACTTTTCGGCCAAAGAGAGAAACCTAATAAAAAGAACAGGAAATGAGATTGCTGGGATGTCTTAAATCTTCAATTCCTGCGGTCAACTGGGCAAAATCTGGATTTGCCCGCTACAGTGGAAAAAATTCTCTCCTCTGGGTCAAAGTGTGGAAATCTTGGATTTCTGCCTCCTAGACTCTCTTCAAAAAAAGCAGAAGACCGGCTAAACTGGTGGACAACGTCCATTTTTTTTATTCAGACAAGTCTGTCCTTTCTGCCTATAGAGGGAGTAATTTTCACCACAGAATGCAACTAACACAGGCTGGGTCGCTCGTCTAAATTCTCTTATGTGCCAGTGTTCTTGGTCCTAAGAAAAATAGTCCAGTAATTTCAGCGCTCTAAAGGCAGTTCTTCACTCCCATCACCGATTCAGATCTTGGTTTATTGAGGGACCTATTACAATGCGGTCAGACCATGACTCTGTTCCCCTCACGTCAACAGACAGGCATTCCACTCATATGTCGACAATGTCATCACCTACACATCAACTCAAGAATAATTGTCTACAGATCTGATCATGTTCACGGTTTACAGAGAGATTTGGAGTCCCATGATAGACCTTATGGCAAAGAGGGAGAACCTGAAGATTCTCAGGTTTGCCTCTCTGTACAGGACATATAGTTCACGTTGAATAGTTGGGTATTTCTCGGGCTTACAATTTTTCTCTTATAGACTTTTCCCGAGACTTCTTCAAAAGAGGTGAACAGACAGAGCAGTGGTTCTGCCAATCTTTCTGTACTGGCTAAACACAAGCCAGTTTTTGGCCTTGTTGGAGATGACTTTCAAGTTTGGGGATCTTCTGATCTCAAACACTTTTGGAAGACAGGATATCATGCTGGAAGTGTTGAATATGTTCTTATTGACTGTAGGGCAACTGCGTGGTGGATCCTTCATCCCCTTTTACTTTGGAGGGGTCCCTTTATGCTAAAGCTTAACCAGCATTCTTGTGGCCTTACCTCTGCCAAGAAAGTAAGTGAGCTTCGGGAGAAATCTTCAGTGGAATTTCTTGTATTCCATCAGGGTGAAAGTTGTTTCATCCTAAAACTTTCTTTTAGTGCCGTTAATCCGCTCATCCTTCTATAATTATGCCTCCTCCTTGCTGGAACTAGATGGCATATTCTAGAGTAAAAAAAAAAGCATTTCAGTTGTACCTATAAATATCAGCCAAATTCAGAAGATCAGATTACCTGTTGTCAACTTCTAGGAATGTTTTAATGTATAGAAGCCTCTTGTAACTCTATTTCTCGTTATTTCGTCAATCATAATGGCCTATGCTTCAGTAGTTTTGACTAGCCAGCTTCTTTCACAGGGCATTCCACAAAGGCAATGGCCACTTCGTGGGCGGAGAAAAGCTCTTGCTTCAACCGAAGAAATCAGCATGGCACCTTAAACGTCAGGCATTTTCAGGCTAGATGTACTCTCAGCCTCAAAAATTGCATTAGGGCGTAGGTACTTCAAGCTGTTTAGGCATAAGGCCCACCCAATTGGGAATCTTGCTATATCCCATACGTACTGCCACCATATGTCAGAGAAAAAAAAACAGAACTTTTTTTTACTTGCCCTAAAATAAATATAATTTTTTATATATATATATATATATATATATATGTATATATATGTGTGTGTGTTTTTTTTTTTTGTTTATTCTTCTTAATATGGTGGCAGTACAAATCTCCCTCCTTCTAAAGTGTAATTTTGCGTCCAGTGTGTGGCTTAGGTGTGTATTCTTACTACGACTAAGGTGGGTTTGCCGGGGGAAGCCCTTTATAGGGTAAAGGAGGGGGGAGGGGAGACTTTACTTAATCACCTATCTTGCAGTTGCTTGTCCCAAATAGAAAGCACAACCCATACTTACTGTCACTATATATTTAAAAAAAAAAAAAAGTGAGGGTGTTTTTTTTTTTTTGTTTTTTTTTTTTTCCTCTGCAAGTGTGTGGTTTTTATGCTTTGTTGTGTATTTTAATTCTTTAAATTTTTTTAACAAGGAGCGCTGCCCTCCGTGTTTGGATGACTTTCTTTACATCTGTGATGATGCATACAGAAGGGAGGAGCTTGTGGCTATGGAAATGGAAATATTACAAAAACTCAACTTTGACATAAACATTCCTATCCCTTATCGGTTCCTGCGCAGATATGCTAAGGTAAGAGCCTATCATAAATGTTTTTTGTTTTCCCACTCCCTTTCAATTTTATTTAGCCAGTATGCGTCAGGGGATGGTTTCCACATATTACCCTCCCTTTTTTTTTTAATAATATATGTTAATTGTAATGTATCTTCTTGTCTGTTCCCCCAGTGTGCCCATGCTAATATGGAAACTCTAACACTTGCGCGCTACATATGTGAACTCACTCTGCAAGAGTATGACTTTGTACAAGAGAGTGCTTCTAAAATGGCTGCCAGCTGTTTACTACTCGCACTGAAGATGAAGTGCCTTGGTGGATGGGTGAGTGCACTTATTACATTAGGTTTAAAAGTCTCAGTTAGACATACATACAACTAAGCACACCTTTAGGCTTTCACTCTTCCGGAAGGAACTCTGATGAAAAGGGTACTAGAAGCATCAAAGCAACTTTAGCTTAAAGGAACACAACAGGGTCATGAACGCAAACCTGCATTCCTGACCCTATTGTATTAAAAGCACCCTCTAGCCCCCTGGTTCCCCCTTGCCTCCCTAAATATAGTAAAATCTTGCTTGTATTTCAAGTCTGCAGCTCCTGGCTCTGACCTGCCTGTTGTCTACTGACCTCTTCAGAAGTGGTGGTCTGAGCCAATGCTTCTCCATAGGATTGGCTGAGACTGTCAAGGAGGCAGATCAGGGGCAGAGCCACCACAAGTCAAACACAGCACCGGCCAATCAGCATCTCCTCAAGATGAATTGAATCAATGAATCTCCATGAGGAAAGTTCAGTGTCTGCATGCAGAGGGTGGAGACACTGAATGGCAGTGCTGCTCACTTTGCAGCACTGCCCCAGGAAGCTCCTCTAGTAGCCATCTGCATTACAGCCTTGTGAAAACTTCACTGGCCACTCCTCAAACACTGCATTTTCTGTGAAAAGACAGTGTTTACAGCAAAAAGCCTAAAGGGAATGAATGATTCTACTACCCAGAACAAATACAATAAGCTGTAGTTGTTCTGGTGACTATATAGTGTCCCTTTAATGAAAGGGTTTGGGTGTAAAGATGATGCACCCACACTTATTGCTTAAAACGGCACTGTCATGGCCGCATCCGTTGGTGGCTTTAAAAAAAAAAAAAAAATGTAACCCCCTTCCTGACTCTACGACATCTAATTTACCCTCATGACTTTTTTTTTTTTTTTGTCTTTTTGTGTCCGGACCTAGGTCCTGTGCGCCTCCGTCTGTGTTAGATGAATGCCCTGTGGGACATGTCATCTGCCCAGACTAGATAGTGCTGTAACATTCCCTCACATGCCTAGTTGAACACGCTCTTGTCCGAAATTCGGATGGGAATTTCGTTGGTTTTTTTTATTAGTCCGAAAGATGAATGAATAAAAATGTCAAACGAACAAACGACGAATATCGCTGTTCGTTTAGTTTTATTAAAAGGAGGGACCTACCGGCACGCGGCTCCCTCCTTGTAATATGTAAAGATGGAAGTGGCAGGGAGCTATTCTCCCCGCCACTTCCTAAGCCCCCCATGTCCTCCCTCAATTTATTCAAATCTCCCGAATGCCCTTACTCGACCCCCCACCCTCTAATAATTGTCCATTGTGGTGGGGCAGCTTTTAACTAGCGGGGACGGACATAGCGCCCATATGTGGCGGGGGGGCGGACTGTGGGGTGGAACTTATTGTCCTCCTGTGGGCCCCCACCCATGAATGGGGCCCTAAATTACAATGGGGTTGGACCTATTGTTTCCAATCTTGGTCTTTCAGACTTTTGGTAGATAGCTCCCTAATTCCCACGGTATCAGGAAGCCATATACTAAAATTTCGAACCGACCTAAAAGCATCGAATGTCATCCTCACATGAATAAACAAACTGTTCTTATTCTATTGGGGCGAAATTCTGTCGTTTCGCCGGTGTCCTGTCTACCTTACAGGACGTTTGGGAATAGTGAAAGGAGGCATCGCAAGATCATGGAGGAAATGTGAGAATTGTGGGAAATTGCTCTGACCACAGGAAATGGAGCACACTTTGCTCTTCTGCTGGTCAGGCGTAGGAAATATACGGAAGACAAAATAGTACCTACTTTTCTTTAAAACATAAGACAAACTAGAGAAAACCAGAAGAAATGAACAACAGATCCTGAGAGGAAGCGATTAGGGAAAGGTAAGTTTTGGCATGACAGTGCCGCTGTAATTTTCTGTGTTTTAGGTGTTAAAGGAACACTCTATAGTGTTAGGCATGCAAACCTCTATTACTAACATTATAGTATATGCTACCTATTTAGGTTGGTGCCCACACTCTAGTAAAGAGTTAATAGGTTTTCTCTATTGTGGCTGGCTCCACCTCCATGGCTGAAATCCTCAATCTAGATTATCTCAACCAATCCAATGATTTGCCATAGGAAAGCATTTTGAGGCTATTGCTCATGCGCAGCACTGCACCACTCATAGAGATGCATTAAAACAATGCATCTCCACACGAATTACAATGTTAACATTCTACACAACTGTTAAGTTTATCGAATCCCACTGTTATACCTGTGTATATCCCTTTGTCTATTCTGCACACCCCTGTTTTTACGACCTATGTTGAAACCGCAATAAAGATTTTAAACAAAAAAACAATACATCTCTATGGGGAGCATTCAGCTTCAGACACTGAATAGAGACTAAAAGAAAGTGCAGCAATGAAATGGGAAGTACCTTTTCTCTAAAAAGGCATAGTGTACAGTGCTGAGTCTGCAGGGACATGCTATAGACTGAAACCACTACATTAAGCAGTAGTGCTTATTGTGACAATGCTGTCATGATTCCCTTTTATTCCAGAAGTTTCCTTAAGGGGTTAAAATTACTTTTGTTTCTATCCACACCTCCCCTGGCGGAGACTAACACAGCCAACATGAAAGAAAAAAGGCTTTGTTTTCAGTAAGCTGTTGGCTTACTTTAGAAGTTTTTATCTCATGCTCTGTAAATTGAATTTTAATCACTGTAGGTTCCTGCACGGTCTTACAAGCTATTAACAGAGCAGGTGATGCAAAACTTTAATTTAAACACACTGTGCAATAAAGAAAGTTTAAACATTAGATCTCTTTACAGGAAATGTGTAGGGAGACCGTATTTGTCACATGCAGGGAGGCATGAATAGGGCTGTATAATCGTGAATTAACTTCTAAATGGCAGAGAATTGAGCAGTGAGACGCAGGAGCATGGTCTATACTCAAACCGCTCCATTAAGTGGAAGTTGTTCTGGTGCTTAGTGTCCCTTTAAGAAGTCTTATCAAGGAGTTTCCTCTGTTTGTTTGTATCTGTCCTGTGATTGCCATTCTAAGCTAGTACCTGGGGATGTAATATTCCAGAAATTCCCCTGGATGTTTTCATGCAGGACCTCTTAGCCAGGCAATGGCAATGCCTGGAATTTGTATAAATCAATGTATTGTATAATTGAGAAGTGGAGCATTACTAATTTGTATTCCCTCTGGCAGACTGCTACTCTACAGTACTACAGCGGTCACAGTGCCAATGATTTAATTCCATTGGTGAAAAGGCTGAATTTTCTCCTCACAGAACAGGCCAACAGTAAGCTAACCGCAGTGCGGAACAAATATTCTCACAAGTAAGTACCTCTTTCCATCTTGTCTTGTGCGACTGCTTTTAGCATTCATGTTGCTACAAAAAAAAGACTTGTGGGTGTTTTTTTTTATTTATTTTATTAATTTATTTTTATAACCAAATGTTACTTTGCAATCCTCGCAATGTTTGGCTTTCTTTTAAAAAGAAGGGTCAATCCGTTTTGGAATAGGCACCTTTAAAGAATATTATTTTACCCATGCATGACAGATTGCTGTCATAAGAAAATATTTGTATACACTCTTTATTCATATTTATTACCTGCCAACTGATAGCTTTGACTTGTTTTTTGAGGTGGGGTCATGTCTGCAACTTGGCTTAAACAAATTTCGCTGGGCTGTGCACATACTCTATTACTTGGTGAAAATACCTGTTACAGTCCAAAACCAATCAAAAAGCACTTGAGTTGAGTTGCTGCCTGGACTGTCTTTAACCCCTTGAGGACACATGACATGTGTGACATGTCATGATTCCCTTTTATTCCAGAAGTTTGGTCCTTAAGGGGTTAAAGGGACACTAGAGTCACCAAAACAACTTTAGCTCAATTAAGCTGTTTTGTTGTATAGATCATGCCCCTACAGTCCCACTGCTAAATTCTCTGCCATTTAGGAGTTAAAACACTGTTTATGTAGCACTAGTCACACCTCCCTGCATCTGACTTACACAGCCTTCCTAAACATTTCCTGTAAAGCAAGATCTAATGTTTACACTTCTCTTATTGCAAATTGTTTCATTTAGAATTTTTTTTTTTTTTTTTTTTTATCTTCTCTGTTAATGGCAAACTAGACCCTGCAGGAGCCTCTTGTATTTAATTAAAGTTCAATTTCCAGAGCAGGAGATGAAATCTTTTTTTAAAGTAAATTACATCTGATTGAAAATGAAACCATTTTGTTTTCATACAGGCTGTGTGAATCATAGCCAGGGAAGGAGTGGCTAGGGTTGCATAAATGGGGGAAAAAAAGATTGAATTTCTAAATGACAGATAATTGAGCATGGCCTATACACAAACTGCTTCATTGAGCTTAAGTTGTGATGGTAACTTTAGGGTCCCCTTAACATTCCCCTCCCCCCATTTACAACCATAGCATACATTTTTCTAAATATACTTATTACATTCAAGCAATCTGACTTTAAACGGCTAATATCTCTGAACAGGTCACAAGAACCCCATTGGGTATGCATTCCATAGGAAAAAATATGATGCAGAGGTTGTTTTTTATAATCCTTTACTCAGAACAAGACTGATTTTTCTTTTATGGCTAGTATCTCTCATTTTGATGCCAAATTACATTTCCCCGCTTAACCATTTTCATTTTTTGTTTTTACCTTGCAGGGTATTCTTTCAAGTGGCCAAGCTGCCTCCTTTGGATCTGCTAATGTTAGACACGGTTCTTACAAAAGAACAATAGTCCAATCTTCTATTTTGTATATAGCTTGTAAATAACTTGTACTTTTATATATAAGGATTATTTCAGCACTCTGCTACAACTTTATATGAACTTTTGTATGTGTTCCAGTTGTGCTTTGTCAAAATAATTAAAATATGATGAACAATTTGGAATGATGTGGTGCCTGAAGTAGTAAGTGCATCTCTTGTTTTAAGTACCATTCTTTATTTTTACTCCAGTATAGTTGTATGATTACCTCTTTAAGAATTCAGCTGCTGTTATGTTGGTATTCCACTCAAGATTATTGGGTTACTCCATTACAAGCAGGGGTACCCTGGTCGTCTGCTTTGCTTATGGGGCTGACTAATGAAAGCTGGTACAGATACAACTCTGGTCGCTAACTGCACTATCTCGGTATGTGCGGAATATCATTATGAAACGCTGTACATACAGGGTCCTTGTACCATAATCCCTTCAAAACATTGAAGTCAAGGTACTTGATAAATGAAAAATCTTATGACTGAACTTAAAACAAAAATTGAACACATTGGGGGAAAAAACAAAACAATGCTGCTACGTAAGAGGAGGAAACTTCAAATCTAAAACCAAGCATGCCAGTGAGTGTGGTCCTGCATCAGCCGTGCTTTACTTTATAGACAGATCTGCAACCGGCTTGTTGATCCAGGAGAGATAAGCAAAATGGAAAATCATTTAGGTAAACTAGATAAATGGTTAGAGCTGTGGCAACGGACATATGAGGACATAAAAACCCAAAGGCAGGCTATAGTATAATTAATACAGTCCTAACCTCAATATCTGAGGAAATGGATTTAGAGGCAATTTTTTAACGCCGTTATGGCGTTCTATGCCGTCCCCTTTATAATGGGCTTTAACCCCTTGAAGACCAAACTTCTGGAATAAAAGGGAATCATCACATGTCATGTGTCCTTAAGAGGTTAAAGCCATTGTGGCGGCATAGAACGCTGTAACTGCGTTCAGCCCCTGGAGGTCCACAGTACTTGCCTTCACCGCGGGCCCAGGCAGCCCTCCCACTGCAAATATGGCGCCGTACAGCTGGCTGTGGATCTGCCTGCAGGGGGACTCTGGCTTTTTTTTTTTTTTTTTTTTTTACAGTCCCCCTGCTGGTGGGAATTTATTTTAACATGTGTAATATTTATTTATATATATATATATATATATAATTTTTTTTTAAGTGTGTGTGTGTGTGTGTGTGTGTGCACACCCACACCTCCCCCCCCACACCTCTTGCACTCACGCTATAGGAATCCCTTCTTTGCTGGGTGCTCAGCCAGGGCTTCGTTATCCTAATAGGTAGCAGCACTCACGGACTATAAAAGTTAAAATCTTTTATTAGGTCATTAAAAGTCACAATCAACGTTTCAGTCCTCTATATGGGACTTTCCTCAGGATCAATACCACTACATAATCAACAAAGAAAAACCTATATAGGCAACTGCATTAACTAAATTGGCTTACCCCCAGGTGAAGTGCATCTCTGATCGGCGTTCTAAAGTGCTCTGTGCGCATGTGCTCTCATATAGAGGACTGAAACGTTGATCGTGACTTTTAACATGACCGAATAAAGATTTGAACTTTTATAGTCCGTGAGTGCTGCTACCTCTTTGGATATCTATCTTCATTCTGTGTGTGTGTCACTGTATATTTATATCACTGCCTGGTGCTGATCAGCAAAGGTGTAGATAGCACTCCATGGTCTTTATCTTCAGATAGAAATTAACATTTAATGCTCCAAGTTAAAACATCGTTTCAGACTTTCATCAGGACAAAGTTAGCCAGTATTCAGAGTATACATATATACTGTACCATTAAACAACAATCAAACAATGCACCGAAAATGCCGGTCGCGTGCGGATGATGTCATCACGCATGCGTCAATTACGTGCCCAGCCGTTCATTGAGCGTATCCATAGCAACAAGACGCCTCTGCGGCTCTTTGGGCACGGACCGAGGCTATTAAAGCAGTCTGCCTCCAACCAGCACATAAAATAAATGTACTTAAAATAATACACACCCACTGTGGTCTACAATATTGGGTCCAATGAACTGTCCTCCAGCAGAGGTAATTTTTTTTTTTTTAATTTTTATTATTTTTGCGGTTCATAGTTGAACAAACACGCTTGTGCTGCTTGCCTCGAGCATGGGGGGGGGGGCTGGCGCTCCCTGACTACCGCAAATACCACCATGCGACAGTACTACAACATGTACTGGAGTGGCATACCCAACCGGTGCATAAACAATGGATCAAACTAGCCCCAGGGAGCTCCATGCCCCCCCCACAGATGGGGACTGACAGCTGGAACGATACGTGCAACACCATGGGCACGGGCGATGGGACACCCCTGCCCCACCACACCACCCTACCCATCCTTCCCCCAATCCACTTCCTCCTCCCCATCCCCCTCTCTCTTTCTCTTATTTTTCACTCATCTTCTCTCTAACTTCCCCAATAATGATTTCTGCACTAATTGAATAACAGACGCAAACCTCCTTAACCCGAGATTGCTAACAGCTGTGTCACTCACCTACACTCACACGTCAAAATAGACGCAAACACCTCTATCATGTGATCACACAACACAAATAAGGCACACTCATGAACAGCAGCTGATCATTAACGCCAGACCAATAGCCTTCACCATCCCAAAGAGAAAGAGGCCCAGGGGTGATAAGGAAATGTTAACGGAACCCAATAGGCAGATACAAAGTACAAACCTACGGGTATACCTCTCCTCGAGCTGCAATCAGGTCACTCATATGACTGCCCTAACGTGTGAAATATGTTCAAATACCATATCTGTATATTACGTAACATAGTTTGAGTGTTATTCACACAATTTACGATGGGACCTGCGCGTCCACTATATCTTGTCCGCTTGTTCAAACTCTAGATTCATGCTGTTGTGCATTGATCAGGGCATGCCCTGAAATGTTTCTGTCTGAATAAAGCCATTTTGAAACCAAACACGCTTGTGCTGCCACAATAGCGGATGCAAGCGAAGAAATGTACACAGTATAAACTTTCTGTGGCATGCAATATCGGCACTTTTTTTTTTTTCTTCTTAGTAAAGTCACGCTGGGTACATATATTATAAACAGTATATACATTAGCTTTGATAGCGGGCAACTAGTGAGGAACAGTATGATATATCAATTAGGCGTATCTGTGTGAACAGAACATGTATGGTATACTGTATTAGGCTAAAATCAGTTACGCCTTTAGGCAGGTTAAGTTACGTGGCTGGTATGCAAGTGAGATAGTACAACGTTAACTAGAATGAAATAAACACGCTTTTCTGATTATATGCTGAAGATAGTCACTGTGATCTGGGTTTTTCTCGAGTGTCTTGCTGCCCGTGACCTTCCATGTTCTTGCTTGTGTTATGAGACACTGTTGTCAGGGACCTAAGGCAAGAAAAAAGGAGTATAATACTGGAACCCCAGTTCATCAGACATGGCAATATGTGGCATCTTGATAGGGTGTCATGCACAGGAACACGGTGGAGATAGTGTTCAGGGCATGAGAGTGTTCGTGATTGAGAGCGCCGCTTGGGTGCGGGTGTGGGTAACCCTCCAGCCCCAGGCCGATATGCAGGCTTGCATCGTGTGGCCAAAAACTCTTTTGCTTCTCTGGCATGAGTTTTCTCCTCCCGTGGGAGCGGCGGACGGCCTGATGGTGAGCTGCCGCTTGCAGCTCTTGGATTGCCGCCTGTGTGGGCGATGCTGCTGGGTCAGGACCCTCTTGGCCTTCAGCCTGGGTGGGCCAGGACGTTTCCAGGGGCTCTGGCTGCTCTGTCCGTGCTGCCTGCATGCGGCTTTGGAGCTTCTCCCAAAATTCACTGAACAATCTGTCCAGCCGCATCTCAATATCAGCCGTGTCATTGTAGCAGCTCGTGTGGCTAGGAGACTGGGTCAGCTTAGGTGGAGAATGTGTTGCCGCCATCTTGTGTGCGCCTCGTGTAGCGATGCCGCTGATGGAACACTTGGGGTCCGGTCCAGGCAAAGGTAGGTTACCCCGAACTTCCAGCGGGGACCGGGATATCCCCCACCGGTCCCAAGGGGGGTGGGGGGGGGAGAAGGAGAGTCGAAGGACGTCTGTGCTAGTTAGCGAGCGAGGAAAGCGGCCGTCTCTCCCCACTTCAATCTGCAACAGGCCTCACCAGGCGATTTCGGGTTCCCAGGCGGGTAGGAGGCTAGTTTTGGTGTCTGTGAGTAATTGTTTTTAATATGAATAATTAGTATTTCTTCTTATCTTTTTCACAGTGGGTGTGTATTATTTTAAGTATGGATACGCTCAATGAACGGCTGGGCACGTGATCGACGCATGCGTAATTTCGGCGCGGCAATGGTCCGGACGGCTTGTGAAGGTGTGCCTCTAACCAGGTGGGGTAAGTGCATTGTTTGATTGTTGTTTAATGGTACAGTATATATGTATACTCTGAATACTGGCTAACTTTGTCCTGATGAAAGTCTGATTGTCCAGACTGAAACGTTGATGTTTTAACTTGGAGCATTAAATGTTAATTTCTATCTGAAGATAAAGACCATGGAGTGCTATCTACTTTCATATCTCTATATATATATATATTAAAATACACGTAAATGTGTATCCAGGCAAAAACATTAATAGGGCACTGAATAAGGATCCAAAGTAGCATGATATATGCTTATAATTGTTCTGATTAATCCATGTCTTCACTGCAACTCCAATGTGATTAATAATTAGGTCACCTGGTTGGCGTGGTCACTTTAAGGGCAGGCATGACGTCACAACATTTCAATTAATAAAAAACTCTCCAAGCAAGCGGACAATGTGTAGGAATAAGCAGGGAAGTAATGGATTTGTGAATTTTGGCCAGTGAGCCAGGAGGGGGAGCTGTTTGATGGACAGAATGGTAAGTATGTACAGTAATGCAGTTCCTCCTTTAGGTCATGCGGCCACATGGAGCATTCGGCTCACGCAGCCTGAGGAGCCTGAGGGGCTCATGTATTGGGTATGTTTGCTACAGAAGGGAAGCCAGCGGGAAGACGTAGTTAAAAGTACACCTGCAATCCACATGTGAGGATGACTATTTGTGTCATGTAAATTAATAATTATAAATAATATGAAATGCATTGTTTGGATTTTACTGAAAGGTCCACTCCAGTCAAATACTTTCCTCTCCTAGAAAGGAATGTGCACCACCATTCACACGTTTAGGCTTATTAACAAAACAGGGAGTGTGGTGAACTAATGAGGGAAGTGCCAAAATGGCAATTTGGAAAATCGTCAATTTTTTTTCCCCATAATTTATTTTTATTCTTTTTTCTTTCTCAGATTGTACAATTCTCTAATCGTGTAATTTGTTTAGTGCATTTTTTTTTTTTAATTTTATTTGCCAAACTCTCTGGTCCATTTTTCAGAGGAACCTACATTTGTCATGTTTCTCAAAGCGGTTCCATTTCAGACTTAGAACTTAATATGCTCTCGAGATCTTACATCATGTTCTCACAGCAATAGCTTCTCACATCACTGTATTCCCATGGGTGTATAGTGCTGGAACATCTTTATGCCATCAAATGCTTGTAGTTCAGTCAAGTAAATGATGATTGAAAGTACTCTGTAAGGTAAACTTTGACCTTGCAATAGTTTCCTTCATGTTTAGCATTGTACAGTTGTCCATACAAGAACTATTAAACTACATATTCCAGAAACCCAGATTTCAACCGCTCCTTCGTGAAGGAGAAAAGAGGTCACGAAATGTGGCACAGGCTACTTAGTAACTTAAAGTGGCTCAGTCACCTCAAACTTTCTCTCCCCAGCCCCCCAATTTGTTCTTCCTTTATGATCTATTTCGCTTTCAAACATAAGACAATGTAGGGACTACTTTTGTCTAATGTATTTTTAAGGAAAGCTCCACTTGCTTTGTCAAGAGTAGGAAAATACATATGAAAAATTTCTCCCTACTTTTGTCGTAGGTTTCTAAAAAGAAAAGGATCCGAAGCGAACAGATTCTGGAAGAGACAGGGAAACAATTGGAGAAAGAGAAGTTTGAGGTGACAGAGCCACTTTAAGATACCGGTCTTTACCCTTATTCCCATTATAACAATCCCTAGTTGTTCAGGGGAAAGCAGCTCGTAACAAACAGAGTTATTCCCTCGAGTTGGATTGCCAGAAATTAATAGTAAATTTCTAATGTTCAGCCAGGTCGCACTTTAAAACAGTTTTGCATTTTACCTGTGATTGTATGTTGTGCGCAAATGTGTGTGGTTTTTTCTTCTACATTGTTTTAGTTGATTAAAGCAACAACGATGAGCCAAAATAATATATCTGTACCAGTTTAATATTGCCACAAATTATACAAACTATCACTGAAATATGGAATTATTTTTCTTGAGAAAATAACTAGTTTTCTTGTTTATAGCAATTGTATTTTAAAATATGCTAGATTTGCCCTCCTATTCTACTGAGAAGTTAGCTTGATGTGTTTAATGGCTTACCTTTTTTCTTTTAAGTCCAACAAAAACATTAGACTCTCCACCCTGCATTTAAGGCACTTGGCCATATACCTTCAGTGAACAGTAGAAGATCAAACACGATTTCCCTCCCTTTTTCCTCATTTAGATTTCAAACGACCTTTATATCAATGAATATACATGTTGACATAAACTATAGCTCTTTTTATGTATTCCTGGCACCTATACCATGAGTAACCCACACCATAAGTTGCCCTTCTACTGCCTTCCCAAACTATACACATGCAGAATCTCTTTTATAGCTGTATTGTCTAGAGTAGACTCTTTTCAAAGCAGGAGGGAATTGTGGTTCTAGGTCAATTTACCAATTAAACCTGTACAACGTGCAATCCACTTATTTAGAAAAATAAATAATAAAAACAAATTAAGCAATGCACAGCTTCTATCACCCTGCTTAAATGGTCACTCGAGAACCAATGGAGATGGTGCAGAGTGCCATATAACTACCTAATACCAAACAGAGGTATTGAAGCTCTACTGCCCCTTAGACTTTTAAATCAGAAGCCAGAACAAGTGTTCTATAATGCCTGCGTTAATCTTGTCCAACCTGTGCGTTTGGTGAGAGCACAGCGCAAGCATAACTTGGACAGTGCTCATTTTCACTCCCTGGACCGTGCATGCTCAGACTGTACCTCTGCTGATAAATACACATAGCCTGGTTTACTAAACAGCCACCATCAGTTTTGTTGGAGCAGTTCTACGCAATCTATGTGATGAGATAAATTACTTCTACACTGAACAAAATTATAAACGCAACACTTTTGTTTTTGCACCCATTTTTCATGAGCTGAACTCAAAGATCTAAGACTTTTTCTATGTACATAAAAGGCCTATTTCTCTCAAATATTGTTCGCAAATCTGTCTAAATCGTGTTAGTGAGCACTTCTTTTTTGCCGAGGTAATCCATCCACCTTACAGGTGTGGCATATCAAGATGCTGATTAGACAGCATGATTATTGCACATGTGTGCCCTAGGCTGGCCACAATAAAAGGCCACTTTAAAATGTGCAGTTTTACTGTATTTGGGAGGGGGGAGGGGGAGGATTCCGGGAGGGTCCGAAAACCAGTCAGTATCTGGTGTGACCACCATTTACCTCACGTAGTGCAACACATTTCCTTCGTATAGAGTTGATCAGGTTGTTGATTGTGGCCTGTGGAACGTTGGTCCACTCATCTTCAATGGCTGTGTGACGTTGCTGGATATTGGCAGGACCTGGAACACGCTGTTGTATACGCAGATCAAGAGCATCCTAAATATGCTCAATGGGTGACATGTCCGGTGAGTATGCTGGACATGCAAGAACTGGGATGTTTTCAGCTTCCAGGAATTGTGTACAGATACTTACAACATGGGGCTGTGCATTATCATGCTGCAACATGAGGTGATGGTCGTTGGATGAATGGCACAACAATGGGCCTCAGGATCTCGTCACGGTATCTCCGTGCATTCAAAATGCCATCAATAAAATGCACCTGTGTTCATTGTCCATAACATATGCCTTCCCATACCATAACTCCACCGCCACCATGGGCCACTCGATCCACAACTTTGACATCAGCACACCACTCACCCACATGACGCCATACACGCTGTCTGCCATCTGCCCAGTGCAGTGAAAACCGGGATTCATCCTTGAAGAGAACATCTCTCCAAAGTGCCAGACGCCATTGAATGTGAGTACTTGCCCACTCAAGTCGGTTACGCCGCCTAATTGCAGTGAGGTCGAGACCCCGATGAGGATGGCGAGCATGCAGATGAGCTTCCCTGAGACGGTTTCTGACAGTTTGTGCATAAATTCTTTCATTATGCAAACTGATTGTTGCAGCAGCTGTCCGGGTGGCTGGTCTCAGACGATCTTGGAGGTGAAGATGCTGGATGTGGATGTACTGCCAAATTCTCTGAAACTCCTTTGGAGACGGCTTATGGTAGAGAAATGAACATTTAATTCACAGGCAACAGCTCTTGTGGACATTCCTGCAGTCAGCATGCCAATTGCACGTTCCCTCAAAACTTGCGACATTGCATTGTGCTGTGGGATAAAACTGCACATTTTAGAGTGGCCTTTTGTTGTGGCCTGCCTAAGGCACACCTGTGCAATAGTCATGCTATTCTAATAGCCTAATCATCTTGATATGCCACACCTGTGAGTTGGATGGATTATCTCAGCAAAGGAAAAGCGCTCAATAACACAGATTTAGACAGATTTGTAAACAATATTTGAGAGAAATATGCCTTTTGTGTACATAGAAAAAGTCTTAGACCAGCTCATGAAAAATGGGGGCAAAAACAAGTGTTGCGTTTATAATTTTGTTCAGTGTATAAACTTGTACTGGGCAGGGTTTATGGGAGAAGATCAGACTATTAAAGGCAGAATGAGACACTTCTGATTGCAGCCTCTCTAATGCACTCATTCATAAACAGCTGAGTATATGTGTACATACTCTGCTTCTTATGCATGCATTCCATTTTGTTAACATTATGTTTATAGTTTCTGTGTTGATAATACGGAGTAGGTGATCTATAGAGCAAGATATGCAGCTACATTTATTTATTTTGAGTACTTTGATTAAAAGTGTCGGAAGACACTAGATCCATTCTTGTAGCTGAGGGCAGACCCTCGAAACAGCGATTGTCCTGGGAAATGTGAAGGCAACTACTGATTTATTTTTTATTTATTTTACATACTATTTAATGCAATGTCCTTATAATGCATTGAAAATAGTTTTATCCCAAAGTATTCCTTTAACCCCTTAAGGACCAAACTTCTGGAATAAAAGGGAATCACGACATGTCACACATGTCATGTGTCCTTAAGGGGTTAAATAGCTGATTTTGTGTTTTTAGGGATATAGCTACCTTTGGCTTTCATGACGTTCAAAAGAAAGCTGGACTCCCATAAACTGCATAACCAGATTTTATAGAATATGCTCAGTATTCCCATACAAAACTATAGGAGCAGCACGTTTTCCAGGTTTGGGAAGCTCTATATACATAAAATTGTAAAAATTATCGTTTTTTTTGCAGGAGATTAAAATGTTGTTTTATCATTATTTTATTTATAATTTTCCATTTGAAATTCAATTTTTAGTGCATTGTGTGTAAAGAACAAAGTTGTCAACTGTAGTCTGGAGTGTCCTTTTTAGTGCATTTGTAAAAAAAAAAATGAGAACTTTGGATAAGATATAATAAAGATTACCAACAGCAAGGAGAAATGTAAGCATACCCCCAATGTACAGTCATCTGGCAACCCCACAAAGAACTGAGGAGTGTCACTGAACGCCATTTAATACCTTTCACCTTTAGATACAATAGCCAGGGACAGACATTACCCCAGAACCCTCTCTATGTATAAATACATACACACTTTACATTATAGGAAAATTACTTTTTTTTTTACTTTTTACAGAGTTTTGTGAACTTGATTTTTGCTGTATCACATAGATGCTCCAGTATTGCACTTTCTATCCACAAGTTACACAATGTTTGTCTTCCACGCCGTATACAATATACCTCTTGCCATTTTGTCTTATGAAATGTCTACAGTAATGAAATTGCACGTCTTTTGAATAAGTGAACTTTGAAACAGTGGATTGAGGTGAGGGATGGGTAAATCAAGGTTTAAGGGAACAGCGAGCAGACATCAACTGTTCACAAGAAACTCCAAAATGTCTATTCCACCAATAAATATTGCTCCAATGAAATACATTCACTATGACGCCTTAAGACCAAAGATCATAAAGTTCTATGCCCACAGATAACAAATCACAGCTTCACAAACAACATAGTACATTTAGAGTAAGTAAACATTATTCTTGTTCTTTTCTCTTTTACTTTATGTTACATGCAGCAATTCTTGGTCCAGTCCAACTCCCGGCACAATCAAGATAGTGCCATGTTTAGGCCCTTCCATGATAAATATTGAGCTTTTAATAATTGGGTTAGTAGCAACCCTAAGTTGTAACATGGGAGAATATAGTTGGCAGTGTCCAAATGAGCAGCTCTTGTGAGTATTAAGACCAATGGCAAGCTTATTTCTTATTTATGACTCTTAAAGAGAGACTATTAATGAGGTATTGCAGCTGAACGTAAGCCTTGCTGCATGTTACCTAGTTGCTATAAAGTCAAAGGCCCATTAAATTGCATTGTAGACCTTTAAAGCTTTCCAGAAAATATAGTCCTCAGTGTCTCTTTTAGGCTTTAAAAGCCAAACCTAAATGTGATTTAAATAATTTATTGATTTGAAATAGTCGTCCTTTAAATACTTGTCCGGAAATGAGTTTTGCTTGACATAGTCTTTGGTGGGAGTTTGAGGCCTTCAGAATTGGTCTTGATCCAAGGACTTGTCACAGCCAGTAACCAATGTGAATAAGCCTTGCATGGTACATCGTTTCTCTCCACTGATACAATTTCCAACAAGTCTCCTACATGCCACTACATGGACTGCTGATATCTTTAATACCCTGTAGAATCCTCTTCATATGACCCACTTTGGCAATTCCCAGATCCTAGATGGAAGAATAAGAGGTGAATGCACAGTGCCATTATGAAAGTTACACAACCTGGGACATGATAGCAAGTGGTGAAGAATGAATACATGATTTACATCTGAAACCTAAACTGTAATCTGGAAAGTGTACCTATTGTTTACCAATGGTCCCTTTCAAGTGCCTAAAGTAATTTTTTATTTTATTTTTCGGCATGGCAGCATTTTTGTGAATTTGTTTTTTAAAAAAGTAATTTTAGTAGAGGTTACATATTTTGCTGTTAAGATTTGATAAGTTTTTATGGAAAAAAGAACAATTAGATATAACTATGGAAGTTTTAAAGATAGAAACGGCACCTATCAAGTCACATCATGGAATATATGGATAATTCTAAAGGGGTTGCTTCCATTAATAGTAATGGAAAAAAAGACTTGCATTTTTATTACTGCAAAACATTTTTTATATATAAAAATTCGGTGTATGATTTCACTCTCCCAATGACATGGACATTGCAACAAATGTGATGGTCATGGGTTTATGAGTATGAAATAGACAATGGGACGGTTAGTGGCGGTGTAACCTTTTATAGGGTACCTTAAGGTCTCTCCTTTCCAGTAATACCAGCTCTGAGCCCTGGATATCGTGACGGATAAAAATGTCCTTGTACTCCCCCAAACCCAAAACGTCCAGCCATGCAGCCACTTCCTCAGTGCCCCACTTATCCACTGGCAGAGAGACAGAAGAAAATAGATATGGAATAGTACATGGGTCAGCCAGGAAAGGTGTGACCATACACCATTAAAATGTACCCCTTCTCCTCCTTCATGCAGGTAAAAGATACATTAGCAGGATACAAATTGTGGCAATATAGTAAGTTCTACTCAATATATTGATAATCTTGTATTTCTTTACCTACAGTATTGATTATCTTACTACTGCTCATGGTACAAATACTACAAAATAGCTCTGTTTCAGCCAGTAAAATGGAATGTTTCTAGAATTAAAAGTGCTGTATAATATGTTGACGCTATATATTAATGATAATAATTTCAAGGACTGGGGAATGTACAGTATATATAACATACTAGGTCAGAAAAGTACCCCCTTTAAATGGAAAAGTCAGCAAGGCATTTAAATGCTAAAAACCCTGAAGCCTTTCACAGATTGACTGAGTCTGTAGGAGCGTGGAGACATAATTCCTCCTACTTCCTCTTTGACCGAGCTACAACAAAGAACAATGCAGTCACGTGATGCCGTATTGTTTTGTTTTTCCAATGAAATTTATTTGTCATCCTTTGACCCGTGCTTACATGATGTTAATTCAATACGTTAAAAAAAACAACCTATTTAATTAAAATAAAAATGCATTTAAATGAGATTGAGAATAGTTACCCAAAATATGGTAATTACATATTCATTGGATCATCTCTTTTCAATGTTAATAGGCCTGGTAGGGCTGGTAAAATGGTAATGGGGCGATTGTCCCCTGGGCCACTAGCATACAGGGGTTGGGTTGTTCAGCCTTGCACCATACCTCTACATATTAAAATCAAGGGAGGTGCATTGGTCTGCTGGCAGGTATTGCAAGAGTGATGACGCAGAGACAGGGATTATGTTTGCTAGCCCAACCCTGTGTGGGTTTCTACATGGGCTGGTGGACCACATGGCTTCCAGGCCTGGACGGGCCCACTACAATATTTTCCAGTGGACTGCAGAGTATGGGGCAAACAAACCAGGTGTGATAGCTACGTATGATGTCCCTGGACATATAACCAAGATGCTGAAGGTTGAGAGGACACAGTGCTCATGACATTCATAACACATGATAGTTGCCATTGGTGTCAGTGGAGTCACAGGAAACAGTCTGTGTGTCTGAGACATGTGCAGATCTCTGTGAATGGTACAGAATGCTATGCAGATCATACCGATGGAGGTTGCAGGGATATACACTGTGTCACTTTGCAGCCTGTGTAGTGCCATTTGTTTTCAATTGCCCCAGAGCTCAAAAGTTGCCAGCCTTCCCCTGTCAATCAGTATAATCACAGTCCTACAATAATCTAATCTGGTGTTATACTGTTTATTTGTATTTTTTTTGTCACCAAGAAGAATCAGCGTAATTTCTGTAATAATATTATATTATTGTACACAACATAGTAAGTGTTAAGAAGTGTTTTATGGTACATACCAGTCAAAGAGCTGTTAGATTTCTGCTTTTGACATTTTTCCTTTTCCTTTTTTGGTTTTGGAATAATTCTGAGTTTAAAGCTCCCTTTGCCGCCACCTCCGACACTGTCCTAATTGTGGATAAATTATAAAAAAAGGTACGTTTTTCTTACATTTACTAGTAATGTTGGACTGTTAGCAAAAAAAACCCCCAAAAAACATGCAACATAATGAGCCTTTACATCTAGAGATTCCTACTTTGTTGATGGGTTGATAGGGAGCGGTTTGGGATTCGGTATATAATAACGATGGTACATTAAATGAAAATCAATACTGTGCCTCTTTCAATGCAATAATATAGTAAGATAATAATAATAATATAGGAAAGTGGAATAGCTCACTTCCTTAGCAGACTGGACATCAGATTCTAATTTAACTTTTTTAATAAATATATAAAACAAATTGTGTGATGTAGTTAGACTGTGTATAACAGTACATGCTTTAGAATAGCATTGTTACCGAAGCCTCTCACCTCCTCTGATGGTTTCATAATGTGAGCTATCCAGTGGATATCAGCCAGTCTCTCCAAGTCTTGACTGATGGCATTGAGGGAGCAGTGCAGACCTTCTTCCTCCTGAGGAGAGTCCCATTGCTGGTGACAAAAATAAATGAGTAAACACAAACCGTACAGTTCTGCATAAAATAGATTGTGCAAGTTCTACATAAATTCCTTCCTTGTATGGCATACCAACCTGCTTGCTTCCCATAAAGGCCTGTGTCTCTGTATACAATGCTTTGATACTAATGGCCACATCAACAGCTGTATTTCTGCTCAGCAACTGCAGGAAAAAAAATATTAAGCAAAATATTAATTTGGTAACATGTTTTCTATGTCTGAAGGCTGTAACAGAAAAATAAATAACTGGTCCATCAACTGTCAGAGTTAATCACTAAAGTGTGAATTGTCCGGGATTCAACGTGAATTTAAAAGTTTAAGCATTCTCCAATTTAGATATGTTTTCAGTTACACTATTTTCACTTAAAATCTAAAATTCCCTTTGAATTCCAGCCAATTCAAATTAAGTGAATAATCATGTGTGTCTTTCACCATCTTTGTTTTGTCTCTATTAACAAAAATAGTTCATAAAAAACAGACATTATTGGTATTATAAAGGGGTATATGACATGTAATAAAAAAAAAACATACCCTGAAGGAACAAATACATAGTTTATGATGTAAAGTAGGAAAAAAACTGTCAAAACTAAAATTTCAACAATATTGGTCAAATGCCATGTTCACATTGCTGGGGTTCGGGTGGTGAAAATGCTATCAGACTCTATATAATAAGTCTGTATTTGAACAAGATTAAAGGCTCCCTTCTTCACCCTGGCTGGTATAATGCTGCGGAATCCAAACATTGGTAAATACAGTGCAAGGCTAGGGATGGGGTAGTCATTTACTGGGAAGCTGGTCATTTGTTTTATTGATGGGTGAAGACCAGCACAAGACAAAGATCATTTTAATGAAACGAAATGGAGACTGAAACCAATGACGAATATAAGATGGGTAACATTACTATCATTAAAGGAGTTGATAGGTGGATTTAAATACTTCTCAGGGTCGCACACAAACATTCACCTCTGGTGAATTGTTGGATTTATTGGAGAAAGCTTCATTCAGAACTCCAAAGCTCCCATTCACTGCGTGGGCCAACTCTTGTTCTATGGCCTTGTGAGCTTTAGCTGCCACCTGGATCCTGAAAGAGATAAGAACAAGTCTTGTCATTGTGTGATTAAATGAATCTGAATTGTTTAAGGTAATGGCAAGGCTACCAGCAGGCGGTTAGCCATTATGTTTGTATGGGATACGGCAAACAGTGTGGGCATAGGGTTCCCTGCCCTCTAATTGAATGTGGTGCGGCTGGGAAGACAGGAATTCCGAATGTCCCCCGAACCAGACTGCATTTCTTTTTTTTTGAATTCTTTATTTTTGGTGTGCATGAAAATATAACATGTGGGCTCATCATGCCCCAAAAGCTATGACAAGCATGAAAACAGATATTTAACAGTTGGTTGGCATGTGGAATATTCTGCACAATTTTTGTATAGAGTAATAGCTGATTAAACTGCACTGTAGTACACATAGTATGGCAGGTTAAGTATAATTGTTGCTTTAGAATAGTTACTGAGTGTTAGCACAAGTTTCAAGCTTAACTAAATAGTTATTCCATCAGAGTGGGATTTAACCTAAGTTACTAGCATGGAGAAAAGACATGTAAGATTATTAGGCTTAGTTACTTAAATCATACTTTAAGCTATGCAATCTAGGTAGACTTCCAGACTGCATTTCTAAGGGCTGTAACGTTTCCTTCACAGTCACATGCAGCAACGCTAGAATTATGTGATGTTCTATCACCCCGTCCTGGAGCTTTAATGGTGCAGTATGGGAGTGCAAGGTTAGCTCCAGTTTTTATATGCAGCTCATGCTCCCCCATAGACATCAGAGGGTGGTTGAAAATATATCTAAATATATTGTGCAGCAAAATGTGTGTGTCTGGGAGTAGGCATCTGTGTGAGGGAAACCTTGATTTCTAATGTAGTCTAAGGTAGGTCATATTCGTATATATGTCAAAGTGTTACTAAAAGTGTACAAAATGGTTATATTACAATTAAAATGTTACTACCCGTGTAACTGTTGTTGGTATTATTTTTTGGAGCAGCAATATGCTTGTTTATGTATGTGAATCATTCTCAACATATTGATATCTTAAATGTATTATATCTTAAAGACATGATATTTATGTACAAAATGTAACTTAGTTGAAGAGTTACTACAAGCCTTCTGCAATAGCTGTTTCACCACATGTCTCCCCTAAAGATATGTCATTGCAGGTCTGTGACTAAGTCCCCTAACCAAACTGCACTGAGAGCTATCTTCCCACTCCTAGGGCAGTGCTAGTGGGATGGCATACAGTCTTTACTCTGTAGGTTGTCTTTCCCTTGGGCCTTGCCTGGAAGTCATGTCACTGTATCAGATTAAAGACCCTTTTACTCAACGCCTGCCAGAAGCCTCCATGTCACATACTTGAAGATTCCTCAACAGCAATATCCTTCCTTTTCCCATATTGTCATTTTCCCTATTCACTGTGCTGACGAGAGTGGTTACAGCAGCACCTGCTGTCAATTAGACACAGGTGCAATCTATATATTAGTAAAAAAACTAAATTTAAAAAAGGCCAAGCTTGCTGTAGAGGTTGGGATGCCTAGAGTGCTGTGGTGTTGTCACATATTTAATATCAAACAATTTAGCAATGTTGTGATATAAACCTGGGTTTCTTTTTGGAGTGAATCAGTGTTATGTCTATGCTGGTTTTGACCTCTAGCTACTGTTCTCTACTGTTGTATTCTGAGTTGTTGTCTTTGGCTGATGTTAGCCTGCTTGCAGTCAATCTTTCTTTTTTTTTCTTATTGTAGGTATATTTTCTAAAGCATTGCAATTCCAGAGAAACTGCAATGTTTACATTACAGCACTAAGTCTGCCTCCAATGGCTGTCTATCAGACAGTCACTAGAGATGCTTCCAAGATGCTAACAGACTTTTGGTCCAGTAACTTCCGCTGGACGTCCTCACACTCTGTTTGAGAACATTCAGCGTCAGCTATTTCCTTGTGCCTCCCTCTCCCCCCTGCCCGCGAGGGAAGGGGGAGGCAGAAGGAGCAATAGTGCCAGGAATACATCTGCGTATTTTTGTCACTATAGTATCCCTTTAAATCTACAGTCAATAGTAAATTCGCTAAGCAAACTAAATATATCCAAAATATTTTACAAACAAAATGATTCAATGTTTTTTGGACAAACTGTAATCACTGTATTAATGAAATTCAGATGAACTGAACCACGTTACAATTTTGATTCACCCAATTTTGGATGAACTCAAATCCAATACAAGAGGATACATTTAGGATGTATTTAGGTAGCACAGTGTGAAAGAGCAAAGGAAGTTTTCAGGTAGACAACAATGTCTGACACAGATACAACAAGAAAGGTTCCTTAAAACATCCAATCGGGGGGCGGAGCCTGGCAGCCATCCTGAACGGATGCGATCTCAGCCAGCTCCCTCAAGCACGAAACAATCTGCCATCAATCTCTTTACCCGAGCCCCATCCAGCCCCACAAACCGACTCCTGTAGCAGGATACAGCATACTGCACCGACCAATGCCGTTTTTCCAGGCTCCCAAACAACCCAGGCAACGGCGAAAACTTGCGGCCTACCGCACACCGCCGCACCTCAACTTTGAGGCCTACCTCGACGGAAGCTACCCGGAGCACTCCCCCTACGAACAGAGCTCTGACACACTCACCATGGGCCGTCGCTCACTAAAGCAAGCAGCGGGCACCAGCATACAGGTCAGAGACATCGGGGACATGCTACTCCGACCCGGGCAGACAGACTTGGCACACACCACACGCCAGCCCAATGCTAATCCGACCCCAGAAAAGGCGGGAGGCGAGCCGCTACCCTCAACGGCCCTCCAGATTGAGCGAACACAACCACCTGAATCTAAGGACGACACAGCCCCCACTACCAAAGGGGACCTAAAAACTCTGCTAAAAGACATACAGAAATTGCTGGCAGCAGACGTCGCACTAGTGAGAGCCGACATCCAGCAGGTTACAGAAAGGGTCAGAGTTGCCGAGGACGATATTACCAGCGTCCAAGACACGGTAGGCACCCTACAAAATTCAATACAACAACTCCAAACGGAACAGCATGTTTTGGCCACCCAGTTAATGTCAATGGAGGATAGACAGCGCCGGACGCACATTAAGGTTAGGGGGGTCCCCGCCACAGTCCAAACTGAAGAGCTACCACGCTACACACAGCGCCTGCTCTCTACTATCCTGCCACAGGCCACTGCAAGAAAAATCACCCTGGATGGCATCTACCGCGTGACAAGCGCAGTCCGAATCTCACCCAATACACCTAGAGATGTCATTCTGCGCTGCTTAACAGTCCACGATAAAATACAAATTATGACTGCACTAAAAGGAAAAACGCCATTAAACTTTGAGGGCGCCCAACTACTATTTTTTCAGGACATTACAAGAGCCTCTTTACTGAGGCGCAAAACATTCGGTCCCATTACCACCACACTCCGCAAAGCTGCAATAGCATACAGATGGGGGAACACAGGTTCACTGCTGGTCCACCATCAAGGGACTACCCACACCCTCACCTCACCAGCTGGGGCACCGGAGTTCCTGCGCGCACTGGGAATACAACCCCCAAGGAAGCACGCAATGTCGACAGGACACTCAGAAGACGGGGACCCCGAAGAAGGACCCTCTCTAGATTCACCGGCACGAGACCAGCAGGCTTTAAACACATGAACTTCCAAAACGGCTCTTACAAGCCTTTGCCACAATAACCACTGCGGCCCAAAAGGCCAAGTATTATGTTGCTGAGTTATATTTTTGTTATCTATAATTTTGTTATCCATATTTACAACTGTTTACGTACTGAATTTCCTTTGATAACTGCTCTTATATATGTTTCACAAGCTTTCTGACACAAGCAATGCACAGACCCCAATGGGGACTTATATATGTGACAGGGGTGAACTAATAACATTTAACATTGAGAGGGAGGCTTTCGCAATTCAGCAACCTCCACCCCCCCCCCCCCCCCCCCATCACCCCAAGGGTTAGGGGTTAAAATTGGATGCCACACCATATACCGCACGCGTAGGAGTAATACTCACACCTGACAATCCAATGTTCATGTTCATAACATATACTCCAAGACAGTGCACTTATGGGCCTCCAACCGCATCCACCTGAACAAACCTGACACACACGCAATTACGCTCACAAGTCACACATACCTACAAAACTGGAAACTACGAGCAACCACACAACCTCACACTTGGAGTATCTCAGGGGTTAATACAACAACTATCTAACTCGTTCCCATCTCACCCACCCCGGGTATGTCGCCTCACATGTTACTGTCATATAAAATATGCTGAGAAATTACCTGTTATTACCACATTGGCTGTTAAAATTTTGTAGAACAAAATGTTGCACTCTTGTACTAATATTTTCTGCTGATATGCCTAACAAGGCACAAAAATAAAGAATTAAAAAAAAAAAAACATCCAATCACCATTTCAATGATGGGTACACATTCTGGTTTTGTCATAATGTTTGAGGTTGAGTAAGTGGCTCTACCTGCTCATCAGGTTCTCTGCAGAGTTAGAAAGCTGTTGCAGTTGAGCAAACTCTTCCTCAGTTAGGTACTCCATTGATTGTTGAGAATGGAGCCTCGGCCGTGGCAGAGCCCTGTAGTTATCCCCCTTTCTTTTATCCTCCCACGACTTCAAGGTGCTTTCAAACGCCTAGAGGAAAAAAGATTGTAAAAGAATAAGCTCACAGAGATTCAAACACTACAAATCTCTGTACAAATTAGGTACAACTTGATTGCCATTATTTTTCCTGCATTTTCTTTCTTGATTATCTGTGCAATATGGTTTCAACTAAAAATGATCTTATGGATGCTGGATGCCACCACAGCCATCTCTGGCCCCGGGAGTCTACTTACCCTATCTCTTGTAAGCATTTGTGCTCTGTTTTTGTGTTGGATCTTCAGGATTCCAGGTGGCTGAACCCAAGCTTCTCCGTCCACCTGTATAGGCACCCCTTCTTCTCCCAGAATTGTAATCTTTACTACACGGCACTATAAATGAATGCAAAAGTTGTAAGTTAGAGCCCTAAAGTCTGCAATTACGTTGTGTATCTATAAAATCTAGCCAGGTGTCTATCATTCCAACATTTCAACCGCTATCTCTTCAGCATTAAAATATTACCTGGGCTATGCGGTGATGTTGCAGATTTATAACACGAGACATTGCCATCTGGATACTGCCAAACACAGCCACCACTTCAAGCTTTTTGTCATCAAATGAGGGAGCACCAAAATTCTGCAGAACAAGAATATGGAATGAGAAATGGCTAAACATATCAGCTTACGTTTTTAACACTTATACATACATGCAGTATGGACCGTTCCATATTAATTTAGTATGAAGAAAAAGTATATAGTAAAGGGTTACTTACTAAACTGAATTTAACATTTCAAACTGAATTTCAAAGAGTAGATGAATTGAAAGCATAGCTAACTTTTTTCCAATCCAGCTATTTTGACCTTAAATTTGAAATTCACTTTGAATTCTCACTTTAATGAATAACCCTGTTAGTAAAATATTTCCATAAATTTATATTAACTTCTGACAATAAAATGTATGGTACTGGAGAAACCCCAGGGATTGGCCTGCAGTCCAGCAAAGAATAAAGATGTAATGTTCAGCATTCTACTCCCCAGCCTGACGAAGGAAATACATTTTGAAAAATAAAGTATATGTACAAAATGAGAAAACCAGAGAGCCTAACGGTCCGTTTTTAAATACTGTCAGACTCAAGGTGTATGTATATGGTTGACGGAACCTGTAGGGAGGCGTGTGTTTTTCTTGTTTTTTTACATATACTTCATTAAAAAAAACACCTATTTCCTTACAAAATGTGATGAAAGAATTATTATAGTAAACAATAGCTTGAGGTGACAATTGCCCTTTATTAACGCCATTAGTGTCAATGTTTGGTCCAGGTTTCACAATTAGTCTAGAGAAATAAATGATCTGCCAATTTTCAATTTGCATTGACTGTTCGGGATATTGAAAAGGTAGAACTCTTCTCTCCTCTCATAAACAAGTTTGAATGACAAATTTCTTTCATGTATTCTAGCAATCTGGGAGAGGGAAAGAAAGTCTCAACGTCAATCCTCTGACAGTGAACACAAAATATTAAAAATAATCTGTATTCTGTGTGCAAGACGCCTTAATTATTCATTTTTAAATAACTCAAAAATGAAAAATGTGTAAAATTTGCTGAATATTTTTTATTCTAAATTGCTATCCATACCATACCATAGTCCAGATTGCAGTTTGTACAATAGTTATGTGCTAGCTATGCATCGCACTTTTAAAATAAATACTATGCTAATATTTCTTTCTTTTTAAAAAGTGCTTGCTAGTGGAGGTGCTAACTACAGGAGTAAAGAAATAGGAGAATGGAATCTAAGAGAACATTTTAATTCATAAATCTCAAAAGCAATTCTTCAACATAGACAAACTGATTGTAATGTTCTGTACAACAGTGCCAAACAAACTAATGCCATCCAATCTTTTTTTCAACATACAGTTGCTAATTCAGGAATTAACCTGAAAAATCTAAATGATTTCTTTTAGTCTAGGTTACTGATCATAAGTTGACAATGCAATTTATGTCTTGGTTATTACAATAAAATCTTGTGGTTGCATTTTGTAGTTCTGCTTCATGCATCTTCTATAGATATATATTATTAGAATTCATTTGTACTTATTGCAGTGCTACATCATGAATACAGAGGTCGTTCTTACATTGTCTTCTTTGGTGCCTCCCCAGAAGTTGATGCCTCCAGCATAACTGGGAATGTTGAGAACAGCAATACCCTGCAGGCTAGGCAGGGAGATTGTCACTCCATCACACTAAAAGGGAAAATAGAATTACTATTAAGGCTCCTTTCTCATATAAAGGATACCTGACCCAGGTTTGTTAGATGGTTAATATTTTAGTGAATGCTCTTTACATACCTCTAACTTGACTCTCTGTTCTAGATTCTTGTAGGTTTTCTGGAGAAGTTCCTTGGTTCCAAGCACACCGTACCACATCATATTTCGTGTCCGACTACTGCACGATTCAATAAAATAGAATACCAGGAGTTACAGAAATCAACAATTCAGAGCAGGAGTAGTAAATCATAGAACATACTATAATTATGTAGCACTTTTGCATGGGAGCAAGGGTATGAGACTCGAGATAGGTGTGAAAGGTATCATGTGTTAGTAAGAAAAGGAAGAGGAAATGTACCAACAAGAGCAGCACGATTACATAAAGCATTTTACAAATGATAAATGGTATAAGAGTGTGTATGTGCAGAATTATACAAGTAGTTAAGCAGACTAGAGACTAAGACAAGTATCACTTTTAAACCATTGACTGACTTGCAAAACTTAGGGAAAAAAATGTAAAGGTCAATTTCAAATGAACAATACAATTTGTGCACACGGCTGATAAATTCACTGGTATTATACTCCTCCTATTACATCTGAAATAGGCAAGGCCGCAGTGGTTGTACAGTCCAATTATCTAGCTTATTAACAAAGCACTTAAATATCTAGGATACAATGCTATTGATGGAGAGTAGAGAGCAGGGGATAGTGGTTGGAGAGGATTGTAGATTGGCAGATTGTTGTATTGTGTACAATTAGATATGTTACACTTTAGTACTCTAGTACACAGACACATTCAAACACGCTAACACTACTAAATAATAGACATAATAATACAAAATTTAGTGGCTAAATTCTACATTTTCTAGTAGGTACCTGCATTTCTTGGGATGCTCATCCCTCTTGTTGTTAAATTCTAGAGAAATTTTGGCATCAAGACCAATCCCAAAGTAATTATTCATGGTACATCTTTCTAAAAATTGTCTGCAATGAAGTAAAAAGAAAGTGTTAACCCAGAATTATATTTAGGATCTAAATATCTCACTTTAAGAATATATCTGATTTTCAAAAATATAAATGAATTGGGATCTTGGTGGAAGAAGTAATTTTAAAGATTAAGATATATAGCACATATCTAGCTTTTTGAACATCATACTTACATTGAGCTGGGATCCTCAGTAAAGTGCAATGGACTAAACGCGTAGGGTCGGTCTAGGATTATAGAGGATGTGGTAGAAGAGACAGTTGGACGTCTGGAAGCTAAAAAAAACACATCATGTAAGTTACATAACATATTATTTATATACTTATTAACAATTAGAACAAATGCTCTGAACAGTAATATATGTTTAATGCTAGAAGCACAATCACTATATTAAAAGGAATCGCAGTAAAGTGCTTTAACAATAGTGCTAAATTTAATGTGTAGCCAGCCCTGGTTAATCTATTGGGCCTTCCAAATAAAACAGAATAAATATAAATATATTTTCTTGTTTTATACTTTTTCAATCCTCATACATTCCAAGACACCTCGTGATATCTGAAATCCTAAACAACACTAAAGCAGCTGCTCATAAAAAAAAACATAATAGCAAAAAGTCATTAAACATAATTTGTTTTCACTTATATTGCAAAATCCATTTATGACTCCCAGAAAACGTTCTTTATACAGATGATGATGGACAAGCATGTCATGGATCTCAAACAAGGGCTCATTACAACTCTGATTTTATGCTAGTCTAATGCACTTGAGCTCTCTTGGGTTAAAGTCTGGGGTCACTTTATGGGTGACTAGAGAGAACATAATTTGGTATCTAGTACCATACACTTTACAAAGGCAAGAGCTCAGCAAGCTGTTACAACTGTCCCTGCATGGAAGAACCCTGAATCCCACATATTAAATAAGGCTAAGTCGGTGGGAACACAGGGTGGATCATTAGGTTGAGAATTATATCAGAGGAAATAGGAAAATGGATCAAACACTGTGTCCTAGGTTTAGCAGCTGTAAAGAGGTTGATACTTCTACAGAGTATCCAATGCACTTAGAGGCAATGTACTGGAACCCACGGATTGTTAAGAAGGAAGGAACATTTGAACAGTTGTTTAATTTTCATATTGCATCCTCCTTTGTTTTACACTCAGATTAAGTGCATGGAGCACACAACGCAATAACTCTTAGCTTGCTGTGAATTTGCATTCATTTATTTCTAAAGGATCACTTCTGAACGTGATTTTAAGAATTGATTGGGTCTATAATAAGTCAAATGGCCAGTACTCCATAGCAGCACACTTACAAAAAGTGTAACGTAAAGGTTTGTATTTCTAATTTCCATGTGAGTGAAAAAAGAAGAGTCATACAGCCTCACCCAGCCTCTCTGCTTCTTTGTTGAAATCTTCGGAACTTTCTTTTTGGATTGGTGATGTAACAGGGTTATTAAAAGCCTGGGTGTGTTTGTTCTGCTCATCCACAGCTAGACAGAGAGAAAACCGATATTATTGAAGTCATTCACTCTTAGATTTCCGGGGAGTCTGTCTGTCTGTCTCTGTCTGACCATCTATCTCTGTCTTGCTACCTATAATTAGTTAATTATTCTTTATAAAGAACCAACACAATAGCTAGACTAAATGGACTAACAAGTTCAGTGTACAGGAACATAAGATGCTAAGGGCCCCTAAACGAGTTTACATCTATTTATCTATCTATCTATCTATCTATCTATCTATCTATCTATCTATCTATCTACCTATCTATCATTGAGCTACCTCTTTTTTCTCTCATTGGTACAACACATTGGCCAATATCATAACATTTTACCAGGATGTTGTTCTGGCAGAATTAAAATGTACAGATTTTTTTTAAAAAAAAAGCAAGATATGTCACCTCTTCTTCACTTGTCAATCAATCATTTACACACACTAATATGATGATGGTACATCACAATATTGTCAAAATGTGCAATACATATATGATGCAGGAGAATTCACCAACGGTTCTCCTGCTTGCATTCCAAGTAATAGCAGCACACACAAAGTAATGAAACTCAAAGAGCTATAGTTCCTGCTTTACTCCCTCCCAGAATTGCTCTCTCCAATAAGGTAAAATCATTCACAACGTTTGTGTATGCATGCCCTAAACAATGTAAATATTAGAAATTAAACCTAGCACAACAGATTCTCTTTTAAATATTTGCTGACATTGTTGACTTGATTGACAGACGTCTTCAGTCATGCCACAATGTAGCACGTTTTGTAGATGCATTCTACCTTTCTCTGCCTGTTCAATTATCTGCTTCAATGCTTTCTTTAAGCTGTTCGCTCTCAGCATGAGCTGTTCTTTAGACTTGAACATTGTGGCCACATCATCCAGATGACCTCCTTTCTCATTCACTTCTTTGCTGTTTTCCTTCAGCGCAGAGTCAGGATGGAGGGTGCATGGGGAAGGGGTCAGTATTGCTTGTGACTCCTCATTTAGGGCCCGAACAAGTGAATCAAGCTTCTCATTTAGCATAGAACACTAAAACAAAACAAACAACATAAAATGAAATCATTAGCTGCTAGGCCACTTCACACCATGTGCTAGTGCCATTTTTAGGCTCTTGCATTCATTGAATTTAAACACCAATATAAGGAGTCTCCAGATGCTGTGTGACTTGCAAAATGGGGACATATGTATTTCCTTTAATTCAGTAAAAGATGAGCAACCTAGGTCTCCTGGACACATTTTTTTTTGTAAATCTTTCTTTTATTATGGCACATGCGTTATGGGGTACAGAATAGAAAGAGGAGGCATTGTGGGGTAACATAGGGTAATAATGACAAGAAGGCACATAGAGCACTCCGAAGAAAGAGTGCCATATTTTTTGTGTTTTAAAACGTCATATGAGCAACATAGGGATACAAGCTTGGTAACAGTAGTGAATCATATTAATACAAAGAGGATAATTGATGGGACACATTTTATTTACTTTAAACTTGTAGACTTTATTAGAGTGGGGATTGGCAAGAAATTTGGGAGGCACGTTCAACGTCTCAGCATGTGTAGAACTTCAAAAGTAAATGTATAAAATTACGATGAGGTGGTATACTACTTAATTCACTCTATATATAATAGGAGGTACGCCCACAAACATGTGTTGGACATTCTATGGCTTCCTTTATTCATATGGGATGGACATGCCAAAAGTTACCCACTACTGGGAGGAGATTAGGAGACTGATTTCTTACACTTTTAACCGATCCATTAACCTTGACCCCTGGCACGCCCTTTGGATGTCTCTTTCACTCTCCAACAAACAACAATGAATAGGATCACTCTTGTTGCCTGTAGTGTCTAGCTGCTGTATGGCTAAAAGATGTACCTCTTCCTCTCTGAGTGGCTCTGGTCAAGATTAACAACAATAAATGTATGCATTTACTTAACGCTTTGATAAATAATTCAACTGCCTTCTATAATACAAACTTGGGATATCATTATTACTATTTATTAAGCGCCAACAAATTCCGCAGCGCTGTATAATAGGGATATCTGGTCGGAATGTTTTGAAACCAGTATTCATTAAAAGTGGGAACGCACAAGGCTGAGCTTTTATAATAATAATAATAATAATTAGTATTTATATAGCGCCTTTCTCCCAGTGGGACTCGCGCTTTTCAGTGCACGCTCTCGGAATTAACCAAATCGGCAGCTGAATAGTAATAGATGTTATTATTACCCAATTGTTGGTACTTATTTTATCGACCTCGGAAGGATGAAGGGCTGAGTTGACCCTGCCGGGATTTGAACCTGTGACCTTGCATTTTTGAACAGGCTTTGCAGTCAGGAAGCTCCTGCATACTTTTTTCCCCCTCTTTTCCTTCTTCCCTATTCTTATTGGTTATTGTTGATGTTTTAAGCGGGGTTTATCTGTTATAAAATTTGAACCACCATTGAGCATCTTGTAAATGAATGTACTTTGTATGTGTTCTTACATTGGTGCTCTTACACAGATTATACCACACATATTGAACTGTATATTTAGTAATTTTTGGCTAAATAAAGAATTCTAAAAAACAATGCAAGTGCCTATTGTGTGATAAATAAATAATAAGTTCATTTTTCAGCAAATAATGCACTTTAAGACAATAAATTTAAAAAATCCAAATATTAAAAAGTCACAATTTATAATGCGGAAAAAAAAACCCAGACCAAACATTGGTGCACTTTGAGTAGTGTACCATAGGTGGGGCGGAGCCAAACACCGCCCTGGTCATAGGGAGATGCTGAAGAAGCTACACACTGTGAAGCACTGCCCCAGGAAGCACCTCTAGTGGTCGTCTGAGGAGTTACCACTAGAGGTCTTCCTAGGCTGTAATGTTCATAGGCTGTAATTTTCTCTGAAAAGACAGTGTTTACATTGAAAAGCCTGCAGAGGCTGAATATACTCACCAGAACAAATACAATAAGCTGTAGTTGTTCTGGTGACTATAGTGTCCCTTTAAAAATAGGATCTAACCTTATATGAACTAGTATGAGGTTTGTTTTTGTTTTTTACATACATCCCTAAATCTCAACAAAATCCTCATCTCTATGAAAAGATTTGGACTGAAGATTGATCTTCCATACTTCTCTGGACAATGTCCAGAATTAACAAAGAAGTAAGTGATGGGCAAAACAGAGTGTAGCTCTATATTTACTGCCGTGCAGTGGCAGGTTTGGCAGTTAATAAAAAGTATGTTTTAGTTCCTTATCGACTCAATAATGATTTTGAGCATTGTCTTTGTTTTTAATAAAATTGAATTATTATTATTTCTAGGTGGTGGGTGTCACTATGTGAGTTGATATAAAACGATTGTGAGATTATATGACTAATATGACTAATTGGCATTATGTTTTTCTAATATCATGTCTTTTCGCTCTGAGTTGTGATGTTTTACTTTTATTTTATAATTTTAATTATATATTTTTAATCTATATATATTATTTTTTATATAATACAACCATATGCTTCTGAAGCAAGACACTAATGAAACATCATCTCTATATAAGTATATTTGTGTTTGCATTTGGTAATAATCTCCTTTGTATGTTGGTGTATGGAAAACATTTTTCACTTTTATATCATTTCACATTATGTACAGATTCTATATCACTATATATGTAATGCAAATTTTCATTCTTTAGTATATTTACTGAATTTGAAGCACTCCACTTCATACAATTTATATAATAGATTGGTTTTTGTTTTTACTTTTGAAATGATTTGCCCACAGAAAATCCCATAAACCTTAATGGTGACTTCTTTAGATAAATCATTTGATTTTTTTTTCTAACAGATAGTAATCATTTAAAAAGCTTATCCAAAAATATTAAATCGAGGCTAAAGTCCTTTAGATATTATTTTGCATGTTTTTCAGATATTGTTATCACATTAGTCAATCCATTAGGGTTACAATGAAAATATATTGGAAATATAATATTGTAAATACGTTTCGACAACACAGTTAACCCTACAGTTACAGATAAAGACCCTGTAGGGTCAAAACGCTGCTGTTTTTGCACCAATAAAGCTGCTATTTTTTGTTATCCCGAAGTGCCTGAACCGTTATTTATTCTGCATATCTTGGCAGGGAGGCCTGGCCAGCCTTGGTTTCAGAGCACCTGGGTTACTTTGTAAGTGCGGTATCCAGTATGTCTCTATTATTCTGACTTGTGACTTATACTGACTTATAACTTATTGTGAGCTACCTATTCTCTATCGTTCTATTCCCGATTCCCTCTCTGAATGCTTTTTTGTTTTGCTTTTTAGAGTACCACCCTGTTGTAATGCATTATCCCTATTTGTGTGTTAAATTTCGGCTCTTGTTTCATCACTTTGTCTTGTTTGTTCACTCTGTAGGAGCTTATTAGACTGAAACTGTGTGAGCAACAAGCCCTTAGAATTTATTCCATCAACACGGCTAGGTGATACCAATACAAGAATCCATGATAAATTAAGAGAAATAAATCACCTTTCTCGCCATATTCTCTGCTTCCTCTCGGTTTTCTGCTGCCCTCTCATAGGCTTTTCCTACTTCTGTGATGAAATCATTAACGGAAAGACACAGGAACCTGATAAAATGTGTAAATGTAAGGTTAATTACGGTTAATATTTCAGGGTTTTTTGCAGCACAAATTAATGTTCATAGCTAGAGTTAGACAACATGCAGCTTAGTTTTAAATTCACTTAAACAATAAAACACGAGAACTAAACATGAGTGTTTTTTATCCAAAATTACACCAAACACTACAAACTGTTACATAAAATTTGCTTCAGCCTCAGCTGTGTGTATTTCCCATGATTCATCTTTGTTTGTGGATTTCTATGATGGTGTAACCTGGAAACTTTGGGGCTGGAGAGCAATAATCTTTATTTTCTGTGTTTGTACGTTGTTGGTTTTTTTTTGCTTTTGTTTTTTAATGTTATTTGATTTTTCCTGCGATAAGGCTATTTTTCATAATCTCCAGAGAGGCTCAAAATTCAGCACTATTTCTAAGGAGTGCATTGCATAACCAACAATTACCAACTTATTGCTTTTTAAGGAAGGGGCATTCCGTTATGGTAATTGGAGCCTGAAAGTCATAATTTGCCCAAGGAACTGTTTGACCAATTTAAATGCATTTGATAAGTTTTGGCCTAATATTCAGGCTGTCTTTTTTCCATATTCCACATTTTTCTCCAGTGAGTGGGCACAACACATATCAATCATTCCCAGCCAGACATAAATAAGAGAACTGCCTCTCCTTGCATGTATGAATCAATGACTGTTGATATAACTGCTGGTTTAGGTAGTGACAAACAAAACCATCTTCACAGAAATGAACAGAACTTACTTGGCAGAGGAAATTACGTCACAGTGCTTGTCAGAATCCAGGATCTTAGTCAGGTGAAAGGCAACCGAATCTGCATACTGTGAAATCTGCGCCTGACAGAAACAAACAGCAACTCATAAAGGGAAATGGCCAAAGATTCCTGTGCTTTTGCCTATTCAGATCCTTATTCCAAATGGCTGATATGACCAAAATTAATTTTTAGTTTACATAAATCGGGAATTCGTAAGCTCTGGTGGCATGATCAATCCACCTACTTAGGCTGCGGTGATTAAATAATGAATGCAGCTACATGTAAAGATTAAATTCAGTGCTGTTGTTAACGGAACATTTTCAAGTTCACATATTAGAGTAGTAAATAATTTGAGTTATAGAGTTCCTTTAATCTATATTTGCATTTTAAAATGAACGCTCTAAGCCAAACAGTAGCTCCCCATTTATTAAAAATGTATGCTCTAAGGCAATCAGTGGCTCCTCATTCATAAAAAAAAGATACATAGGAGGAGCTACTGATTGGTTTATAAATGATTATATATCACATGACAATGAGAGATTTTTTAAAATGTAATTTATTTTCATATTGCTGTGTACTAGCCAGTTTTGCTAACTTGTTTAAAGGAGCACTATAGGGTCAGGGACACAAACATGTATTCCTGACCCTATAGGGTTAAAACCACTATCTAGCCACCTTGGCCTTCTTTGCCTCCCTAAAGATAGTAAAATCTTACTTGTATTCAAGTCTGAAGCTGCTGACTCTGCCTGTGAACTTCCTCTGACCTCTGACATCATCAGAAGTGAAGGCCTGATCCAATTACAATGCTTCCCCATAGAATTGGCTGAGACTGACAAGGAGGCAGATCAGGGGCAGAGCCAGCATGATTCAAACACAGCCCTGGCCAATCAGCATCTCCTCATAGATATGAATTGAATCAACAAATCTCTATGAGGAAAGTTCATGCAGAGGGAGGAGATACTGAATGTTTGGTTGCATTTTAAGCAGCCATGACCCAGGAAGGATCTCTAACAGCCATCTGAGGAGTGGCCAGTGAAGTTATCACTAGGCTGTAATGTAAACACTGCATTTTCAGACAGTGCTTACAGCAAAAAGCCTGAAGGTAATGATTCTACTCACCAGAACAAATTCATTAAGCTGTAGTTGTTCTGGTGACTATAGTGTCCCTTTAATATATATGTTTGAAAAATGTTTATAATTCTACCTACACGTTATCCTTACTAAACAATCTACACATCTCAGGTTCCAAGAAGCAAACATATCTCTTTTGCTGCCATTTAAGTGATTTCTTTAGTTTATTTGTCTAAAACCTTAAACATTCATATGCATTATTACAATATTATCATTATTAAATATTACTACATTATTGTTCTCACAAAATTATCAACGATTAACTAATAATGCTATTTTAGACATGGAAATAAGAAAACAGTCCACAGAAATATGTATTGCCAGAAACCCCAAAGCAATTTTAAAAGATTGCAAGTCCTATCATTAACTAGGATTTAAAGTTTCACGAGACACAGTTAGCAAAATTTTACAGGAGTAGACTTACATGTTCGATAGGCAGCTGTACACAGTAATGGGTATCTTTGTGAGCCTGCTTTAACTGCATCCAGAAGTGTCGGTTTGGTCACCCATAAAGGGCACTATATTTTAACTAACTATATTTAATAAATAGGAGCATAAAACTTATAGTAACTGTCCTCTCACCTGAAATTTAGATTCTCCATTTTCATCCTCTCTAATTGAAGGAGGAGAGTGTTTGGGAGACTCATATGTGAAAATACTCCATCTGCAAGAGTAAGAGAGGCAATACAATAAAACTAACAGTTTAAACTTGACAACGTTGACAATACTCTGATACATTGTAGAAGGAATGCCATTGGTATTCTCCAAGGCATCATAGAAATAGCAGTTTTTAAAGGAACACTCCAAGCACCATAACCACTACAGTGCATTGTAGTGGTTTTTGTGCTATGATTGTCCTGTTGTCCCTACTAGTGTAAGTAGTCAAACTATTTCAGAATGGCTTGATCTCTTACACGCAGTTTGCCTGGTGCCATTCCTCGTCTCTACTACTTCCTATGGTGTACTGGGAGGTCCTAAGTAAGAGCTTTTGTTAGCTTTCCTGAGCTAAGCCGTGCAATGCAGAGCTAGCTCATAAGCTGAGGGCATCAGAAGAACGCTCTAAGCAAATGATCTAAGGCTTACACTGTCAGGCTATGGTGAAATATAGAGCTTCCGGCTCTCAATAACGAGCAGTGGATGCAGACATGGTGCCTGCGTGGCCTAAGGAAAGAATTTAAACCATTCTAAAATTCTTTGACTCATTCATATGGGGGGAAGGAGGTGCCAGTAGTGCCTGAAGTATACCTTTAAATTCCTCTCTCTATGACAGCATGAAAACATTATACTGTTTTAGTGCCAGCACAGCTTGATCCTTGCTCACACGGAAGAAAAAGAAATATAAATCAATACACATTTAGTAGCATCATGCTGACCAATTAGATTCGACAAATGGTCAATGTTAGTACTGTTATATCTCATTAACGTTTTATGACTTAACATCCAAATACACTTGGGAGGACCAGTAGTAACTACAGAGACTGCAATTGGGTCTCCCAGTATTTCCCTAGTGCCTGTTAGTAGTGCATGAAACAGCAGCATATAGAGTGAAACAAAAACCGTAGTTAAACAATTATTTTTGTTCATCAATTTTGGGTTCGGTGATTACTATTAAACGGAACTCTGTACATTACAGTTTGAAAAAAAAAATTAGGTTTGAAATAGTAGTGTGTGTGTGTACATGAATGCATGTGTGTATGTGTTTGTGGGTGTGTAGGTGCAGAATATTTAAAGGATGCCAAATATACCCTTTACAAAATAATCAAAAATATGTGACAGAGGAAATTTTTAGATGCACAAACACATAGCACATAGCAAAAATACTTTGTTTGCGAACGTTAGACTTGGTTTTTATTCCATAGAACTTTCACCAAAAAAAGAAAAAAGCTGACTTGCACTGGTAGAGTACATGCAAAAGAAAATACATTTTGTTAAATGATGATTAAAATTGCAACATCAGGCTTGGAAACAGCAGTTTAGACACAACTCCTAAAGTGTATATAGATTACTTTAGTTTGCTGACACCAGTAGCTCTCTTTTCTTTCATTCCATAGAGCTCAGCTCACAAAGTGTAAATAGATTTAAGACATATCGGTGGCCCACAAAGACTGGAAAGCTTATTATTTGCTAAATTGTGAATGAGTGATGAGTCATTGGTGTTCACTTGTAATTGATTATTAGGCACGAGCATGGAAAGAATTTTCCTTCTGAAATTTGGTCACATCTCTATTCAATTCATTTGAAATTTGTTAAAAATAATTTATTTATTTTTGCTAAATTCCAGACAACCATTAATAATCTCTACGAAAATGAATTTACTGTTTGTAAAACAGGATCAATACAAAATGAAAGCAAAATATAAATTTTAATTGGTGGCTGGCCAACGATTCTTAGCCAGCTGCCACATTAAAAGTTTAAAAAATAGGGGGCGGGGCTGGTTAGCCAAGATGGCCGGACGCGATTTCATGTATCTCCTGACAATTTTTAAGCAAACTACATGTTTTAAGCGGACTTACCTGCACACTATGCTACAGGAGGGTGAAAATAAAGCCCAGCACATCAAACCAGCCTTGATTCGAAGTGCCCTGGTGCATCGGCTACAAGTCTGTACCTGAGGCCTACCGTGCTTAGCTCATTGACAGCTGGGGGCAGCGTCCGATCTCCCGGCATTAGATGTGTGGCACAAAGTCGATCCGTGACAGCCCTTTGGACCGGGGGGGTATCCCGGTCCCCACTGGAGTATCTGTTTGGACACCTCAACAAGATCTCACCATACCAGTGTATGACTAGGCCGAGGCCTAGTATTTAAGATGGCTGCCCAGCAGGGTCCTTCATGCTCCTCCTCACAGGCACAAGAGCACGTGGACCAGCTACTTTTACCTTTCAACCGCATTTGTGCGGAGTTCTGGGCAAGGCACGGGAACTTACCACTACTCCTGCTGATCGAGTCGTGGTGCTCTGGAGCTGTACTGCTGGCCGCCGTCACCTGTCTGAGTACTCTCCACATGTCTCCACGTGAGTGGCGCTGTGGAGGAGAAGGCGAAGGTGAAGAAAGCGCCCACGAAGGGTGATTAAATTACGGCGCTATGCCCTGCCCGCTAGTACCTGCTTGCCCTGACTAGGGATACCTGGGATAACCAGCTTCCCCACTCACGACAAAGCCTGCTTGGTTCATGGTTCTCTGACTCCAGGCGCGGTGCGCTTGACACTACAATGCACCCCAGGCCAGCCGCCTCTGTGCACCCACTGGACAGCACCCAACTCCTGCCTCCCAAAGGGATCAGCTGAGCCGAGCTCCGGGCACATCAACAGTGCTATGTCCCACTGTCGTCAAGGATGAGGACGTCGAGTCAACTGTACCTGTCAGGCACCTACAGTTCACAATAAAAGCCTATATATTCTTGTTTGATTTTCCTTTTTTTACAGTAATTCGTATCTCTTATTATAGTGCAGGGTAACAAATGTATAGCATTTATTCTCAGTGGATTTAATTGATGAACCGAAGCTTTATTTAGCCTGTTATCATCACTCCTAGCAGACAATGGGTCATTGTCCAACAATTAGTGCTAGGTTAAGCTAATAATTAGTTCCTCTTTACCTATGTACACGTCAGTAGGCACATGATTGTTCGTATTGCATTTACTATTCAGTTTATGCCATGTTCTCTTATGTCTCTAATCATATTCCTCGAGTCCAACTCGACCCGCTTTATTCTGGTTTCTGCGCCAAGCACTCTGTGGAAACGGCACTGACCAAAGTATCCAATGATCTACTCGCTGCAAAATCTCGTGGTCACTACTCTATCCTAATTCTCCTTGACCTGTCTGCGGCTTTTGACACTGTTGATCATCAACAGCTTCTTCTCATCCTCCGCAATATCGGTCTACAAGGTATTGCTCTCCTGGTGCTCCTCCTCCCTCTCCCAGCGCTCTTTCAGTGTTTCATTTCATTGCGCGCATCCGCCCCTACTTAACGTCAGATGCGACTAAGGTGTTGGTCCATTCCACTGACCTTTCTCGCCTTGACTACTGTAATCCGCTTCTCAGTGGTCTTACGTGCTCCCAACTTGCACCGTTACAGTCCATTATGAATGCGGCGGCGAGGCTCATCTTCCTGTCCGCCCGCACCTCCCATGCCTCACCCTTCTGTCAGTCCCTACATTGTCTTCCTATAAAATATAGAGCTCAGGGGTGGGGCCTGACCGCTGAGCAGATCGGTCGCACTGTACAGGAGCTCCGGGAGAAAACCCGGCTAACAAGCGATTTCTAATCTTTATCTCACACCGAGCCCTCTAATCTGACACAGCAGAGCAGCTGTGGCACCTGGGGACTCACCTGGCCGGACCACCGGACTCGGAGAGGCAATCTGTAGCCAACACTGAGCTGCGGCCTACACGTGCATATAGGCGCGGGAGAGGCGGCCGACCTCCCCGCCGACGGACCAGCGGGAATTGACTGCAACGCCTACGACCCCGATCACCCCCCCCTTGCCGGTGAGGGATATCCCGGCACAAGCGACGGACCAAGCGACAAGCAAGTTGGCAGGCCCCACATGGGGATGAAAAAGCTGTCGACCAAACGGGATATACTGGGCCCAGCCAAAATGGCGGCAGGGACACAGCCCAGGCCCAAGCACACGCTGATTAAACCACCTAAGCACGCAATAGAGTACATACATAATTTAAGTACCTACCTGTGGGCAAAACTCAAGACCCAGAGACAGCTATACCGGGTGGCTATGAGAGAGGTGACAACATGGCTCCGACCGGCCACTCGGCGCAGCCTGCAAGGAAACCCAGTCCGTGACTCCAGAGCGGCCTTCTGGATGCAGCGGGGCCGAAACTCAAAGCAATCCCAGACTCGACCATGGGTGAGTCGCCTAAATCCCTCACAGGGAATCAGCCAAGGGTTACTACCACATCAATCCTCCCGCATGCACACAGCTCCTTCTGTGAGACACCACGCCGGAGGGCCCGATCGGAGCTGCTCCCCTCCAACCCCACGGGATCGGGACAGAAACACAAGGCCCAAGATGGCAGAAATTAGGAAACTGCAGAGGGAAAAGCACTCACCTCTCCCAAGCAAGACAACACAGCAGAGGGGACCGTTGATGCCAAGCTCAAGACCGCCTCAGGTACCCAGAGCAGCAGGGGTGACCCTACCCAAACGGCATGGCCTGACCGACCGACGCCACACAGACCCGCACGACAGCTATGCGGTGAAGCACCATCGCAGGCAGCAGCAGCACCAACGAGGCATCGGATGAACCGGGACGCTAGCTCTCCTGACCGTGAGACCTCACACAATGCCCAAAGCTATAGCAGGAACTCACAACCTAGGGGGCATACAATCATACCTGCCAACTTGATGAGAGCGGGACCTTTTTTTTTTTTTTTTTTTTTTTTGGCCTGGGGGACCCCAGGGAACATTTTTATTGTTAGTTTTGTTTAATCAGATTGATCTCCCCATTGGCACTTTCCTAGCTAACCCATAATGATTACCCCGCACTAGCACTGCCATTGATGTTTCTTTTGTTTAAAGCATTGCCAGTGATCCCATAACCTGCTATGTCTTGCCAACTTAGCCCACAGCTAGTTTAGCATGACCCAACAACATGCGTTAAACTCAGAACACGCTTAGTTACTCCAATATATTATGTGCCATAGACGACTTGTATTAGCCTGAACCACACTACAGCTAACTCAGTATGTCTCAATAGGTTCAAATCAGCCTGTAGCTAGACCTGTTTGTATGTCCTCTTAAAACTGTGCCTGACTCTAGCGATCCAGTATCCAGTTACCCTAATCGTTAACGCATATACGCTAGTCATGAATATCGTTGTCCAGTTAATTTTCTCTTACTATTATTTAACACTCTATGTACACTCTAATGCACAAGTCATGTTCCCAGCCTATGTTTCTTCTGTATCTGTTACTCCATGACATGTGTAATATGTTACCATAGTTAAAATCAAACGTGATCCTAAACTACTGTTTTCAAATAATATAAAAAATGTGCCTGTATATCTAATGTCATAACATGTCATACCAATGTTTACCTACTCTACCGGATGTCGCTGTTGTGGCACACGCCGGCTGTCTGTTCAATCAGTGCACAACCAAAATAAAGAATTAAAAAAAAAAAAATATAGAGCTCAATTTAAAATTCTGGTTCTTGCTTTCAAATCTCTACATAATGCTGCTCCCACCTATCTATCCTCCCTTATACACAAGTATGTCCCGTCTAGGCCCTTATGATCTGCTGAAGACTCACGTCTATCTTCTGTCCGTACTCCCACCTCTGATGCTCGCCTTCAAGATTTCTCGAGGGCTGCACCGTTCCTTTGGAACTCGCTTCCCTCCTCCGTTAGATGCTCACCCAGTCTCCACTCCTTCAAAAAATTGTTAAAAACCCACTTCTTCATAAAAGTGTATCAATTAAACTGTTAATGGCTCCCAACTGATTCCTCATCTGCAACTGTCACTAGTCTAATACTATCCTTACCTTTTTGTGTAATTTTACCCCACTCCCTCTAGCATTAAGTTCACTGAGCAGGGCCCTCAACCCCTCTGTTCCTGTGTGTCCAACTTGTCTGGTTACAACTACATGTCTGTTCGTCCACCCATTGTAAAGCGCTGCGGAATTTGATGGCGCTATATGAATATTATAATAATAATATTAGTATCTCTCTTTATATTACAAAAAATGTGCTTCAATCACGATGTCATGCACATGTTATTCAATGTAAAACTTTCTTGCTTCCTTAAGCCGTTGTGGCGTAGCAGGCTACGCTGTTATCTTATGGACAATAAAAAAAAGAATAAAAAAAAAAAAAAGTTAAAAAAAAAATGTCTATAGAGGTCAATATGGCTCCCACACTAGTACAAGGGAGGGCGCATGCTGCAGCCATGTCTGTAAGACAATCAGAGCTCTCTGACTGAACTTGAATAATGGAAAATATTCAATGCTATGCAATATCAGTCACAGTGCCAACCAATCAGACTGCACTGCCTGAACTTGTACAACATGGGAAAAAGCCCTAAAAAAGGGTTTTCCCACCTTGACAGCTCATTGTGAGTTGAGTCCACGCAGGGCTCACATGGGTTATTTTTATTGCGTTGTGGTATTTATTTTTTCCATCGTTTTTAATTTTTGCAATACATTTGTTTTTTGCCAATCTTTATTTTATTGAGGTAAATATTTAGTTATTTGTTTTAAACTTGTGATGGAACAGTATGGATTTTTATTTGGCCTTTTTTAGGGCAGAATAAAGTTAGATAAAATAAGAAAATAGATATCTATTTATTTCGGCAAATATAAATCTTTTTTTGTAGGTATTAGTTGTATTACCTCCCTTACCAATATTAGGGTTAGGGGGTAGTTAGGTTTTCTTTGTTGGGATGGTGTGGCAAGGGACTTGGGGTAATACCTGAGGTAAGCAGGGTGGACAAGATTTTTTTTTGGGGGGGGGGGGCGGGGGGGAGGTGGCATTCTCACACCCCCCCCCCTTATATATATATTTGGAGGCCCCAACCAACCTCCTGTGGATATGGACACTAGATTCCCCCCCATGTAATCAATATTAAAGCTCCCACTTGCCATGGGTGTGGAGCTGGGAGGGGGATATTAGGTCCTCCTCATTATCAAAATTAAAGGCCCGCATGCCACCTCAGGCGTTGCATGGGTAGGACACTAGATCCCTCCTTGTTTAAGTCCTCACCCAGCCCTGTGGGGACATAGCCCCCTCCCCCATTATTCAGAGCCCCATCCATCTTAAATAAGTGTCCCCCTTTATTTAATTATTGCCCCCACCAGATAGCCTTCACTCTATTATGTAATAGAAGCCCCACAGTTGGGCTCACGGAGGGATACTATGTCCCACGCGCTTTATTTATTTAAGTAATTATTATATTCCACAGGTGGGGGCACAGGGTGGTGTATGTTACTAGCAACTCACCAGTTTTTTCCAACAAGAAGCAGCCATTCGCTGTTTAACAGACCTGCCCCCACTCACGGGAGCATGGAGTAGTTATAGAACTTCAGTTGCTTGGCATTCATACAAATGACCATATGAACAAAAAAGAGTTGCGCAAAAGTTAATTCAGTGACCCATGCATTCAGTGCAGTTAATTCAGCCGTTCGCTATATGGCAATATGTAGTTTGCCCTAGGACAAAGTGAACAAAAAACTAAATTTCCTTAAAATTTGCCACTCATCCAAAGATTAATGCACATGTCTGTTGATTATTGTTCTCTTCATGCAGCAATAACGATTTTATGACCAATATTTGTCTTTCTGTACAACCTCTTTATGAATTTGCTGTTTCTAAAGTACAAGTTGTGTGTGCTGTTAAAATATACAGTTTACACATCATTATTATAGTGAATACTGTGTACGACCAAAAATGGTCTCCCTTTGCTTCACTACCTGTCCAACATTTTAGTAGTTGCACGTTCCAGCTTCTCAAGTATTTGGAGAAGTTGAGCATCATCATCACAGAGGCTTCCCCAGCCAAGAACACGTGCCAAGTCATTCCCAGTCCCCAATGGCAGGACCCCAAGCTGGCACTGCATATAAAAAAATAAATAAAAGGGAACTTAAATTGTGAAATATGGGATGTGACGGTCAAATATATAGATTGTTGCAACGCCAGACACTGGGCACCATTTTCACTCTTTATCACCTGTTTGTGAAGTCCTAAGTTGTCAATCTCTGACAGGACCCACCCAACGCTGCCATCTCCACCACACACCAAGATACGAAAGGTGGAAAATTTCTGGAACAGACGTAGCCTTCAGGAGAAGTTTTAACAGTTATTAAGTGATGCAAAATATAAAACCATATTATATATCTAAATATGCATACTTACATTTTTCCTATAGTAATACATTTAAGTTACTATGTCATAGATAACATTAATAATTATTAGTGATGGCAGTGATCTGTATGTAGAAAAATAAAACAAAACACAAACTGTCTGACCACCTCTCCAATCCTAAGTCTAGCAGCAGTCATATAGTCATATTTCAAAGCAACCAAACAAACAAAGAGGGGACACTGTTCTTTTTTTTTGCAATCAATGGGTTCTTTATTAAACAGCTCCAACTAACTGAATCTAATTTAGATCTAGCATCAGCATGTAAAGTAGAAACAAATATTGATTTATTAGAATGTTCTTTAATATATTTCTAATATAATAATACATTCAAAACCTTGAAATTCCAACTATTACATTTTATATGATGGAGACTCCAGATCAGTGGGGCTATTCATGATAGTAGGACCACAACATTTACTCTTGGACTGAAGCCTACAGTCTTTTTGCCACCTAGCAAAACCAAATTTTGCAGATTTGGGTTTGATTTATCAAAAATAATAACTATGTCTTTTTTGCCCTCTTTGTGTCCTCTGCTGCCTAAAGCTCATTTTTAATAAAGGAAACATTTTTGTATGGAGGTTGTATCCCTATTTAGATGTGTGACTAATGATCTGACTTTAAACTTTGTGCCTGAGCTCACCAGACTGTTTTAGGTTGTTTTTTTTCACTTTGTCATCGAAGCTGCAAGTTTTGGCACAGAGTTACATTACATGTAATACATACAGGATACTAAAACTTACAGGGCAACCAATTCTTTTATTAGCGATATCACAACTATAACCTCCAACACCAGAGCCGCATAAACTTCAAGGATGCTGTACAATGTGTACTATTCTCATATAAGTCCACAATAAATGAAAAATATGATAGCCTTAAAGAACAACTGTCACCTCAAAACAATTTTTTATATAATCATCATTTCATCAAGCTTAAAAAAAATAAAAAAAAATTTGAATATATTCTTTAAAATATAGTCTACCGGTATGTACGATCTCTCAGCCATAAACATACACCTTAGATCTGACCGTATTTCTAAGACAGTTAGTCTCATTATATTCCCTGTTTTACTCCATCCATAGAAGCACGGAAGACCATAGAGACTAACTGTCGGGTTCCAAACACTGTCCGACCCAAGGTGTATGTATATGGCTGAAGGATCCTGTCATATATTAAAGGTAGGGATGAGGTTTTCAAATTTTTTACATATACTTCATTTAACAAAGCATCATTTTCCTTTTTGAGACTTGATGAAAGGATTATTTTATTATAATATAATATTAAGGTGACAGTTGTCCTTTAAAAGAACTTCTGCTGTACGCCTAAATTCATGTAAATGCCAACCCATCATGTTCTAATCATTGCTACAAGCACAAAGAATCCCACATTACATTTGTACCATCAACCTTAATATATTAAATTATACAGTGAATTTCTTTAGTTACATCAGCTGCTTTGCAGAAGCAATCAGCAGGGCTACAGGGTGATGTATGATTGAAACCTCAATAATACTAGAGCACAATTCTAAAGCACTAGTTTCGAGTCAGTTTAATTGTCGAGAATACAGAAGGAAAAGTTGATTTTGAGCATAGTGTGAAGATGCCAGATCCCTTTGAATATGACATTTTCATATGCACAATATGGTAACAGTCATTTGGGCTGGAAACAAATTTAATAGGTTAACCCTTTCACTCTATCTATGCCTGTTACCAAAATAAGGTAAGCATATGGGGTTTATATACTAAACAGCAAATTGTAGTGACTTGAAATTAACACATTTACGCTAAAATAGTTTTCTCTACAGCTGAGCTGGAGATATTTTTTTCCAAATCAGCTAGTGTTGCCTAAATTCTGCAATCTGGTTTAGTGAATAAACCTCACAAGAATCAATTTCAAATTTTGCTTCAACAAAAATATAGCTTATCTCCATAATGGCAATAAATTATAACACAATATGTGTTATTCTAAAAGAGACTTGTATAGTGTAAGATTAATTACCAGTTGTGGAGTATTAATTATTAGGCATTAAAAAGAGTTTGTCATTAAATTATGGAGTTAAGGCATTTTATATTTCATAATGTTTTTATAAGGTCACACCATGATAGTACAAATGAGGCCAATTGTATTGATAATATCAAAAGGATCAATGTTATAGTATTTTAGATTAATATTGTAGCTTATTTGTCTGTGCAGGCAGCTTTGGTGGTGTCGTTTTAGCTCACACCACTTTTGGTTCAGCTGAGGTTTGGTTGGTGTTTTGCTATTTTCAAACTATTAAAATTAATCTCACAGCTGCCATGACAATCGTTTGGAAATAGCTGTGACATAATCTGCTCAACAAAGATTCCGTTTGGTCAGTAGTGAAATGAATGAACATTAGAAGAATGTTATGAGCTGAACTGAAGTGAACAGAACTGTAACCCTTTTTACAGTAACACATAGGCCTGTGGGAGTTTGGAAGTGCGAAAATACATTATATTTACTTGTCTGCATCAAATTACCTGCAGTAATCCTATGCCCTGTGCACAGTGAGACAAACATGCAGTGTATGCTTGCACTGTACAAATAATATGAACGATGAGGAAGTGCACTTTGTCACCTTAACACCTCCAGATGAGGCAGTGAGCCTAGGGTGTCATTGAACCATGTAAAACTACTTGCTAATGGTTTAACAAAAATGTAGAGACTACACGCATACGTAGCCTAACGATATACCTACAACAATAAGCTGTAAGGCAGGAATAGGTAACCTTCGGCACTCCAGAGGTAGTGGACATGTGTTATAATGCTCTGACAGCACACTTCTAGCAAAGCATCAGGGGAGATGTAGTCCACACATCTGGTGTGCTGAATGTTGCCGAACCCTGCTGTAGGGTAGCTATGCTTGAAATGTATCCCTTTACATCCACCGTAAGCAATCCATAGTATCCACAAAGGCAAGTGCCTATTCTCATAGAGACGTAAAATAATGATGATACTAACTAGTGTACTTAAAACAGATTTGGTTGAAATTTTCTGGCTAAATTGTATTTGAAGGTTAATCATGGTGTTTTAATTATTAATCTGCATAAAAAAAAAAAACATTATAATTTAATAAACGTTCCAGTTATGTAGCAGAGCATTAAGAAACAATACTTCTAATTCATGTAGGTCGAGAGCCATTCATTTTGTCTACGAAATAAAATGATTTCTGGAGTTTGTCTGTGTACTCACCCCAGCTGTGGCCCTCCATTCATCAGATCAAACACTTGAGCTGGGTTCAGAAACTGCTTGAATTTTCGAAGGAATTTTACACCCTGGTTATCTCCACTCTTTGAATTTACAAAGACAAGAAGAGGACTGGCACAAGAGGCAGGTGATGTTGCCTTCCAAAACCCTATGAATGAATAAAGGAGATTAGAACAGCTTACACTAGTGATACCTTCTTCATAGCTGCAATTTCTAGATGTACAATCATTGCACTCACAACCTGCATGATATATCGGAAGGTATTCCGGACCAGCTCTCTCCTACTACCTACTACCTGTACAGTCTACTACAGTTCCCTCATCTATCACTTACATAACCACAAAAGTAGGGTTCCAGTTTATGTACTGGTATAGAACTGTATAGTATACATTGTGGTTTTTGTACACATTTTTTCCTTTAGTGCCTGCCAAAAAAACAAAAAATTGGCAATGAAACTAACTGCTGTGTAGGTTTTTCTATTCCATTTTGTATTAAAACTGGAAATTGCCTCGAACTGTGATTTTTCGGCTTATTTTGGAATATCAGACATGTGTGCAAAACTGACTTTCATATTTTTCTGCCTCTAATACAATATGTGACCATGTCGCTATATAACCCTAAACCCTATAACCATAGCCATAACTTTACGACCTCTCAAAACATAATTCACCTAACTCTAAACGTCATTTTTACCCTAACTGGAGCTAACTTTAACCTCTCTCTGACTATGCAATGTCCGGTTTAAGACGCCTGATATTAATATTGTTATATTTTTTTTAAAGGTTATGGGGTGCCTGTGCCTTTAGGTAACTCAAGTGTAAATCTGTAATGCCAGTAATGGCTTCAAGTTTATATTTTTGGATAAACTTTTAAAACAGTTAAAAAAATATATTAAAATATCAAAAAAAAAAATAAAAAAATAAAAAATATATATATATAAAAATATATTAAATAATATCTCAATATTAAAATATTTCTCAAACTATTACATTGTTTTAAAAGTTTATCCAAAAATATTACATTATCTGAAATGCTTATCCTAAAATATTAAATGATTTGAAATGATTATCCAAAAATATTAAATCGAGGCCAATGCTATAAAAGGGATATTTACCAGTTTTCCCTTTATTATTATTTATATAGCACCATCAGATTCCATAGCACTGTACAATGGGTGGACTAACAGAAATGTAATTGTAACAAGACAACTAGACGTACAGGAACAGAGAGGTGGAGTGCCCTGCTCAATGAGCTTCCATTCTAGAGGGAGTGGGGTATACACAAAGGGTAAAAGTAGGGGTACGAAGTAGGTTGTTTGAAAAGTATTCACTGAGGGCTTAGTAGGTAATTTTTGACAGTTGCAGGAGAGGAGTCATGGGGGGTGGGGGATAAAAACCTGCTAACAGTTTAATTGATATGCTTTCTTGAAGAAGTGAGTTTTCAATGATTTTTTGAATGAGTGGAGACTGGGTGAAAAGTCTTGAAAAGTCTTGAAGGCGAGCGTTAGAGGTGGTAAAATATTCTAAATCCCACAGTCTGCATATATCACATATGTTTATAAGCACCCCGTAGCAGACTCTATTCCCTTGTGTTCGGTTGTCCGTACTCCCTTGTTCGTCTCCCGAATGACTGGTGTGTGGTCCCCTTTTTATGCCCCAGCGAACACCGACCTCCCCTGGCTGTTAACCACAAATTAACAACTTGATGCCTTCGCTTGAGTGCTTTCCCCTGGGTGACCGCCATTCGTAGAACCGAACGCACGTTGTCCAGTTCATGGCGACCATTTTGTCTCCCGTACGCAGGCAGCGGTACCTGGTTGTCGAACACCCGGAACTATTTTGGGCCTCGCGTCTCCACGTACCCGGGCCAAGATGGTACCACTACTGAACAGGGGGAGCATTCGCTCTATAGCAGCCAGGAACCCCGAAAGCAAAACTTTATTTGAACAGAACTTTCGTTCTACTAAACCGATTTTTGTGAGGTTCCTGTATTCTTTTTGTGTATTTTTGGGGTATGTTAAAAATTTCTGTAAGTTTCTGCATTTGAGAGATAATTGAGTTATCCTAATTTGAGCTCAATTATCTCTCAAACACGAAGGCTCTTGAGAAGAAACCCCTGTATTCTTGATGTAAAAACCCAGTGCTAGGAGCCAGTGCATACAAGCTGTGTGTGGCAGAATAAACTTCAGTTTTACTCCCAGAACTGTGTGTCGTCCAGTTACTGGGGAGGAGGTGGGCTATTTACCTGGCAGTATCTTGTTCATGATATTATTCTTGGTTGTCCAGCGGAGGAAAGTCCCTGTCAGAACTAGGGCTACACACCCATCCTCCAGACAGTTTTTGTAACAGTATATATTTCTGAACTAAATATCAGGACCTACCATCAGAGTCAATGCTATTTAGTGCAGTGGGAGGTATGATAGAGACTTTGCAGGCTCCCAGAGGACATATTTTTCCTAGCTGCTCTTTACACGAGCTGTGTACCTAGGAAGAAATTAAAGAGATTACATTGGGGTATCAGGAAAATAAAACAAAATGCCAAATTATTTCAACATTTAAGCCAGGGTGCACTTAGGAAATAGTAACCATAATTTAAATGCTTACATTTAAAAGGACAAATTTCAACACTATAAAGGCATCGTTATAACTCATTGACTGGCAGTAACATGTATATCAATAAAAAGGATAAATTGAATAATTTTTTAAGTAAATATTATGAAAATCAAGTTTTAATATATATCATTGGAAAACAAATACAAAAGAAACAATTTAAAATCGATGTGGTTCTGCAGATCAGTCAGTCACACAATGAAACATAACAAAATGGTCACCAGGAGGTAGATGGGGCAAAAACTAGAAAATGAAAAACGTATAGCCAAAGTCAGCCTGGCAAACCCCCAGATATTTGTAAGCACATTAATGACAAAATAATAAGAATTAATGTATTGAACTCGAAAAGAGTTAGTAAGGGCGAGTATAAAGTGGTGGACTGGTGTTGAGTGTTAGCAACTGTGTGACAAGCCTTCCATCTATGACATCCTCCCCTGCATCTCCTAGGTGCCCAGGCAACCTGGTGTGTCTGATGTTATGACAAAAAGGCAAGATTAACAAATGTGTCAGAAACATACTGAAAAGATATCAAAGAAAAAAAAGAAGAGGATAAGAAGAAATAAAAAAAAAAACACTCTAAAAAGGAGAAAAAGGAGGGTTGGATTAAACATGTGTAACTTGCGTATTTTCATTTGGTTAAAGTTTATTTCTACAAATGAAGAGGTTTATTTTATTTTTTTTGTCATGTTTTTTCTTTTGAGAGGAGAGTATATCAAGCAAAAAAGTAAAACATTATGAGTTTTAAATAGTATGCTACAAGTTGCAGTTTATCTCCTAAGACGGTCAGTGAAAAATGTACAAACATTGAAACTCTCTTTAATAAAGTAGGGAAACTAAGAGGAATTTGGGAGGTTAGACAGGTATATAACTATTTAGTCTTACAATTTCTTTGCACCATAAGCATCTCCAGTCCTGCAGCCGTCGAACACTCCCACATGTCTTATCGCACACAGCACACTTTGCACTGACTGGCAGGTTACCTTCCAGCCACTGGTGAGGCATCGTCACCTGCACAAAGATATGAAGACAGGTGCAGAAAGAAAAATATTAGCATAGACAAGCAGCCTCCAATTAAAATGGCAGTGAACGTGACACTGTTATCTATTTTCTTTAGAGCATCCACACTGCCCGATGAGAAATCAGATGTCATAGAAACAATTTGGGGTGCACAGTGTTATTAGCAAACAAAAGACCCTCCAGAATCTTTAAAGCTTAAAACATTGTTTCACGGTGAACAATTGTAAAGTTATCACGTACTTAATGCATTTCGTGCCTTGCAGCACTAAATCACACTTGCAAACACATATGCTCACATAAAAACTAGCTGGCGCTAATGCATAATGTTACATACAGTTGCAAGAAAATGTATGTGAACCCTTTGGAATGATATGGATTTCTGCACAAATTGGTCATAAAATGTGATCTGATCATCATCTAAGTCAAAACAATAGACAATCACAGTCTGCTTAAACTAAGAACACACAAAGAATTAAATGTTGCCATGTTTTTATTGAACACATCATGTAAACATTCACAGTGCAGGTGGAAAAAGTATGTGAACCCTTGGATTTAATAACTGGTTGAACCTCCTTTGGGAGCAATAACTTCAACCAAACGTTTCCTGTAGTTGCAGATCAGACGTGCACAACGGTCAGGAGTAATTCTTGACTATTCCTCTTTACAGAACTGTTTCAGTTCAGCAATATTCTTGGGATGTCTGGTGTGAATCGCTTTCTTGGGGTCATGCCACAGCATCTCAATCGGGTTGAGGTCAGGACTCTGACTGGGCCACTTCAGAAGGCGTATTTTCTTCTGTTTAAGCCATTCTGTTGTTGATTTACTTCTATGCTTTGGGTCATTGTCCTGTTGCAACATCCATCTTCTGTTGAGCTTCAGCTGGTAGACAGATGGTCTTAAGTTCTCCTGCAAAATGTCTTGATAAACTTGGGAATTCATTTTTCCTTCGATGATAGCAATCCGTCCAGGCCTTGACGCAGCAAATCAGCCCCAAACCATGATGCCCCCACCACCATACTTCACAGTTGGGATGAGGTTTTGATGTTGGTGTGCTGTGCCTCTTTTTCGCCACACATAGTGTTGTGTGTTGCTTCCAAACAACTCAACTTTGGTTTCATCTGTCCACATAATATTTTGCCAGTACTGCTGTGGAACATCCAGGTGCTCTTGTGAAAACTGTAAACGTGCAGCAATGTTTTGTTTGGACAGCAGTGGCTTCCTCTGTGGTATCCTCCCATGAAATCCATTCTTGTTTAGTGTTTTACGTATTGTAGATTCGCTAACAGAGATGTTAGCATTTGCCAGTGACTTTTGTAAGTCTTTAGCTGACACTCTAGGATTCTTCTTCACCTCATTGAGCGGTCTGCGCTGTGCTCTTGCAGTCATCTTTTAAGGACGGACACTCCTAGGGAGAGTAGCAGCAGTGCTGAACTTTCTCCATTTATAGACCATTTGTCTTACCGTGGACTGATGAACAGCAAGGCTTTTGGAGATACTTTTATAACCCTTTCCAGCTTTATGCAAGTCAACAATTCTTAATCGTAGGTCTTCTGAGAGCTCTTTTGTGCGAGGCATCATTCACATCAGGCAATGCTTCTTGTGAAAAGCAAACCCAGAACTGGTGTGTGTTTTTTATAGGGCAGGGCAGCTGTAACCAACACCTCCAATTTCATCTCATTGATTGGACTCCAGTTGGCTGACATCTTAGCTCTTGGAGATGTCATTAGTCTAGGGGGTTCACATATTTTTTCCACCTGCACTGTGAATGTTTACATGGCGTGTTCAATAAAAACATGGCAACATTTCATTCTTTGTGTGTTATTAGTTTAAGCAGACTGTGATTGTCTATTGTTGTGACTTAGATGATGATCAGATCAAATTTTATGACCAATTTGTGCAGAAATCCATATCACTCCAAAGGGTTCACATACTTTTTCTTGCAACTGTATTATGTATTCACATCTCAGTGTATGCTCTAATATTCTGCTCTGAACTATTATTTTTATTGTCGGATTTCTTCTTTTCTCTTTGTAACATGCAATAGCACTGATTATCAATTCCTTAATTTTGTATTACTTGGTAAAACTTTAATAAAGATTTCTGTAAAAAAAAAAAAGAAATTGCAGGATTTTCCAAAATAATACTGCAGTGAGTGATAAGTACCATTGATTACCAACTACCAATTCACATTATCGTTCGTTTCTATTTAACATTTAATTATCTCTACCCATTGGGACTGGTAAAAATTTGGAGAAAAATTACAAAGAAATTTAGTTTTTTTCTTCAGTGGAGTTAAGTTAAAATAAAATAAACCTCCATTGAATTAAACACACTAAGAATTAGCTAATGCTAACATTACCTCTATTAAATGGAGTATCAAAAGATTATTTTACAAAAACAGTCATATAACATTTGGGTTTTTTCTTGGTTTCCATGCTTTCAATATGTCGTTATATATGTGGCAGGAAGATCTATACTATGTCCTTGCTACAATAGGACAAAACATCCACGTATTCTTGTGATAACTATCTTACAAATCCTGGCTTTTTATTCCGCTATAGAAAATCTGCAGCTTCTGTGTTTTCAATGTTCTCTTATAAATACAATTGAGACTAGTACACGTATAACATGCACCACTATCTGTCTATTTGTTCCCTTGTGTAGCTCAAATAGGGTTTAACAATCTCAACATCAGCGGGTAAACGTATAACCATCAATACGTCAGTTTTTACCCACCTGGAACTACAAATAGATATCACTGTAACATTCACTGACTTAGCTATGGTTTATTGTTGTTTTGCACGCAATGCTTAATAAAAAATAAAAAATAAGTACAAATAAATTGCCTCTTGAACACGGTCTATTGAACTCACCCCATCTTCATCCTCTATTATGTCATTTGCCACAGATGCCAGAGTGGTCCATTTGCAGTTATTTATGGCTCTGACGGCACAGCGTTTGTGAGCTTTAAACTTGCACACTGGAAAAGAGATGACAATTCCTTTTAATTTACAATATTACCAGTTATAAAAATTCAATGCACTCCTTTTAAAATAGCTTCAGACTGGGTCAAATTACATTATTTGATGTTTAGAAAGCACAAATTTAAATTTAGCATCTGAAATCAAATAGTTACAGTAAGGGATAGGGGTATTTGATCCCCTGCTATTTTTGAACATTTGTCCCTTGACAAAGAAATGATCAGTCTATAATTTTAATGATAGGTGTAATTTAACAGTGAGAGACAGAATAACAAAAAAATAAAATCCAGAAAAACGCATGTCAAAAAAGTTATAAATGGGTTGCATCCCCTATCAATCAGCAAGATTTCTGGCTCCCAGGTGTCTGTTATAAAGGTAATGAGCTGAGATTCATCTCAGCTCGTTACCTGTATAAAAGACACCTGTTCACAGAAGCAATCAATCAATCAGATTCCAAACTCTCCACCATGGCCCAGAAACACAAAATAACTACCAGTCTCCCTCAATCTGGTGCTCCATGCAAGATCTCATGGAGCATCATATTGGGCAAGAAATCAGCCCAGACCTACACGGGAGGATCTTGTTAATGATCTCAAGGCAGCTGGGACCATAGTCCCCAAGAAAACAATTGGAAACACATTATGCTGTGAAGGACTGAAATCCATCCTGCAACGCCTGCAAGGTCACCCTGCTCAAGAGAGCACATGTACAGGCCTGTCTGAAGCTTGCCAATGAACATCTGAATGATTCAGAGTAGAACTGGGTGAAAGTGTTGTGGTCAGATGAGACCAAAATCAAGGTCTTTGGCATCAACTCAACTTGCCATATTTGGAGGAGGAGGGATTCTGCCTATGACCCCAAGAAGACCATCCCCACCGTCAAACATGGAGGTGGCAACATTATGCTTTGGGGGTGTTTTTCTGCTAAGGGGACAGGAAAATTGCACCGCATCAAAGGGATGATGGACAGGGCCATGTACCGTCAAATCTTGGGTGAGAACCTTCTTCCCTCAGCCAGAGCATTGAAAATGGGTCGTGAATGGGTATTCCAGCATAACAATGACCGAAAACACACAGCCAAGGCAACAAAGGAGTGGCTCAAGAAGAAACACATTAAGGTCCTGGAGTGGCCAAGCCAATCTCCAGACCTAAATCCCACAGAACATCTGTGGAGGGAGCTGAAGGTTCAAGTTGCCAAACGTCAGCTTCGAAACCTTACTGGCTTGAAGAGAAGTGGGACAAAATCCCTTCTGAGATGTGTGCAAATCTGGTGGCCAACTACAAGAAACGTCTGATCTCTGTGATTGCCAACAACGGTTTTGCCACCAAGTACCAAGTCGAAAGGGTTAAATACTTATTTCACTCATTGACATGCAAATCAATTTATGACTTTTTTTGACATGCATTTTATTTTCTTTTTCTGTCTCTCACTGTTAAAATAGACCTACCATTAAAATTATGGACTGATCATTTCTTTGTCAGTGGACAAACGTTCAAAATCGGCTGGGGATCAAATACTTTTTTCCCTCACTGTATCCATATGAGACTTTATATTTGAATATGTTTTTATTCCGTAGAGGTCATAAATTCCAACTCATCCCTATAACACAAAACAGTGTTTGTGCTTCTTACAGCACCAAACTCTCATAATATAATATTGAAGTACACAAACAATATAAAATGATTTCAAAACAGGCTTGTAGCAGGCATTTATAAACCTTGATTACATTTCTAAGAACAAATTAAGACATACCTGCCTCATCCGGTAAGCTATATGATGCTTTAGTCATGTATTAATTAGCAGCTATCTATAATTAGTTTTTATTATATACTGATTTTATTATATGCTGCTTGATTTAGACACAGTTGCACATGAAGCTTTGTAAACAACGCGTGTAACAGACACCACCACAATGACTCTGCACATAACTCATTTAAAGGGCAACAGTTACAATAACATTCTTTTAACAAAAGAACGTCGATAAACATTTTCTGCCTGCTTGATTTATTCTCATTGTCTGTATGATAATCAAAATGACACTTCCTGTCAGCATTGACAGTTAATACAAAGCAGGCATTTTAGATGTAATAATATCTTAAAGGGTTACACTAACTAAAAACAGTGTTTAAAAAAAAAACAAAAAAAAAAAACACTGGTTTCGGTTGTAGTAATCCTCTCTGTGGCGGGCCTGCCCTCTTCCCCAAACACACCAATTAAAAAAAAAAAAAAAAAATCTTAAACTTACCTCTTTTTTTCAGGTTCTCACTCAGCTCAATCATAGGGCATGCCGCCATGGCAATTCTGTGTGTGCTGACGTCAGATGCCTATTTTGTCCAGAACTGACATTAACAAGCACGGGACTTTATTAGGAGTAGTGTTACACCTCTAGAGCTAAGGTTTTAAAGTGATACGCTGCACATACAGACTCCAGAAACAATGACACGTTTATATCACTGAAGTGGTCTTGGTGGGTGGGAGTAATGCTTCAATTTCTAACATTAGAACTTTATATATATATTTTTTAATTAACACAATGCCCCAAAACATGTCTGTCTATCTATAGTGGCAGCAGTCTATAAGCTTGTTTTTTACACTTTGTTTCTTGTTAATTTGCTGTTTTATATCTCCAAAATAAAACTGTCAAGTCCTGCAGAACATGTTGGCGCTATATAAAAATTCTGATAGGAACAATAATTATTTCAACTGTTCTAAAATAAATTAGTTACTGGCGAAGGACAGCAAGTTTCATGACAGCTGGGTGTTGACATATGCATTATTTAATGAGGTTTATTTTAGCAAACTAATTGATATTTAATGCTAAAAAAAACTGTTAAATACAATGCAGCATGTTGTAATCATTAATTCAACCCTTTAACTTTAATTATATATTAATATTTTAAAAGGCATGGTGCTAATTAGTATTGTAAAATGTATTATGATTTCTGTCACCATTCTTTTTCTTCAAACTTACTATCGATTGACAAATAATAACAAAATTGCCATAATGCAACCATATTTCCATACTACTAGTTTAACTATTAAGACATGGGTTCTCTCTTTTATTTTTAAGGGGCCCAAATTTTACAGGGGTTTTCTCTTTTATTTGTAAGGGGCCAAGATTATGTACACATCATGTTGAAATCTTCAGATGCTATATATAACAAAATCATTCTGTAAAGCACTTTCACTAGAGCCAATGGGTCTCCATTGCCTCAGCAAAGCAGTACTGGTGCTTGATAATGATAATGATGTGCCCATGCTTATTTCAAATACAGGGGGCCCACTGAAATACCACAGTAACTAAAGTTTGGGTCATGACCATTGAACCACTGAAAAATGACCTTAGAATCACTACAAAACGGAAAATTCACGCTACTTTACATTATTTCTAAATAACACAATACTGATTGGTTTATAAATCACTATTGATGGACAGATCTGCTGCAGTCTGCAAGGCAGCTCCTTGCTTACCTATTATGTTTATTTAATTTGACTTATACAGATCAGATATTTACAGAGGTCAGGGGATTCCGGACCCATTGCTCAATATAACATGTATTTCATTTTGAGAAATATAGGTTTTATTGTAATGTTTCAAAGCAAAGGTACAGAGAGAAGTGAATCGGAAGGACTTGCATATCCCCGTCACTCTGGCAAGGCATTATTATGTAGACAAATTGAAAAACTAGAATAGCAATTAGCGTTTTCCAGAATAAGTGTGAAAGAGTGTCATTATCATATAACTAGAAGTTTTTTAGTGTGCAGAGTTTCAGCTATTGGAAGATGCGGTGTGATGACATCTAACTGGCCTTCAACAAGTCTAAGAGGGATTCTGCAATCTTTTGCAATATGATAGAGCGGGGATGACATTCCGAGGCTTTGCCGGACTGGCCCGAATGGAACCCAATCAGGCTAAATGTTGAAGTGCTCACACTAGGATATCAACTATCTCAGAGAAATGTGTGGTTAAGGTTCCCATGATATAACCCAACACCTACTCTCCCATTTCACCATTAGTGCGAAATATGTAAATCCCAACGGAGTTGGTCTACGCTGTCACCACATAACATCCCACGCGACAGCATCTTTTGTTTTATTTTTAAAGTTTTTACTAAAGAACCTGCTGGCAGGCCTGCAAACCACGCTCCAAGGGGACATAGCCGCGCTCCGCACGGAGCTACAAGGCATCACCACGAGGCTGGGCACCCTGGAAGTCACCTCGGCAGCACACGACCGAAGCATCACCTCCCTGCAATCGGAGATTACTCACCTCAAACTAAAGACCAAAGCCCTCGAGCGGCGGTTCACCGCGGCGGAAGACGGGCGCAGAGCTGTCAACATTAAGGTACGGGGGATACCGGACGATGTGCCCACCGAAGAGCTGCCCCACTACGTGCGCAGGCTACTTACCGCCCTACATACACCAAAAGCAGCCAAGGCCATTCCACTGGAAAGCATATTCCGGATCCCAGCCGGCCAAAGCCCCAGCGACAGCCTCCCGCGATCTTATAATTCGCTTCCAGTTTCGAAAAGACAAGGCCGCAACCATGGCAGCAGCTAGGGATCGAGCGCAACTCACATTTGAAGGCCATCCATTAACTTTCTTCCCGGACCTAACGGGCGATACATTGGCCTGGAGAGGCTCATTAAAGCCGTTTACCACGCTCCTCAGACAGAAGGATATACCATATAGATGGCGCCCAGACCGCTCCCTTCTCATCGTACGGGGCGAAAACAAGCACGTGGTCCGTGACCTTCAAGAAGCCCGAAACATGCTACAAGTATTGGGCCTACCTCAGGACATTATGCAACAGGCGGCGCCCCAGAAGACCACAAGACCTACACACGACTGGAACCCGGATCGGGCTAAAATATTTGTGCCGTGACAACCGAGGATGGAACCCTCTGACGGGGCTGGTGCTCGGGGACCCTGAAGGACACACATGCTGCATACTGTCTTTACTAGGACATTGCATTACTCCTTGTTTAGCCATAGCCCCTTGGCACCATGACCTGACCTGCTTATAGCCCCCCACATGTTTTTTGTGACCGCAGACAATCTGCGGACAATGGCACCAGGAGGCCGTTAACATAGTCGCCTCTCTGCTCCCACCACTCACAGCCAACACATCAGGACACACTCAGACAACCCCCCCCCCTCCCCGTTGGTCAAGTGGACCCTCGGGGTGACACACGAGAAACAAATAAACGTACCATGACTACTCATGCATACACCAAAGCAAACTGAGTACTGACCGACCCGACGCCTACTACACAAGCCCAAACCCAACCTCTGGCATGTTGTAAATGTCAGCACATAAAGCACTACTACTCCCACGACAACAAGACAGGTTGACCAAAAGTCGTAAAGTGACTAGCTCAACTAAGTTTAGCTAGCCGACTATTCCACTGTGACTCTCTTATGCCTTCACAATTACCCCCACAAACTGCATCAAGCTGTCACATTACCCTAACGTCAGCTACCACTGTCACTAGTCTCGAGCAACAAATGTTAAATGTCGTTAGTTTCTTTTTACTTACCGTTACTTTACTATAAAAATGTGCAATGACTATATGCCACTACTATACTATATTGTGAAATGTTCAAGCTTACAACCGCTGTCGTGGCAGGGTAAGCTATGTTGTAACCCTCATGCACTCAAAAATAAAGAATTAAATAAATAAATAAATAAATAAGTCTCTGTCCTCGCACCCACCGCTCCCGTTCAAGTACTCAGCGGTTTTGTGGTGTTTATGAAAAGTAGTATTTATACCAATGGCAGAATCATAGACGGTATGGTCAAATAATGTCAAAAGTAGCATAATTTGTAGTAGTTTAAGAATGGAAGGCGGTAGGAAAAGAGTAGAAACAGATTGGATTGTAAATTAGGTAAGGGAAGGCAGGTATAATGTGCAAGTGGTGGACGCTACTCCCGAATGCCGCCCTTCGTCCATCACCGTTCAACTAAGCCCCCCCCCCCCCCGTTCATGATGCTCCACCAGATAAATTATCCACAGCTCGACATGTTTGTCGCTGGTGTTAGTGAGCGAATCCTCAATTGATTTGGCTGCCTTAATCTCTTTCACTCTCTATTCATTGTTCCAGTGTGAACATGTATTTCATAACAATTCGGAGATCTGTCCTTTTACTTGCCATATATCAGTGTATGTTGTCTGGAGCGCTTCTATAATTGAAATGACTATATTTTTCAAATAAGCTAATAGTTGTGTTCACCATGGTGAATTAATAAAAGTGCCAATTTCTAGATACAAACTTCTTATGAAATGAAAAAAAAAGAAGACTCACTTATCACACATAAAGCAATTCATTACAATTAATATACTATTATACATTGTAAATTGTAGCATTTTAAAACCTATTGGCCCACCTAGTAGGCATTTTGGGTACATGTGTAGAATAGAATCCTGTAACTAAACAGCATAAACAACAGCTATAAATGCAGATATGAGTATGGAAAGTGAGAATATGAGAGCACTTAGTGACAGCCTGCTGAAATACAGTCTCAGTTTTTGTGTTATATTTCTCTCTCAAGATATTCTGGCATTTCCATTTCACTTTCAAGTATTACTTAAAGGAACAGTAAATATCTTTGTAATGTTGATTTTCAGTAATTGCCAGTTTACATGGCATGTCTGAAAGAAACATTACGCTGTTTCTGGCTACTACTCATTCAGGACTGGAAATGCAGTCTGCCAGACGGGTTTCCATGGCATTAGGAAGGATAAGGCACTTATTCGAGTATGTAATCTTGTCATTCTTACCTCCCACATCCCACCTCAAGAATAACTAGTGGCATTCACTCACTGTGTAGCAAAACATAAAAAGATAACAATAAAAAAAAAATCTAACTGAAACTTCCTCATTCTTTTAACGTACATCTGTCAGATAGCGACTTACACAAACAACTGACAGAAATATCATGCATATAAAACTGGCTCCTGTCACGGCACCTACGGCTACTAATGTGAATCACTGTCACTTGATGTAAAGCCACGCTTCACTCCATCGTCACGGCTGACTGCTAGACTTCACCCTTTTATACATCCCATGCGGGTTGTCATTTGCTGGACGTTCATTACAGAGTGTCATTCACATGACACCACGCACAGATATTCTGATGTCGAACGCTGGCCAGTTAAATATCAAAAAGTACTATATAAACTTTGTACACAGACGCATGGATGGATGGCGGGTTCTATTAAATAATGTCTGAGATTAACAGTTTGAGATTACGCCGGAACGTTTGGGGTCCTACAACTTGTTGTTCCACTTCTCCATATATAGTGTCTTGTACTATGTATCTTGTATTTTGTAGTATTGTCTTAATTAATAGTTATTGAACTAATCTATGTACACAGACATGTCTTTGTCCTGTCTAGGCCCGGTATACTGAGAGAATGTTTATTATTGTTATTCACACATTGATTTGGATTGGGCAAGTTCAATTTCAGTGATTACTCTGGTCTTGGCTTTTCCTCATTGTGCATGTCTCTTGCTCTACCTATAAACCATGGCACATTATCTGATCAGTAAAACTAAAGAAAACACAAAATGAGCTGAGATAATGTAAGTACTCCTAATAGGGGTAATCCTTGGGGTAGAATGAACAAAACTAGACTACGAAACAGGAGTACTATACCAATGTAGACAGAACTAAGTACAGCATTGGATAAAAGAAAATGAAAACGTGGATGCCCCACGGGATGTGCAACTTAAATTAGTTTGGGACTCTGATCGGGGGGCCCTTATGGGAGCAGCACGGGATTCCCCCACGATTACCTTTGAAGGAGCAAGTTTGATACTGTACAGGGACCTATCAATACACACGCTCACATGGCGTAGAACCTTCTGACAAATAACTCAGCACCTCCGAGAGAACTCTATCCCTTATAAATGGGGTCCCCACCGGCTGATAGTAGACATGCAGGAAAGACGCACCTCTTGACAAGCGTTTCGGAGGCACCAACCTTCTTCCAGTCGTTAGGTCTCTCAAGACCTGCGACCACCACAGATGCCCACCCACCGTGAATCATCGCAGAAATCACTCCCTTTGCGCCCAGAGGAACGGTGCCAAGAGCGGCGGACCTCCTGACTTGAGCCAAGTAGACGCTTACCCCTATAACAGGACAGAATGTACTCTGTAGTGTGCACTACAACACCCAGTTGAAGGCCTTCTAGGCCCATTATATATACCAGTTTATACGCATAACTGCAGGACTTCTCACTACGCTATTTATATATTTCAGCGTTTATGCTCCTTTGTCATAGTATCATACAGTCTCAGTTTAGGAGATATAATCTCTACCCTGGCTCCGTATGTGGACGACTTACGCAACTCCCATACCCCCCCACACCCAGACCATGTTGGGTCCCATCCCACTAGCTGATAGCCCCTAGGCGAACCACCTGTAAGTCATGGACCGACCACGAGGCCTGCAAATGGCCATGGGCAACCACAGGCCACATTAGCTATTCTTCCCCAACCCCCCCTTCCCCTGCGCAATTACCCTAAGTAAAACATGTCACCCAACATCTTTTAGGAGGGTACATCAAGCATATCACACAAGCCCTCCTTGACATTTCACTGAACTTCCTCTGTACAGACTAGAGGAGGATTAGCCTGACTCACAAAATTAAAAACGGGTAGACGTAGCACCTGTGCGACTCTAAACCACACAATGATTGTCTAATATGTAACTTGTTATGTGATATCCTTTTGAGCACATGCTGTACCTTGAGTTCTTTGCTTGCAAACCCTCAAAAATAATGACTTTAAAAAAAAAGTGCTAAATAAAATAGTATAATATCCTTAAAAAAAATAAAAAAATAAAACTTAGCTTTTATTAATAAATTAAAAATAGGTATACCCAAACCAATCTTAGAAAAAAACACATGAAAATCAAAACAAAACAGACAAAAGAGGGAAAATGATCCTACATACATGTGTGTTTTTTCTAAGATTGGTTTGGGTATACCTATTTTACCAATTTATTAATAAAAGTTTACATTTTTTTATCCATTGCTGCACTTCGTTCTGTCTATTTGAACACATATTTCAATTGGCACTTCAATAAAGGAACAACTGTTTTGTATAAGGTTTGTGCTGGGATATTTTCTTTCCTTATTTCATAGGCTGTTTGCACCTTTGGGCTTTCTTGGGTCCTCATCACTTGCTACACATTTTCTATAAATAATGCTCTTTTAGATATAAATAATAATTATTACTGTTCTTAGTAACAGCGGACCTGTTTTAATGTTGACTCTAAAGGTACATTAACAGAATGCTTTCTTACTAATCTTCCTTAACCCATGGGTTAGAATCTCAATTCCATGCTGTTTCCAGTTGGTCAACACATTAGGTCAGAACAGGAAAATCATATTAATCAAAATCAAAAAGAAACTTCTTACAATGTTTACTGTTACAGTATTGTACAGTGGATACCTGTTTGACCCTTAGAAAAGACTATCGGAGATATACTGCCATTTATTTATATATATATATATATATATATATATATATATATATATATACATATATATATATATATATATATATATCAGGGGCGGACTGAGAACCCTCAGGGCCCCCGGGCACAATAAATCAAGGGCCCCCTTACAGGCCCCACCCATACTCCGCAGCAAGCGCCACCCATGTCCCGCCTCCATCCACACCCTACACAATCTTTAGACACAAGAAACAAACGTGCAATAATCCCTTCGAGGCCCCAGTAGAGACTACAATTGAGGGCTAATGGGCCATGGAGGGGGGGTCTTTCTAGCAGAGGCTATCTCAGTGTCCTTTAGAGAGTGTGTTAGAAAGAATCCCCTCCAGGCCCTATTAGAGACTACAATGGAGTCTAATAGGCTTGGAAGGGGGTCTTTCTAACAGAGGCCATCTCAGTGTCCCTGCTGGAAACAGTCGCCTCCAGGCCCCAGTAGAGACTACAATTGAGGGCTAATGGGCCATGGAGGGGGGGGAGCATTCTAGCAGAGGCTATCTCAGTGTCCTTTAGAGAGTGTGTTAGAAAGAATTTCCTCCAGGTCCCATTAGAGACTACAATGGAGTCTAATGGGGCCTGGAGGGGGGTCTCTCCAACACTCTGGTTCCTATTCACAATATAGCAACACAACATAGCTCGCTGATACCTAGGCCAAGTTAGCTCCTCTTACCTTAATTACTGTTGCTGGCTGGCAGTCTGTGGGCTTGCTGGAAGGCTGTGGGCTTACTGGCTACTGCCGGCAGGCTTGCTGGCTACTGCCGGCAGGCTGTGGGATTGCTGGCTACTGCCGGCAGGCTGTGGGCTTGCTGGCTGCGGCTGGCAGGCTGTTGGATTGCTGGCTGCGGCTGGCAGGCTGTTGGCTTGCTGGCTGTGGCTTGCTGGCTGCGGTTGGCAGGCTGTGGGCTTGCTGGCTGTAAACCTAATTGGTGGCCTATGGGCTGGCTGGCCGGCCTCTGGGCTGGCTGGCTGGCCGGCCTGTGGGCTGGCTGGCTTGCTGGCTACTGGGGCACTTGTAGATTTATTTAAAGAAATAATCCATGCACAATAACCACTACTGCTCTGTGTAGTCGTTATGGTGCCAGGAGGGCCGGACCCCCCTTTCAGAGTAAGTTGTCAAACCGTTTAAGAACAGTTTGACAACTTACCTGGGGTCTGCTGGGATATGAGGCTGTAGTAGGCTATAGGAGCAGTGGTGCAATGTGTAAGGGGTGCAGTGTGTGTGAAAGGTGCAGTGTGTGTGAGGGAGTGTAGTGTGTGAATGTGTAGGGTGTGTGGGGCAATGTGTGTATGAGGGGGCTGTGTATGTGTTTGGCAATGTTAGTATGGGGGGCTGTGTGTGTATGGGTGGGCAGTGTATGTGTGTGTGTGTGAGGCAATGTGTGTAAATGTGTATGGTGTGTGTGGGTGTATGGGGGCAGTGTGTGAATGTGTATGGTGTGGGGGGGCAGTGTGTTTATGGGGCTAGAGTTCACTCTCACCACTGCGACCACCAGGAATCCCTGGTGGTCACAGTGTTGAGAGTGAACTCTAGCCCGTAGCTCCAGGGCTAGAGTTTACTCTCGCAAGTAAACTCTTTTATCCTACAATTTTCAAATCTCTGGTCAATTCCAGATAATTTACATTTTAGTGAATAACCCAATTAGCTAATGTAGACCAAAAAAAATACACAATTCTTTTAACCTTGCATATTTTTTCTTTCTATTTTAGTCTTTTCTATCCTTCATTTAGAAAATCAACATTAGATAAGTAATCATATTTTACATGTCTAAAGGATGCTGGTTACAATGTGATAAAAGCTTACATAAAATGAATTTACTTAATTTTAATCATTGACTGCTCATTAGTATTTCTCCAACTACGGTATTTATTTTATGTATTATTTGTGTATTTTATTTGCTCTATTTTCCATTATTAGTAGCTGATTTGTTTTGAGCAGACAGAGGTTATACACAGCTAGGAACAGCCACACAATGAGTATAATGCATAGATGAGTATAATGCCAACAATATAAGAAAACATGTAACGGGACTGGATCACATTGGTGAATGCCAGGACAGGCTACATAAGGCACAATAAGAATAAAAGAATACCACTGAGAAATCGTTAGGCTGCAAAATTTACAAGGTCTGTAACCCTTACGCTGCCATGGATGTATGCTGGTAACACATCCTGCTTTCTTTAATCTTTTTTTATGTTCACTGCAGAGAACATACATGTACAATGAATGCAGACCAGTCATTATGAAGTTCCAGAAAAATTGTAATGCCTTTTTAAATGCGGGTACAGCGTATATATGAAACAAACACAGTTTTCATAGGGGTGTATCCAACAGAAGACAAAATCAACCAATCATAGACGTTCAGTGCAAAAAATACAATTTCTCATAACATTACGTATTATAGTTATTCTACTGTGTCTAGCACGTCTTCTCAAAACTATGCAGGGTTACCTTGTGAGAGAAAAAAGGGAGTATGTGTGCTTGCAAGATAGCAGCAGACAGGGGATACAATTCTTGCTTCTAACCCCTGCAGACGTGGAAAGACTTAACTGAGACAAAAAGGCTTTTTAACCCTTTATTAACCTGTATCTATGACAAGTCCCCTTCTCTCTGGTACTGCAGGTGAGAGTTAGGCAAGGTATCTCCAGATGTACTAATTATACCTGTGGGCCTTTTATTAATTCTTCACCTCGATTTCCTCACCATTTCTCACCAAAAAAAAACATCGGGAGTCTGGCTAGCAAGCTCACATGACGTGCCCTGCATGAGCTCCTGATCCACGGGCAATTAGTCCGCTAAATTCACAGGCTGCAGTCCCCTTACTCCCTATCGACTACGCTCACTCGACAGGGGACACCCGTATGAATCTAAAGATGCCAATAATAAGGCCCGGGACAACAGGGAACCACAGCAGCTACCTGGGGCCTGCAAGAGGAGGCAATGGGGAAAGAAGGCCGCTTTCCTGCCCGGCGCCGAGTGCAACAGGCAAGCATGAAACACTTACCCCCCTATGGATCCGCCAGACGGAGAACCTCGTGCCCTACACCTCCCATCAGAGCCCACAACCCTAACACTCACAGGGGGAATGGGGGACTCCAAGATGGCGGACACATCGGAACCTGCCGCGAGAGACATGCTGCAGCAACAGCCTCTCTGGTCGAGCACCAATGGTGAAACAAGAGACACCATTGATGAGATCTTCGAGCGGTTCTGGGCCAAGCTAATGGCGCGCATACAGCCAGGTGCAAACATCCACACAAGGCCTGCACAAGAAACAGCACAGGGCGAGGTGGGGCCTGGGAAACCTCTTCAGGGCAGCAGGAAGACCCAAGCCACAGAACCCCGAGCAGAGAGCCCTCCCGAACGGAGAGCAGCAGGGGGCGCAACCCATAGGTGCCAGCCACACCGGCGGAGGGTAGCGAAACACACGCAATGTCGAACCAAGACCATAACCCACTGCACCAATCCCGACAGGGACGACCCTGGGCTGCACCTGAACCCAGATTCTTGGCAAAAAGGCACCAGCTCTCGCACTGCTCAGATCAGCATGCACTAAATCATATTTTCTAGTATTCATTAAGTATTCTAATGCAGCAGTTATATCTAACCTGCTTTACTATGCTGTTAAGACACTCCCGGCATAAAGGAGTGAAATCGCCGTTTGGAGAGCTTCCCCTTTCAGAGATACAGGCACGACTACTTTAGACCCCAAACTCCCGAACTGGAACCAGGGGAATGCGCCTATCTCCCGAACAGCATACTTAGTAATACTCCAAACTCCCGAACAGTAATCCCACGAAAAGCTGCTAACAGCCGAACCAATACAACATCCAAGTGGCTTACATTCCCAGCAATCAGTCTCTATCTGCATATAGTAAATCCCCCAATCACGAGACCAAGCTCCGTATTGAGGGTAAAACAAGATCTGGCTTTAATGAGGGCTACCTGCCCGTATTTATGCAGGTCTCCCACTTGGTGGACACTCCCCTAGGGGACCAAATGGGAAACTGTAACAAAGGACAGACAGGTATCAGATTAGGACATACAGTCACAATACATCCCCACAATGCATCCTGGCTTTCTCCCCTCTGCCCTGGAGATAATTGAGAAGTAATTAAATTATCTCCCAGGACAGAGGCAAATTGCCATTATACACGTGGGGACCACAGGATAGAGAAATACTTTAAAATGTACAGTGTTACAAATGTTACAATAAATATAGACATGTAACATATCCCCATAGCTCAGGTCTAAACGTATATTAGGTGAATGGCGCTCAGACCACACGAATACAGTTTAATCGCTATGGAGCCAAAGTCTTAAATTCCACGAACAGGCTCCATGGCATAGCTATCTGGGTACCTTCACATAGATTGTAATATAAAACTCAAAGTCCCGAATGCTCCGCCGTTCAGTTCACGAACGGAGCTGAACACCCGTAGGCTGGTAGCTCAGCGGTGCTTGGAAGGAAAAGTGTCCGCTTTAGGTGTACTGAAGCTGGGCAGAACAACGCTGGCTGCCCGGGGAGCTCCATAACACCGCTATCATGTGGCGGCTATGTGTAACCGCGACCACCCAGTAACAGTCAATTAAGCTGCGGTTAACCGCAGATACTGGGTGGTCAATTGACTGCACATGCCAGTTTCCCGGTGGTCGCGTAATCGGTAGCCGTTCGGGAAACAATGTGGGGAAACAAGGGGGCTGTACGGGCAAAGAAATAACCAAACAAACAGACGAATGGAGGGAGGAGAAACATAATCCAAAGACAGACGGTTTTGTCACGTATGCATACTTATACAAAAGAGAAGTCCTGACCCTTCAGCCTGCTTCCTTGAGCTTCTGGCAAAGATATCTCTAATGAGACAGAGAGGGGTATTTTTTTTAATTTTTTTTATTTTTTATATACACCCCTATATACTTATTAACCCTTAATAGGGAACACATGGGATGGGTGGCGGCATTGTAACCAGGCTGTGTGATACAAAGTAAATACAAATACAAAAAGAGAAGTCCTGCGCTCACTCCCATTACTACTGGGCCGGCAGCAAGGACTACAATACACATCAGCCCCAATATGTTCGGCAAGCAAATTCAGTCAGTGCATAGAAAAGCATTCTCAATGCTTTCCTATGGACACTGGCGTCTTCAGTGAGAAGCGCGGAAGTGCCTCTAGCGGCTGTGAATGAGACAGCCACTAGAGTCTGGATTAACCCTATTGTAAACATAGCAGTTTCTCTGAAACTGCTATGTTTACAACAGGCAGGGTTAACCCTAGAGGGACCTGGCACCCAGACCACTTCATTGAGCTGAAGTGGTCTGGGTGCCTATAGTGGTCCTTTAAACATAAAAATTGTGCACGTATTCTCGACTACCCCATTGTTACATGTGTCTCGACATTGTATGAGGATTGCCTTTGGGGTACCTCACACACGTATGTTAACTTAATATGCACTGCAAAAAAAATTAAAAAAAACAAAAAAAACATCAAGGGAAGCTTGCCCAGATATCTGTTGCTACAGAATAATATATGTTGTTAAATCCACGTTTCAGTATGCAATACATCTATAGGTTACTGTATATATTTATTTATAGTACTGTATGTCTAGGGGAATATTCACTAAGCATTGCATAGGTAACAATTCATTCTCCATCAGAAATATCACACAGTTTAACAAAAAGTCAAAGGAATGCTGACAAATAAGGAAATAACTGAAAAGAAAATATGTGTCCTTCTATTATCTGTGTCATTTACATTGTTATACCTCCTGGTTCACCGCCCAGCTTCCATGTCACATTTGGTGAGATAAAGTGCATTGAACAGGTTCAACCTGTTAATTATACCCCATGCTCTGGCTGAAAAAAGGAGTCACATCACACTTTGTTAGTAAAAAGGGAACTCTAAGTACCATAACCACTAAAGCGAACTGTGGTGGTTATGATACCAGTAGGACCCTGGCACCACGCCACTGTTAAAAGACAAACCATTTAGCATAGTTTGACAATTACCTGGGTCTCAGTTACCAGCGATATATTAATGAACTTCTCCTATCATTTTTGGCGTGTAAGACACTGGTTAAGAAAGAATATTTAGTCTATAGCCTCTGATTTTCTTGCTGATGCCAGTACAGTTTCGTCTTGTCTGTGCTCCTTCATCCATTCTTGTTAAATTTACCTGGTAAACTAATTGAGCACAGTTAATAAGCTACTTGGTGGTATTATTCTCTTGTATTACTCCTAGCAGAGTCAGTTACCTTGTCTTCCACCTTCATATTCTATTCTTAGGTTTTTAACCTGACTCGCACTTGCTTTTACTTTATGAAACCGTGCAGTTTATCAAAATGTCATGTACCATTCCTAATGTGTTATCTGCTGTGTTGGATATTGTAACCTTGACATTGTAGCTTATCTATTTTTGTCTTTATATGCACTGCAAAAATAAAGAAAAAAAATAAAAAGTAAAGACAAATAAGTCGATGGGGCCTGATGGGATACACCCAAAGTTATTAAAAGAGCTTAGTGGTGTACTAGCAAAACCATTAACGGATTTATTTAACCAATCATTGTTAATAGGAGTAGTCCCTGAAGACTGGAAATTATTGAATGTTGTGCCAATTCACAAGAAAGGTAATAGGGAGGAGTCGGGCAACTATAGGCCAGTAAGTCTTACTTTAGTAGTGGGGAAAGTAATGGAAACCATGTTAAAGGATAGGATTGTTGAACATCTAAAAACACATGGATTTCAAGATCAGAGACAACATGGGTTTACTTCAGGGAGATCATGCCAAACTAATCTTATTGATTTTTTTGATTGGGTTACTAAATAATAGATCAGGGTGGTGCAGTAGACATTGCTTACCTAGATTTCAGTAAGGCTTTTGACACTGTTCCACATAGAAGGCTCATCAATAAACTGCAATCTTTAAAGGACCACTATAGTGCCAGGAAAACATACTCGTTTTCCTGGCACTATAGTGCCCTGAGGGTGCCCCCACCCTCAGGGCCCCCCTCCCGCCGGGCTCTAGGGTGAGGAAGGGGTTAAACTTACCTCTTTCTCCAGCGCCGGGCGAGGAGCTCTCCTCCTCCTCTCCTCCTCTTCGGCTGAATGCGCATGTGCGGCACAAGCCGCGCGCGCATTCAGCCAGTCTCATAGGAAAGCAGGAAATGCTTGCAGAATGCTTGGTTGTATAGGGAGAGGTATTAGCAGTATACCTTGTTAAACTTGTTCTAACCTAACTGGTAGTATTGTACGCAGTACTGGAGACCGTATCTCCAGAAGGATATTGATACTTGAGAGAGAGTTCAGAGAAGGGCTACTAAACTGGTTCATGGATTGCAGGATAAAACTTACCGGGAAAGGTTATAGGATTTTAACATGTATAGCTTGGAGGAAAGACTAGATATTATAGAAACATTTAAATACATAAAGGGAGACACTATATTTACAAGAAGAAAAACTACCACAACAAGAGGACATAGTCTTAAATTAGAGGCGCAAAGGTTTTAAAATAATTTCTGAAAGTATTTATTTACAGAGAGGGTAGTGGAAGCATGGAAAAGCCTTCCAGCTAAAGTGGTAGAGGTTAACACAGTAAGGGAGTATAAGCATGCCTGGGATAGGCATAAGGTTATCCTAGACTTAAGATAATGCCAGGGACTAATAAAAGTATTTAGAAAATGGGGCAGACTAGATCGGCCAAATGGTTCTTATCTGCCGTCACATTCTATGTTTCTATGTCATTTTGTAAGCCATACTTAATCTGCTCTAAAAGGAACACTCCAGGCACCATAGCAACTTCATAGAAATTACATTATAATGGTGCCAGGAAGTCCCTTAAGGGATTAAACCCCAAAGTCTGTGTTCCAGCACCGAATCTCTCTGCGTCTCTGCAGAATAGGGCAGCGGCACCACTGTTTGGCCGAGAGCGGTCACCTGAAGCTCTCAGCCAATCAGTGAACCCCATTCATAAAACTGTCTTGAAAAGAAACTTACTTTTGCAAGCCAGTTTTACTAATGGAGTTTCATTGATTGGCCCAATTCTGTAAGAGTCTTCCAGTTTAGAGATTTTTAGAAAACAGAAGGGCAGAGAGGCAGGGTTTTTCAGCACTGGAACAAAGAATTTGGAGTGAAACCTTTAAAAACGGTTTAACCCCCAAATTGGCCCTGATACAAAACCTACACACTCCACCGGGTGTCAAAAGGTGGGTGGACCTTGAACATGTCATTTTCGGCAGAGACTTCCCTTCCCTATTTTTATGGCTTCTGAAACAAGCCAGACCCCCCACCCCAACCATCACAACTGCCCTGATCACCTCAATAAGGATCTGAGACAAAGTAGTGACTAAACTCTTCTTGGTTTAGGACCCTTCTCCGCTGACCCCTGTTCTGCGAAATACACAGGTTCCTCCAGTCATGAACCCCCCAAGACTTTGTTCACTTCGAAGAAAGTGACTTATTTTGATTTTATCACTTTCTTAAAGACAGGCAACTAATACAATTTTAAGACTTCCCATGGAACACTCCACTCAACACATCTGACTTCTTCTGCTTTCTACAGATTCGCAGCTTTCTAGGCACAAACACCAATAGAAAAATAGGCACCTCTCATCTACTTTGAGAAAACTTGCATTCAACAACCCATACAAAAAGGACAAATCTCCACACTATGCTCTCTTCCAACTTCTACACCAGGCTCCGGGGCACTGTCGTATGTATCATCCTGGGCCCCCCTAGGAACCCTTCGGTCTGGGGGCGGAGTCTGACCGCCATGCCGAACAGACGCACGGGGTAAGCGCTCCTGGCGGGCGAGAGAAGCAGAGGGCACTAGCGGCGGTTATACGGCCCAACGACATCCAGAGGTGTGCTACCCATGTTGGGGGCGCACTGAGGACTCAGGGGATACCCTTTGGGAGCCTGTCGGGGCGTATTGAGCGACAAGCAATCTGAGGCCTGCGGGAGCCGGAGCCGGAGAGAGTCGGCCGATGTAAAACTACTGGTTCATCCCCGAACGTCAGCTATTTGAAAACACTAGATGCAACATAGACTTAATATGGACACAGACGACCTCACAAACCCCACGCTCATCCTCTCTCTCGACGCTGAAAAAGCGTTCGACAGAGTTAAGTGGACATACCTGTCCGAACTCTTACGACATCTCCGATTCCCGAGCCGTACATCAAAACGATCCAAGCCATGTACACAGATGTCAAGGCACACATACGGATCCCGGGCGCCACGACAACCCCCATCACCCTACACAATGGCACATCAGGGCTGCCCACTGTCACCCCTCCTGTTTGTACTCACATTAAAACCCCTACTGCAAGCAATTAAGATCGAACCGATCTATAGAGGGAATCACAGTGGGCGACCAAACATATAAAGTATCAGGATACGCGGACGACGTCCTTCTCACCCTTACAAACCAAGAGAACTCAATGATGGCCTTAGACAGAGAATTAACAGAATATGGAGACCTCTCAGGTTACAAGGTCAACCTGTCCAAATCCGCTGCTCTCCCAATAGCCATGACAGCAAATAACGCACATAAGGAACCAACACCACATACCTATAACACAAAATGCCATAAAATTTCTAGGGATACAATGACCGCAGACCCCAAAAAGCTAAACGGGGCGAACTACACCCTCCTTCTTGGGACCCTTGGCGCCGACCTCGACAGATGGGCTGACAAACCTATATCTTGGATAGGTAGGGTCCACACGATAAAAATGAACATTCTCCCCAGACTTCTCTTCCTCTTCCAAGCCCTCCCCATTCCCATCACTAAAACGGATCTGGCCCCCTTACAGAGGACAACTGGGGATTTTATTTGGCAACACAAACGACACAGAGTGGCACGCAACATATTGTATAGACCCAAAGACGGAGGAGGGCTAGGTTTACCCCATCTTTATAACTACTATCTAGCGGCCCAATTGGCACAAGTGGCCATGTGGCACTTGACACCGGGCGACTGCAGATTGGCGGACCTAGAATCCGGCATAACAGGAGCCGACTTACCCCAATTCTACATCTGGCTACCCAGGGAACACAGGGCCATCTTACGCACCGATTGTCCAGCCATCCTAAACTCCCTCCGGGTATGGGACACAGTGGCCCTAAAACATAAACTAACCACGTCACCCTCTCCAATGATGCCCCTATTGAGAAACAGAGCGTTCCCACCGGGAATGAGGGCTCGAGATTTCAAAAATATAGAGGAGGCGGGACTACAGAGGGCGATACACCTATCTCAATGGAACCAAATAGTGCCATTTGAGAAGTTAATGGAAAGGAGCAGGCTACGACCCTCAGACTTCTTTAGATATATCCAAATTAGAGATTTTGCACAACACAACCTAGCAAAAACGGCAGCACAAACTACACCAACAGGTTTTGAACAAATGTGCCTCAAAGAAAATCCCCCAAAGGGACTTATCACAAACCTATACGCACACCTGTGCACAAACAGCACCGACTGGGGGGACCTACACTACACCACACAATGGGAAACAGACCTCAAGGAGACCCTAGAGGGCACAGACTGGAGAGAAATATGGGACGCGAACAAAGCTATCTCAGTGTGTGTCACCCAACAAGAGCAGGCCTACAAGACCATGCTGAGATAGTATACAACCCCGGTAAAATTATACTGTATGCAAAAAAAAAACAGACGACTTGTGCTGGAGAGGCTGCGGACATAAAGGGACGTACATCCATATGTGGTGGGACTGCCCGAAAGCACAGACCTTCTGGAGGGAAATTGGGAACCTAAGGTATTCCACAGGAAAGTAAAAGTAGACGCATGGGTGTTTCTGCTCTCTAGAACACTAGACGATTGGCCGAGGAAGGAACAAAAACTCTTACACAAAATCACGCTCGCGGCCAGACTTACCATGGCACAGGCGTGGCTTAAACCAGCAATCCCCCAGGTAAACACAGTAATCCACAAAATACAAGATATACAGGTTATGGATCACCTCACCGCACTAGTGAGAGGCAACATGAAAACCTATGAAAAAATCTGGGAACTATGGATGGCTGGGGATTGGGGGATCTAAAAGGAGAACACACTAGGGCCACCCCGCAGACCCAATACCCCAAGCTGATACCAAGAGAACCTCCCACCACGGTGCTCCGAATTCCACCATGAGGACCCCCCCCTCTATCCTACTACCCCCCCCCCCCCACCTCCTCTTTTCCCAGACACACCCTAACACCGTTGCTGGAGGACAGACCATGTCTATCCATCCACAACCACGAGAGGTCATGGTCCTTACACGTCGGGCCACTCCGCAACGTTCAAAGTTTCCTAATTCAGTAATCTGACTCCGGAGTAAGATTTTAGCCATCAGACATGACTCTCTTAGTATGTTGTTAATATGTTTTACTATGTTTCTACTATGTTATTTTTACGAAATGTATAAATAATGACACCAAATAGCAAATGTATGCAACCTGAGTAACTACATGCAAACCGAAGACGCGGTATAGTCAGATGCAAACTGAAACATGATCTGTTTACAAACCAATGTCGACTGATGAATATACCATGTAACATATGCTTTAACCCCTTAAGGACACATGACATGTCTGACACGTCATGATTCCTTTTTATTCCAGAAGTTTGGTCCTTAAGGGGTTAACACACCAGTATACAATAATGTCATACCAAAAATAAAGAATAATAAAAATAATAAAAATAATCAGTGGATTTGGCTACTATCTAAGACATTCAGAGAGGTAGAGCCCAGAATAAAATTATTGCTAGAATCGCACTAGCCGCTAGGAGGGCTATCAGGAAACCTCACACTCCCTCAGTCCCTATTATCCCTCTCTCCACCTAACCCACTTTTTTTTTCTCTCACTCACTTAATCTACATCTTATTCTATTTTAATTCTACTTTTCATCACTTTAAGCATTACCCTCTACTCCCTCTCCCTCACATGAAAGCAATGATATCATTCTACTACCAATGGAGGGGACAGCAGCCCTAACAACCCCACAGACTCCCCATACTACACTCTCACACTTCACAAACTGCAACTTGATTTTAAATCCATTGTTTGGTATGTAGTATGATCTTATAAAAGATTTTCAATTGCACTGGAATTCCCCATAAGATATTCAAGGTTTCTGCTGTACATTACTGACAAGAGTGATACACACACAATTCACTTAAAATATTTATCAATGCACAATATATACACAGCAATGATCCTATTAATGAAGCATGTTATAAACAGCGACTTCTTGTCATAGTTCCGTTACCCTAACACGCAAAACCTAGGTAAGAGTGTACTACAGTAGAATCAAACACATACGTAGACAGTAAGAAAATGTGTAAACTATTAGACAAGCTAAGATCAGGAGAATAGAGATATGAGGGAACGAGTAGACCGTTCTCTCAGATACACAGGGTCAGAGAACAAGCCAAAGTTAAAACAAGAGTAAAAAAAAAGCAAATCAATTGGATTGACTAATTGAAGACTTAAGGAAAACCACGACAGGACACCGAGTCTGGGGCGGGAAAAGCTATTTAAATGACCCACTGATTGGTTCACATCATCCCAGTGAAACAATCAGGTTCCAGGGATGACGTGACGTATTGCGTACTTCCAGACAAAAACAACAGAATGCTGTGCTGATAGGCCAAGTAATGTGTAGTCCATATTAGGTAAAATTGCTGTACAGTAGTATTGTAATTGTCTTAAACTGTTCTGAGAGGGTATCACAGATTTTGGTAATGCAGATTTCTCCTGTGGGTACATCTACCTCCAGTTAATAAGATCTTACCTTAACACTTTGTGTTGTGAATCCAATAACAAAAGGTTAGTTTCAGGTGAAAACTAAAATAAACCCAGACCAAGTATTGCAAACAAAGATGAACCCTTTAACCCCTTAAGGACCAAACTTCTGAAATAAAAGGGAATCATGACATGTCACACATATCATGTGTCCTTAAGGGGTTAAGGGTTGTGTGACGGAAGACCCTGTGCTCCCAACAGACTATGGAATCTGTGCCAGGACACTCTGTGCTGCACTAGAGCATGGCCGCGACCTAGTGGAGCATTAAAGTACTGTCACTTGAGATGGTACCTCCAAAACGGGCACTTTTTGGATAGTGGGGGTGGTCAAACGACCCAGGGATGTATGGTTTATAGGGATGTTTTTTTGAGAGAGACTTTGGGGGCTCATATTCCCTCTTTTCCTGTCTAGAGAGGTCACAGCGGGGAAAAATATTATTAATTCTAAGCTGATTATATTGACTAATCTCATTAACAACTATCAGCCCAGACAGAGTTGCACCAGGGAGGCCATAGGATTGTGTTACATTTAATTGTACGAGGAGGAAATCCATGTTTGAGCTGTGTATAGAGTGTGCTGTGTGTTCAATAAAGTGTTTTCATTTTATCCCCAACATTAAGTCTTAGGTAATGTGAACAGAAAGGGCTTTGATCACTAATTCTAACAGGCGACACAGTAGCCAGAGGCTATAAACGCGGTAGTCCTTCTACAGGAATAGGTACCCAGATATCCCAATTTATCTTCGGCTACAGAGTCTGGAGTGCTCCAGGGTCCCCTGGAAGCAGCGAGGAATGACCTGGTTGATGTACTCAGTCGAATTACGGGAGCTCCATTTTAACATTGCAATATGAGTCATCCAAGTAAAACCAAAAATCAGTATGCAACAGTGAGCGCTGAGCATTGAACAACGACTTATATCCTCATCCTTATTGGTTCTAATTGTCCACATAAAGGATGGCCTTAAATATCATACATAATTGCACTCTCACACTAAGGGAGATATGAAAATCAGGTTAAACCTGTCAGAACAAGGCTCAAACATTGTTATTTCAACAGTTATTATCTGACTCTTGACACATTTTTGGATTTAGCATAGCATACATGACAGGCCCATCTTTATAAAATGGAGTTTCTTGTTAGCAAAATGCAGTTTGCATTATTAGTTGTCAAGAAATACTAGAACAACAGAATATTATTACAACTTTATGCTGGCATGGGACTATTTTAGTTGTATTAGTTCCATATGTGGATGCTGGTGAAAGGCATTTACTTAGTGTCTCTGCAGTAACAGAAACATGTTTATTCAACAAATTCGATAAAAGGGGTAGGGCAGGTAACTTTAATCACTAGATAAAGATAATTAACTTTAACATGCCTCAGTGGCAGAGTTGTGCATGCAGATATGGCTGACATTGCTTAGCTTCTTGTCTAATGTCTACATGGTTAGAACGAGGGTCAGAGACGGGCAGCATTTGGGGGTATCTTAGCTCGGTCTTCACAAGGCGTACTGTATTCATCAACAAGCATGAAAATACTTCTCCTGAGTTGGCAGAGTCAAATAAGTTGATTGAGAGAAGTGGAGGGGTACCAACACAAATATATGGCAACACTCTATGAATGATGAATAGTGATAGCAAGACAATTTCAGGAACAGCCAGAGGATGTGACAAGTGCCTGTCCAGTGGGAATACCTTACCCTGAAGAATCTTGGTGGCTGGTATTCCCCATAGAGATGCAGTGATTCAATGCATCAATATGAGGAGATGCTAATTTAGAATAGCCTCCCAATGCTTTCCTTTGGGATAGCATTGGATTGACTGAGGTCAGCAAGTTTGACAAGAGCGGTATTGAAAAAAAGGTTAGTTTAAACACCGTTCCCATGCGTCTTAAGGGGGTCTGGAGACCTTACTTGGTAGTTTAACACTATAGTTTCAAGAATACATGTTTACATCCCTGACACTATAATGTTCCTTTAACGGCTGGTATAAAGTGCTTGAAGACTCTGACCCAATAAATAGGCAGATATGTCACATATGTTACATAATGCCCAGTTCAGTCAAAGTTCAGCACAGACTCAGAAATGGACAACACAGTAACCTCCTTTACCATTCCTCCTATGAATAAAAAAGAACACATATTTTGCAACCATCAGTTAAAGGGACACTATAGTCACCAGAACAACTACACCTTATTGAATTTGTTCTGGTGAGTAGAATTATTACCTTCAGGCTTTTTGCTGTAAACACTGTCTTTTCAGAGAAAATGTAGTGTTTACATTACAGCCTAGTAATAACGTCACTGGCCACTCCTCAGATGGCTGTTAGAGATCCTTCCTGGGTCATGGCTGCCTAAAATGCATCCAAACATTCAGTGTCTCCTCCCTCTGCATGCAGACACTGAACTTTCCTCATAGAGATTCATTGATTCAATTCATCTCTATGAGGAGATGCTGATTGGCATGGGCTGTGTTTGAATCATGCTGGCTCTGCCCCTGATCTGCCTCTTTGTCAGTCTCAGCCAATCCTATGGGGAAGCACTGTGATGCGATTGGTTTTAACACTATAGGGTCAAGAATACATGTTTGTGTTCCTGACCCTATAGTGATCCTTTAAAGGACCACTCTAGGCACCCAGACCACTTCAGCTTAATGAAGTGGTCTGGGTGCCAGGTCCAGCTAGGGTTAACCCATTTTTTTATAAACATAGCAGTTTCAGAGAAACTGCTATGTTTATTAATGGGTTAAGCCTTCCCCCTAATCCTCTAGTGGCTGTCTCATTGACAGCCGCTAGAGGCGCTTGCGTGATTCTCACTGTGAAAGCAAGCAAGCGTCCATAGGAAAGCATTGTAAATGCTTTCCTATGCGACCGGCTGAATGGGCGCGCAGCTCTTGACGCGCGTGCGCATTCAGCCGACGGGGCGGAGAGGAGGAGAAGAGCTCCCCGCCCAGCGCTGGAAAAAGGTAAGTTTTACCCCTTTTCCCCTTTCCAGAGCCGGGCGGGAGGGGGACCCTGAGGGTGGGGGCACCCTCAGGGCACTCTAGTGCCAGGAAAACGAGTATGTTTTCCTGGCACTAGAGTGGTCCTTTAACTTTCACACAATAACATGGCATTGTTACAAACATTACAACCTTGGAAGGATCAACACCTTTTAAAGTGAGGCACATATGCATTATGAGAGTACGTAACGGATTATAACACATTCAATATTACAACACATGATTTATTAATTCAGGATAGCTCCATTGTTTTGCTGCAGATTTGCAATATACTTTTAAATGCCAACGCTCTTTATGGCAGCATACCCTTTATTTCAAGACAGAGCCATCTTAAGATTGTTTTATGTACCTGCTACCTATACATTGCATTATTTCTTGAAATAACTGTACTTAAAACTTTTCACACTGACAGAAATGCACTTGCCTTATAATGCCATTATAGATTCATCACAAAACAGGTTCCTATAATTACTGTAATGTAGCACTTGACATTTAGTTAACTCCAACTGTGTCTCCAGATAACAGTTTTTTTATTTCTCTGCAGAAACATAATTTTAAATAAGCAACAGGTTTTTTATGAAGTCAGTTACCTTCACAGGACAGTCCATGGGAAGTAACCCCAGATAATGCCTCTCTGCACACATTACAGAAGGTGGGGCGCGCGTGGGAACAGGCATACCAATTGTGCATTCCTGAAAAGTGCTCCATATTGAACTGGGTTGTCTGTAAATAGAGAAGACAATCGATGAGCCAATGCTGAACAGAGGTAACCGTGTGAGCTGCAGAACTGCTCAGAAATTCCGCCTGCACTCATTATTGAATCGTACCATTTAGGTACCGTATATACTCGAGTATAAGCCGAGTTTTTCAGCACTTTTTTGTGCTGAAAAACCCCAACTCGGCTTATACTCAAGTCAATGTCTGTATTATGGAAACTTACATTGCCATAATACAGACAATGGGGGTGTGGGGGCTGCAGAGAGCTGTTACTTACCTCTCCTGCAGCTCCTGTCAGCTCCCTTCTCCTCCGTGCCGGTCCGTTCAGCACCTCTGCCAGCTCCCAGTGTAAATCTTGCGAGAGCCGCGGGGTCATAGTGCGGCTCTCGCGAGACTTACACTGGAGCTGACAGAGGTGCTGACCGGACCGCCACGGAGGAGGAGGGAGCTGACAGGAGCTGCAGGAGAGGTAAGTAAGAGCTCCCTGCCAGCCCCCCTCCTACACAGTGCCCATCCACTGGACCACCAGGGAGTGAGAGCCCCCCTCCCTGCCATGCATCAAGCAGGTAGGGGGGACGAAAAAAAACAAATAAACATTTAAATAATAATACAATTAAAATAAAATTATATTTTAATAATAATAATAAAAAACAAATTATTAAAATAATTAAAAAAAAATAATAATAAAAATGCCCACCCCCCACCAAGGCTCTGCAACACACACACACACACACACACTGCATCACACACACTCACACTGCATTCATATACACACACTGCATTCATATACACACACTGCATTCATATACACACACACTGCATTCATATACACACACACACACTGCATTCATACACACACACTGCATTCATACACACACACACTGCACTCCCACACACACACACACTGCACTCATACACACACTGCATTCATACACACACACTGCACTCACACACACACACACACTGCACTCATACACACACTGCATTCTCATACACACACTGCATTCATTATATACACACACTGCATTCATTATATACACACACTGTAAATAAATATTAAATTATTATAATTTTTTTAGGATCTAATTTTATTTAGAAATTTACCAGTAGCTGCTGCATTTCCCACCCTAGTCTTATACTCGAGTCAATACGTTTTCCCAGTTTTTGGGGGTAAAATAAGGGCTTATATTCGGGTCGGCTTATACTCGAGTATATACGGTAGTCACAATGGCTAACGCTGAAGAGGTGACTACATTATAACTAGGTAATGACTTACTGCAGGAATGATTGTGCACCTGTTAAACGGATCCCAGATATGATGCCACAAACTATACCTGCATAGCCCAGGTATTTTGTTTGGATACTACGACTGGAGTGAGCTTATAAAAGGTACTATATCAGCACCAGAGGCTATGTTAACATCAGGAAGTTGTTCTAAACATTGTGCAGGTAGTTTCAGGTTCCTACCTCATTAAGCTCCCACTTCTGCACAGATTTCAGAGCTCCAATCCAGTCCTCCATTTCCTTTCTGTTCTCGGCACACAAGATTAGCTTGCGGAACGGCGTAATGACCTGCAATGAAGATGAATATGTCATACAGTTCTACATCCAAGACATGTATGTACGTCACACAGCTCTATCTCCATTTTTCATAATCCATCCTCTGTCTTATCTCCTTCGGTGAATGAAATCCTTATTTACTAGTAATTTATTTCTCTCCGTTAACTTTTTGATTTTACCTAGTGCTCTATCCCTCATCTTTTTTCATCCACCCTCATGTTTCAATGTATAGATGATATTGGTCAGAAGTTGAATTAGAATGCATAACTAGACATGGAACACTCAGTCAGCTACTATTCTATCTTGCTTTACAGAAATTAACCAGGACCGAATGGAAATGGGATACATCAATTAGTAACTTATAAATGTATTCTTGTATGTTCCCTATCCTAATATATATGATAGGTAGAGAATTATGCTATTTTAAAGGAGCATTTATAGTAGTAGATAATTTATAGTAGCAGATTAGAGTTCATTTAAAACATAATGATACAATGTATTGTTTTAGATATGTTAATTTAAGACCTTCCTGTGATTTGATAGAAAAATTTGAAAATAAATCCTATTATTATAGAAATGCAATATCATATTCTACCTGACAATTTATATATTTATTTTTCAATGTGATAAAATAATTGACAACGAGAATAAGAAATACGGGGGGGAAAATGACAAGAGGCAAAGCAGCGAAAACAAAAATGATAAGCATTAAGTTTGGTTTAAGTTGTAATACATCTTACATGCTATAGATATTTACAGCTGTCACATCTCTTGTATGATTTACATCTTACACATTGTCTGAATCTCACTTGCTCTGTTTCTTTGCTTTGTACTCAATGAAAAACTGATAGTTTGGGGGGGAAAGAAGCGATGAACGGAGAGAACGAACAAAGTTATAAAGTTGTTTATGTACTGACTAACAGAGAAATAATAGACTGACTTCCATATCTCATCTAAGCTCGGTGATTTATAGAGACCATGTGACTTTCTAACCACAGGTGACCTATTCTTTGGATATATATATTGTTTGGGTTCACCGACCCAAAAGCGAATGTCCCATATGGTCTTTCTTCAATATTCAATGTTTTTAATTAGTTGTCCTCTGTCTCACCGTGAAGCTGTTGTTGATATTCTTAGTACTGGTTTCAGCTACACTGGCATCAGAAAGGTCCACCTCATCGAAGATCAAAGACTGTAAAGAATAAACGAGAAACATACAAATGAGTAAGATGAATAAAGATAGATTGAAGTACACATACAATGGATGGGAGAAAACAATTAAATCAATCAACGGTATTACAGAGAGAGGTTAGATGGTAAAAGCATTGCTACATAATTGAAGTTATTCATTGTAGTAGCAAATCTTAACTCAAACGTAAAGCACTTCAGCTTGCTAACGCGTTTTAAGGGTTAACTGCATATTCCTCTGATTTATTTTATACACGTGCCAATTTCAAGAGAATTTGACATTTTTATAAATCCCATTAGTGACACCTCCTGGCTGTCAAACAGCTTCCAGACTCACTCTCTTTGAACTGTATTTCAAAGTGGAAGTAAGTGCTTTGTTGGTTTATTGGTTTCAATACGCCTCTTTATAAGAAGCATTGCTGGCGAAATGCGGTGATGTACCATGTCCCAATGCTTCTTAATATGGATGACTTCAGCAAGGATGGATTGGGCTGAATATGGAGACTGCCTCTGCACTGTAATAAAGGTTAGTTTAATAGCTTTTTACGGCTTTTAATGCTTAAATGGGGAGCAGTAGTCTAAACAATTTGAGGAACAATCCACTTTAAAAAATGATATATTATTTTAAATGCAGTATACCTTTAAAAAGAAAGAGTCCATGAAATGCATGCATATTCATCACATCAAGTGGGAATGACAGTGTGAAGCCTACTGAGGAGTCCCTACTCTTTTCATTTAACCTCACTTGTCCGCCAATGGTTTGAGGGAACGATGCAACATTCCACATGTGCCCACTGGGTTCAATCGGGTGTGATGGATACCTGTGTAATTTTGTATTAACTTTTAATATATGCAGAGTGCCTGTACATGCACTGCATATGTACATTCTTTCATTTTCTCTACACAAAAAAAGAAAAGTAATCTGAGTGTGCAAATTCAGGAGTATGTTGTTATTTGACAGAAACATTGTATGGGATTTTCTTCTTTTCCTTGCTAATTTTTCAGCCATTTGGACATTACTCTGTCTTATACTTGCATATTTTGAGTTAATCTCAGTATTTGACCCCAGACTTCTTTTAATGAATATACAAATTGCAAATTCAGATTAATTCCATGGATTTTGCAATTTGGAAATACATCATGAACCTTATTGATTTCACATACCTTGGGTGAAGTCATAGGATAAAGTAAATAAATCACAATATTCATGCTGACATGTAATGCATGGTTGAGATTGTCACAATACTATACAATTTAAACGTGAGCAATATGATGACCTTTGAATCTTTTGCATAGTACAGGGTCCTTCCTCTCAGTTTAAAGTAGCGTCTCTTCCATCTCTGGAACGAGCTGGTCTGTTTCATGAGGATTCCCTCTTTCACACTCTTCTGCAAAAAAAATATATATTAAGTCATTAGAAAACCATAATTAGAAATGAGAAAGATTCAATTAGCATAACACATATTAAAAGGATACTATAGACATCAAACTAATGTTAGCTTAATTAAGTAGTGTTGGTGTATAGATTATGCCCCTGCAATCTCACTGCTCAATTCTCTTGAATTAAAAAATGGGTTTATTTTCAATCAGAAGTTAATTTGCTTTATACATTTTATCTCCTGCTCTGTAAATTGAACTTTAATCACACTGGAGGCTCCTGCAAGGTCTAGAACTCTATTAACAGAGCAGAAGATAAAACATTGTAAATTAAACAGAATGGACAATAAAGGAAGAGTACACATTAGATTACTCTTTTCAGGAAGTGTTTAGGAAGGCTGTATAGGTCACATGCAGGGAGGTGTAACTAGGGCTGCATAAACAAAGTGATTTATCTCCTAAATGGCATATAATTGAACAGTGAGACTGCAAGAGCATGCTCTACACAGCAAAACTGTTTCATTAAGCTAAAATTGCATTGGTAACTATAGTGTCCCTTTAACATATTTCAAACACATATCAAAACATAAACATTAAATAAATGAATACATCAGACTATATTACTTCAGATTTATGACATCATCCAAAATCATTCCGGTCTTTCATGTAAAACATTTTCTAGCTTGCTTTATATCAATATGAGTATTCTGTAAAGTTTGCCATGGCTGTTGTGTACAGTACATTTGCATTAAGAGTAACTTATATGATGGTAAATGTCATTGAAAGTAGCCACGCAATATTACAGAATATAAAGGTCTCAATGGGAACTAAAACATGAACTGAATTCTGATGCAATAAAGAGAATGATCGTTTTCTTAAGAACACCATGAGTGCTAGTACATCTATCTATCTATGACACCATCTATGTCTTTGTCTCGCTATATATTATTATTATTCATAAAGCACCAGCACAATAGCTAGGTTAGGAGAACTAATGAGCGAGTAGTTGCAACAAGACAAGTTGGGTGTACAGGAAGGTGCTGAGGGCTCTGCTCAAACAAGCTCTATCTATCTATATCGATATATCTACAATGAACAAAATTATAAACGCAACACTTTTGTTTTTGCCCCCATTTTTCATGAGCTGAACTCAAAGATCAAAATGCCTAATTTTCTCAAATATTGTGCACAAATCTGTCTAAATCAGTGCTAGTGAGCACTTCTCCTTTGCCGAGATAATCCATCCACCTCACAGGTGTGGCATATCAAGATGCTGATTAGACAGCATGATTATTGCACAGGTGAGCCTTAAGCTGGCCACAATAGAAGGCTACTTTAAAATGTGCAGTTTTACTGTGTTGGGAGAGACCAGGGGGGTGGGGGGGGGGGGGGCAGTCAGTATCTGGTGTGACCACAATTTGCCTCACGCAGTGCAACACATCTCCTTTAACCCCTTAAGACCGCAGCCAAATGTACAAGTTGTGAACCAAAAAAAATGTAAACAAACCACAGATTTTGACTTTATGTCTGTTCAACAATAATTTACCTCTTTCATATTAAATGCACCCACACTTATTATATATCATTTTGTTCAGGGGAAACAGGGCTTTCATTTAACATCAAATATTTAGGTATGGAACATAACGTAATATGAATAAAATATAAAAAAATGAGAGAAAATATGATTTTTTTTACATTTTCTTAGTTCTATGTGACATTCTAACTGTGAATGTCATAATACTGTTTGCTTTTACTGCAATAAAATACACATATTTGTATTCAGCGATGTCTCACGTGTAAAACAGTACCCCCTATGTACAGGTTTTATGGTATTTTGGGAAGTTACAGGGTCAAATATAGCATGTTACACTTTTCAGTTTTTTCACATTGAAATTTGCCAGTTTGGTTACGTTGCCTTTGAGACTGTATGGTAGCCCAGGAATGAAAATTACCCCCATGATGGCATACCATTTGCAAAAGTAGACAACCCAAGGTATTGCAAATGGGGTATGTCCAGTCTTTTTTAGTAGCCACTTGGTCACAAACACTAGCCAAAGTTAACGTTAATATTTGTTTGTGTGTGAAAAATGCAAAAAACTAATTTGAAAGCCAATTTTGGCCAGTGTTTGTGACTAAGTGGCTACTAAAAAAGACTGAACATACCCCATTTGCAATACCTTGGGTTGTCTACTTTTGCAAATGGTATGCCATTATGGAGGTAATTCTTATTTCTGGGCTACTATACGGTCTCAAAGCCAACGTAACCAATCTGGCGAATTTCATTATGAAAAAACTGAAACGCAAGCCTTATATTTGACTCTGTAACTTTTGAAAACACCATAAAACCTGTACATGAGGGGTACTGTTATACTCAGGAGACTTTGCTGAACACAAATATTTGTGTTTCAAAACAGTAAAAAGTATGACAGCAAAAATATCGTCAGTGTAAGTGCCGTTTGTGTGCGAAAAAGGCAATAAATTTCACTTTCCCTGACGATATCATTGTTGTAATAAATTTTACGGTTTTGAAACACAAATATTTGTATTCAGCGATGTCTCCCGAGTAAAACAGTACCCCCCATGTACAGGTTTTATAGTGTCTTGGAAAGTTATAGGGTTAAATATAGTGCTAGCAAATTAAATTCCCTATACTTTCGGCCTGGGTTGTTAGGCAGGTCCTGCAAATTGTAATTAATAAAAGGACCTAATTATGTAAAATTATTACATAAATATATATGTAAAATTATTATATATACACGTGTGTGTGTGTATATATATGTATATATATGTATATAATTTTTTTACTATTATTTTTTATTTATATATAGTTATACATATAGTGATGTATACGTATATACTTGGGTATATACATATATATATTATTTAGTTCTACGTGTATTTTGATATATATATATATATATATATATATATATTAATATCAAAATACAGTTAGAACGAAATTACACACATATATATATTTTTAATTATTTTATTTATTTATTTATTTTTTTACGTATTTACATATTTTTTATTATAATATATATATATATATATATATATAATTATAATTATGTATATATTTAATCAATATCCTTCTACGTGTATTTTGATATTAATATATATATATATATAATTATATATATATTATATATATATATATATAAATATTAAAATACACTTAGTGTATGTGTAAATGTGTGCGTATATATATATTATATATAGATCATATATATAATATATATATATAAATGATGTAAGTGTATTTTATTTTTAACTTTAATTTTTATTTTATTTTTTACATTAAGGGGTTAATAGGGGAGGAGAGGGGCAGAGACAGTGTCAGCCAGTGATTTTACATCACTGGCTGACACACAGGATCAGTGATCACAGTGACAGGCTGTCACTGTGATCACCTCCTGCAGATCGCGGTAATTGGCCACAGGGGGAGTGCCTGGGTGGCCAGGCATGCCCCCCACCGCGATCTGCAGGGGGATCCTGATTGGAGTTACTATGGGTCAGCCAATAGGCTGACACATAGTAACTCTGATCGCAGTGACAGGCTGTCACTGCGATCAGATCGCAGGGAGAGGCTGTCTCTGCATTCAGATCGCAGAGACAGCCTCTCCCTGCGATCAGACTCTGCAGATCGCGGTCACTGACCGCAGGGGGACTGCCTGGGGGGCCAGGCATGTCCCCCGACCGCGATCTGCACAGTGAAAACGCGGCCGGCTCCATGTGTCAGCCGATTTTAAAATCGGCTGACACATGGTAAATACCGATCGCAGTGACAGCCTGTCACTGCGATCGGAAGCTGCAGACCGCGGTCCCCAGGCACAGGGGGGCTGCCTGGGGGGCCAGGCATGCCCCCCGACCGCGATCTGCAGCGGCCATGTGCTGCCGGCCACGTGGGGCTGAAGATCGCCCAGGACGTACCATGCCGTCCTGCGGCGTTTAGAGCCGCCCAAATAAGGACGGCATGGTACGTCCTGCGGTCTTAAGGGGTTAAATAGAGTTGATCAGGTTGTCGGCCTGTGGAATGTTGGTCGACTGCTCTTCAATGGCTGTGCGAAGTTGCTGGATATTGGCAGGACCTGGAACACGCTTTCGTATACGCCGATCCAGAGCATCCCAAACATGCTCAATGGGTGACATGTCCGGTGAGCATGCTGGACATGCAAGAACTGGGATGTTTTCAGCTTCCAGAAATTGTGTACAGATCCTTGCAACATGGGGCCATGCGTTATCATACTGCAACATGAGGTGATGGTCGTGGATGAATGGCACAAGAATGGGCCTCAGGATCTTGTCATGGTATCTCGATGCATTAAAAATGCCATCAATAAAATACACCTGTGTTTGTTGTCTATAACATACGCCTGCCCATACCATAACTCCACTGCCACCATGGGCCACTTGATCTACAACGTTGACATCAGCAAACCGCTCACCCACATGACGCCATACACGCTGTCTGCCATCTGCCCTGTATAGTGAAAACTGGGAGAACACCTCTCCAAAGTGCCAGACGCCATAGAATGTTAGCATTTGCCCACTCGAGTCGGTTACGATGACGAATTGCAGTCAGGTCGAGACGGTTTCTGACAGTTAATGCAGAAATTCTTTGGTTATGCAAACCAATTGTTGAAGCAGCTGTCTGGGTGGCTGATCTCAGATGATCTTGGAGGTGAAGATGCTGGATGTACTTTTGCAGTAATCATGCTGTCTAATCAGCATCTTGATTTGCCACACCTGTGACGTGGATGGATAATCTCAGCAAAGGAGAAGTGCTCACTAACACAGATTTAGACAGATTTGTGAACAATATTTAAGAGAAATAGGCCTTTTGTGTACATAGAAAAAGTCTTAGATCTTTAAGTTCAGCTTATGAAAAATGGGGTCAAAAACAAGTGTTGCGTTTATAATTTTGTTCAGTGTATATCTATCTACTGCACCATTGAAAGTATTATACATTTTTTCACAAAGATACAATCTTCCCAAAGGCACCACATAGATGATAATTCTGAGATCATTGGGATTAAGCTCAATTATTTACAGAGTGCCTATTATCAAGGTAATTTAATCTGAAGTGGAGGTTGCCTTGTTCTATATAGGCTTGTTTTGCTATACTTCCATCAACAGTGGAAACTATGGTCTATGGTTTATGATTTAAAGTGTGGAGTTATGCTTTCAGTAAAGCACATGCACAGAGCAGAGAAGAAGACTGCATGAGAACCAGCATTGGACACCAGACAGTAAGTAAATTCATTTTATTATCCTATATTATTTAGTTATTTTATACATATGTCAAGAGATCAATGGATCCTTGTACTCATTTAAGTAACAAAAATTATGTAAGATACATAATACAACTTTGTCATCCCCTTTGCCCCAACAATATCTAAAAAGCAAGTCTGTTTTAGACAATTAAAACATTTTTATTACTGTGGCATTATCACTCAGTGTAAAGAGATCGGTTCCAATAGTATATCGAGGTTGGTGATTTTTGGTTAGGACAATCCTCATGTTTTCTTACGGATATTGGATCCCCTGGTTGACTGTATGTCCAGTTATAATATTGGCACCGAATAGGAATGGGATAACCAGGCACCAAAACTCATTTGAAGCCTTACTACTTTCCATAATTTCACCTATTTCTGTGTTTGGTTGTTTGTTTGTTTTAATACTTTATTTAAAGTACCTCTATAGGCACCCAGAGCACTTCCACTTAATGAAGTGGTCTACATGAAGTGGCCTTGTAGCTGTAGTCATGTTAATGAAAACACTGCTGTTTTGTAGATAAGTCAATGTATTTATTGACCTAAAAATACCTCTAGTGTCTGTTTTCCTGACAGCCACTAGAGGGTGCATCCGTTGCAATGACTCAGCTGTGGAATGTCAAAACGTTATCAAACGCTGATCGTATAGATGCATTGGATTCAATGCTTCCCTAGGAGATGCATTTGACTGGACGAGAACATGGAAGATACCAGCATGCATGCTGATGGAGAAGGAGGTGGAGCAACTGCGGTGTCTTAGTACTGGAATCAAGGTAAGTAAATACATTTTACTTGCATTGTTGACATTCAAGGCGGTGTACAGAGGGCATAGTAATAGGCCCAAAGAAAATATTATTTTCAAGACTAGATTCGCTTTCGGTCTTCAAAAGCACATATGGCCGATAGAGAAGAAAGCTAGTAAACTATTTACATTTTCTAAACAAAAGGGTGGGACACCCAACATATCTTGATCTTGATTTGCAATGGAAATATTTTATTTCTGTAAGTCTGATGATAATGTAGACTTCTTGGAGCAAGCATAGCCGTTTAATAACACAACATACTGGGGAAGCTTTGTGCATTTTTAAACAAGAGTTATATAATAAGTTGACTTCATAGAGATTATACAGCTGCCTAGGCAATTATGGGGAACATATAGTAAACTAGTATGATAACATTCCAGGAGGCAGAGTGGTCAGTCTCAATTACTGAGTACAACTAGAGTTCCATTCCTTCCTGATTCTGCGCAAACGTGTTTCAAATAGGTTACTTACTTTCCAAGTGATTTATCTACAAAAAATATCATGGCCTTTAATTGTGAGTTCTGAAGCTAAATAATTTGGATTTATTTTTAACAGTGTTTAATCATTTGGAAAGCTTATTAAATCAAGGCCTTATAAGTAGTGGGCATTTAACGTCAGTGGTCTGAAGGCATACTATCAGTACAAGTAGACTCCTGGCACACTAACTAACATTACTAATATTTAATGTGCCAGTTACCTGCTGGACTGATTTAATACTATTCAATGCGCCAATGACCTGCTGGCATACTTTAAAAATATTATTGTGCCCGTTGCATCGAAAAATAAAGGGGCATAATAATTATTTCACTATTTTGTTGCAGATTATATATTGGAATTGATGCAAAGCTTTTTTTTTAAAATCACTTTACTGAACAACAGTTCTTTGTCATCCAGTGTCTGGCATTATCTGCAGTGTGCACAAAGCTAGCAAATGGAAACCTAATTAGTTACAAATTTGAGAAAAATTGTTCTCATGCATGAAACCCAGTTACTCATCTTTATACACTAAGTGGAGTAAACAGCAAAGGTAAAAAAAATATGATCAAACAAATCATTGAAAGATTGCAGATTTGAAAGATTGCGCCACAATTTATACAGAACCCAAAATGACTCTGGTTTAGGGAGGTGAGGTAAGGAAAGGTAATTAATTAAAGGGACACTATAGTCACCAAAACTACTTCTGTAAATAATGTTTTATTGAGATTTTGTACTTTTAATTTCGTACTAATGGTCATGCAAGAAAATCATGTAATAATGCGGTGAGAAGTGGTAATAATAATAATGCGGTGAGAAGTGGTAACCAAAACTACTTACGTTTAATGAAGCAGGTTTAGTGTGTAGATCATGCCCCTGCAGTGTCATTGCTCAATTCTCTGCCATTCAGGAGTTAAATCACTTTTGTGTCTGTTTATGCAGCCCTAGCCACACCTGCCCTGGCTGTGATTGACACAGCCTGCATGAAAAAAATTGTTTCGTTTTCAATCAGATGTTAATTTACTGTAAATGTTTTAATCTCCTGCTCTGTAAATTGAACTTTAATTAAACTGGATTAAACAGAATTTGCATTAAAGGAAGTATGAACATTAGATATATCTTTAGAGGAAATGTTTAGGAAGGCAGTGCAAGTCACATGCAGTGAGGCATGACTAGGGCTTCATAAACAAAGTGATTTGACTCCTAAATGGCAGAGAATTGAGCAGTGAGACTGCAGAGCCATGCTCTATACACTAAAACTGCATCATTAAGCTAAAGTTGTTTTGGTGACTATAGTGTCCCTTTAACTTCACAGGATTTATTTTGTAAAATCTGTAGAAGACCCTAATGTGGTAATGGGGACTGGTTGGGGCATTCTATACCAAAGGTGTTGTTGTTTGCTCTGAAGAACCCCTGAGATAGCAATGTTTCCCCTAAAAACATATCATTATTTTGTGTGTGTTAGGTTTAGAATTACTGTTAGCGTGAGAACATAAAAGTCTTAATTTTCCTGTGATTAGTGTTAGTTATACTCCAGAGTGCCAGCTACTATTTGCAGTTGGATTCAGGTGCCACCCGTCATTCAGCTTGGGAGTGGCTTTTTTAGTGTATTGGATTTTTATATTTATGTATTTAATACAATACAATAAAGGGTTTCTCTACCTCTTCCTGTCAAATTATTTAGGTTAGTTTACGATGCCCTACTGGGCATTATTCACTAAGTCCCCCCGTTATAAACCTACAAATAAAGTTATAAATGTACATGGAATCTTAACGAGTCCTACTTCAATAATAGATACTCACAACCGAAAAAACTCAACACGCCATCAGACACTACCTCATGCGCCATACAGTTTGCATACTTACATTACAAGGGAGAGACCAACAACTTTTCCTTTTTTCCCCCTCTTTTTATTTCATAGTTTTGTAATTCATACAGTCAACTGTAAGAATGAATTGTGTACAGCAAATCCAAGAGAAGTTAGGACCAAACTAAATCAGAATACAATAGTAGACGCCCACCCAACTACAATATCTAAGGGTTTCAGCCCAGGGCACGGCTCCAAGCCCACAAAAAAGCCTGTACTGCAGATCCCTCCATTAAGGTCGCACAAGGGCCCTCCCTTTACTTCTCTCACCCAAAATGCACAAATTTCATCCCACACCATCCTCATATCACGCATCCTGGTTACACACACAGAACCCCTGATGTGATCAATCGAATCACAGTTCAGCTCACTGAATTGCCGACTATATTTGTTAATATCTGTTACCATCATTGTACATCTTTTCTCTTATTTAGTTCTCGTTTTTGTTCTCTATATTCTGTTCCTTTATTTTATTGGCTAAATAGCCATAATGTAACTTAAACCCTTTTATCGTCTCAGAGCACATGCATGCTCTCTGAGATAGGCGTGCGCAGCCTATTGCATAAGGTTGTGCACCCTAAAGCAAAAACACACACGCCGCGTATATATACACACACACACACACACAAATACACTGCTGTGTGTGTGTGTGTGTGTGTGTGAGGGTGCTGTGTATAGGTGCTGTGTGTGAGCGCTGTGTGTGTGTAGGCGCTGTGTGTGGAGGGCGCTGTGTGTGTGTAAGGATGCTGTGTGTGTGAGGGTGCTTTGTGTGTTTGTAAGGGTGCTGTGTGTGTGTGAGGGTGCTGTTAGTGTGTGTGTAAGGGTGCTGTTAGTGTGTGTGTGTAAGGGTGCTGTATGTGTGAGGGTACTGTGTGTGTGAGGGTGCTGTTAGTGTGTGTGTGTATGTGTAAGGGTGCTGTGTGTGCAAGGGTGCTGTGTGCGTGTGTTTGTGAGGGTGGCGTGTGTGTGTGTGTGCAAGGGTGCTGTGTGTGTGAGGTGCTGCTAGTGTGTGTGTGTGTGTGTGTGTGTGTGTGTGTGAGGGTGCTGTGTGTGTGAGGGTACTGTTAGTGTTTGTATGTGTAAGGGTACTGTGTGTGAGGGTGCTGTGTGTGTGTAAGGGTGCTGTGTGTGTGTGTGTGTGTGTGTAAGGGTGCTGTATGTGTGAGGGTGCTGCATGTGTATGTGTGTGTGTGTGCTGTGTGTGTATGTGTAAGGGTGTTATGTGTGTAAGGGTGATGTATGTGTGTATTGTGTGGGGGTGGGAGGACCGTTTAGGAAATATCCCCCCTCCCTTCTTACCGTTTGTAGGGAGGGGGACCGTGCTGCTTCCATCCCTGGTGGTCCAGTGGTGAGTGAATTCTAGCCTGCGGGGCTAGAGTTCACTCTCGTGAGATTTGAGCGTTGCCGCAGCAACGCTCCGTCCTCGCGAGAGGAATCAGGCAGAGCTGCTGGCTAGAGCTCCCCAGGTCCTCTCCTGCAAAGGAGAAGCTCATTATGTCTGTCGCCAGTGTGCTGATGACAGACGTAATTTTGCACAGGACAGAGCTCTGGGCTGCCCAAGTCACGTGTGCCGGTGCAATTGCCCCCAGCACAAAAGTGTAGATTATAGATTACTCTGAATGTGCAGTGTCTAGTCATTCTTTTTTTTTTTTTTTATAATGTCTAATTTTTATTGTTAATGTTTTAATGCATATATATATATATATAATATTGGGATACAAAAGAGAGAAGTGGGAAAAAGGGAACAGTACATAATTGAATCTGTAATTACACACTATTAAAAAACAATATTATTCACATAACAGTATGCGTTAATTCATGTAAAACAATTGATTACAACAATATTTTTTAGATTCTTTTCCTTTCTCTATTTTTTTTAAATCAATCAATATTCATTTGCTTAAAGTTTAGAGAAACCACTGAAAACTATCACTTCCTCTCGGTCCAAAACAAAAGAGTAATTTACGCTCTAATAAAGGATTGTAACAGGGAGGGGTGGGGAATGGGGGATAGTCTAGTCATTCTTAGTTAAATACAGAAACTATTTTTTAGGCCAGGCAGATAAAGGTTAAACAGGAATTTAAATTAAAAAAAGAAAATCCAGATCGTGTATGATTACACCCTAAATTAAGGATGAGGTGTTTTGATATTTGTGAAATTAATGAGTCCGTGTGCTCTCTGTTTACATGCTGCAGTTTGTAACTGTGGCTGCCTGCACTATACTGCACTTTGCACAGGCTGTTCTATTTATATTTGCATTTTGTTACTAATTTGAAGATCTAATGAACATACTGCATTCTTTAATAATGTACATGATTGACATTAAATATCCTTACACTGCATAAATGGTGTACAGTTCCATCCACACTGCCAGTATGACTAGGAAGCACAATTTATCCAGCCAGCTTTGAATGTTATGTCACATTACGGCAGAACAATCGTCCTGAAGTATTCATGGGTGATTGTTTTACAAAGCACATAGGGCTAGTCATTCAATGCAGACAATAATTTACTTCCTACAAGAACAATCTTTTTAATAACCTCTCTACAATTTATTTGATAATGAACATCATTTGGCTCCTCTTCATTAAAAACCTCCCTTAAATGTCTCATAAGCCTCAAGAGCCAATGTCACGGGAAGCAGTATGCACTATATTTAGCAATGGTTCTAATAATAGCAAAAACTGAATTTCAAATTAGTGCCCAACTTTCAACATTAGTGACAGATGTAGATTTCAGAATGAATAACACTTTCATTTCTGGGTCTTACTGTTACAATTGTATGCCTGGGAAAGTTTACTATAACTGACCCTTTGAAAAATAAAACCCTAACAAGTCTAATGACCAAACATCTAAAGAGCCAACCTATCTTAACGCATACCTAGGCAAATGTCAATCCTGCAAGGCTTGTCCACTAATGAAATTTAACACTGGCAGGTTGGTGGCTAGGGGACCAGTTATCCCGCAGATAAATTATTATTATCTAGGGAACTTGAAGACCACTTGGACCATCATTCTACAGGCGAGGGGTGAAAGAAAGGGTGGGAGCATTCACCAACACCTAACATATTGCTTTCCCTCAATCTCAATACACGATGTGAAGGAAGGGGTGGATGTATTCTTGAGTATTTTGGCAACCATATACAGGTTTGCAGGTTTTTATTTTGTGATCTCTTAATTCGTTGTACTTGTGTTGTAAAATAAGCATTATATTTGGTGGAGGGAACCGATAGTGAATGGATTACAGCTACAAACAGTGACAGTGTTTTGCACTTTACAGGAGGCATCTCGAATCCCCCCCATCCCCCGAATTTGCTGAACTACAACACCCACAATTCCCTGGCCATCGACTGTATTGAAAGAAATCATCAACATCTCGGGGGCAGAGTTTGAAAACCCTCGTTTACAGCTATGATTAACCATTTCCACAATACTTTCTCATGTCATCACGCAACCCTACAACTTAGGGCACGAAAAACCTATATTACAATTGGTTGGTTATAGTCAGAAGTCAATCCACAAGTCAAACTAATAAATGACATTGAGGTTTTTTAGGGCAAAATGCAGTATTTACATTATACCTGGTTAACTTTTTATGGACAATTTACATATATAATGCGCTATCTTTATCTGTATTTCATTGTGAATACCTATCAGATTCTGAAGGTGGGAAATTCAATTATTGATGTAAATATATTTTTAAAAATCCAAATTTAATTAAACAATTGAAGTTTAATGAAACTTTTTAAGTAAGCTTTCATTGTAGGGAACCTTTCAAATATATTTATATTCTTCAATGAACGTGTTCCTGTTTTCAAAATGAACAATTGATTTTAACAACTGTAGAGACATTAGCAAATCCTAAATACCTGCATTACTTTTAATCCTGATGTATGACAGATAATGAGATAGCTAATTACTTAATAAGATAGATGCTAAGCTCACATAGTAAAAAATATTGAGGACTTACTTAAATATTTTTGATATATAAACACAAAAAGCACAACTATATATCACGATATAGATTTAGTAGAAGACACCTCTATTTTACCCCCTTTAACCTAGCCTAAACAATAGTATTTGAACATTTATAACATACCTGGAAGAAGGGATTTTCAAGAAACATTTTGTTGGTAGTTGTTCTCAAACCATCACAAAAAGATTTAGCTTGATGATCATTGACCCCCCCAATAACACATCTAACAGATTATATGCATTTGTCCTCTGCATGGGTGGTCTTCTGAAATACAATCGTTCTTCACAAAGAATTTACGCAAAGTATAATGGTATTCCACTAAAAGTGCTTCTGAATGAAATGATTTATCACAAATAAAACTCTCGGTATAGCTGTAATTGGAGTGTCCGCTAGTAAAAGCTACAAAAGTATTTAACGAAGACGTTGAAGATGTAAGAATCCCACCTTGAATAAGTAAGGACCTCTGTGAATTCCACTATTAGCTCTCAGAAGGATATGGATCACTTAATATCACTCCGGGGAATTGTCGCAGTTTTGCAAACATAGTTCTGTCAGAAAAATGAAAGATTCTCATCTGTTAGTTACTTGTAGAGTATTGAGTTTCTCTCTGTTAACCGTGTTCTGCAATGTAACGTTCCAATATATTTGCAGAACACTTTCTTATGTTATAGTCATCTCCAAAGATATTGACACATTGCGTCTCCTTTCATGACAGTGAAATGAGAGGCAGCAAAAGTGTCAGGCTCCACCTCCATACTTAAATTACCTGGTAGGTAAACAGGGAAGTTGTAGAAGAAGGAGGACCGGGTGTGGTAACTCTAAAAATAGCTGTCTGAGGTGAAAGAGTAGTGAAGCAGTTAGACCAGACAGACCAGAAGTGATATGGATTGAGATCACCAAGACACAAGGAAATTACTGGAATTTGTGTTACTTCTGGTCTGACAACAACTGTCATCCTGTGCCGAACAAAAATAGCACAAATGAAAATATAAATGATGTGGATGATTTCTCCACTTGGCAATTTTGACCTACAATTTTCAATTCACTTAGATTTAACTTTGCAATCTAGGCAAACTACGCTGGACGCTCTCACGCCATGCAGGAGGATTTCCAGCGTCACCAGAATCCCCATATGAAAGGATTGAATAATGCTTTTCTATGGGGAAATCCTAATGCGAGCGAGGGACAGTGGGGTGCAGAGAAAGGGATACAGTGACATGGGTTACTTGAAAATAGTGTTTTTAAAGGAGTTATAAAATAAAAATGTTTAGAAATTGAATTTGACAGAAAATAAACTATGATGTCCCTTTACACCTGACAGGCAAGAAATGCTTTCATTTAAAAATGGGTTGCATATATTCCAGATATGAAAGGGTTATTTAACACAGTCTGTGTATAAGAGAATGTTCACCTTCCTGCTTCTTTCATAGGGATTTTCACGCAGTGCCGTCTGTACAGGCAGAAGAGAACTTTGGACTATACAATAGAGTACTAAAATATGTATTTAAATACAAGTAAAATTCTAAATGAATATGTATTCATTGTAGCTTGTGCAACAGTGACCTTGTCAGTTTAGTCTATATTTTATGCTCATGCGTAGTAGAAAAGGAAGCTAGACCCAAGATGCTTACAAACAAACAGTAAGCAGACCTTTTTGAACTATAACTAATTACATTTAAGCCAAAAAAAAAAGTAATCTTCCTTTCAGGTGGATTATCGGGTAATAGAATCCTGCATACAGGCATTGTTTAAATGTACTTAGGATTTAAGCAGAATCTACATCACACATAAACAATCTGATGTTAAACCCATCCAGCTCATAATACTAGCTGTAGACCAACAACTGAACTGCAATAGGCTACCTATAACTGATAAAACCAGAAACGTTACTTAGTCATGTACAGACAATGGTATCCTACACTACAGGTTGCTAAGCACTACTAGTGTTCTAAACAATTTAAATGTGAGATCAACAGAAAAATGTAATCTTATTTTTTACATTTATCAACATACTAACGGTTGCAGTTAAGCCTTTAATGTTGCTGACAAGATCACAATTCCATCATACTTTTAGACACCACTTTAACAATTATCAGATCACTGAAAATGGGCCTTATAGTGTACGCTAAACACTCAAGTTCCAGCCTACTGAAAAGGATGCTCGAGCTATGAATTAAATTACAATGAAATTATTGTTTAAAAAAACAGCAGCAAGTAGCAATAAAGATAATGCGAAAATCTAAACTATATCAGAATAAGTTTGAAGGGTACTTGTATCTATACTCGTATGTATTGGTAGAGTGTATTGAATTAGTAGGGATGTGCATTGGGAAAATATTCGGTTCGGTTCAGCATTCCGAAATTCGGCACTTCGACAATTTGGAATTTCGGGACTTCTCTTGCAGCCGCTTAGTAGATAACTCCCTTATTCCCATGGTATTAGGGAGCTATCTACCAAAAGGCTAAAAGACCTAAATTGGTCTTTCAGCCAAATTTACTAATACTAAGTAAAGATGACTTAGTATTAGTAAATTCTGCCCCTATTCGCTACGCCTGTGGCTGCTCACTGTTAAAAAAACAAAAAAACTGTGTCCCCACTCCCGAGCCTCCACCAGTGCCGTGCGAGTGGGGGATTTTAAACTGAATGGGGGACCTATTGCCCCCCGGCCCCCACCCCTGAGCGGCGGGTGGGGGCCCTAAATCAGAAAACCGGGAGGGGGGCGGGAGGTGGACCTATTGTCCTCCCCCCTGGCCCCCACCCGTGAGGGCCCTAAAGTATAATAAGGGGGGGATCTACTGTCCTCCCCCCTTGCCCCCACACCTGAGCGGTGGGTGGGCCCTAAATTACTTAAAGGGGGGGAGGACAATAGGCCTGAGCGGGAGGGGGGACCATAAATACCATTAAGGGGGGGGGACCTATTGTCCCCTGAGCGGTGGGTGAGGGCCCTAAATTACAATAAAGGGGGGACCTAATGTCCTCCCCCCTAGCCCCCACCCCTGAGCGGCAGGTGGGGGCCCTAAATAAAAACTGTAACCCCCCCAGGTGACTAGGGGTCCTCAAACCCCTAGTCACCCCCTCCCCCAAAAAATTAATGAACCCCTACCTACCCCCCCACCCTAAAATTTGTGAGGGGAGACCAATAACTAGGTACCTGTAAAAAAAAAACTTAACTTACCATTTGATGTCTTCATTTTTCTAAAATCTTCTTTTTTCAGCCCCCAAAAAGGCCAAATAAAAATCCATAATAACCGTCGCACTTTGAAGAAAAAAAAAACCAGAGCGCAAAAAAAAAGTAATCCATCTTCACCCATGGAGGGCACCGGGCAGACTAAGCTCCGCAGGGTGAGGAAAGGCTTATAAAGCCTTGACCCGCCCTGCAATTAGGCACAGAGCACTCTGGTTGGTTGGTTTAAGCAACCAAGAGTGCTCTGACAGGAAAATGAAGGGACTGACAGGTAGGTTTCTACATTTACCTGTCACAGCACTCTGATTGGTTAGCTTGAAATCCAGCCAGAGTGCTCTGTGTCAGTTCTTGACATTTTCCCACGCTGTGTAATTTGACTCATAACTCTCTGATTGGTTACTTTCAATCAACCAATCAGCGTGTTGTTATGAGTTTCTCCACTATAGGTGCCACTTTGGAGCTTACCAAAAGAAAAGCATAACTATAAGGAGAGTCTCTGAAAGCGGTTTAATCAGTAAGTATTGTAGTTAGCATATTTAGCTCCCATATTAAAATAAGTGTATAGCCCACCAATATTTGGCTACTGTCACATGATATGGCTATATGGTGTAACTGAACTTGTTTCCTGAGATAGGTGATTTTGAACAGCCTTGTAACATTTTAAACTGTATTATTTTTTTATTTTTTTTGCACGGTTCCTTAATCTGTATTTCCTATCCCAAAGCTGATTACCACAGACTAGTTTATAATAAGAGAGTTACAACCTCATTTATATGCAATCAATATTTTAATGAGTTCCCTTTCCTCCAAATAATTTTACTTTCTCTGGTATCCTTGGGGTGTTTGGCTCCTGGTTGTCCAAGAGGTGGGGATATTTCAGGAATTTAAAGGAGACTTAGTGACCAACAGACACTTACATAGCTGAGTAAGTGGTGTAGGACAAGTACAATATATTCGGTTTACACAAAGCAATCTGTAAACACATTCACTGAAGATGAGACTTATTGTGGAAAACGGAGATACAATCCTACTCAAACCTTTCTAAGAACAAAATATAAGGAACATAACATGGGACTATCCCTCCATAACTGTACTGAAATATGTTATTATATTTTTTATACTCCAAAGACCCTTCTTGGAAATCTGCCTGCTGTCAGAGAAGCATTATGTTTAATATAATGCAGTTATAATAAAAATACTAATTAAAAACAACAGAATTGAGCTAACAAGCATTCTCCTAACTTCAGATCACAAAATTGCCAAATCGCTAAATTGTAATCAGAAGCTATTTTTCTGACATGAATGTAGATAACCCCTACTCAGTCATCTTTGCCTTTCATTGTATAAATCACAATACATCAAATAATAATGTCAAGTGTCTATATTGGCTGAGTGTTTAATCAGTTTACCTAAGTCTGTGTATTGCTACAAATAGAATAGAGCTTGGTGAGTGGTAACGGGGGATGGGCTTGAACAATGACTTGTTGAACAAGTTCCAAAACATGCGTTTTACTTTTATCAGTGATGGGTGAAATGTCAGATTCTGTAGGCTTTGCTACCTCTTAACTGATTTCTAAGGGAAAAGCAAGTCTTATGGCTTGACTGGTATGTGCAGATCTGTGTTTAACCCTTTCCCCAAGTACGAGCGGCAAACAAAACGGTCGTTAACGACCTCAGACGTACCTGGTACGTCCTTGGCAAATAGGAGCCCTGGACTGGCAAAACCTCGGCGATCCCGGTCGGGGGGGAAGGGGGGCACGGGGGACGACGACTGCCCGAGACCCCAGCAGCAGCTCCAGCCACCCTGGTCCTCCAGGGCCATGTGATCACCATGATCGCATGGTCGCAATAGGATTCTATAGAGCTGCCAGCAGGTGGACTGTTTGAGCTGTCAGGCAGTCCCCCAGACACCTAAAAAGTTTTTTAAAAATAATAAAATAAATATATTATACATATATTAATATGTATAATATATTATAAAATAATTAAAGCATTTTATAATATATTATGCATATATATGATTTCATTATAAGTGTACTTATATACACATATATCTCAAAATACACTTATAATGCAATCACATATATGCATTATATATATATATATTATAAAATGCTTTTGATATTTTATAATATATTATACATATATAGGAAATAAAAGTGTTAATGTGTGTGTGTGTGTATATATATATATATATATATATATATATATATATATATATATATATATATATATATATACATACATACACACACACACACATTCTACATATATATTTAACTATTAACTACATAATTATTTGATTTTATTCATTATAATTTGAGGGACCTGCCTGACAACCCAGGCAGACAGTCCAGAGAATTTAATTGGCAAGCCCTATATTTAACCCCGTAACTTTCCAAAACACCATAAAACCTTTACGTGGGGGGGAACTGTTATACTCGGGACACTTCGCTGAACACAAATATGAATGTTTTAAAAAGTAAAACTTATCACAACGATAATATCACCAGTAAAAGTGCTGTTTTGTTTTTTAAAAAATGCAAAAAACAAATAAAACCGCTAACTTGACCAGCGTTTGTGGCTAAGTGGCTACTACAAAAGACTGGACATACCCCATTTTTTATTCCCTGTGTTGTCTACTTTTTCAAATGGTATGTCATGGTGAGGTTAGTTTTTATTTCTGGGCTGCCATACCGTCTCAAAGGCAACATAGCCAATCTGGCAAATAGCAATTTACAAAAACAGAAATTGTCAAATCTTATGTTTGACCCTGTAACTTTCCAAATCACCATAAAACCTGTACTTGATGGGTACTCTTGTACTCGTGAGACATTACTCAATTATTACACAAATATGAGTGTTTTAGAGCAGTAAAATGTATTATACTGATAAAATGGCATTTTATATGTGAAAAATGCAACAAAAAATAAATAAATCTCAAGGCTGTGGCCCAAGGATGCTGGCCTGCCTATCAACTCGGCTCGGAGGGGATGCCCTGTCCTGACCACGTTCTACCGCAGCTTTTCATGAACCCTCTGCAGTTTCCTGTAACCTCCCAGTGTCTGGCCTAGGTTAAAGGGGGATTCAAGTTTTTCACAGGTCCACCGCGCGAGACGTACTCTCCCATGCTATTACTTGCCACCATCCTGTTCTACTGTTATTTTTTATTTTTGGCATGTTGTCTTTTCCTGTTATTTCTCTATCCTACCAAATGCCCTAAGGTGCTTTTGTGATATGTGGTCCACTCCCAGTGGTATTCTTATTACTGTATGCAACTAACAGCTAACAGCTATAACAGTATGTAACTAACATTAATTAGTATTCCATGTTTAGGCATACATGATGTGCCCGACTATGTGTTACCCTTTTCTCAAAAACAAAAAATGTGATGTCTTTCTTATATGGAGTACTGTGTGACATGTTACATTAAATACCAGCATTGTCTGCTGAGCTTTAATACTGTGTTCTTTTTATCTTGATTAGAAATGAGTCTGTGTAACTATGATACATTGTTCTTGTTCCAAATTACATTTTAATTGCATAACTTGTTATTAGTAAGTAACATAACATTTCTCCGAACAGCACCACCACCCCTGGCCACACCTCCACTCAAACCCTTAAAATTAAAGTGTCCCACTTTGTCCATTTAAAATGTTGGGAGGATTGTTAACATGCAGTACAGGCAACTAACACCACAGACCTTGTATGTAAAGATTTTCCTTATTCTGTGAAATTGAACGCAGTTTTTAAATACTATCTTTTTTCTTTTTTTTTTTTTTACACTTTTTTACTGAGATTATATAAAAGGTTTACAAAATGACAAAACATTACCGTAATTTGTTAAATATAGTACTGTAGGCTAAATGGCATAGTAGCAACCTCACATAAATACATATAAGGTTCAAATTCAGCCACAGTTACAGCTTAATAAACCACATACAAAAGCATAAGAACAAAAGAAAATGTTCCCGTTGCACCCCTGTACTTCCCTATACCTATGCGAGAAAGCAAACAGTATGATTGCTGATATTTGTTATTCAAACTATACTATGTCTGTTCGAGAATAAGTCGGAAGTAAGAAAATGAGCTTTACTGGAAAGTGAAGGCTATAGTCTGTCTATATGTCAGCCTGACTTTGCAAATAAACCACCCACAGGCACAATGTGTCTTTAATTTTCTGTGGTTTGTTAGAAACAGAGGTCAGTAACTACCCATAACTCTGATTTGATCTACTCTAAGTAACCAATTGTTAGGGGAAGCAGAAGATTTCCCAAAACAAGGGGACTAAAGCATTGGCCACGTTAAGAAAATTACATAGAATTGACTTGCTATATGTCTGTGGGCTTAATATAGTAAAACGGAAAATAAATTATCTATGCCATTATAGGTGTTTTTGCGATTTTGCTAATATTTTGCAGGACTTCTTGCGAATAGGGGCGAATCAAGTCCACTATATATATAGAGTTCCTTCCTCCCTTTCGGCTTCTCCAGCATTCCTAAAGCATATAGAAAAAGGTTTATAGATAGCTAGATGATAGAAGTGCTAGGAAAGAGGTATTCCAAAAGAGCAATATACTGTGCACAAACCCAATAGGTCAATCTTCAATACAAAGAAATAAACTGGCTAAGCATATGTTTTTGAAGTGGTAACCATGCCTCCAGTTCAGAGGTGACCAAACTCCAAATATTGTGACAAACAAAGAAGGAGGCTGGGCACAGATAAAATCATAGCAGATTTAGTGTTAGGAAAAACAAAGCCGTTTTTCTGGCACTTTAGGTCCCTAGAGTGCCCTACTCCCTCGCGTCCCCCCTCCCGCAGCGCTGAAAGGGTTGAAACGCCTTCAGTCACTTACCTGAATCCAGCGCTGATGACCCTTGGCACTGGGTCAGGCTCCGCCCATGCTCCTCCACCAACATCAGACGGCGGGGGAGACCTAATGCTTTTTGCTCTCAGTCCAGCTCTTTACCTCCAAATACCCGATACAATCACAAAGCAGATCCTAAAACTCAGAATCCCTGAAAGGACCAAGTAAGAGACCCAGTTCTTTTCAACCAGAGCTAGACCCTGTCAACATTACATTAGAGTTATGGTGACACACTCAGTATAATACATAATTCATAATCATATGCAGTGTCGCACATGCAACCACATAACCACAAAACACATTTAAATATAATTCTGCAAATGGGACATTAGGGGAAAATAGACAATAAAAGTTGGAACATTTTGTCTGAATTAGCATCATATAGAAATATATGCTAATGAAATTAGGGACAAGGAACATTTAACCAATAGATGGCACTGTAAGACACAATTTCCCTATGGACGATCATGGTTGCATAACAGCGTGCATTACACTGTGATACATATAGTTCCTACTGATGAATGTGGTTCTGTCAATGACATATGGTGTTAAGCCAACTAAAACGTCTTAGTATGCCAATATTGGTGGTTCCTATGCTAATTTTATTATGGGAGATAAATATGCTAAGGTAAGGCAATACTTACTGCTTAAACTGCTTCTAGAGACTTTTCTTAAATGTATGCAAGTTTCGGGTGTTTGTTTACTCTAGAAATGCCTGTTTGGAGACTATTTAAAAGACCTTGATACATTTGTGAGTACGTTCACAACCTTAGAAAGAAACAAGCCAACATGGAAGGAGTTTTCACGCCTAAGGCTTTTAGTGGGGATGACAGAGCACAAAGTAATCTGGCCATCAAATCCTCCAGAGTTTCCATTGACAAGACTCAAAGGCTCTGTTCCTACTAGAACCTCAGCTCAGGATGTTAATCTATTGCCTTCTTTCTTTCCTCATTGAGGTCACCCATAAAGAGTAATGGAGCTTGGGGAGTTCCACTGGAAGACGTTCTTACAGTAAGTACGTTGTCATATCACCTTTCTTCCCTAGGAAACAATGGAAGCAGACTCATCCATTTTTCCAGTGTTTGGGTATCATATCAAGTTCAAGATGTGTCTGGTTCAAGCTTTATCACCTCGAACCCTTGTTTTTTTTCTTATCGAGATGACCTCTTGGTCTTACAAGAAGTGAGGTGCCTACTGTGGAAGATCATCAAGTCACCCTGCAATTTGTTTTGCAGGGGAAAAAAATACACTTCACATGTTTTCTTTTGGACTATCATCAGCCCCATGGTGCTTCACTAAACTCCTGAAGCCTGTGGGTGTGGTATTATGCAGCATAGGGGTTTGTCTCATCATTTACTTAAATGAGGCTACTATATCTTGGCTGGGGTTGGCCTCTGATTCCCGCTCTAACCAAATTCTTAAGAAGTGGGGTTGCTCCTACCTTGGAATATACAGGGGCTCCAGCAGGTTCTGGATGCTTTGGGTGGTGTGGGATTTTGGGTGGTTGTGAGCATTATCCTTTACCCAGGTTTAATTGGGGTTAAATAGGCCAAACTGGGGCATGGGTTTCAGAGTTCCTGTCAGCCACTGTAAATGACCTCAGAGACTCATTTTTGTGAGGAAGTCACCACTGTTTTGCAGAGCCATTGCTAATCATCCTGATGCCAAAAGGGAAGGAGTGGCAATTCTATTTTTACACTTTGTTCCCTTTGCCCCTTCCCAGATACTAGCTGATGCTGGAGAAGGTTCCTATTTCTGAAAGGCTGTATGGCCTCTGGAGTGTTCACCTTGGCCTCCTTATATACCAAAATGTGGGTCCGCGCAAATTAATAGTCTGTGTATTACGCTTTCATGATACTTTCAGGGAAGAGACTATGATTTTTGGGGCGATTTTAATGTCGATACAGATCCCAGAATGAATACCTCTATGGGGTATAGCTACCTTCCATAAAGGATATCTGCATCATTAAAGGGGGCCCAGATAGTCTCCAGCTGGTAGATTGTTGGAGGGCGCTGCACCCGGACGACCATGATTATACATTTTATTCAGCTGTTCACAATATGTACTCCAATAGTACAGAAGAAACATAGCAACTTAACAAATTCTTTCTATCTGATCTTGGTGCCTCCTCTAGCTCGTGGATACTCCTCCCTCAGTGGTTTGTTAAGCCCACAAATGTGCAGTATGTGGTCATTTTATACAATTTGGAGCCCACAGGAAAAAACAGATGTCTCTGCGGGTAGGAGAACTGGTTGCTGAGATCATAGATCTGAAAACTAAACATAAAAGTCTCCCAGGCTTAAGATAAGTCCACTTACTTTAGATAAGAGTCCACTTATCTTCATCTGCCTAGGGTTCGGAATGAGCTTCCCCTGCTGCCCTCCTCTAGGATCCACAATGACTTCCTTCGATCCCATAGATTTTTCTACAAGCACTCTAACAAGAGTGGTCGACTCCTGGGCCAAATGTTTACCTCCACACTGTTTCTATATAAAATTCTCCAGGCCTTCCAACAGTATTATAACTATTTTTATAATATATCTGCAAGAGGTCCCTCCAACAATGATTCTTTTAGATTATCTAAAATCTCTAAATATCTTTAAAGAACAGTCTTGAGGCCCTAACTTGGAAACTACAGAGCATTTGGAATCCACAATAACCATGGAGGACCTTTATAGGGCTATTAAGTGCCCACATACCAGTTGGACCCATGGTCCAGATGGTCTACTGTTGCGTTATATAAAAAACTATATACTATTAAAAAAAATTGCCCCACTGCTGCTGCTTCACCTTGCCAATGATTTCAACTTTGTACTTTCTGGAGGCTCTCTTGTCTGCTCATATCATAGTCTTCCCAAAAGAGGGTAAGGCTCCCAATCTTTGTGCAAGATATAGGCCCCATCTAATCTCTCTCGAATATGACTTGAAGCTCCTTGCCAAAGTACTTGCTGAAAGGGTAAAACATCTGCTCCCTCATCTAGTCCACCCAGATCAATCAGTGTTTATCTCATGTTATCTCATGTTTATCTCATGTCCGGAAGCTTAAGATACTACAATGTGGCTCTTTAACATAATGCTGCAAAAGATAACTTCAAGAGAAACAGTTGCTGTTATTGTCCAAAGGATGCTGCAAGGGCATTTGACAAGGTGGACTGGTTCTTTATGTTCACAGTTCTGGAAAGGGTGGGATTTAGGATGAAAATGCGAACGTTTATTGGATTAATCTACACGTGTCCTACCGCCAGAGTGTGTGTCAATGGGCTTTTCCTGGCACGGTGCACATTACCAACAGTACAAGACATGGTTGTCCCTTGTTCCCCATTGTTATTGCTTTATTTCTAGAATTCTTTCTTTCTGCCATTAGAACCAATCCGAATATTTCAGGCTTGTAGTTTGGTGGAGTGAAGCATAAAGTGGCCAGGTATGCCAATGACATGCTATATGGGACCCTTTGAAATCTAAAGATCATAGATGGAAGATGAGAGGAATCTTTTCTTCATATTTGGTTTGCTTTTCAATTCCATACCTCTCTTTCCATGCTGCTTAATTCCCTCACCCAGGTCCTGAAAAATATGGACTTTCAAGGGTTTCTTCATTCCACATCCCCTTCTCATCTCGAGGCTCCTTCTGGGGACAAGTTAAAGAGTTTGTCTGCCCTCACTGGCCAACTAATCCATACGGCTCTGACTCAGCTGCACCATTTCATTCGCTCTCTCCCCTGTCAGGTACACCTTTGCAGGCCTTTTGAGCAATGGTGCCTTCATCATAGCTATTTCTGAGCTATACAAGTGTTTTTTGGCAAATTATCATCTTTCACCAGCTAGGCACATGTGCCGCTGGAAGAATGCGCTGGGGCAAGTTTTCAATGAGGAACAGTGGACAAAAATGAGTATTCTGAACCTTCAGAGCACCATCTCCACGAAAATACAGGAGGCAAACTACAAGCTCCTCTAGGGGTGGTATAGAGCCCCAAGCCTTTACACTCCATTTTCAGAAAACAGCTTAGCTCTTGTTGGCATTGTGGGACAGAGACGGGTACTCTGCTGCATATCTGGTCAGAGTGTTCTAGTGCATATATGATGGAAGAGTTCAGAGATAGTGCCATAGTGGAGGAGCATCCACTCTATCTTGTGCTGCTTACTAGAGACTTCTTTGTCTTTCCGTCCTGCAGAATATCTAATGCTTCAAGTCACACCTCCAAGCCCTCCGGGTATGAGAGCATGGAATCTTACTTCTCAGCTCTGATACTGTAACACAAGTGGCACTGAAATAAAGTTGAGTGACAAAAAGGGGTTTTAACACTTCCATTTGCGTCATAGAGACAGGGGCATATTATAGCGTTAAGAATGCAGTTTTGTATTCCTAACGCTATAGTGTTTCTTTAAGTTGAGTGATTTTGGTGCTTAGACTGTACCATTAATATACCAGTATCTATTAATTACACAAATCTAAGTGCTAACTCTGTATCATATATGTAATTGAGGAAATATTTGCAAGCACAGTCTGTCTGCTTTACCTTATTTAATTTTCCTAAAGGGGACATAGACCATTCAGCAAACTATATATCTTTAGAAAAGAATACAGGAACAGCCCAAGATTGTACATTTTAAATATACATTTATTGAAAAGACAAGATCTGTGCATGTTACCCTTACTAATAGCTCTCACATGGTAAATGTCCTTAGAAGCCATATAAAAAATTACATTTATTGATACTATTGAAAACAACTGTTGATTGATAGATATGCTCTTCTGTTACTTTTAAAGAAAAGGCAGTAGTTTGGGATATGATCACCTCTCTCTGGTTACATACCTTGTGTAGGCAGAGTTACTTAAGACCCCTCACTCATTTCCTTTGGCAGCAAGGCTCTGCAGAGATAGTATTTCACTTACAATTTGCAGTCATATGAAAACGAGCTTGGAACTGATAGGACACCATAACTGATAGGACACCATAACTGATAGGACATCATACACTGGCTCCGGCCTCAACAATCTAAAGTCCAATCGATCCTGATATATTTATAGACCTTTTTCATATTCTGCAGGGAAAACTATGTACTGCATCCCTCACGTTTTCTGGCTTCCAGCAAGAGACAGTTATGGCTGGAACAGGGAGATGACTTGATAGCATGATTTTTATACAGTTTATTTGGGGCTTGATAATCTGATGTTTATTCATGTGGGACTAAATAGCATGACATAACATGAGACATTTAACCCAATTTGTTGCGAGATCCCACAAACGTCCTTGCCTAAGTGTGAGCTCTTATATGCTACCTAAATGAATTATTCTTCTTAAAGTCTTACTTCAATCATCATAACCACTAGTGCCCCTGGCATGGTTTCTTGGCAATGGGGCCAACTGTTTTACAATTTTTTGCCCACTTACCTGGGTATCCAATTCCATTGGCCATTCTTTGTCTGAAAGAATCAGCTGATTGTTCTCAGCCAATGAATGCCATTCTGTGCATAGAAACATGTGCATAGAAAATCTTGTTCTGGGTTGGGTAATGATGCCCCAATGATGCTGACAGTGGTGGAATTACACCTACAGCAGCAAATGGGTAAAACTCAGTATGTGCAGAGTTTTATATTGAAACAATGCACTTACAGACTCCAGGCACCATGACCACTTCAAATCACTGAAGTGGTCACAGTGCCTGGAGAAATCCTTTAATATAGCCAGATACTGGTTGTTAAGTATGGCTGTGAATACTTGTAGTTGTTGTGTTGTACTATCTGTAGGTTCTGGCCTCAATCCGTTTTGTTTTCTTGAGTTTTTGTTTTATTGTAGGGTGCTTTGCACTGCATGTTGCACATGTTTGAACCCAGTCCTTAGTGAACCCAAGCAGTTTCTTTATGGTTCCCAACTTTGGACTAATATGGAGGCAAACAATTCTATTCATATTCCCTTAGGAAGTGTCTTCTTCTTCTGTTTCCTGTTTACTCGTTTATGTTTCCTCTTCTTTTTCTGAATTTCTTAACATATCTCCAAGTTTTGTCTTTAGTCCCTCTTAATATATAAATTCTGACTGAATTATAGTGCTTTAGAATGATACGGGCTTTGTTATACAGCGGGAACTCGGTTTACGAATTGAATGCGTTCTCCGGGACGTTTCTTATTGCGAAACATTTGTAAACCGAAACGCGGTTTCCCTTAGGAATGCATTAAAAACCAATTAATCTGTTCTGGAGGTCAGAAAAAAATTAAAATGAGCTGGCATGGAAACCAATACACAATGCAGAACACACAATAAAAGGCATGCAAACAACAAAGCTCAGCTTTCCACAGCTCCACAGCTTTCCACAGCTTGAGAAATGCACCAAAAAGTCCCAAAGCAACTGCAAAAAATTTCCAGAATGGCTCCAAAACTCGATGCAAAGGCCGCTCCGACACCTCCACACTCTACGCCACGTGCTACCCACAGGCTCCAGCATGCAGGGGGCGGTGCTATAAACCTCCCAGGTGCAATGCATCCTGGGGAAACTTTATTTGTATTGCGAAAAAAAATGTGTAAACCAAGGCATTATTTTCAATGGATTTTCATTTGTAAAGCGAAAATTATGTTAATCCGAGGCGTTTGTAAACCGAGGTCCCACTGTATTTTATTATTTTTCTTCTAATTATTTGTTTGGGTTTTCATTTTCTTTTTCTAAAAGTTTTGCCTTTATGTCTATATTGTTGCAAGAGACTCTGTGTTCTTATGCAAGTCATTGGGCAACTTCAGTTTTGCAAACCTTGTAATATGCAATGTTTATCTATCACGGTGTCTAATGAATGTTAGTTAATAGACTCGTGGTAACACAGTACATTAACCGGAAAGCTGATATAGTTTGATACGCTACTGGTAATTCAAAATGATGACCATGTGTTTTTCTTTACAGAGCTGGCAATTATTAGGGGGGAGGGGTTCAAAACTATAGTGGATACCATATAGGAGAAAGTAAGAGACAGCAAAGGTAAAGGCATAGGTTTGGCAAAACCTACTGCGCCCTCTGTTGGTCAACCTGAAATGCATCAATTTTCAAAATGTTAATACACATACTGGTGTTAACAATATAAGCTGTGTGTTAAGGCTTGACATGCTTGGTAACATTAAATGTCTTCATCCTTTAGATTGTAAGCTCACAGGCTGCTAGCTAAGCACTTTGTATAAAAGAGCTTCAATGACTTATTATCAGCTTACGGGCAGGGCTCTCTCTACCTCTTGTATATGTCTGTGTATATTGTACGTTCTCTACTAATTGTACAGCGCTGTGGAATCTGTTAGCCTTTTATAAATACCAGTAATATATAATGTTAATGCAAGGGTTCAGCATTATAAAACAAGTGAGCTAGAATTATTGCCATGTGATAAACAATAAGCAGTATTAGTTATTATTAAAACAGGCTAAAATGAAATGCACGAATGGGCAGTTAATTCATCCCCATAGCTTCCATGTCATATCACACCCATGTGCTAAATTAGGCTTTTGTACTCACTGCATTTAAAAAATATCGGTGCTTTTTCACAACTTATTTCTATGTTTTTTTTATCAGATTATGCACCTTTATGAAGTATTGTTAGTTTGCTTAAAAAAAATCCATAAACACATATAATACCTTGAACCACCACAAACCGTACAGCTCCCCAGATTAACATAACCACTTGTCTCTCCTGTACAATACCACACAAAACCAAACTCAGCATATATACACCTGAAATGCCAAATACCCATATGCCTATCTTGTTGACAAACACATTCCCATTGAATGCCTTATCACAAAAAAAAAACAAATGTGCGAAAACCTCAAAATGCCATAATGTTGTATTACTTGTACCGCTTGAATATTTTCACGCCTGCTGTTGTGGCAGCATAAACATGTGTGTAACCATAAGCACAACGCAAAAATTTTTAAAAAAAATCCATAAACTGACAAATGCCACCATATAAGATGCAAAATAAAAATATTTTTTTGGGCACAATTTTCAAAACTATATAATAAACAACATCATGAGCAATTTATCTTATACATACTTCAAAAATATATATCACTTTTTCAAGTTTAAATTTAGTTCAGCCTGTTCAAAAAAGAAACATTTTTAATTCTATACCTGCGTTTTTCAATTAAAATTAGAAATCATTTTGGTTACTTTGTACCATCTTGTGATTTAGGCATGAAATGTACAGGAATAAAAATATTATAAATATTGTAACTATGTAAAATTCTAATTTCACAGTGGGTGACAGCACCTGTCCAGATTCAGGTCTAGTTAAAATGTAAAATAACTGCACCAGAAATGATCAGATAAAGATCACTTATTTGGAAGAGGATGATTTTGCCTTGAAATAAAGGGTCTCCTGTTTATAAATGTATTTTGGGGGCTTCCACTGCCCCCATAATATTGTCACATGTCCATATGGTGTTATCAGGTGATTGCAGCTTCCATTGACATCACCTAAACATTACCTGGGCATGTAACCCCTTATTTCTTTTTATTGTTTTTATTTTTTTTATTTAATATTTTTGCAGTGCAAAGGGTACAACATGCTTGAGGTGCCCCAACGGCAGTCCACAAGCTGATCAACATGTATATATATAACATTTGGGTACATGAGAAAACGTGCACAATTTTATTATTTATGACTCGTCAGGCTTTCCTGTCCTAGCTTTAGGCATGCATGCTTGTAAGTACAGTGGTAGGCTAGCTAGACATGGGAAACAACATGAGTAAAATATCAGGATAACAGATTATTTAACCTAGGGCAATATGCTATATGACGTAGGATTAGGCTCTTAAAGGGTAACTGCTTACTGCCACGATATGTGACCCACTGAGTTGCCGCAGCGTGATAAATCACTGAGACTTAAGCTTAAAATAAGTATCTGGTATAGTATAGACATATACAGCCGGTTGTGGTAGGGCACAAGAGCATCTCTGTCACCTCGCCTGCCACGGAGCCTTCACCTCTGCTCCACTTCCCTGAACTCTGTGTGAGTCCTTGTGTGCCGCGGTGCTGTGGGCTATGGCGCCTCCGCCGTTATGCACTCCAAGGGTGTGGGTGGTGTGGGGTTCTTCTACCCCAGTTAGCTGTTGGCTTGGGAAGGCTCCTCCGCAAAGGTGCATTGTGAGGTGATGCCAAGTGGTGGCGCTGAGACAGCGGTGACTGTGGCCCCAGGGTCTCCTGCGTCTGGATGCTTGTATGCAGCCGGTCATGTTTGGCTTGTAGTTCCTCGCGGACATGTTCCAGCGCCATGCGGTCTTGCGGCCATCTTGAGGAAGGGGTTGGTATGCCCATGTGTTTCAGTTCCTGTTAGGTGATGCGGCAATCTCCTCAGTGGGGACCGGAATGTCCCCCACCGGTCCAGAGGGGGGGGAACGGGACCGGGAGGACGTCTGGTACGTTGCCGATGTGTATAGGCCGGGTGGTAAGCGAAGCAGCGGCCGTCTGCCCCACTCCCCTCCCGTGTAGGCCTCAGTCGCCTAGTCTCGGAGTCTCTCTCCGGGACCCGGATCACCCGTGTTCAGTTTCTCCGGCTGCACCGGGACACTCCAGGAGCTTGTGCGATTCGTTTCCAGTGTCTTACTCGCCGGGAAAAGCAAGTATTTATTGCAAAATAGTAAGATTCTTTGGGAGCCATAGTGACCCACAGCCTGCTGGCATGGCCGCCCGGCCCCGCCCCCGTAACCCCTTATTTCAAAGAGAGTGCTCTTCTCTGTTAAAAATAAAGTTAGCTTATTCTGTTATAATATTAATATAGAGAATTTAAAGGCACATTTAGGATGCTATGCTTCTCGTTCAAATCTCTTTCTTCTCATGTCCCTCTAAGAAGTGCAGTAGGTGAGATTATTTGTAACTGTGATCTGGTTTGGACTGGTTGAACATACAGCTACATCAAATATAGTTCTCAACATGTGAAATGCCAAAGGACATACAACTTCGTCACTGCATGGAATCAAACTGAAGACAATGTCCAAGTTAGAACACACAGTGAACTGTGCAGTCCACCAAAGTAGATCTGACTGTAAACATATGTCTATCCATCGAAGTTCTAGCATATATTCTAAAAAAGAAGTATGAAAAGAGCTGCAGCAATTAGGAGGAAGCCTATTTACGCTAAGTGGCAGAAATGTAGTTATTGCATATGATGTCACCACGCACTGAGCATTGATGTCACACATCACTGGGGCGACGTCCTAAATCAGTATAATTAGAAAGGATCATTTGATCCCACCTCATAATGCCTTAGAAATGAGGAAATGCAGACAAGGCAGACATGGCCTATTCTCGGGCAGACTGTCCCATTTTTGGACAGACCTTTTGTCACATCAGTAGCATTCCTCCATAGATCAACTCACTCCCAAACCTTATTTCATACCTCCAAGTTTTATTTTTATTTTAACAATGACTATACCTTTCCTTTCCCTGGCATAGTTGTCCAGACTCCAATTAATTAAAAATATATATATATAATAAGTTATCAGGTCCATAGTCCTTATACAAATGAACTCTGGTGATGACTGACTGGTCTATACTTCATTGAGAGCTTTTGCATTAATTGAATGTGTGTCAAAAAGGGCTGCCTTGACATTGGCAGGCGGGCATTCCCTCCACTGGCCATTGGAGTAACTAAATGACCTCCAATTGTTTAAATATGCATGGGGATTAAGGAGAGAGCGCAGGTAACTTTTTTTCTTTGGTTTTTACTAGATGTATTAGTTGATGTGTACTGTAGTCGTTGCTGCCGCCCAGGAGTGATGGGAGTGAGCGCAGGACTTTTTGTTTTACATTATGTTTTATACATAGCTTCCTTACAAAATTAAACTTAAGAACGTCAGTGGTAAGTGTCACGCCAAGGGTGCATAATTCATTGTTCCACTATAGAATATTGCCATTTAATGTAATTTATGTAGTGCATATATGAATTGGCCACTTGGTTGCAAGGTCAGATGACAGAAGGGATACTGTAAATGGTATAGGAATGTGAAGGGGGGCAGATGGTTTGCAACATGGATGGATCCTTTGATTAATCAAAGGCTCTGCAGGGTGTGAGATTTTATACTTGAGATGCCTGAATGTCTAGTCCCGATGTAAACTAGCTGACTTCAGCCACATGGCCTCTGCCTCTTAATTGATAAGCTAATTTATTTGATATGTTACATAGTTACATAGCTGAAAAGAGACTTGAATCCATCAAGTTCAGCCTTCCTCACATATGTTTTTGCTGTTGAACCAAAAGAAGGCAAAAACCCCAGTCTGAAGCGCTTCCAATTTTGCAACAATCAAGGAAAAAAATCCTTCTTGACCCAAAATAGCAGTCAGATATCTCCTTGGATCAAGCAGCTATTTCCCCACTAATTAGAAATTATATCACGTAATGTTATTGTGGCAAAACTAGCCGCTTCTTTGTGTAAAAGACTAAGTCAGTTCGTCTAATTGTGACTTCAGGAACAGAACATGGACATATTGTTCGTGAAGTCGAACAAACTACCGAATGAGAGACCACACAGTGGAGTCGTGTGTGTCTAATTAAGAATTTGCAACATGCTGACCTTCATCCTGACTAGACGCCATCTCTGTAAGCTCCTCCAAAAAACTTGCAAATCGGCGCAAAAACGATAGAATAACAGCCCATCCACCCGCAAAAAGTGGGTAATAATACTCCTCAACCCACCCCGAGGTGATTGATGCCATTCCTCGCGGCTTCTCACCAGCCCAAGCGGAGGCGAAAAACAGGGGCCTACTCCACGCTAGTACACACGAGCCTGGAGGCCATCTTAAACATCACTGCAGCGAGGCAGGCCTGGGAAAGGGCATCCGACACGGCAACAGCTCAGGCTGACTGCATGCCGGCTATGGGACGCCGCTCACAGCGACCGCAACACCAGGCGGACAACAGAGACATCGGGGCCATGCTCCAACGGCCAATGCAGGCCAAAACAGGCCCGGTCGACTCCCCGCGCCAAGTAACACACACTCACCGCCAAGAACAAACGGGGCCGACCACATCCAGGGAATTACCGTCAGAACGGCCGGTAACACCAGACGAATCTGCTGATATGACTCCAACCACCAGGCATGACTTAAAAATACTACTAACGGACTTTCATAAAATTTTAGCAGCAGAACTTGCCCCCATCAAACAGGACATCAAGGCAATCACGGAAAGAGTGCAGATGTCCGAAAGAAACATAGTCAGCCTACAAGAACACCAGTCCGAGATTCAGGACTCACTACAACAAATGTGGACCCAACAAAGGGCAATGGCTGCACAGCTAACAGTACTGGAAGAACGGCAAAGACGTACCAACATTAAAATCAGGGGCATCCCAGCAGAGACCCCGCAAGAGGAATTACCACACTATTCCAGGCGCTTACTAGCCACAATCCTGCCTCCAGCCACGGCAAAGAAACTTGCCGCGGTGGAGATATACCGCCTACCTGTCACAGCAAGGGCCCCACAAAACACGTCCCGGGACGTCATCCTCAAATGTCCAAGACTACAGGACAAAATACAGATAATGTCGGCACTTAAAGGCAAAACACCCCTGGAGTTCGAGGGCGCGAACCTGAATTTCTTCCAAGACCTCACAAAAGCCACGCTTGCCTGGCGCAAAACCTTCCAACCGCTTACCAGCGACCTGAGAGCTGCGGGCATCACTTACAGGTGGGGAACGAGCGGCTCCCTGGTAGTACACCAGAACGAAAACCAGCACACAGTCACCTCGATGGAGGACGCACCCAAGCTACTGGAGGCACTGGGACTGGCAACCCCAAATGCTACTAATCCACCACAGAGGCCAACGACGGACAACTGGGACCCGAAACAAGTTGTCCCATTTGTACCAAGGGCCAAGAGCGCTCAAAGAAGGAATATGGACACTGAACAACCCCTAGGGACCAGTCCACAGCAAGACACCTGAACCCACCGGAGGACGTACATACAAGATACGGGCAAGACCCCCATACAAGATACAGAACTGTTATACCACCCTTGTTCATTCTATATGTTCTTTTGATCACCTGTTTATACACGTATAACCCTACGCAGCCTTTCTGGCTCTCTCACTATCAGCATGCAAACCTACACAACCTAATATATCAATGCATGCACAGCATAGGTTCAACCCGACTAGCCTGCGCACGAGACAAAACACACACACGGCACAGAATACCCACCCTACAATGAAGAGAGGCGACACTCACACTCTCCTACCCCCCCGCAGCTACCATGGTCAGGAGCAAGCACACCATAGATAAAGGGCACACCCACCACCACCACACTCAGGGACACAAGGTAGCCAGAGCTCTCTATGCCCACTCGGTCTCCAATCCCCACCTACACACCCTAGGTACTAGGGAAACACACTCCAAGAAACGCAGTCTCAACAACCAGAATAGGGACGCTCGACACAAGAGAATACCAAGTGATAGCCCTTACCTACCCGCACCTACCTACAATCCAAAGCATACCTTACACCAAGCTTGAGACACACAGCACGAACACACAGATCAAGCGCACAAACCCAACCTGCACACAGCTTGCTTAAAAACTTATAAAAAATGCTCAATCCAGGATGTCAGACAACTACTTGTTTCTACTTGTATACCTTTTTTATTGATGACTATTGTTGCTGCATCGCAAACGTATTCTTGTAATACAATGCACGCAAAAATAAAGAATAAAAAAAAAAAGAATTTGCAACATGTTGAAACCGCAAGATCATAACGGTCGGATGGGTGGTCGCCGTTCGTATGAACAAACACGTGGCGGCGGACATCTTAGCGCGCGAACACCCAGCGGTGTTTGGTCGTTGAATGCATGGAACTAAAATCAGACACTCGACCTCACGAACACCGCTGGACTTCCATCTCGTTCGTACGTGTACTTCCGTTCGTCCGAATAGAGTGGAATTTGACTAAATTAAACCACTGACCTCCAGACACACGACTTCCCAGTTTATGAATGTGTGCATTCATCTGCTTATTCGTACAAACTCTCGAAAGGAGACCGGTCAAAGCCTTCAATTGCCTGGAACTAATTTGGGACTTCAGCTCGTGGCTGACCGCTCCAAAACTTCACTCGAATGGCTTTTCTGTTCTTTCATGGAGTTCATGGAGTTCATGGAGTTCAAGTGTCTTTCATGGAGTTCTGATAAATATTATAAGAGTTATTATGTTTTTAAAATATTGTTTAATGTTCTGTACTGGGAGATAATTTAATTAAAGAAGGGTTCTTATGCAGTTACCTTCCCAGTACAGAAAAGGATCATGGGAAATGTAACTTTGTTCCCAGTCTTCCACAAGGTCCACCAGGGAAAAAGCACTGGAATGTCATTAAGGAAACCCCTTGCATGGGAATTTGTATAAAGACAGCTGTGTCTCAATAAAAATTCAGTTGACTCCCAAAACAGTTTTTCATCCAGTTGTTGGGGAATGGGATTGGAATTACTACGCTACCTTTTATTTGCATATGCTGATTACGTCTACCAGCGTCGATATTGCAGTTTATACTACTGTCTGCTACAGTTATGTCTTTGCAAGTATTTATCCAATTGCTGGTTAAACATATGTATGGACTCTAATAAAACCACCTATTCAGCAGAGAATTCCATATCCTTATTGCTCTTACTGTAAAAAAACATTTTCTTTGCCTTAGATGAAATCTCCTTTTTTCCAGCCTAAATGCGTGACCTCGTGTCCTATGTATAGACCTGTTTATGAATAGATTTCCAGATAATGGTTTGTACTGGTCCCGAAAATATTTGTATAATGTTATCATATCCCCTCTGAGGCACCGTTTTTCCAAACTAAAGAGATTTACATTTTTTAACCTTTCTTCAGAACTAAAATGCTCCATGAATTTTATAAATTTTTTATCAATTCTTTTAAACAATTTTGTTAATAATCATTAGCTCCGTGTTTAAGTATCACAGAATAATAATTAATCCTTGTTTTTATTATATTTAGAATGGGACAAGCACTATATTCTAAACAAGCCCAAACATGATTGGCATAACAACCATATGGGAAGGGATTGGAATGTCCGCTATATTGGGTCACAAGCAGGGCCGGACTGGCCCACCGGGATACCGGGAAATTTCCCGGTGGGCCGCGGCACCTGGGGGGCTGGAGATGGAGAGGGAGCCCTGCTCCCTATATTTTAATAAAATCGCAGCCGCCGGCTGCATGTCGGTGCCGCCGGGTGGCCGGTCCGGCGGCACACTCAGAGGTGATTACTCAGCTGTCAGTATCAGTGAGTGTGCCGGGTGGCCGGCTAACCAGTCCGGCGGCACACTCACTGATACTGACAGCAGCATAGCTGTCAGCACAGGAGGACTGAGGGAGGGGGCGGAGCTAACTACCAAGCTCCCTCGCGGTTCCCAGAATTCCCAGCTCAGCCACATCATAGAGTAATCACTACTCTATGATGTGTCCATGCTGGGAATTATGGGAACCGCGAGGGAGCTTGGTAGTTAGCTCCGCCCCCTCCCTCAGTCCTCCTGTAACAAGGTCAGCAGTCACACAGAAGGGGAAG